>NC_089258.1:13366156-13991156 GCF_963930625.1 Muntiacus reevesi
TCAGATTCTTTTCTCACTGCAGAAGAAAGCCTTATCTTTAAGGCCTGATCAGTGCCTCTGCAGTTTCAGAGCTGATTAGAAATCTGTACCGTGGTGCCAGGACCTTTAAGGGAAAGTGCCTCAGACCACGTGGTTGAGATCACTGGGCGAGCCCTCAAGGAAATCTCTCTGGCTGGCTGACCTGAAGGCTGCCAAAGTGCCATAAGTCAGCTGTAAATAGAACCTGGAGCACAGACCTGCTTTTTCTTGATGAACTTTTTTTCTTTAAATACCCTAAGAAGCAATCATTTGGTAACAGGTAGGAGATGAGAAATCCAGCCACTAGAAAAATGATTCATAAAACTCTTATTCAAAGACTCAAAAGCATTCTTCACATGTACTTCCTGCAGGGTTTCATTCCTTCATGGGGCAGGAGTCAGACTGGCAGATAACTTATCTGGGGTACAGGTCACATAACAAAATATTGGCAATCCGCTTAGCCAGGTTCCTTTCATATGTTTGAAAAGGATACTTTTTAATTCCAAAAGGCCTATATGACTGAATGGATATTTATAGTTGATATTCAAATCTGGAAGAAAAAAATATTCCCAGCACAGTGCCTAACACCAAAGTTACTTTATTAATTCTTTATTTTTTAAATTTCTCTACATTTGTATTTTCAAAACAAAAATAATACTTGCTTATTGGAAAGGAAACACTATGGAAACGTACCATCCCCTAAACCACCCCCTAGAAATAGCTGCTTTAGAGCTGGTGGGGTCTGTATTGGTAATGGACTTCCTGTGGCTCAGACAGTAAAAAATCCGCCTGCAATGAGGGAGACCTGGGTTCAATCCCTGGGCTGGGAAGATCCCCTGGAGGAGGGCATGGTAACCCACTCCAGTATTCTGGCCTGGAGAATCCCCATGGACAGAGGAGCCTGGGAGGCTATAGTCCATGGGGTCGCAAAGAGTCAGACACGGCTGAGCGGCTAAGCATACACAGTATAAGTAATAGGCACCTCAGGCAGGGGTGTGGGTGGGGTCTGCATAGGGTGGTCCAAGCACTGTCTCTAGGAGCAGAGAGAACCTGGTGCCAGGTTCCAGGCTAACCATCTGCTAGTTGTACAATTTGGAAAAGCTCCTGAAGCCTCAGTTTCCTCACTTATAAGTGGTGAAAACAATAAAACATCTACCTTTACAGATTGTGAGGCTTAACGTGATAAGGTATGCTTGTCACACAGTAGGTGCCCAATATTGGTTAATTACTATTTTTTATTTATTACCCTTCTAATTTTTTGATGTCTGTATCACTATTATGTATACATATACAATTTCATTTTACAAAATAGGACACTATGCACAGTGCTGGGCAATTTGATTTTTTCCTTTGACGGTTACTTCAATAGGAATGTGTTTAGCTGCAAGTAATAGAAAATGTAGAGTGATTTAAATACGTGGGAAGTCTCACATATTTTTCTCGTATTTTCTCCGAGGCAGCAGCTGGCACTCATATAGCTGGTCAAAAGTTCCATTAGGAACCCCTCTGTCTCCTCTCTGTAATCCTTGGCCAGTGGGCTTTTGCCTCCATGCTTACCATCTCGTGGGCACAAAATGGGCACTGCAGCTCCAAACATCTAGCACACATTGAAGTTTCAGAGAGGAGAAGGCAGCTTCAACCACATTAGTTCTTTTTTATTAGGAAATAAGTAATTCCCCGGAAACATCCATCACCACCCCTCACTGCTGTCCCGAATAACCTTACACTTATGTAGCATTGGCCAGATGGGTGATGCTTTGCTGCAAGAGTTGGACACTGGTATTGAATCAACCAGTCTTAAGTGTCTACCACAGCAAAACATCTTTGTGTCAATACACAGAGACATACCACACTCCCATGTGTGGACAGTTGGATTTTTTTTAAATGTTTGTTCTTCCAACAGTGCTGCACCAAGCTTCCTTACCTATGTGCCAGTGCTTCAGTAAGATACAGCTGGAGAAGACGAACTGCTGTGTCAGAGCATTTTAATTTTGACATCACCAGGATCTAAATTTCTTTAAGAACATAAGAAAACTTTCTTTTACTTCCCCAACAGTTTCTGGGAATTGTGAGAACTGTAGAATGGAACTTTCTTTGGTCTTCATGTATCATGTTGCCATCCATAAGTAATTCAGTTTTGTCCTTCAACATGGGAGATCAACCATAATTCTCCAGACTTAATTATAGAAAGGGCAGTGGCTGGATATTAGGCTATCTGGGTCAGCAGTTGGCTGTAACTGAAGAGACTGGCCTGGTTGCTTGGTTTCCAGGTTTCCTTTGAAGTTGAATGTTGTCATCTGTTTAAGAGGGTTTCCCCCACAGTGGTACAAAACAATGCCACTCAGAGTGGACTGTCACATCTCTTCTAGAGAAATGAATGCGTATCTTCATACCAAAACCCATTCATAAATATTTATGACAGCTCTATTTATAATTGTCAGAAACTGCTAACACCCAAATGCTCCTCAATGGTGGTAAAGAAACTGTGGTTTTAATAGATGCACAAAATAGAACAATATTCAGCAATGAAAAGGAACAAACTATTGGTACAAACTGCATGTGGCACTGGGATGAATCTCAGAGACATTATGCGGGTGAAGGAAGCCAAGCTTAAATGACTATATGCTGTATGATTCCATTTATATGATATTCTCAAAAAAACAAAACTATAGTCAGAGACCAACTTCATTGTTGCCAGGTTAGTTGGTGTGGGCAGGGAGGATGGAACAGGGAATTCTTTGCTGATGAAACTGATTATATCCTGATTATGGTGATGGAAACTTGAACCTATACATGTGTCAAAATTCATAAAACTATTCATTTAAAAAATATTATTTTATTGTCAAGTGAAACTCTATGCCTGTTAAACAATAACTCTCTCTTCCCCGCAATCCGTAGTCCCTGGCAACCAGCACTCTACTTTTGGTCTCTATAGATTTGATTATTCTAGGTACTTTATATAAGTGGAGTCATATAATATTTCTCATTTTGTGGCTGGTTTATTTCACTCAGTATCATATTTTCAAGGTTCATCCATGTTGTATCATGTGTCTGAATCTTCCTTTTTAAGGCTGAATGATATTCCACTGGTGGATATATCACATTTTGTTTACCCATTAATCCATTGAGGGACAGTGTGATTGTTTCCACCTTTTCCTATGTATAATGCTATCATGTCCATTGTAGGACAAATACATGTTCAAGTCCCTGCTTTCAGTTTTTTTTTTTTTTTTTTTTTTTACAGTGTGCATTTTATTAAATATTGTTAACCAGCATCTTTAGAAAAACATAAGGATAGAGTTGCCATTTGGCATTAGAGAAAGAGACTCTAATACTGCTTTCTTGCATTAAGCTCTAAAAAATGGTGTCATCACCTGATAAATTCTACTAATTATAAAACTGAATTTTAGAAAAAAAAGAAAAACACAAAGTAGTGATTTAACAAAATTAATCTATCATTTTTACAATGAATATATATAGTTTCAGTAATAAGAACAATTAAATGTTATTAATAAATAAATTAACCTATCAAAAGACATGTACAAGCTATTTAGAAGTCGGAAAAAAGTCATTTTTTGAGGTAGTATGAAGTAAAATTTCACTGGGGATGAATACTGGAATGTTTTTCTTTTTTTTTTTTTTTTTTTTTTTTTTTTAATATTATTTTATTAGTTGGAGGCCAATCACTTTACAACATTTCAGTGGGTTTTGTCATACATTGACATGAATCAGCCATATAGTTACATGTATTCCCCATCCCGATCCCCCCTCCCACCTCCCTCCCCACCCGACTCCTCAGGGTCCTCCCAGTGCACCAGGCCCGAGCACCTGACTCATGTATCCCACCTGGGCTGGTGGTCCGTTTCACCATAGATAATATACATGCTGTTCTTTCAAAACATCCCACCCTCACGTTCTCCCCCAGAGTTCAAAAGTCTGTTCTGTATTTCTGTGTCTCTTTTTCTGTTTTGCATATAGGGTTATCGCCACCATCTATCTAAATTCCGTATATATGTGTTAGTATACTGTAATGTTCTTTATCTTTCTGACTTACTTCACTCTGTATAATGGGCTCCAGTTTCATCCATCTCATTAGAACTGATTCAAATGAATTCTTTTTAACGGCTTTCAGTTTTTTGAGAGTACATACTCAGAAGTAGAATTGCTGGGTCATATGATAACTCTATGTTTAACTTCTTGACGAATCATTGTACCATTTTCCACAGAAGCTGCACCATTTTACTTTCCCACCAGCAGTGCACAAGAGTTCAGGTGTATAGACATATTTGCCAAGAATTTTTTTTTTAAAAATTTATTTCTTTGTTTTTATTTTTGGCTGTGCTGGGTCTTTGTTGCTGCAAGCAGGCTTTCTCTGGTTGTGGTGAGTGGGGACTACTCTCTAGTTGCAATGTGCAGCCTTCTTATTGCAGAGGCTTCTCTTTTTGCAGAGCATGGGCTCTACAGCACGTGGGCTTTAGTAGTCTTGGTGCATGAGCTTTGCTGCCCTATGGCATGTGAAATCTTCCCAGACCATGGGTTGAATCTGTGTCTCCTGCATTAGCAGATGGATTCCTAACCACTGGACCACCAGGGATGTCCATGTGTGTGTGTTTGTTTGTTTTTAAGTAACAGCCATCGTCATGGGTATGAAATGGTATCTTATTGTGTCTTTGGCATTTCCCTAATGATTTGTGATGCTCAGCATCTTTTCATGTACTTATTAGCCTTTCCAGCTTCCTTTTATTATGTTTTCTGAAAGTATTTGTTCACAAGAGATTGGAAATGAAAGTAACAGACTAGTGCTTTATCACCGGCACCCAGGGTAGATAATTTGAGGACAGGAGAGAGAGTATTGGCTGGTGTCACCTCTGAGCAGTCAACCGCTCGCTTATAAAGGGATCCAAGGCAGGGGCTGCCAACCTCCAAAGCGGCAATCCCACCCCTTTGCAACTGCATTTAAATGTCAGAAGTTTGAGTTACCCAGTGGTCTAAGATTGCAGCTGATGACCTTTCAGCAAATGCCAAAGTTCTTTCAGGGCACATGACAGGGTGGAAACACATTAGGAGCTATGGTGAAAGCCTGGAGGAAGGGAGAAGAGCATCCAGATCACATTTATCTCAGTGCTAAGGATACACTGGTGACCACAAAGCTATCTCTGGCCTTGCTCTGTTTAGTGAAAAATGCTCACAGACCTAAGTCTAATAAAGACAAGCAGACCCTTCTCATAGCTGGGATGATCTCATTTCTGCCTCAGGGCCCTTCACCCAAAGGCAGGGATCCAGAATGTGACTCTAGACTGTCAACTGAGGGACTATTCTTTGTCAGCAAAACTCTTCTAAGATGCTTTATGTATACTGTCTCATGTAATCCCAATATAGTTTCTTATTTTACTTTGTTTTTGAAATTTTCAATCAGAGAAGATTTTATTATAACAAAACATGTGTTTAATTGCTCAGTTGTCTCTGACTCTTTGCAACCCCATGGACTATATACCAGGCTCCTTTGTCCATGGAGTTTTTCAGGCAAGAATATGAGAGTGGATTGCCATTTCCTGCTGGAGGGAATCTTCCTGACCCAGGGGTTGAACCCACGTCCCATGCATCTCCTGCATTGGCAGGTGGATTCTTTACCACTGTGCTGCCTGGGAAGCCCTATCACAATGCCATCAGGTAAAAATGGGGAAAAAAATTGTAATGCAAAAATTATGCAATTATGGCAAAATGTGTCAGAATATCTACACACTTGTCGCCATAGGACTATAGTACTTACTATATACCTGAGCACTGACCACTGAATGCTGTGCTAAACTGCTTCACATAGGGACTGTTTCTTTGTGAGACCACATCTTCCTTTTCTCATGCCTCAGTGAAATCGGCTTGATGCCTAAACATCATCTTTGTAGGTTAACAGAAAACAAAGATAAAAAGTAAAGAAGACAATTTCAACTTTACTATAACATAGTAATACCAAGTCTAGCTTTCAATGTATAAAAATATGAAGAAAGTGCTGTATACATTCTTCAAATGCAAAAATGAAGTTAAAGTGGGACTGGTATATGTTGGACCTATATTTTCTTTTCTTTTCTTTTTTAAAATATTTACTTATATATCTGCATCAGGTCTTAGTTGCAGTTTGCAGATTTTTCTAGTTGCAGCACACCGGCTTTACAGCATGTGTGAACTCCCTAGCCAGGGATCAAACCAGAGGCCCCTGCATTGGAAGGCAGATTCTTAACCACTGATATGCATGTATGCTAAGTCGCTTCAGTCATTTCCAACTCTTTGTGACCCTGTGGACTGTCGCCCTCCAGGCTCCTCTATCCATGGAATTCTTCAGGCCAGAATACAGAGTGGGTTGCCATGCCCTCCTCCAGGGGATCCTCCCAACACAGGGATGGAATCCGCATCTCTTACGTCTCCTGCATTGGCAAGTGGATTCTTTACCTCGGGTGCCACCTGGGAAGCCCCCTTAACCACTGGAACACCAGAGAAATCCCTGGACTTATATTTTAATTCTTTGGTATCCACTGCACCATTTCGCTATATTCTCATGATACTATGCTTTTTAAAAAAATTTTTTTAAGGCTTTAATTTTTAAGGTAGTTTAGGTTGACAGCAAAATTGAGAGTAGGTACTGAGATTCCTCATTTCCCATTGTAACCACACATGCATAGTCTCCCATGTTATCAACATCACTCCCCAGAATAGTATGGTATTTTGTTCACTTTTTTTTTATATATACAAAGAATGAACCTACATTAGCACAGCGTTATCACTCAAACACCATAATCTACCTTAAGGTTCACTCTTGGTGTAGATTCTGTGAGTCTGAACAAATGTATAATGATGTATGCCTATTATTATAATATATGTGATATATTATAGTATGTGATGTATGTCACACAGAATAGTTTCACTGCCCTAAAAACCCTATGTGCTCTGCCTTTCATCTCTCCTTTCCACCTTACCCCTGGCAGCCACTGATATTCTTATTGCCTCCATAGTTTTGCTTTCTCCAGAATGGCAAATAATTAGAAGCATACAGAAGGTAGCCTTTTCAGATTGGCTGTTTTCATTTGGAAATAGGTGTTTAAGATTCCTTCATGTCTTTTCATTGCTTGAGAGCTCGTTTCTTTTAGCAATGAATAATATCTTATTGTCTAGATGTACCACAGTTTAGTTATTCACTCACCTATGGAAGGACATCCTGGCTGCTATTTCCTGTTCACCTTTATCAAAGATCAGTTGACTGTGTTTATGGGGGTCTTTTTCTGGTCTCTCTGTTCTGTTTCATTGTCTATTCTTTTGCCAATACCACATTGTCTTAGTTACTATAGTTTTATCTTAAGTCTTCAAGTCAGGTAGCATCAGTCCTCCAGCTTTTTCTTCTCATTTAATATTGTGTCTCTCCATATAAATTTTAGAATCAATTTGACAATATTTATAAAATAACTTGTTTGGATTTTGACTGGAATTGCATTGAATGTATAGAACAAGTTGGAAAGATGTGACATCTTGATAATATTGAGGCTTTCTATCCATTGATTTAGACCACAATGCAATAAGATTAGATGTCAATTACAGGAAAAAAAATTAAAAATTCCAACATATGAAGGGTAAACAATATGCTTCTGAATAACAAGCAAATCACAGAAGAAAAAAAAAAATCCATAGAAACGAATGAAAATCAAAACACAACAACCCAAAACCTATGGGACACTGTAAAAGCAGTGCTAAGGGGAAGGTTCATAGTGGTACAGGCTTACCTCAAGAAACAAGAAAAAGGTCAAATAAATAACCTAACTCTACACCTAAAGCAACTAGAAAAGGAAGAAATGAAGAACCCCAGGGTTAGTAGAAGGAAAGAAATCTTAAAAATTAGGGCAGAAATAAATGGAAAAGAAACAAAAGAGACCATAGCAAAAGTCAACAAAGCTAAAAGCTGGTTCTTTAAGAAGGTAAATAAAATAGACAAACCATTAGCCAGACTCATCAAGAAACAAAGGGAGAAGAATCAAATCAGCAAAATTAGAAATGAAATGGAGAAATCACAACAGACAACACAGAAATACGAAGGATCGTAAGAGACTATCAGCAACTATATGCCAATAAAATGGACAACTTGGAAGAAATGGACAAATTCTTAGAAAAGTATAACTTGCCAAAACTGAACCAGGAAGAAATAGAAGATCTTAACAGACCCATCACATGCACAGAAATCAAAACTGTAATCAGAAATTTTCCAGCAAACAAAAGCCCAGGACCAGACGGCTTCACAGCTGAATTCTACCAAAAATTTAGAGAAGAGCTAACACCTATCCTACTCAAATTCTTCCAGAAAATTGCAGAAGAAGGCAAACTTCCAAACATTCTATGAGGCCACCATCACCCTAACACCAAAACCAGACAAAGATGCCACACACAAAAAAAGAAAACTACAGGCCAATATCACTGGTGAACATAGATGCAAAAATCCTTAACAAAATTCTAACAAACAGAATCCAACAACATATTAAAAAGATCATACATCATGACCAAGTGGGCTTTATCCCAGGGATGCAAGGATTCTTTAATATCCACAAATCAATCAATGTAATACACCACATTAACAAAGTGAAAGATAAAAACCATATGATTATCTCAATAGATGCAGAGAAAGCCTTTGACAAAATTCAACATCCATTTATGAGTAAAAAAACCCTCCAGAAAACAGGCATAGAAGGAACATACCTCAACATAATAAAAGCTATATATGACAAACCCACAGTAAACATTATCCTCAATGATGAAGAATTGAAAGCATTTCCCCTAAAGTCAGGAACAAGACAAGGGTGCCCACTCTCACCACTACTATTCAACATAGTTTTGGAAGTTTTAGCCACAGCAATCAGAGAAGAAAAATAAATAAAAGGAACCCAGATTGGAAACGAAGAAGTATAACTCTCACTGTTTGCAGATGACATGATCCTCTACATAGAAAACCCTAAAGACTCCACCAGAAAATTACTACAGCTAATCAATGAATATAGTAAAGTTGGAGGATATAAAATTAACACAGAGAAATCACTTGCATTCCTATACACTAACAATGAGAAAACAGAAAGAGAAATTAAGGAAACAATGCCATTCACCATTGCAATGAAAAGAATAAGATACTTAGGAATATATCTACCTAAAGAAACAAAAGACTTATATATAGGAAACTATAAAACACTGATGAAAGAAATCAAAGAGGACACAAATAGATGGAGAAATATACCATGTTCATGAATTGGAAGAATCAATATAGTGAAAATGAGTATACTATCCAAAGCAATCTATAGATTCAATGCAATCCCTATCAAGCTACCAATGGTATTTTTCACAGAACTAGAACAAATAATTTCACAATTTGTATAGAAATACAAAAAACCTCGAATAACCAAAGTAATCTTGAGAAAGAAGAATGGAACTGGAGGAATCAACCTGCCTGACTTCAGACTATACTACAAAGCTACAGTCATCAAGACAGTATGGTACTGGTACAAAGACAGAAATATAGATCAATGGAACAAAATAGAAAGCCCAGAGATAAATCCACGCACCTATGGACACCTTATCTTTGACAAAGGAGGCAAGAATATACAATGGAAAAAAGACAACCTCTTTAACAAGTGGTGCTGGGAAAGCTTGTCAACCACTTGTAAAAGAATGAAACTAGAACACTTTCTAACACCATACACAAAAATAAACTCAAAATGGATTAAAGATCTAAATGTAAGACCAGAAACTATAAAACTCCTAGAGGAAAACATAGGCAAAACACTCTCCAACATAAATCACAGCAGGATCCTCTATGACCCATCTCCCAGAGTAATGGAAATAAAAGCAAAAATAAACAAATGGAACCTAATTAAACTTAAAAGCTTTTGCGCAATGAAGGAAACTATAAACAAGGTGAAAAGACAAACTTCAGAATGGGAGAAAATAATAGCAAACGAAGCAACTGCAAAGAATTTATCTCAAAAGTATACAAGCAACACTTGCAGCTCAATTCCAGAAAAATAAGTGACCCAATCAAAAAATGGGCCAAAGAACTAAATAGATATTTCTCGAAAGAAGACATACAGATAGCTAACAAACACATGAAAGGATGCTCAACATCACTCATTATCAGAGAAATGCAAATCAAAACCACAATGAGGTACCATTACACACCAGTCAGGAGGGCTGCTATCCAAAAGTCTACAAACAATAAATGCTGGAGAGAGTGTGGAGAAAAGTGAACCCTCTTACACTGTTTGTGGGAACGCAAAATAGTACTGCCACTATGGAGAACAATGTGGAGATTCCTTAAAAAACTGGAAATAGAACTGCCATATGACCCAGCAATCCCACTGCTGAGCATACACACCAAGGAAACCAGAATTGAAAGAGACACGTGTACCCCAATGTTCATCGCAGCACTGTTTATAATAGCCTGAACATGGAAGCAGCCTATATGTCTATTGGCAGACAGATGGATAAGAAAGCTGTGGTACATATACACATTGGAATAATACTCAGCCATTAAAAAGAATACATTTGAATCAGTTCTAATGAGGTGGATGAAACTGGAGTCTACTATACAGAGTGAAGTCAGCAAGAAAAACCCCAATACAGTATACTAACACATATATATGGAACCTAGAAAGATGGTAACAAAAAATAAATAAATAAAATAAAATAAAAATTTAAAAAAAATAAAAAAAGAAAGATGGTAAACATAACCCTATATGCAAGACAGCAAAAGAGACACAGATGTATAGAATAGTCTTTTGGACTCTGTGGGAGAAAGCGAGGGTGGGATGATTTGAGAGAATAGCATTGAAACATGTATATTATATGTGAAACAGATCGCCAGTCCAGGTTTAATGCACGAGACAGGGTGCTCAGGGCTGGCGCACTGGGATGACTCAGAGGGATGGGATGTGTGAGGGAGGGAGGTGTGAGGGGGGTTCAGATTGAGGAACACATGTACAGCCATGGCTGATTCATGTCAATGTATGGCAAAAACCACTACAATATTGTAAAGTAATTTGCTTCCAATTAAAATAAATAAATTTTTTAAAAAAATAAAAAATGAGACTTGTGCAAATATAAAACTAAAAAGAATTTTTGCATCTTTGTTCACAGGAGGTGTGGGTATATAGTTTTCTTTTCTTGTAATGTCTTTGCCTGATTTTAGTACTAGAGGAATGCTGTCCTCATTGAATGAGTTAGGAAGTGTTTCCTCATCTTCTATTCTCTGAAAGAGATTGCAAAGACTTGCTATTATTTCTTCCTTAAATGTTTGGTAGAATTAACCAGTAAATTTTACATGACTCCTGAGAAATCTGTATGCAGGTTAAGAAGCAACAGCTAGAACTTGTTCCAAATTGGGAAAGGGGTACATCAAAACTGTATACTGTCACCTTGCTTATTTAACTTCTGTGCAGAGTACATCATGCGAAATGCTGGACTAGATGAAGCACCAGCTGGAATCAAGATTGCCGGGAGAAATATCAATAACCTCTGGTACGCAGATGACACCATCCTTATGACAGAAAGCAAAGAAGAACTAAAGAGCCTCTTGATGAAAGTGAAAGAGGAGAGTGAAAAAGTTGGTTTAAAACTCAACATTCAAAAAACTAAGATGATGGCATCTGGTCCCATCACTTCATGGCAAATGGATATGGAAAGTGGCAAACTTTATTTTCTTGGGCTCCAAAATCACTGCAGATGGTGATTGCAGCCATGAAATTAAAAGACGTTTGCTCCTTGGAAGAAAAGTTATGACCAACCTAGACAGCATATTAAAAAGCAGAGACATTACTTTGCCAACAAACGTCCATCTAGTCAAAGCTATGGTTTTTCCAGGAGTCATGTATGGATGTGAGAGTTGGACTATAAAGAAAGCTGAGCACCGAAGAATTGATGCTTTTGAACTGTGGAGTTGGAGAAGACTCTTGAGAGTCCCTTGGACTTCAAGGAGATCCAACCAGTCAATTCTAAATGAACTCAGTCCTGAATATCCATTGGAAGGACTGATGCTGAAGCTGAAACTCCAATACTTTGGCCACCTGATGCGAAAAACTGACTCATTTGAAAAGACCCTGTTCTGACAGTGGCTTAGGCACTGAGGCTTTTGTCCTGTTGTTGTCATACTGTCATTGAAACACACGACATTTAATGTATGGAAGGTAAAGAGTGGATGAAGAATTATTCATTGGATTTTCAAACTAGAATTAATATACATATTTCCACCTACATTCCATGGCAAAATCTTAATAAATATGGAGCTTAAGAAAGTCCAGATATTTCTTAACATGTGGTATAATGTGCTATAATCTTGGAATTCTAGTCTAGAAAGAACCAGGGTCTGCTAAGGGAGGAACTATTTTCATGGAAAGCCTAGCAGAAACATACTTGTTTGCAACAAATTGTATTTCTTTAAATCTTTTTATGAGGAATCCTTTTGTTTACAGAATTAAACCTTAGGGATTATTACATATGTTAATTCAATGAAGTGTTATGTTTTTATAGAAAACTTATCACTAAGTAATAACATAAACCTTCATTTGTGACTTGGATGGTTACACCCAGATTCAGGAGGCCAAGAGGCCCTAGATCTCATTAGGTACCACCACTAACGTATCAATTCTCCAGTTCCAAGAAGGGCTTAAACAACCTTACTCAGATTTGTTCTGCACACCCAGAAAAGAACACATAAGAGAACTGATGTGGTAACTCCGAGTTCAGTGTCCAGATTCCTTGTTCGTAACCCAGCTCAGTTGCTTGTTGGCTAGAGCCCTTGGGCAGATGACCTCATCTCTCGGCCCTCTGGGCTTCCCTGATAGCTCAGTTGGTAAATAATCCACCTGCAATGCAGGAGACACCAGTTTGATTCCTGGGTCGGGAAGATCCACTGGAGAAGGGATAGGCTACCCACTCCAGTCTTCTTGGGCTTTCCTTGTGTCTCAGCTGGTAAAGAATCTACCTGCAATCCAGGAGACCTGGGTCGATTCCTTGATTGGGAAGATCCCCTGGAGATGGGAAAGGCTACCCACTCCAGTATTCTGGCCTGGAGATTTCCATGGACTGTATAGTCCACGGGATCACAAAGAGTCGGACATGACTGAGCAAATTTCACTTCACTTTACTCGGTCCTCTATCTCATAATCTGTGAAATGGGTTATTCATAGTACCTAATTCATAAAGTCATTGTGAAGATTAAATGAGTTATCTAATGTTATAGGCATTAGCTATTATTATTACTATTGTTTAGCACAAAACAATTAAGACTTTTTTAAGAAAAAGGAAGAATATGTTTATTTCTTCTCTATCCCCTCAGAATATATCTTGACCATCTGTAGCATTATTGATTTAGCATTTTGGTTAGGTAGTGCATTACAGATCATTTGATGGTGAAAACAGTCATACTTTTTACTTCTATGACTAGGAATGTATGGTGAACAGTCGGAATGTGGTAACACTATGTGAGATAAAAGGTCCAGATAAAAGGCAATTCCATTTGGTGCGGGCAAGGCCCACTCTTCATTTGACAGCGTGCTTCTTATTTATCTCCAGGAACTCAGTCACATCTTCAGGAGACCCCAAGATGATGGGCGCCCTCTGATGGATGTCAGTGGGAACGATGTCCAGCACAGCTTCCTTCCCGGTGGTAGCCATTCCTCCTGCCTTCTCTATGACATAGGCCATGGGGTTACACTCATACAGTAGTCTCAGCTGGAAAACAAGAGCAGCATCCTCACACCAGAACATATTACACAGAAAAGAAATTTCTTCCATAGCAAAGTAGTGCAGAGCCGATCCAAGGTAACTGATACTTTCCCTTACCTTCCGTGAGGTTATAAAAGCTCCCCCACGAGGTTGTGTCTAAGACTGAATGGTTAATTTAATAATTTGGTTAAGTTAAGCCATCCATCAAGAGCCAGCAATAGATTGCCTGATGCATGTGAGGCAGACCACCTGGACTCAGGACTGAATGATATTTTGGCAGAAACGATGGTTCCCTTCTCTTTATAGCCCAGAGACTGGGCCTAATGAGTGATTCTGTGTGTGTTTTGGATGGACCTTTGCCTATTCTAAAAGCATTTAAAGTCCATGGAAGTGTCTGGCTGCAGACATCTGGAAAGCAGACAGGCTCCTCCAAACAGTATAATATTGTTTGCAACTATGTACACATTCCTTTTACAATTCTCCTAAGGCTCGAGGGTTGGGATTTAGTACGCTATACATCTTGGCATTTACTTTTAAATATTAACTTTTTTATTGTATGCATTTTCATGCAGTCTGCCTACTGAGTAGACAGCTTTTTGCAGGTGTTTCCTGACTCTATTTCCATACAGGTGTCAGGGTCAGATCTGCAAAACTGAAAATAAAAAGGGGTGGGGGAGGGACCTCAATATTTACATTAAAGAACAATTTTTTGAGGCATTAGAGAAAAGTGCTATAAAGCAGGCTAATCACACAGGTTGGGATTTCAGAAGGTGCTATGACAAGAGTGGTGTTTTAAGTAAATAAGAACATTCTTAGTGAACTGGATGCCACATGCCATAAACAGAGATCTGATCATATCTGAAGTACATCAATTTATAACTATCTTATGGGGATTGTTGTTCCTTCTCATATTAACAAAAGTGCGGGGGGCGGGGGCGGCGGTGGAAACAAAAGGACACTACTTGAGAAGCAAACACACTGACCCTCTGTGTAGGAGAAAAGTGGGACACCCTTTCACTAGCATGAGCAAGCACAGCCCATCCCATGGCTTCCAGGAAGCCTGTGGGCATGAGACCAATGCATCAGTAACAGCTCACCTGAAAGCTCTAGGTGTCCCCAGAGATTCTTTCCTTCTATAGAAAGGTATCATTTTCCAAGCAGCAAATGTCAGCTCACTAAGTTATTTCAATTTTCTGCCTTTTGAAAAAGCAATCAAAGAAAACCTCTGTGTGGGATACATATGTGATTTGCTGCCTTGGTAATGAGGTTGGACTGTTTCATTTCACTTTATGAATGGAATTCATTTTGTCCAAGCCAAACCACACACCCACTGGAAGCACTAACAGCTTCAGTCCCCTCTGGCCATAACCTCTTTACTTATCTTTAGCAACAGAAGGGCTCTCGAGAGATCGTTTTTGCCTGATACCACCTGACATTATCCAGGACAGCCTTTAATCTAGAAAAGAATATGCCATAGACATCCTTTGCACCCTACTGCAGAGCAAAACAGCTTCCATGACCCTTCTTTCTTCCTCAGTCAAATCCCCTAGGCTGCAAATGAAATCTACCGCTGCTCCACCACTCAGGGGATTTATTTACCTTTCCATTGGGGCTTTTCTTGTTAGCTGGATACATAAAGATCCCTCCGTAGACTAGGGTGCGGTGTACATCGGCTACCATGGAGCCCACGTACCTGGCTCCATAGGGGGCTGAGTTGTCCTATAAGGTGAAGACCAGCAATAATTAGGGTTATAGAAAACAGAGTTTTCTTTCTGTCTTCTATGCTTATTCAATTCAGCAATCAAACAGAGCACCTTTTTTGAGGTGTGTATTTAGTGATGAAAATCTGTTCCCAAGAAGCAGAAAATGGGAATAATGGAGACAGCCTCTTACATCTCATAGTAGCTCAGCTTACCCAAGGAGGCCCCAAGGAGAATGGGGCTGATTCGGGCTCTGGGGTGGGGCAGGCATTTAGCAGGATCTGGCAGGAAGAAGGATTCTGTGCAGCTGAGCAGCAGGGACAAGGGTGAGGTTTGCATCTCATGGGAGCAGGAACTGCTCAGGCAAAGGAGAAGCTGTCTGCCTTGGGCCTGGGGAGGAGCCTGGTGCCACTGGGGCAGAGGGCATCTCTAGGGAGAGGTGGAAGGAGAGATGATAAAGCAGGAGAGAGAGCCCGGGAGTCAGCTCTGAGGGCCCCAGGTGCCATACTAATAGTATTTGAGCTTCCTCCTCAGAACACAGCAGCCTCTAGTGGTGTCAAGCTAGAATAGGACAAAATTGGATTTTCCCACATAGGACCAGCCATTTCTTCTCTTCATTTTCAGTGATTTGTAACCTCTTTAGAGAGCTACCACAATGGATACTTAATCTAGAGACGACTGACAGAAATCCATCCAGTGCCATGGGGATGGGGTCTGGGGTGCAAGAATCATGTTTGTACCAACTGACATCACGGACCCCAGAAGTGAACATGTTTTATTGCCATGACTTCATTCACCTGGCTGACATGATTGTCCTGATTTTCTTCGGTCAAGAGGAAGTGACAAAGGGGTGATGTCCCAGGATGGGGTTTCCAGTCCCCAGTACCTGAGAAGGAACTTAACCATAGGGGTCAGTGCACAGTGGAGTTCACGTTCTTCCGCCCCATCCCCCACCTTTCCTCTCTAGGGCAAATCATAAATCAACACATTTCTGCAAAGTTCAGGGGCCATCCCTACCACCACCACCCCCAGCCCCCACTTACTGGGGGGAACTTCTTCCTCTGGACATACTCGGTGAGGGCAGGATCAAAGTCCTTCGCATAGCCCTCATTGAGGCTGTAGATGCTCCCTTTCTTTTTGATCTTCACATCCCTGTCCACCAAGATGAACTCTCCAATGGCCTGTGAAACAGAAAGGAAAGTGGAGAGGTGAGGACGTCTCCTGCAGGCCTACAGGAAAGAGTCTCAGGTCGGGTTGGGGGGATGGGGGCTCGAGGCCTGAGGTCACACCTGTGCTTCAGCACAAAGAGCTTGGATTTTGTTTTTTCAACTGAGGTGTAACTGACATAACATTATGTTAGTCTCAGGTATACGACATAACACTTCCATATTTGTGTATGTTGTGCAATGATTACCAGCAAGGGAAATCTTTGGCCTAGGACAGGTGTGCCTTTGGGAGGAAAAAAAGATG
Source organism: Muntiacus reevesi (assembly GCF_963930625.1). NCBI lineage: Eukaryota > Metazoa > Chordata > Mammalia > Artiodactyla > Cervidae > Muntiacus > Muntiacus reevesi. Next base: position 13,383,085 of record NC_089258.1, read on the forward strand.
GTGCGGGCTAGAGCTAGGATATCAGGAGAGGAGATGGGCACCCAGTGTTCATGGCTGCTCTTATCTTAGCTTTCCGGTTTTTGTTTCTGTCTTGATGTCATTTTCCCCGAGTACCCTGAGCTCACCGCATGTATAACTTCCCATGCCTTTGCTCACTGATCTGAAGACCGTTTCTCAGAACTCAAGCTTCTGCAAAGTCCCAGCACTAAGCTGATGCCTTTAGGGCTTAGATTTCTCAATGTTAATGTTAAGTCACTTCAGTCATGTCTGACTCTTTGAGACTCTATGGACTGTAGCCTGCCAGGCTCCTCTGTCCATAGGATTCTCCAAGCAAGAATACTGGAGTGGGTTGCCATTTTGGAGATTTGAATTTGGGAAGACAGTGTCACATCACTACTGGAGCTCTGGACTGTTTGGGGCTTCTACCTTCCCTGATAAGAGAGTGATTGACGCTCTACCCATCTGAGAAGGAAGTTGCTCCAGAGAGAGGAGAGTTAAGAAGGGAGGCCCTGCCATGGACACATCTCTCCCCAGCCACTTATTCCCACAGCAAAGGTTGGTTCCTGCCAATATGAAGCACATTGGAACTAGAGAGGAAAGGAGGGAGGGAGAGAGGAGTGTAGGGAGAGAAAAGAGATGAGAATTAACAGTGGTCACTGAAAGGTACCGTTGTGAGTGATTCTTTTTTTTTTTCTCTTTATAATTTTTTGGTGAAAGTCTAGAAAATGAAGCCATTGCACAAATGCTCATGAAGCCATGCTTTGCAGACACCTCACCCTGGTACCTGGCCAGAGCATCCTACCCATGGAGGCGGTGAGTCTCTTGTACATGAAAAGAGACTGAAAAGCCTTTCATACTTTAAAGCTTGCTAGAAAGGCACATAAAGCTGTTGCAGTCTTCAGCAGAAACTGTCAGCCAAAATGAGATGAAAGCGCTATGCTGATCAGAGGCTCGCCCCCACCCCGACCCCCACTCCTCAGGCATGGGGAGCAGAGGCTTTGTCAGCGATGGGGAGGGCAGCCAACAGGAAGGAGGGTAGCCAGCCTGCATGGTTCTTCCAAACACTGAGTGGCCATTAGGCGTGAGGACAGCAAGAGACTAAGAAACACACAGAAACTTACTCCCGGACATAACGTCTGCAATCTTGAAATAAGAAGAGATTTAATGTTTCCATCAGTTCAAAGGTAATAGAGAAGTCATCAGAAGAATGTCTGGGGAAGAGGTAAACGCCCAACAGGAGGACAAATTCACAAACATCGGTAATTTCGGAAACCGATCCCTGGGGTCAGTGTGAACTTTGCTCTGGGTCTGCCACTGTTTTCCCCTGAAATAACAGCCTTTGGAGGCTTGAACTAGTGCTGTTTCCCTACCCTTGTTTATTTGTTAAGTACCAGTATGCCAAGGAGCCAAAGTCTAGTTGTGCAACAGCGCAAGGGACAAAGGCAGCCTGCATTCCAATTTCTGCGATCTGCCACGCACAAACCCTGAGCCCCACCAGCAGCAGCAGCCTGCTCCTCACAGGATTCCAGCAGGCAAAGGTACCTAGTGTTCACTTTGTCAGCAAAATGCACCAAATAAATAAAGCGCATTAAATGTTATCTGAGGACATTTCTAAAACTGAAAGGTATTTATAAACTCAACTCTTTTTCTCTTGGGACACTGGGCCAAAGGCATACTTACTGAAGATGATTCTATAGAGTCCATATCAAAGGTGAGTTTAATTGGGCAAAGTATTTAAAGAGAGTTGTTTGCCTGGTTTATCTGCTCTGTTAAAACTGTCATCTAACAGAGTAAATAAACAACCCCAATTAATAGACATATGGAAGAAATTATCCTCAAATTAAAATTGCTAATGAATATTTTTCATGGCACCTTGGGCTCCTCTTCATGAGGGAGTTTCCTCTATAAGGTAGACTAAGAAATTATCTTCATTTCCTTATTTTCACTTCCTCGAACTCCTCAGTCTTTCAAAACCACAAGGGTTCACTGAAGGTTTGCATGTACTGAAGCTTGCATTTCATTTGATGTTGCAATGTACATCAAATGAATTTGGGAGCTAATTTTGAAGAAATGAGGTGGTCTACTGCTTCAGCTGGGATACCCATTCACCTCAGGAAAATAAACTGGTAATGGAGAGAGTGGGTGGCAAACAGACCATCTATGGGCCCCATCTGGTCTATAAACATGCTTTAGTTGGCTAGCACAGTGTTTTACACATCCAGAAACCTAACATTTTCTAAAAATCCAGTGTTTCTTGAAACACTGGAAGCCATGGAAGAGTGAGCCGCTATTCCCAAGGAGTAACGACCACTGGACCTCCCCAGTTCCCTGCTGCCCCCCACTGCCCATCACAGCACCCGCCATCCTGTCCCAGCACACTCCACTCATTCGTGTGGCCTGCCCAGCCCAGCAGGCATCTGAGTCAGCTCAGTAATGTCCGCCCTAAAGAATTCATTGTGAAACAAAGACTCCCTCTTGTGCTCTGGACAGACACCATTTGTCACCTCAGTAATCTTCTTATGACGTACACATATGGTCCGTCCATCTCTCTACCCCGCTTCCCCACTCCATCATCTCTGTTCCTCCATGGGCCTCATCTTCCACCTTTAGGAATTTACTCCCACCGCCACACACATAACAGACACTCACAGCCACCAGCCAAGCACCCAACTCCGCCCCCCACTCCGGGATCTCTCACCGGGTCCAGCATGAAGCAGTTGACTCCATTCGCCATGGCCAGGACCAACATGGTGGCACTGCCATAGAGCGCATAGCCAGCAGCCACCAGGTTCCGGCCTGGCTGCAGAGCGTCCGCCTCAGAAGGGTCATCTTTCGAAATCTAGGACAAGAAAGAAAACAAAACACATTTTTGTTTTGTTCTGTTTTGTGGTTCTTTTTGCAGTTCCTCCCTTAGCAAGATGCATTATCAAGGTGCTCTCCTAATGAAACAGGGCATCTTCCTGGATTGGGGGGGGTGGGTACAGGGCCAGGGAGGAGGGCTTCCTCCACACACCAGTCATATCCTGATTATATTACCACAGCGACCTTCCCACCAAAACCCAAATTTCCTGCGTCTGGATCCATCTTTCCAATCTGAGTCCTCCTTCAATCTTACTAATTTGATATTCCTTCATTTCTCCATTATCACTCTCAAAAAAAACAGCATGCCTCCATGCCAGTGTCCGCTAATTTAATCTTATTACAGGCATCAATGTCTTTCCCTTGCCTACTCTATCTTTATTTAAGCAAATTAAAACTGGGCTGCACGGCTACCAGTCTGGCGAGGAAATCAATTTCCTGAGCTCCTGCCAGTTGTGGCACATACTCCAGTGAGCAACATGCTCCATAGTCACACAAAGAAATTCTCAGAAATACAGACACTAAGACTATCTCTCCAGGGTCATTACCATGCCGGACAATGCTCTCCATGTTTTTAACCATGACCCACAGTAAAAAATACATTTTATATCACAAACCAGCACCAATACAACTACAAAAATTTAGCAAAACAATACTTACACTTAGAACATGACATCTACACTAATCTCCTTTGTTTTTCATTAAAAACACAGCCCACTGGGACAGTGCCTCAGTTTGTTCCCTAATACTAAGGAAAGTGACAACTTAAGGGCATGGCTCCTAAGCAGTGGTCACTAATAATTATCTTCTTAACTACTGGCTTCTATGGTCCTCAAAACAGCCTCAAACAAATCTTTCTGCTTGAAAATTCTCTACTTGAATTTAAACAGAAATGAAAATGAGCAATTTCTGCAAATTTCATTTATCCCTTCCCCAACCACAGGTTCTAGGGCCTGAGAATAAATAAGGGAATTCACATCATGATACTGGAGATGGAGGTCACCTCAGCAAACACATTCCTGGTAATTTTTCCTATAACTTTTGAAAGTGTGGCCCAGAGACCATGTCCCTCAGAATCACTTGAGATGTTTATTTAAAAGGCAATTCTGGTCCTGCAACCTAAATTTACTAAGTCAGATTTTCTAAGGTGGGCCCTGGGAATCCTCATTTTACCATGCACCTTGGGTGACTCAACCACTGAAGCTTAAGAACTACTCATGTAAAAGGAAGAGTCACAAAAAAATCACCTCTTTCATTTTTTTCTCGTATCTCCAAGCTTTGTGTTTAATAGGTCTAGATCGCTGGTTGGTTGCTTGGCTGGCTGGGTTGGGCCAAGTTATTTGATTTAGTTTGGTTTGTATTCACAGGGTAGTACAGTACAGCTAAACACAGACTAAACACAGTATCAAATATTTGAGTTGTTTTCTCAAACTCCAAATTTTGCCAGTGTACAACCTTGAAAGAGGAATCGACTTCCTTCAAAACCGGTGATATAGTGGGAAGAAAACAGGCAGGCTCTAAACATCTCCTCTATCATAACTACTTAGCCCTGCAAGTGTAGCACAAAGTAGAACAAAGTCAGTATGTAAACAGATAAGCTGACTGGAAGCCCCTAGAGGCTTGGAGTAGTTAGTTCTCTACCAAGAAAACTCCCTCAGAGAGACACCTCATCCAGAATCATCTATGTCTCCCTGTGGCACAAGGAAGAACAAACTTGGATTTCCCAGATGGTCCATTGGTTAAGAATCTGTCTGCCAATGAAGGGGCTATGGGTTCAATTCCTGGTTTGCGAAGAGTCCATATGCCTCAGAGCAACTAAGCCCATGTGCCACAACAAGAGAAATCACTGCAATGAGAAGCAAAAGGACCACAACTAGAGAGTAACCTCTACTTGTTGCAACTAGAGAAAGCCCTCTTGCAACAATGAAGACCCAGCACAGCCAAAAATTTTAAAAAATATTTTTTAAAGATTGAACCACTTTTCCCTGAAATATTGTCACCAAATAATCTCAACCCTTCAACTTTCTTGTGTGGAATAAGAAATGGTAACATTATCTATGATCCATATACTCAAAAGAGAGACAAAGTAATTCCATCTAGTCATGGAGTTGGAGGAATTCTTTTCTAGCCCAAACCCCTTTCTAATGCCCAACCTCCTCCAAACCCCCAACAATAAATGCCTTTGTTCAAAAAGAACCTATTACAGTCTCATGTGGATGTTCACAGACCAATGTGCATGAAGCTTGGCAAAAATTAGAAAGCCTCTGGACCCTACCTTTTTTTACTTATCACAGGCCACCACCTGCTGCAGGTACTGCTTTGTTTTAACCCATGCCACTCCATGTAAAGCATGACAGACACCATGGATTCTGGAGACTTGAAGTGGTGGAGGAGAAAGTCAGGCAGAAGTGGTGTGGGGCTGTCATGTCATCAGACAGTCTTCCCACAGAGGGACAACCCAACCCTCCCTAGAAGTTCTCACAGGGCATTTGGCAGCATCTCCAGTAACTCAGCTAATATTACTCAGCACTGTACCAACCTAGTGCACAAAAAATATATATAAAACGAGGTCGCTGCTCTTAAGAAGGGATATAATCAGGAGTGAACATCAGATGATTTTGCCTGGCCAGAATGCTTCACTCTTCTGCTGACAACTGAACTTTAATCTTCCGTAAGATACTGTCGCCCTCACTCTTAGCTCCAATGGCGGGCACATGACCCTGACTTGACCAGTCAGATCACTGCACGCCTTAGGCCACAGTGACTGGTTGAGAGATGGACTCATGACTTAAGTCAAGCCAAGCAGGACTGATGAGGTGATATCCCTGTTGAAATTGTTGGAAAAGAGGTTTCCATCTTCTTCTACTTATTTATCTATTTATTTTTGACTGTGATGGGTCTTCATTGCTATATGCGGGCTTTCTCTAGTTGCAACAAGTGGAGGCTACTCTTCTTTTGTGGTGCATGGGCATCTCATTGCAGTGGCTTCTCTCATTGATGAGCACAGGCTATAGGTGCATAGGCTTCAGTAGTTGCAGCATGTGGGCTCTGTGCAGTGGGCTCTAGAGTACAGGCTAAGTAGTTGTGGTACATGGTCTTAGTTGCCCTGTACATGTGGAATCTTCTGGGACCAGGGATAGAACCCATGTCCTCTGTACTGGCAGGTGAATTCTTAACCACTGGACCATCAGGGAAGTCTAAGCTTTGCATCTTCTGTTTGAGACACTGAAAGGATTGAATGTGAGCCCAGACCTACTGGGAGCCATTCTTCTACCAGAAAGGAGGGAGCTACAGAGATAGAGAGAAATTGTCCTGTTATGTGAGTGTCTGAGTCCTTGAAAACAGCTGTACTACCCAGTGGACTTTCTAGTTTACATACACCAATCATTTTCCTTTCCCTTCCCTCCTTCCTTTCCTTCCTTAAGTTGGTTTGAGTTGTGAAACTGTGTGTTGAATATTAATAGAAAAAACAAGCAATATTAATGGCTACCATTTATTGAGCACTTTTTATGTGTCAGGCACTATTTTTATTGCTATTATGCTTAATTTTCAGTATCTTCCCCTTATGGATAAGGAAACAAGAGATTATATTGCCCAAGGTCCCACAAACTTAGTAAGTGTCAATGTCAGGAAGCCATATTCCATATGGCTATGAAGTCTCTCTGTGTCCAGTTAAGGGAAGTGAATTGGATTCTGAAGCTGCTAGAGCACTTTTGAAACTCTGCTTTTAGTTGTGGGGACTGGATATTTTTAACAGACATTTAAAATTAGAATGTATCCAACAGAGGGTAAGCATATTAGAGAGAGGTCAAAAAATCATCTCACATGAAAGGTAATTAACTTAAGATTTAAAGGAAAGGGCTTTCCAGGTGATGCTAGTGGTAAAGAACCCTCCTGCCAATACAGGAGACTTAAAGAGACCTGGGTTTGATTCCTGGGTCAGGAAGATCCCCTGGAAAAGGAAATGACAACCCACTCCAGTATTCTTGCCTGGAGAATTCCATGGGCAGAAGACCCTGATGGGCTACAGTCCATAGGGTCGCAAAGAGTTGAACACGACTGAAGTGACTTCACAAGCTTCAAAAGAAAGAGAGAGGAGGGCAAAAAAGCCATTTCCAAGCATGTAAAAGAATCTTATTTTCTAATGATACAAAAGGCCATTATGAGCAACAGGGAGACAGATTTTGATTCAATATTTGGACAAACACTCATTCAACACCTCAGGAAAACTCTACCCCTTCTGGATGTCTCCAGCCAGAGGCAGGGTGACACTTCTGGAGGTGCCATGGCAGGAACTTCACAGAAACACTGAACCACAGGCCCTAAGAGATCCCTTTGGAGCCTGTTTCCAGGCATCTTGTGGGCAAGACCAGCTTACTGTTGCCGGATTCCAGTTACCAACTGATGTTATGCCACTGAGTGGGTGCACCAGGGAGCTGAATTCCAGGCCAGAACCAGCTCTGCAGAAAGCAGGAGAGGTCTCCTTTAAAACATCAGACACTTAAGTATTTATGCCCCGTAAGCTTTCAAATGGCTTCAAACAATCAATAAGGCTTTTGAAAACTGAAATGACTTAAAGGCAATGTGACACTCATCACCTCTCTCAGTCTTTAAGAGAGTCACTTCGGGTTTATTGAGAAGAGTGTGGAGATGCATTGTTGAGTTGTTCTCGCATTTGTAATTCAAGCTGCTGTTGCAGGCTGTTTTTATTTTTTTTAGTTGATAGTGTCAGTTTCCCAATTTCTTTTCCCTTAAAAGGGTCTTTATTAGGGGCTGGGAGTTGAGGCAGAAACTGGGGCTGGCAAATGTTAATGCTGCTTTAGGTTTAATTGAGTCATTAACCAAAAGTCTACCTCTATATGAAGAATTTTGCTACAAAGGTCTCTTGCTATACTATAATATTTAGATCTGAAACCTTTCAGGTAAAATTACATGCCTGCATATCTATACCAAGAATGGAATATTTCATGGTATGACTTGAAAGATAGATTAATTCCTGCCTTTGTCTCTCTGGTATGAGTATTAGAACCTTCAATTACTTACACTGCCTCCCAGCTAAGACAAATGCAAAATTTATTTCAGTAACAAAAGAAAACTGTCCCATGGTGGTCCTACTTTCCATGTTTGAAAGGAGATTATGTGCAATACTAGACAACAAGTCACTTTGAAAAGGAAAGTACAAATTGTGGTCTCAGTTCTTAAGTTATGGCCTCTATATCCCAGAATGGGGGAGTTGGAGGAACCTCGGAGGTCAGCTGAATTAGCCGCCTCATCCATTAAGATGAAGAAAAGGGCTCAGCCTCAAAGGCATCTGTGAGGTTTTATTTCTAAAATAAACAAGAGGGCTGAAGACAAGATGACACATTTTAGATTTCATTGTGTTTTATGATGAACCCATGGGTATTCATCTATTTATCACTTGTCTGTATATTTGAACTCTCTTCCACCAACATCAAATCCCCAGCCCTCCACACACAGACTTAAAATAAAAGAAGGAAAGAGAGGCTTTAGAGGTAGAGTTCCTGCACAGGTCATGTGGGTAGAAGAGACACAGGGCAGAAATCTGGATCCCCATGTTGTACCAGTGTGCTTTCTGTAATTTACAGCAAATGAGTTTAGGGTCAGCAAAGTCCTCCCATAAACCAACAAATAGTAAATATTCTAGGCTTTACTGTCACAGTCCTTATCACAACCACTTAACCCTGCCTGTGTAGTGCAAAATCAGCCAAAGGCAACATGTAAACAAGGGAGCTGACCATATGCCATTAAAGCTTTATTTATGGAGACTGAAAATTAAGTTTCATATAAATGTCATGGGTCATGAAATATTATTCTTTAGATTTTCTTTTTAGCCATTCAAAAATGCCAAAGAGTTATTTTTTGTTCACAGGCCATATCAATCAGGCAATGGGCTGGATTTGGCCAGGGAGACCATAGTTTGCAGACTTGATTTAGAAAATTTAAAGGACAGTTTTGATATAATCCCTATTGTTGTCACATTCTCACAATTCTCAATTCACACAGTTATCAGTACTATAGCTATGCACCATCTCTCCCTACCTACCTCTTACTACATTTTCTTTTAAAACTTAATAGGTTTTCACTATGCAGTTAATGCTGGGAAAAGTCATAACTTGAGAAATAAGGGTTTGTTTTTTTTTTTCCCCCTGGTGGCTCAGGTGCTAAAGAATCTGTCTGTGATGTGGGAGACCTGTGTTTGATCCCTGGATTGGGAAGATCCCCTGGAGAAAGAAATGGCTACTTACGCCAGTATTCTTGCCTAGAGAATTCCATGAACAGAGGTGTCTGGCAGGCTGCAGTCCATGGGGTGACAAAGAGTTGGACACAACTGAGTGACTAACACTTTCACTTTGGGGCTTCCCTGGCTACTCAGCTGGTAAAGAATCTGCCTGCAATGCAGGAGACCTCAGTTCGATTCCTGGATCGGAGAGATCCACTGAAAAAGGGATAGACTACCCCCCAACTTCAATCCTCATGGGGTTTCATGATGTACAGTCTGGTTGTGCCACCAACAATAAAACTGGACTGGATGTTCAACCTTAACTCTACTTTTGATCCCAAACCAAGTGCTCGATCCATTACATTTTACCTTTCTGTAGATGCCAAAGATGGTTCCAATGGACACAAGGCAGTCAATGTTGGAAGATCCATCAAGGGGATCAAAACAGACCACATATTTGCCCTGAACAAAAAAGAAAGAAAATATTAATACAACTTTGCTTTAAAAATGAATACATTGCAACAAAACAGAGAATATACACTAAGAGGTTAAAAGAAGGAATCTAAGGGAAAATTCAAGAAATGTGTCTATTTATACTCTGTCAGAGAAAGTATGAGATAGTACACAGAGTGAAAACAATAACAAATGTATATCAAAAGATCATTAGGCAGAGAAACACAGAATAGGAGGCCTAGATTAAGGTGATAAATACAAATATTAAATAATAATTTATTATATCATTGATTTGAATGAATCATCATTTTTGGTTAGAGTTTCCTCTAACCAGTCAAGGAAGAAGAGAAACAAGATTAGTCACTTCATTCTCTTTATTCATAAGGGAAATGTTAGTTGCTCAGTCGTGTCTGACTCTTTGTGACCCAATGGACTGTAGCTTGCCAGGTTCCTCTATTTATCCATGGAATTCTCCAAGCAAGAATACTGGAGTGGGTACCCATTCCTTTCTCCAAGGGATCTTCCCGACCCACGGATCGAAACCATGTCTCCTGCTCTGCAGGCAGATTCTTTACTGTCTGAGCCACAAATGTAATAACTTATGTGAAATAAAATCAACATTAAGGTCTATAAGAAAATTTTCATGTAGTTCCTACAGATGACACTTGGGGTTACAGTGCACAGAGTTCTCACCCATATTCCTATTATAATTTCCAAAGGAAATAACCCTCAACTGTAGTGGAACCAGCAAAGATTTATTCTATGGACAGGATTTTCAATGGTACTCTGGAGCTGATTGGTATTGGTTCTCAAGAGCCAATTATGCACATCTCTTCCCAACTCTATTTTCAGTGATGTCATGTTGATAACTTAATTATGGGACACTATTTCAATTTCAATTGACAAGTGCTACAAATAAAAGATGTTTGTTTTTTTTCTAATAGAGAGCCAGTTTACTAGCATACCACTGGAAATTTTCCCTCTCCAAGTTAGCCACTTTAATATGTGGTTTTTAAATTTTTGCATCAAATTAAGGCAATTCTCTGATTCCCTGGCTTCTTGCTCTTAAATTCTCCTGGCCAATGCAGGAGAAACTGTCATCAGGAAACCAGGAATACGCTTATCACTGCAGTACATTGTAATCAGAGAAGTTGGGCTGACAGAGAATATTAAACAGCAAATTCAATCCTAAAATGAACATGCTGAAAACTGACAAGTACCTTTAGAAACGCAGCAGAGAACAATATGAAATTTAGTGGTATTTAGGAATGACATAAGGCAATCAAATCGGATGTGACTCTCCACTCCTCTTATAAAGGTCAGATTGGATATCAGGCAGTATCTTTAAATTGACTTCCTGTTGCTTTTTTCTCATCATACTTTTTCGTGTCCTCAATTAATCTCAAACAGGGAAATATAGTAAGCCATATTAACTGCATTTTTCCACTCAAAGGTATTATTAGTATTATATGATTGTTGTTCAATAAAACCTGAATATACCCTTTCATTCACTTTTTCAACAATAATCTATTGTTGATCCCCCACAATGCACCAGGTGTTGTGCCAGATGCTGGGATACAGAGAAGAATAGAAACTGCTCTCTGCCCTCAAGAAGCAATCACACTGGAATGGAGCATGGCCCTGTAGGGCTTTCTTAGGAGAGATCCTCTCCCCCACCCCATGTCCTCTGCCTGCCTTTTGTCTGTAGAAAAACACTTTGACCAAAGAATAAATTTAATCATAGAAGTGAGAAAATGCTAAAACAAAGGAAAGCAATCAAGGAAGACCAACTAAACAAAGTCAAGAACCTTCAGTTCTCTCTTCTGAGCCATATCCTTTGAGCTGTTTTGCAGCTACTGAATCCCCCACCAGGTGGAAGAAGTTAACTACATGAAAACCAGATTCACCATTAAGCTTACACAATTATTTTTAAGAACTAGCTTCAAGGAGACGGGAACAAACTGACCCTGGAGTTGAAGATTAGCTGTACTTAAAACAATCAAGATGACACTGATCAGACCACTACATGACCAATTTCAAGATGACTGTCAGAGCCGACTGTGCTGTTCTGCATACAGCTCCTTCCCTCTGCCTATAACCCCCTGAAACTCCCCTCTAAAAACTCTTGCCCCTAGATCAGCGGCAGGGAGTTTGTTCTTTGGGACATGAATCCACCTTCTCCCCAAGATTAATGGTTTCCTCAATAAAGCTATCTTTCCTTCTAGCCAACACTTTTCTCTCAGTGGGCTTCCCTTGTGGCTCAGCTGGGAAAGAATCTGCCTGCAAGGCAGGAGACCTGGGTTCTATCCCTGGGTTGGGAAGATCTCCTGGAGAAGGGAAAGACTACCCACTCCAGTATTCTGGCCTAGAGAATTCAGGCCTAGTTCTCTGGCCCAGAAAACTACACAGTCCATGGGGTTGCAAAGAGTCGGACACGACTGAGCAACTTTCACTTTTTGTCTCTCAGTATTTGATTCTTGAGCAACCTAAGTTCAGTAACAAGATTAATAAGATTCCAATGGATTCCAATGCATGAATCACTGATAGGAACTGCTAACAGCTTAGATTGGCAGGAAGATTGGTTGTGAGGATTGGAAACTAGGTGAATGGAGATGAAGCAAAGGATGTAGTTAACGAAAGAGAGACTTTGTAAAGCTTTGAACATGACAATTAAAAGAAGTGGAGATAAATATGAGTATATTTGAGTCTCTCCTATGTATGAGCATATAGGAGAGATGATAACAGAATAGACTGATGAAAGTGTGGACAGGAGAGGACAGTTTGAGATAACGGCAGGGAGGAGGAATCTGTGAAATGATGACTGGTGGTTCAGGGGGGATCTAGGGTGAGTCTTAAGAATCCAGCTTGGTTGAACAAGTGGAATTATTTATGAAGCCAGAAAGAAAAATGATTACATTAAAACCTTCAGTAGCATAGGAGCAGACCCACCCTTTTCTCAGGTTCTACTATTATGGCATGTTTATCTTCTTCTGAAACAAGAACACAGGTAGCAAAAGATGACTTTAACACATTAACAACCAGGTCATTGGAGAGGACATCCAGCTTCTTCACTTGATCTCCCGTCACATTGGTAGAGCCAGCAATTCCATAGCTAGAGGGGAAAAAAGCCACAAAAATATAAGCTGTGAACACCAGAATGTTAGTGCATCTATAAAGTCACTAAAAGAGAGCATTTGGTAAGATTTAGAAGAAATGAAAGGAGACACATGGTTTGGGAGAAACAGAATGAGAAGGATGACCGTCTATCTGGAGTGGCTTCTGGAAGGAAGGCAATATTGTCATTCACCTGTCCGATGCCTAGCATAATAACCAGCACAGCTTTGGAGTTAAATTCATGTTTCTCAGCCTTTTTCTCATTATGGCCCTAAGAAGGCTTTTTTTTCCTCTAACACACTCCACCATGAAAATTTAATATTACAGATAGAGTGTATCTGTTTATGCACTATATGTCCATATGTTTCATACCTAAAATGGCTGTTTTTTTCACCACCACCAATAACCAGTTTTTACCCCTGAATGCATGAGTTAATGTACAATGAGTTAGGTGAGAGAGAAAGCAAGCAAAGAAACCTTCTGTGTGGGAGGGAGACTGAGATGGGAACTAAGCCAAGGGATCTATGGTTTCATAGCTGACAAGATCCTAAAAGAAAATAAATATTGACAGATCCCACCTCCTCATTTTATAGAGGAAGCTCACTCTAAGACACCTTCTGTAAACTGGAGCAGCAGAGGTGAGAAGCTCACTTTGACTTCCAGCCCAGGCCCCTCCTGGTGGTACCTCACAACCTCCAGCAGGAGTCCTAGGGGCTGGAGGGAGCAGGAAGTCTGGAGTCCTTACTTTATATTCAAGGTACCTGCAAATCAGTAATTGTGGAATTCCCAGAAACCAAATAGTTGGTCCAAAGTAGAGCTCAGTTTGTTAGAATGAGGGGAGAAAAGGGTTGTCATAGCCTGGGGTTGAATAGGAACACTGAAAGGACGGGAAATGTTTTTGAGGAAGGATGCACAGAACATGAGAAGAGGCTGGAGGTGGAGAGGGAAAGAGTAAGAGCCTTGAAGATAATGCCAAACAGCTGGGAGTGGGTGTTAAGGGGCACCTTGGCTGAGATTGCTGGGAGCACTTGTCTGGGGACTGACTGTCATGTTATTCACTGCTTCAACTCCTGAAGATGCATTTTCTCTACACATAACTTGGAAGTCTCTGGCTGGCCAAAACTGAGCCAGCACCCAAATGGCTCATCTGGCCTGACTCTCTACAGGAAGTAACTCCAGTTATCACCGAGCCCATTCTCCAGTGTCGTCTCTTTCAGCCTCATTCTCCCGCCCACCTGGAAACATCATCTCATCCCTCCAGCCCTCCTCCGAGCCCTTTTCTTTTCATTATGTCACTCCTATTTCATGAATGAAAGACCAAGGGATCTATCAGACTTGCAGCTGAGGTTTTGCTTCTCCTTCCACACAATCTCTTTCTCACCTCAACTGTGAGGCTGATGTTGATGAAGAAGGAAGGCAGTCAAATTCTGGGTTGAACTAGGGCCTGGCTGGACCCAACCCCTCAGTGGCCTCCATCTCCCTCAACGGCCCTACCGGCACCAAGTGGCTCTCCTTCCTAGCCTGACATTTCCCCCATTAAAATCATCACTAATTCAAAAGGGCAAACAGCATTGATGGAAAAGAATATGGGCTTCCTGACAGAGACCTGGCTCAGCCCTCAGCTCTACAAGCCCCTTGCTTTCTCTGAGCTCTCCTTTTCATTCATGAACATGGACGGCAATGATGCCTCATGGGGCTGTTGGAGAATTACACACATCGCATATACACAAAGGGTTTAGCACAGCCCTTGACTCTCAGTGTTAAATCCCTTGTTTGCCCACTAAAGGCAGCACTCATTAAGAATCTGCAGTACTAAGGGAGAGTTCTCAAGATCCCCCTTGCTTCATCCATCATCATGTTGCCATGATTGTTTAACTTTTAATTTCATGAGGATGAGGACGAGGGGTATGTTTTCCCCCACTGTGTCCCAGCTTCCATCACATAGTAGGCCCTCAAGCAATACTTGCTAAAAAATATCCACTGAAGAGAACAGAAACTCCAGCCTGAAAAATGAGTATAGGAATCAGTAGACTTCAAGGTCACACCACATCCTGGAGTGTGGAGGAAGCCTCTGGCACAGTCCCCAGAAGGACTAGCCTATGGGGACAGCTCCAGGGAGGCCTAGGGGGCTGGGACAGGTCGATGAGCCACCGAGGCAAGCGTGGGCAATCCCTACTTTCCACGTTCCACCTGCTCAGGCACCTGGCTCAGTGTGATGGGTGAAGAGCAGTCAGGCCTCAGCCCTCTCACCCAAAATCTTCCCAGAGGCCTGTGTGAGTGATTATTTATTCTGCAAATATTTTTTGTCCCCACTGTACTGAGTGCTGGGGTTACAGTGCTAAACAAGGTGCCATTCAGCATCTAACCCTCATGGAGCTTAGTGAGTGAGGAAAACAAGAAATCAATACAGACTTCTGAATGAATAAGATAATGTCAGAAAATGACAGGTGCTTTCATTTTAATAAAAGGAAACAATGTGCTGGGGGACGGCTGGGCAAGGGTCAAGATGGTCAAGGAAGATCTCACTGCAAGGGAGCAATTCCAGCTGAAGGATACTTCGGGTGTTTTACAAACAAAAATGAAGCTATGACAAAGCCCTAAGAGAGTCCAAATAAGCCAGCCAGTAACGATTCCAAAGAACAGCTCTGGGTTAGTAATTTATCCAAAGGAACAAAGACTTTGTTTTTCACATATTTCCAAATGGGAGGGGTTGCTCTGTGCACATTTATACAAGTAATTTTTTAAACCTCAAAGTCTTTCCCATGCTGTGGGTTACAAGAGGCTGTAGTCAGCCTCAGGGCAGCTGACTCATCCAGCCGGGACCACCAGCCAGGTTCCAGATTGCTGTTCTAGGGTCATAAGGTGGCTCCTGCCCTGGGGTCACAGCTCCTCTCATGGGGAGTCAGGTGGGGCCATATAACAGCTGCAGGATGAACACTGTGGGGGACACTCAGCACCCCAGAACCAGAACCCAAATGGCCATCTTCATGGCCAAACCATGCAGACCTCTGTGATGGCCCTGCCTCCCTGCCTGGACAGGTGGTCACCTGTCCGTCTTCCTCTTTACCCCTGTGGAGGCTCCCTCCTCTGTTCTAACCAGAAAGATCCTTCCCCATCTTTCCTCCAGTTGCCTGTGAAACATAAAAAAAAAAATGAAAAGAGATTATTCTGGGCCCCTTAAAGTCAAGATTCAGGCATTTTCTAGGACATCGTGTAGGAGGGTTTCCCTTAGTGAGACCTTGTGTTAGAAAGGTCTTCAAGAAGGATCAGGAAAGTGACTCTAAGGTAGAAACAGGCTTCAGAATGACGAATTCCAATGAATGAAGAATTTCTGCCATCTCGGTAGTGACAATATCTGAGTCAATACCCCTATCACCTTGGTTTCTGTATGGTGCACCTTAGCGCGGGAAGTTAGGAGAAGGCAATGGCACCCCACTCCAGTACTCTTGCCTGGAAAATCCCATGGGCAGAGGAGCCTGGTAGGCTGCAGTACATGGGGTCTCGAAGAGTTGGACATGACTGAGCGACTTCACTTTCACTTTTCACTTTCATGCATTGGAAAAGGAAATGGCAGCCCACTCCAGTGTTTTTGCCTGGAGAATCCCAGGGACAGCAGAGCCTGGTGAGCTGTCGTCTATGGGGTCGCACAGAGTCGGACACGACTGAAGTGACTTAGCAGCAGCAGCAGCAGCAGCGCGTGAAGTTAGCTTTATCTCACATGGCCCTGCATCATCCTGCCCAGGAATGACGAGCCAGGACTAAGCAAATGCTCAGTCAGGCTTCCCCCAAGACGCCTCACAAGGGTTCCCCAGAAGGGACGCAAGACCTGGACAGTACATATTCTATGGATCAATGAAAAGTTGAAAGCAGGAAAGGCTTCTGCAACTTTTTTTTTTCTTTTTTTACTTTTTGGCCACACCCCCCTGGCATATGGGATCTTAGTTCCCCGACAGGGATGGAACCCAAATCCCTTGCATTAGAAGTGCAGAGTCTTCCCTGGACCACCAGGGAAGTCCCAAGGCTTCTGTAACTTTGACAGAAGAAAAAGGCCCTAAGAAAATCCTCAAGGAACTAATAAGCTGAAGAACAGAGTTTATTTTCTTCATAAGTTTTCAGAAAATTCTTTAGAAACATGCTCCTGCTGTTTAGTTTCTAAGTCATGTCTTTGCAACCCCATGGACTATAGCCCACCAGGCTCCTCTGTCCATGGGGATTCTCTAGTCAAGAATACTAGAGTGGGTTGCCATTTCCTTCTCCAGGGGGATCTTCCCTATCTAGGGATCAAACCCGGGTCTCCTGCTTGGTAGGTGGATTCTTTACCACTGAGCCACCTGGGAAGCTCCTTAAAAGCAATACTCTTCTGCATTTTGATCAGTCATCATTCCATCAAAGGTCCCAAAGGATAGAGCCTTCACTATATAACCTGATGGCCACAGGCAGCAGCAGCAGGGAAAAGCAGCAGCATCATGGACTTTCCTCCACGAGCTGGGACTCTAGACCGTGAGGGTTCAAATCCCAGCTCTGCCACATGCTGAACAATTCTGTGTCAATCGCTTAGCATCTCTGATCTTTGGTAAAATCGGAATTTAGTGTATCTATGGCACAGTATGTGGAGAAGGAGTGTAAATGGGTTGACCTTGGTAAAGGACTTAGAACAGAGACTGGCCCGAGGAAGTTAGCAGGAAACAGAATCCTACCCTTAACACCCCTCAGCAGGAATACAACCCTGCTGAGAAGCACCAGAGGGACCTGGGCTCAAATTCTGCCTTTTCCTCTTGCTGATCACATGATCTCCATCAGGTTGTCTCAGCTCCCTGATTGTTCATTTCTAGGCTTTTTAAGGATGAGGACTAACCCACGTGATGCACCTGGTTCATAGAGGCCAATGGCAGCCATCACCATTCTTAATGGAGCCCCATGTGTGGTGCTGTGTCTGCCTGTTCCACAGGAATCCATAAAGTACCGGTTGGCTGATGAGGGGGAGGGGAAACTACTTCTGAACCAGTTTTGCAGGCAGCTTCTGGGAAGACAGCCAATGCAGAACAGTGTCACAGATAACTAAGCAAAAGAAAGTGCTCAAAGTTCACATTTGACTAACCGGGAATATTATTTCATTTGAGACGCTTATGACATGTCACCTCAATTTTATTCATCTTAGTTAGCCCTGCAGCCCAAGTTGTTCAGGGTGGCACAGCATTCTGTCAAGGTTTATGTCCCTGTGACTGTTCATTTTTAAATCCCTGGAGACACAAAAGTTCTCTGAGTTTGAGAAGAAAAAACTCTCTGGAGTTTGGGAAGAAAAATCTAACTTGAGAAGCTGCTGTCTGTAATATCTCTCTCTTTTTTTTGGCTACACCATGCAGCAGGTAATATCTCTTCCTTTACGCTTACTATATAAACCTCACTGAAAATGTGAAACAGCTATAAGTCACTTTAATTCACATGGTGGGAAACTCTTTAGAAGGATAGGTTCATTTGACCAGTGTTTTTAAATCCTTAGAAATTTGGACTAAATATTAGTATGTTTTTCTTTTTTCAAATTTGCATACAGTTTCTAGAGCTGTTTTACAGCCATAAAGTCTATGATTACTGATGGTCTGGGAAAGTCTCCTTTAACATTCCTGAAGCACCTCCCTAGATACAAGGACTGGAGTCAGGGCCACACTTACAGAACTTTCAATGACTTCCTTATTTGCTAACTAACTAGACCTTTTCCTTCTGAGGTCAGCATGACCATGTAAAGTTCTTGAGTTAGCAAGCACCAGAGCCAAGAAGGAAGAGCTCATCTTCACAAGAAAAAGGGAGGCAGATTATTATTTAATCCTTATCACTAAAGCTGAAGGTAACCAGACTTGTTGACTGATTCTGAAGTAAATGACCAACCATTCATCCAAGCCAGAACGTCCAAAGGTCAGATCAGAAATACAGTCCACCCTGGGTATCCTGGGGTTTGCATCCACGAATTTCCACCTGTGGTTAATTGAACCCAAGATTACCTAGAGCAGACTGTACTCAGACATTTTATCTAAGGGACTTGAGCATCCGTGGATTTTGGTAGCTGTGGGGTGTCATGGAACCAATGCCCTGTGGACAGCTAGGGACAACTGTACTTTGAAGAAGAGGTGCCAACCAGAGCAGCTTCAAAGGCTGCAAACCCCAGTGTTGGCTTAAGTTCATGCCAGCCCAAAATGTGCTCATAGGATGGTATCAAATCCTCACAGAAATTAAACAGCAGAGCCACCAATCTGAGCTATCTCCAAAATATGCTCTTAAAGCCCCCCATGTTTCTGTCCTGCTAAATCAGGTCCTGGTTTTCTTCTCTGCCTATCTCAGGGTGAATGTGTCAAAACCCAGAGGCCTAATCTTAAGTCACTTCTTCATACCCAAATTCCAGACTGTCGCCACTAACTGCAGGCTGGACAACCTTTCCAACAGGATGCCGCTCTCACACCTCAAGTTCAGCATCTCCATAGTGTTGGAATCATCTTCCTAGCCTCTCTAGCCTCTAAAACTCAGCCCCTCCCTTGGAATTCTGGTTTTATTTTCGTTGTTTTGTTTTTTAACATCACAGCCCTGGTCTCAGTTGCTAGGATCTGCTCTTTGAGAACCTCCCTCACTGTCCTTCTCCCCTAGTCCCCACCCAGACTTCTCCCAGGTACCCCCATCTCCTCTAATCCTCTAGTTCTGAATCCTGCTGGTTTTCCATGTCTTCACTTTCCCTCTTCTAACTCTGTACTTCCACTCATAGCTGCCCCAGATGAATCTCCAATCATGCCACTGCCCCACTCAAAAACCTGTAACTCTCCCCTTTGGTCACCCCCTCAAAAATAAAGTATTCACCCTTGCCACATAATGTTCCCCCAAGGCACCCACAATTTAACATCCACAAATGCTCCATCACTACATTACATGAAGGGCTCCAGGCTTCAGTCAAACCAAATAAGCACCTTTTCCAGAAATATCTTCCTAGCTTGTCCCTCTCCTCACACGGCAGCCCAGCCATCAGGCCCTATGACCAGCTTTGCCTGCCCACTACAAATGCCCATCTTGATGGGCCACCATTTTTCACATCCACATATTTTTGCCAACTATACAAAAGTTATCTTTCAGAATCTCTATTGCTGGGACTTTCTTGGTGGTTCAGGGGTTAAGACTCCGTGCTCCCAATGCAAAGGGCCCAGGTTGGATCCCTTGTCAGGGAACTAGATCCCTCATTCTGAAAAGAAGACCCCTGCAAGTAGGAACCAAGACCCCAAGTGCTGTAGCTAAGCCTAGAATCATCTTCCTACCTTTCTCCAGCTTCTAAAACTCAGCTTATGTGGCCAAATAAATCTCTTTTGAAAAGATTCCCTATTGTATTCTAACTGTATACATATAATATTTTCCCTAAAGCATAAGCTCTGTATCTTTCTCATCTCTCAGTAACTTCTAGAACTTAAGAGAGAGAGCGAGAGAGAGCTCCAGGCTCTATGTTTAAACTCCTGATCTGTCCCTGATGAGGGGACATTAACTGGTCCCACAAGGTTCTTGCAAGTCTGCAATCATCTTGTCCCTCTGGCTAGATGCCCTACTAGGGCAAGTAGGCAGCACTAATAAGTTATTTGCCCGTACGCTAGCCTTTTCATCCAGGATATCAAAGCCTATAATAAGCATAATTTGGAGCCCAAGTTGAGGTCTTATCTTATTGCCCTCTCCCCAACTACATATGATACAGAGACAGTCAAACTTACTTTCCCACGGGAGTACTGAATGTTCAGGTTCTACTGTTTCTCTGTCAGCCATCCACATGACCATGTGAAATGCCCATTTCATGGGTACAATGCTCTCTGAAATAGTGAAAGACCAGTGACATGCCCAAATTTATGGGAAATGTCAAATAGCTCATGATATGGCTGTTCAGAGGAACACTGTATGTTCTAAGTCACTTCAGTTGTGTCCAGCTCTTTTCAAACCTATGAACTATAGCCTCCTGGGCTCCTCTGTCCATGGGATCCTTCAGGCAAAAATGCTGAAGTGGGTTGCCATGCCCTCCTTCAGGGGGTCTTCCTGACCCAGGGATCGAACCTGGTTTTCTAAAATCTCCTGCATTGACAGGCAAGTTCTTTACCACTAGTGCCACCTGGGAAGCCCTAGTGAACACTAGACATGTATTAAGAAGGTCCATAGGTGAAATAGTAATAGAGACACTACCTTCCTAACATAGAGGTGAATTTACATGTCCTGACATTGGAGGATGCTCATTGTATAGAGCTGAATAAAGAAAGCAAACTGCAGAAAGGCATGTCAAGTGTGATCCCATTTTGTTTGCTGTTTACAAATAGTCACATGGCAATGCTTATCCATGTATAAATTTATATGAATATAGAGAAGTATCTAGTAAAAAAAAAAAAAAGGAACCCCATAAATTATGAATAGTGGATACCCCAGGGAATGGATAAAGGTGGGTCTCACTTTTCCCTGGTTTGAATTTTTGTTGAGTAACATATAGAGGGTTTCCCTGGTGACTCAGATGGAAAGGATCTGCCTGCAATGCAAGAGACCCAAGTTCAATATCTGGGTCAGGAAGATCCCCTGGAGGAAGGCACAGCAACTCACTCCAGTATTCTTGCCTTGGAAATTTCATGGACAGTACAGTCCATGGGGTTGCAAAGAGCTGGACACAACTGAATAACACACACACACAGACACACCACACACACACACAACATATAAAGGAATTTATAACTATAGCAAAAGCTATTTTTTAACCTAGTGCTTACAGGTGTCTAGTTTAAAAAACATACACAATTCATACAGCCAAAATTGGCACCCTTTGTCCAGGTTCTACTAATATCCACTACCTATGGCCCCACTATCTGAGGTTACTTATAAGGTGGGAAAAAAAGAAGTGAAGTCACTCAGTCATGTCCGACTCTTTGCGACCCCATGGACTGTAGCCTGCCAGGCTCCTCTATCCATGGAATTTTCCAGGCAAGAATACTGGAGTGGGTTGCCATTTCCTTCTCCAGAGGATCTTCCTGACCCAGGGATTGAACCCATGTCTCCCTCATTGCAGGCAGATGCTTTACCATCTGAGCCACCAGGGAAGCCCTAAGGGGGGAAAGATGCACCCCAAAGCAGATCTTGTGTTTCTGAGTCTCTTTGGGGTTGTGAAAGAATGCTGACACATTTGAAAATAATACAAAAATGACAAGCACTCTTTTTTAAAAGAGTAGGAAATCCTATGGATAGAGGAGCCTGGTGGGCTACAGTGCATGGGGTCGCAAAGAATCGGACATGACTGAGTTACTTTCATTTCCCTTCACTTTTTAAATAAGCCCCCCTGGTTTTCAAAGTCAGATAAAGCTGTGAGGACACTTTTACTTACTGTACGTTATGTTTAAAGTAAGAATTTAATTGAATGTGTTTCCTAAAGAAAGTCTCCTTAGACATGTATTAAGAAGGTCCATAGGTGAAATAGTAATGGAGACACCACCTTCCTAACATACTTCCCAATCCCTTTCCCATCAGGGCCCAACTTTGCTTGACATCTGCAAATAAATGATGATAATCTCTTTCCTTAAGAGTCAGCTTGGATAGATTGGGAGTTTGGGATTGACATGTACACACTGTTATATTTAAAATAAATAACCAATAAGGACCTACTGTCTAGCACACGGGACTCTGCCAATACTCTGTAATAACCTAAATGGGAAAATTTTTTGAAAAAGATACATGTATATGTACAACTGAATCACTTTACTGTACAACTGAAACTAGCAGAACATTGTTAACCAACTATACTCCAATATACGATTAAAAAAAAAAAACTTTTTTAAGCTAGCTCTACCAAGCCATACTGTAAAACCAAAGGTGAAGAACTGACAAGAGAAGGAATCCAGGTTTCAGGGGTTGAGCTTTTTCAGATCAGCTATGAGCACTGTGTACAATGCTTATGAAGTGCTCCTAAGTATGAGAAATACTAGGAAGGAGTATGAGCAATCTGAAAACCCAAGTATCCTTCAGCTAAAGTGAGGACCAGTCTAAACATAAAATACTTGTGCACACCAGAATAAACCAAAGGGTATTTGTCTTAGTAACATAAAAGCCTCACAAGAAGGTACCCTCTGAATCCCTGCATCCTGTCATTCCTTTGCTACGCACAATGTGATCTGCAGACCAGCAGCCCTGCCACCACAGAACTTAGAAATCCAGCATCTCAAGCCCCACCCCAGACCTTCTGCAACCCCGTGTACACCAGCACTGAAGCCCTGAAGACACTAAATCCTGCAGGCTTCCTCCCAGCCTCCTCCCAACCCGGCTTCCCCGCTGCTGCTTAACAAGACTCGTTGAGCGTCAAGGAGATACTCAATTAGAAACCTGACTTGGGACCCCAATTTCAAAGGGAGTGAAAGCAAAAGGTTAGAAAAATGGAAAGGGAGGCATGGGGACCAGGACTTTCCCATTTGAGGCTAGGGTTGGGTGTGGTGGGCAGGCCAGGTGCCCATGGGGCCAGTCAGTTTCACCAAGAGGAGGCCGAGAGAGGTGCCAAGGCTGCTCAGCCCGGGGGCGCCAGTTGCAGGGTGGAGGCAAGTATGGACTGTGCGACAGGGCCCCAGGTGGGCGCCCACAATCTTAAGGGGGGGGGGGGGGGAACCAGGGCTTGAGTGTGGTTTGAGCGTCTGCAGAGGAGCTACCAGAGAGTGTGGGTATCCCAGCTATCAGAGAGAAGACTGACAGCAGGGACAGAGGACCCGACACCATACTGCCTGGTAGATCCCCAGCCAGAGAGAAAGGGGACTCGGCCAGGGTGGTGGCTGGGGGATACAGAGGCCTGACTCACAGGTGCGCGATGCCCGCCTTGCGCACGGCCGTGGAGATGGCTTTGACCGCGGTGCACAGCGAGTTGAGCAGTTGGGTCATCTCGCCCGTGCCGCGGGCCTTCCTGCCCTCTTCCATGACGAAGCGGGTCAGGGTGACGATATTGGTATCGAAGGCCGCCTGGTCCGTCATGCTGGGGCCCGGTTGCGGCTCGCTGGGCGACAGGTGCGGGCGGCGGGACGCGGTGGGACGCGGGCGCTGCAGAGTCTCAGCGCGGCGGCTCCGGCGCGGGCCGGGTTCCAGTCCCGGGGCCGGGGGCCGGGTAGGCTATAGGCGCGGGTCACCGCCCTCCGCCCCCGGGAACACCTCCGCGCCCCGGGCCCCGCCCCTCCGGCTGCGGCCCCGCCCTCTCCGACCCTCTGTGGCGTCCGGGGTCCTCGTCCCGGCTCCGCTCCCCCACCCGCGGGGTGTTCCCCCCGCCCGTGCCCCGCCCCCGCCGCACCTCCGCTCCCTCGCCGTCGCCGCGCCACGCCTCCGCCCAGCTGCCTCCAGCGTGGTCGAGCGCTGCTCTGGGCCATGGCCCTTTTCAGTCCGCACAACGCCCTTGCCACGGAGGTGCAATCCTGATTCCCGCCCTCCCTCGCTAAGATAGAAGGTTGGGGAGGTTAAGCGCGGATCTCAGTGCAGCGTGGCTAGTGAGTGAGAAGCCCGCGCTGCAGCCCGGCTGCTCCGGGGTTCAGGCTCTAACCGCTGTGCTCCACCCCCCCACCCCCATCCCCCCCACCCCCCGTCGTCATCTGCCATCTGCTCCCTGACCGCTGTCCACTCCTGCTTGTCCCGTCGTCTGATTCTTCTGACCAACTTCAAGAGACTGGTTTCCTCTGTTCCTCGCTGTCCGATGGCTTGGTTTCGGATCCTTAATTCAGATCTGTTCTCAAGATTCCTGTAGTCTGAGAGCTATTAAAGGGACCTGTTAATGCGAGTTTCTGTGCCAAACCCACAATAAGGCCAAACAGTGAAACAGTCTGAATTTGGAGCAGAGAAAGGTTTGTTGCAAGGCCATGCAAGGAAACAAGTTGGCTCATACCCTGAAAAGTCTCCAGCTCCTCAAAGGATTTTGGCAAAGCATTTTTAAAGGGCAGATTTGGGGGTGAGGGGCGGGCGCAGGGGGCAGAAGGCAGTTTCTTCTATGGTGGAGGGGTGGAGGGAGCCGGGTTCATGTTTACAAAACAACTCAGGAAACTTGCATCAAATACTGTTATCTATATTATCTAGGTACTTCAAAGAGGAGCTGATATGGGGGAGGGCCTCAGAGAGTCCTGCTGGTGCTGGAGACCTTCCTTTCCAATAACTGCACTTTGCGGAGAAAATGTGCACAGACCCAGGAAAGGGTGTCCTAGATACCACACTGAGATCAGAGGTTCCGAGGCCACATCCTGAGGGTTTTGTAGGCACATTGCTTCTGTCCTAGGGCACTTATTCATGGAACTACATTTATTGAGCATCTGCTATTAGCGAGACCTTGCTTTGAGAGCTAGCCCTTGTCTCCTTACAAGCATCCCAAACGATGGACCCGTTGAGTTCTGTACAATTTCTGGCAATTCTGGTAGGACATGTGCCCTGGCCAGGGACAAGGAGAGCTGGCTATACTGGAATGAAGTGGACTAATTTGCTTCTGGTCTTGGTCAAATTGTCCAGGTCCTCTTGGTCAGACATTGTTCTGTTGGGTGTCTACTGGTTCAGACTGTTCGCTGGCTCATTCTCTGTGAGCCAAGTGGCCACCTGCCCAATTCTGTTCAATGCCAGTAGACTTCAGAGGGTGAGTAGAATTCAGAATCGGTGCTACAATGGGTGGGGATGTCAGGATAGCCTCACTTTTTAGAGCAGAATTTGAGAAGAACTCAGTTGGCTTTGGGTGTCTGATTTCACCCTGGGTTCCAGACCGGGTTCTGATTTCTATCACTGGGAGGTTGCATTCCTGCCACTAAGGAACCGGAGGTCTCTGTGAATGAGAACTCCCTTCCTACTACTGTGGGAGGTTGCATTCCTTCCAGGGGGAAACTGCAGACCTCTGGTTTAAAAGCCACTTTTTCTGCGATGGGGGTGGGGGGCAATTTGAGTCCCTTTTTAATAAGAAACAAGAGACTTTTGGGTGCAGGGAACACATAGGTGGATAGGGTTCTTTAGCTCACCCTTCCAGGTGGCAGAAGCTGACTACTAAACTGGGGTTTGAGTTCTGAGGCTTTGGCTGTTGGTCTGGGTTCACCCTGGGTTTGAGTCATAGGGTTCTAGTTTATGTTTTTGCCTTGTTTGTCTCATCTTCAATGTCTGACTGTCTTATCTGTTAATAAATTAATTGAAATTGAGTTCCTTAGCAACCATAGGAAAAGCTACCTTCAGGCTCAGGACAAGCAAACTCTGGTATCTATAACTCACATTAGTCAGCCTTTGAGAATGGCTGTCTCCCTGTGGTTCATCAGAATGGAAAACAACTTTTCTGTTCCCAACTGTTGTTCGTTGGAATGTATTGTAAATTGGAAATCTTTTGGGTATTGACCCATGCAAAATACCAGATGGCGTTTCTCAGGAATGTTGCCTGGCCCCAATACTCAATAGAAAATCAAGAAAAGTGGCCAGAAGATAGGTCTCTAAATTGTAACACCATCCTGCAGTTGGATCTTTATTGCAAAAGGTTAGAAAAGTGGATACAAGAGCCCATTAGTACAGTGCCTTATGGGGCTACAGCAACACCAAACTCAGCCCAATCACCAGATCTGGAGACCAGCTACAGGAGTGGTGCCCACCACTGACCCACATGGGATCCCATAGAATCTGGGCAGGGTCGGACTTAAGCATTATCGAAGTCTCCTACTCAACAGGACGAAGGCTGCTGGCTGGAGACCTATAAATGGGAGAAGTCAGAAACACTCAACAGGAGGCAATGAAAATCCGTCAACATTCTTAGAGAAGGTAGAGAATGCCTCTGACAGTATACAACTCTTAATAGAGATGCCCCTGAGAGTGACCCAGCGGTTATACTTTACACCTCAGAGTGGCCCCCAACACCTAAGGGAAGTTGCAGAAAGTAGCAGTGGGTCCAAATGCCCCCAAACTCTCACTTGGTGAGTATTTCTGTTGGGAGTGTTCAATAACCCAGATATTGGCTGAGGAAGTAAAGGAGGACAAGTCGCTAAAGACACAAGCCACTCTCCTGGCTGTTGCCCCTAGGCCACAATGAGTAACCCATGGCACTGATGGATGAGTGCAGATGAAGATGCTGAGGGACCAAGGTGCAGGCCCAGTCAAGGTGCTTCAGCAAGAATAAAGACAGTAAGTAGAAGGGAATGCCCCGATTGTCCTCTGTGAAGGAGGGCCATGGAGAGTGCAAGGGGCCACAAGCAGAGGAGCACTGACAGGCTCCCTAGTTGGCTCCTTGGGATATGATCCCGATCTCCCCAGAGGAGCCCCGGGTTGTCTAAGAAGTGGAAGAAGAAAAAGTAGAAATTTTAATAGTTCTTGAAGCCATTTCTGCTCAGTCTTGACCACCCTGAAAGGAAGAATGTTCCAACAGGAGTGTGCTGTTAAAGGGGCATTGGGCAGATCTAACAAAAGAACCAGTGGCATGTGAAATGGGACCCTTCAAGTAAAAGTCTCTGTAAGTTCTGACCTAACTGAAACCATGCAACATTGATTGGGACTTGAACCTGTGTGCCAGGACTCAAACCCAGTTGGAAGCCAGATTGGGACTTCCACCTACAGGCTGAGACTCGAACCTGGCTTCTTTTAAATTGAGATCACACACTTGATCTCAGGACTTAATGGAGCTCAAGTTCTTGATGTCTACTGCAGAAAGAATTTAATAAGAGACAAAGTAAGAGGTAAGAAGTGGATTTATTTAGTGTGTATTAAAAACACACTCCACAGACAGAGTGTGGGCCATCTCAGAAGGCAAAACATGCCAAAATGTGGCATGGTTACTTTTGTGGGCTGAGTAATTTCAAAGGCTAATGAGTGGGAGAATTATGCTAACTAATCCTGGGGAAGGAGTTGGGGTTTTCCAGGAATTGTGCTAATGTACACTTTTTGGTCTTTTGTGCTTAGCCTCTGAACAGTCATGGCACTGGTTACTGTGTCATTTAGCATGCTAATGTATTACAATAAGCATATAACGAGTCTCAAGCTCTACTGGAAGTCAAATCTTCCACCATCTTGGACCTAGTTGGTTCTAACCAGTTTTGTTTTGTTTTGTTTTTCATGTCCTGTGGCTATGTCAGGCTTTCAAAAGTCATGCCTTGACTCCTTCCCCTCTTGTTTCATTATGAATGGGCATATATCTCAGGAGGGAGGAAAACAGCTTTCACTAGCCCTGGAAGAGGATATAACAGAACCTGAAAACTTAGTGGCCCATATCTTGAGAGTCCTTTGGACAGCAAGGAGATCAAACCAGTCATTCCTAAAGGAAATCAACCCTGAATATTCACGGGAAGTACTGATGCTGAAGTTGAAGCTCCAATACTTTGGCCACCTGATGTGAAGAGTCGACTCATTGGAAAAGATCCTGATACTGGGAAAGGTTGAGGGCAAGAGGAGAAGGAGGCAACAGAGGATGAGATGGTTGGATGGCATAACTGACTAATGGACATGAATCTGAACAAACTCCAGGAGATAGTGAAGGATGGGGAAGCTAGTGTGGTGTGCTGCAGTTCATGGGGTCACAAAGCATCTGGCATGACTTAGTGATGGAACAACAAAAATCTTAGAGAAAGTAAACCCAGCTCTGTGGGCTGTAGGTCCAGTAGAAAGAACTAAAAAAAAAATGGCTTTAGGAGTCCTACTTAAGACTGTGGGGCCCCTTAAGAGACTATTCAACTATTTCCAAACAATTGGATTCTGAGGCGGGGGGAAATGGCCTCCATGTCTTAGAGCTGAGGTTAAGGAATTTCTTAAACCTAAGGAGGATGCTTAAAAGTTTTTGTAAATAGATTATCAAGATGGGAGGCCACCTCCCTGTTGCACTAGCTGCCTTGTGGTTTGGGGGAACAAGCAGAAGTACCTTCATTTCAGGGGATGGGTGGCAGGGGTGGTAAGTGATCACCCAGATTGTTACTTCTCAACGTCCTGCCTCTGACACAAAATTGAGTGAGGAGATCAGTGATCACTACTTGTTCACAGGATGAAGAACTGTAACAAAATTGGTAATGCCACACACATGCCATTTACATCCAGTGTTGTGTAAGGTCAGTGTGTTTTGTGATGATCAAGGAGGAGAAATTGTTGCAGCAAGCAAGGAGCAGCTCTGCCGGGCATAGGTGGAGGCAGGAGGGAGGGATCCTGTTTGTGGAAGTGCCCACTGTCCTCCTCGTGCACCTTCCTGACTCTGGCTAACACCCAGGTGATGAGCTTATGTGCTCTGACTCAGAAAAGAGCTAGTCAAGGTCAGTAACATGATGGATGGGACATAACTGTGCAACAGGCAAATACAGTCTGAATCTCCATTTCCATGTCCTTTTAGCCCCTTACTGATAACAAGGGAACTTTCTTCTGCTTTTGTATAAAAGCAACAGCTGTTGAAACAGAACAGGACCCTGTAGGGCCCTCCTGGGTACACATCCTTTCCATGTCCTCCATTTCTTGTTGGTAGGAAGAAAGCTTCAGTCAGTCTCCTTGACCTTCCCTGAATTCCAAAGGGCAGATTCAAATAGTTGTTAATCAAATAAGGGAGGGAATGCAGAAACAAAGGAGGAGCAGGCAAGAAACTATAGCTTTGACAAACCTAGACAGTGTATTAAAAAGCAGAGGCACTATTTTGCTGACAAAAGTCTGTACAGTCAAAGTTATGTTTTTTCCAGAAGTCATGGATGTGAGAGTTGGACCGTAAAGAAGGCTGAGTGCTGAAGAATTGATGCTTTCAAACTGTGGGGCTAGAGAAGACTCTTGAGAGTCCCTTGGACGGCAAGGAGATCAAACCAATCAATCCAAAAGGAAATTAACCCTGGATAGTAATTGGGAGGACTGATGCTGAAGTTAAAGCTCCAGTACTTTGGCCACCTGATGTAAAGAGCCAACTCACTGGAAAAGATCCTGGTGCTAGGAAAGATTGAGGGCAAGAGGAGAAGGGGGTGACAGAGGATGAAATGGTTGAACAGCATCACTGATTCAATAGCCATGAATCTGGGCAAACTCCAGGAGATAGTGTAGGATAGGGAAGGCTGGCGTGCTGCAGTTCATGGGGTCGCAAAGAGTTGGACACAACTGAGTGACTGAACAACAACAGAGGGAGGGAACACAGAAAGAAGGGGGAGCAGTCAAGAAACAGTAGTGCAGCCGTGGGGCAAGGTTCTGGATCCTCCTCAAGTAAAATACACAAGAATATCTTGGCTTTCTTCTGTAGGAATTAAGGTCCCTACCCAAGTAGAGGATGGTAACATCAGGCTAAGCCCAAGATTCTGGAAATACCACCCTGTTAGCTCACCACCAACCAACCAGAAGGGAGCCTGCACACAGTGGAGGATAATGAAGGCTCTGGTCACCTCCCTAAATGATTCTTCCTTTAAAAACTTTCATGGTAGAGCAGAATCTTTGGAGTTGTTCTTGGATACGAGTTTGCCTTTTCCCCAGGTTGCTGGCCTCCTGAATAAACCAAACTCTCCTTTCCAACCAACACTGTCTTGAGTATTGTCTTCCTCAGATCAGCAGTGCTATCACTATTCACATAACAAAGCTTACATAGCACATATTGATACTTACTGTAGGATGAACATGGTGGCTCTTAAACTCTGTATCCGCATCACTGTGTAATCTTATAAGGTGGCTACAATCACTAGCCCCAATTAACAGGTGAACAAAATATTACTCAGTGAGGTAAGTAACCTATATAGGCCTCTAGACCCAGGCCATCTAGCTCCAGAGTCTGTGTACCTGACCACCATGCAAAGTGGCCTATATCTAAGGGGATGGTTACCTTTGTCAGCGGTGGGCTTCCCTTCATCGTGGGTGACAGGAAGCAACAGATTGAGCTTTCATGTACTTGGTGTGTCCTCTCTGTCCAGCTGGGAGTTGAGCACTCTGCCATCATGACACCCCTCTGAACTGAAACAACCATCCTACTTTACAGGCAAATAACTTGTGTTTAGTGAGATAGGGTAACTGGTTAAGGTCTCCAGGCTGGGGAGAGCTGGCATTCAGAATCCAGCAGGCCTGCCCCATCCCAGTCCTGAGCATTTCACCTCTTATTCGAGATAGTTTCCAAGGGAATAAACTTCAGGAGGGCTGGGCTGGGCTGGACTAGATGCCTTTTACCTCCCAGCAAATCTGAGATCCCAAGGGACTAAATGTCTGGAACATAAGGGGACAAACACTTAAATAGAGCTACTATTACCCATTGCTAGGCCCAAAATATTAGTCTTTATACTTCAAGTTTTATATTTAATGAAATATTTCTTTTCCAAGGCCCTTCCCCCTGCTTTTAGCATTCTGCGGTGTTTCTCCTGAAAAGTTGCCCAAGGAGCAAAGAGTTAACTAGTGTTTGTCTTTTTATATGAAATGCTCTTCTCCAGACTTGCTGACTATTCTTCTCCCATCAAAACCTTCCACCTTGGGGACTTTCCTGGGGGTCTAGTGGTTAAGAATCTGCCTTGTGATACAGTGGACACACTTTCAACCCCCGGTGGAGGAGCTAAGATCCCACATGCTGCAGAGCAACTAAGCCCACATACCACAGCTAGAAAAGCCTGTATGCCACAACTAAGACCTGATGCAGCCAAATGAACAGATATTATTTTTTTTAAAATCATCCACCTTGTGAACGTGATTGACTCACTGCCCCTCAAATTCAACTCAGCTTTCTTATGCTATTTCTTGTTCCTTTGGGCTCCAGAATGTTCAATCCTGGATACCAACCCTCGATAACTATCTAAATCCTAACCACAGCAGTAGATTGACCATTTATTAATGTTCATGTGCTTTGCTTTTATTGATGTATTTCATTCGACCTGTAAACAGGCAAAGTGCTAATGTTCATAATTATTTGCATTTTCAAAATAAATTAGAGGGATTCCTAGATGACCCAGTGGTTCAGAATCTGCCTGCCAATGAAAGGGACATGGATTTGATCCCTGGTCTGGGAAGAGTCCACAGGCCACAGAGCAACTAAGCCAGTGTACCACAACTAATGACCCTGTGCTCTAGGTCTCAGAAGCTGTAACTACTGAGCCTGTGCACCCTAGAACCTGTGCTCTGCAACAAGAGAAGCCACGACAATGAGAAGCCTGTGTACCACAATGAAGAGTAGCCCCCGCTCACAGCTAGAGAACGCCCACACGCAGCAATGAAGACCCAGCACAATCAAAGATAAAAAATAAATAAAAGTATTAAAGTAAATAAATAAATTAGAGCAGATCCAGTGTTATCCCTGTAATGACAATCATTGCCTGAGGAGTGATCACTTATCTGGACCAGTAAGATTTCAACATTGGATTTTTGTTGGAACCAGTGGGTAAATCTAAGCTGATAGAACATAAGTCTGGAAATACCGTTGGTCATACACTTTCCTCCAAGGGAAGAGAGGGTCTGAGTGATGACACAGAGAGGAAAGGGAAGCTGAGAGATACAGAGAGACCCTTGCCTCACCTCAGTTCCTAGTCTTCTTGGTTAAGATAGTGGATGCTATAGTATGTCATCCAGTTCCTCACCGAGGATAAAGAACTTGTTCTCCAGCTCCTGGAACTACTTCCTGGACACAAGAGAGCCACTTCTCCTGTGCCATGACCTTTCCCATAGCAGCCTAGAGCCAATGATAGGTTGACAGGGGGATAGAAGTTCTGGCCCCCCTGCCCCACCTTCAGACTACTCTGATGGGTCAACCCAGCTTCAGAGGTCCCCACAGGGCTGGCTGAGCCCTCTCCTCCACTTTGGGCTCCATCCTGCTGTTGCAATCATTAGCCTATTTACTATCAGCGGGGGTAAGAAAAGTAGGCTAATTTCTAGGTAGGAGAATGGATCCCTAGGTCATGGGATGAACAGGAGAGAAGAAGCAATTGTACAATGGAGCATGGTGTAGGAGGAGTTTCATGGAGCCAGAAGGTCAGAGAAGAACATGAAGAGCTACAGGGCCTTGCCATATAGGAGCCATTGGAGGAACTGAAAATATAATATGAGGAACAATAGAAGGAGCTAAAACTATGTGGTGGAAAAGTAAAGATTTATGAGGAATATGACAGAATCTTCACACGTTTGACAGGCAATCAAGCAGAGGTTGAATCAACCTCTTTCAGCTTTTGACTTGACCCCCTACAGTTTATTCTCAGGCCTTTCATCATCTGGCTGTTGCTTCTCTTTCTAGCCTTATCTCCTATGGCTCTTCCTCATCCCTCCCCCCTCCCCCCCTTCTAGCCACCCTGGCCTTCTTACTGTTCGCTGAATGTGTGAGTGTATGTGCTCTGTCACTTCAGTTGTGTCTGACTCCTTGAGATCCTATGGACTGTAGCCTGCCAGGCTCCTCTGTCTTTGGAATTCTCCAAGCAAGAATACTGGAGTGGGTTGCCATGCTTTCCTCCAGGGGACCTTCTCTACCCAGGGATTGAACTCATTTCTCCTATGTCTCCTGCATTGGCAGGTGGGTTCTTAATGACTATTGCCATCTAGGAAGTCCTGTTCCTTGAATACTCCAGCCCATTTCTACCTTGACCTTTACACCTGCTACCCTCTTTGCTTATTCTTCTATAAGCTCTTCATTTGCCCCATTCCTTTTGTTGTTCAGTATTGAATCAAAGGGTCTTCCCTGGTGGCTCAATGGCAAAAAGTCCACCTGCCAAAGCAGAAGACATACATTCAATCCCTGGATCAGAAAGATCCCCTGGAAAAGGAAATGGCAACGCACTCCAGTATTCTTGCTTGGAAAAACCCATTGACAGAGGAGCTTGGCAGGCTACAGTCCATGGGATCACAAAAAGTCAGACACAGCTGAGTGCATGCAGCCCAGCAGTTGAATCAAAGGTCATTTCCTAAGAAATCTTCCTATGATCAGTTTGTACCTCCTTGCCCTGTTTAATGCACTTCCTGGCATTCTTTGCTCCCTGAGATGGTTTTGTATCATTTATTCTGTAATTTTGTTTCCTGAGAATGCAAGCCCTTCTACTCCCAGGGTCTTGACTGCATAAAGGCTTCCAAGGGGACATGTAATGAATTAGGCATGTAGGTAACTGAGCTACGCAGAGGCCCCCACACTTCAGACACCATGTGGAATAAATCCAGGACCCTGAGCACTATTTAAGCAAGATGGCACCGCCAGCTCTCTGACCATGCAAGCCTGTAATCTCAGGGTGACTGTGGCCCAGGAATCCAAACTCCTGGGGCTAATCTTGGCACTGCTGGGTCCTCACACTCAATCATTCTGCTTCTGAAACAGCTCTCCCATCTCCCCACTTCTTGCCAGTTCCCATCCTCTCATCCTCTACCCTTAATGCTTTAATACTCTTGAAGTTACTCAGATCTTGTCATTCCTTCACTCTAGAATCTCTCAATGCTCCCTATTGGCAGGGGAAAAACGTCAGCTCTTGAGTAGGACATTTAAGACCACCACTGCACATTATTAAACCCCACGCCTCAACTCCCCCCTTCACCCTCTCCCGCACTCCAGCTGCCTCACTCCCCAAAACAGTCTCCTACACTTCTGTGTGCATTTGGTCCTGGAGCTCCCTCTGTGACAATGAATTTGCACCTACTAAACCTGACAAGCTCTTCAAGGCCACTGTCCTGGACCAAAGACTGCACAGGGAGGTCTTGACCATTTCACCATCCAGCTGGGCACTCATCTATGCCCCAGGTAGTGATACTGCCATCATTTTAGCAAAATAGCAGAAAGGTCAGAAAAGCGGCATAATGAAACATCCATGGACTGGGTTTCTTGAATGTGTCCCTACCACCTGTCTCTGATTAATCCCTAAGACAATCTCCTGAGATTCTTAACTCATTTACATAAAGCTTAGACTGATTTACTCTTCTGTCTAATGCCGTACAGAAAGAAGTACCAGAGTTGGAATTTGAACCCTAGCACTAAACATGATTCCATCTCATGGGATGAGACCATGAAGGAGAACACTCAGATTCCAGGACCAACTCTGCTAAAAACCAGCTCATCTTAATTATGAGTGTCACTTAGTCTCTTTGGACGGAGCTTCCTTATTTCTAAAATAAGGAGGTGAAACTAAAAGTGTTTGCAAAATTTCTTCCTTCTCTTACATTCTTTGACTCAGAGTACTAATAACAGCTAATGCTTGTTGAGTGCTCATTCTATGCCTAGCATTGTGCAAAGTATGGTTTTAAACAGATTGTCTCACTTGATCCCACACACCCTTATGAGTAAACACAGCTATGATTTCACTCATTCCACTTAATGAGGAAACTGTGGTTTGGAGACGTTAAGTAGTTCCCCCAGGTCACACAGCTAAGCAGCGGGGGGAGTGCCTTAGGGTCTACTGTATACTGTCTGGCTTCCAGGATCTGTGGAGGTCAGGTCTTGCCTGAGGCCTGTCTCTTTCCAGTCTCAATGCTGGGCCATCTGCTGTTTTCCTGCCTGAAACAGTCCACCCCTCTCTCACTTGCCCTGGTAATCCTTGGCCACCAGAGAGGTCTCTGAGTCCCAGTTCACTAGGGGCTGGGTCAGCTACCCTCCTGTGGGCCCGTACTGCCCTTTGGACCTCCTCCATCATCCACTTATTACTATGTTCTGTTCTTTTTCTGCCCTCCACACTGGGCTCCAAGCTCCAAGCTCCAAGGAGGCCAGGAGCTGCCCTTGCTGACCCAGGACACAGAACAACACATCGTGCTGTAAAAGGATAATGTTTTCACTTAGAGCAGCACTTGCGGAGGAGAGATGACAATGGAATGCTGCTTCACCTCAACTGGTTCTAACTGACTCAGGAGGCTAGACCTGTAGTAGAACTCATTGCAGACTCTTTTGGGACCAATACACAGGGGATTGTATTGTATTTTTTTGTATTGCATTGTATTATATTGTATTTTTGTATTATTGTATTGATTATATTTTATATTATTATATTGTATTGATTGTATTTTGTATTATTGTATTGTATTGTGTTGGTTGTATTGTATTGTATTTTTCTAAGATGTCCTTTCCAGGGTACATGCATCCATCCTTATTTAGCATAACCACCACAAAACCTATTTTTCCTAATTCCTCAGGTGAAAAATCTGAATTTTCTCCTCCCAGAAAATATGCCAGTGAATTTCTTCACCTCCCTTGCAAGAAAAAAAAAACCTCAGCATTATTTTCTTGTTGTTGTTGTTATTTGTGTATGGTTCTGATGGTCTTTGCATTATTCTTTGACAGCAGATAGTAGGTGCAATAAAAGTTTGTTGAATGTCATAAATACAAATAACTGTTATATCAGGTGAGGGATGATACACCCATGGATGCCTCAGGAACCAGAAGGAAGCCAGACTCATTTCTCCATGAGGTAACTGGGGAAGTGTTCACAGAGGAAGGGAGGGGTGAACTTGGGTTTGGTCATCATCCTCTACTTTTCCCTACTCCACCAGCAATTTTGTTCCAGCCTTCCTTTTCCAGTGCTGATCATGCAAGGCATCATTTCAATGGCATTCTTGGCAATACTCATATCTCCTTGCCTTCCAGCCTTTTCACCACCTCTGCCAGGATAAACCCAGCTACTTGCTCTCTCTCCCCTCTGGGCACTCCGCTGGAGAGAGTCATGCCAACTGTCACACCATAGGTTCATAAATCCACACACAGTTGGACATTTCTCCAATCAATTCACTCACCTTTTCTCAAATGTTCAGCCCCTCACCTCGAACTTCAATGATTAAATAAAAGCTTCAGTTAGGAGCTCTTCAACTTCTCCTGCCCAAATGAGAAATCTAACTACATCTGCCTCTAATCTGACCCTCTTTCCTTCCTCCTAAAGCCCAATCCTGCCTCTGAGCCTTGAAGCCTAGCTGCCTCCCTTCTCAGCAAGCCCTGCCCCACTGTGGAGTGTCTCCTTCTTGCTATTCAGCTACCTCCTCACAAAAGGATATGTCTCATTGTCCATGAACATATACAAACCCTACATCTTAAAAGAAAAACAAGCAAAATCCTTCCCTTAACCCCCTTACTTCTCTCCAACTACCATTTCACAGTCAAGTCTCAAGAAAATGTAAAAAAAGATCAATGAGTATAAAAACTTGCTTCATTTTCACACCCTACTGTGGGTTAACTTTGACACCTACTTGTTCACACTTGCTCATCTAATGAACCCTTGCCAGGGTTACTGATAACTTTCCATGTTGCTGAACTCAGAGTACATTTTCAGTTCTCCTCTTGACTTCTCAGGAATATTAGACATTGTCGACTGCACCCTTTTTCTTGCAACACTCCCTTGGCTCCTTGGTCACACACCCTTCTGCTTAATCTTCTGCCCCTCTGGAGCTCTTCATGGACCTTCTCAGGTATTTTCCATGGCCAGTCCATGGCTTTAATTACCATCTATTTTCTAACAGCTTCTAAACTCCAATCTCCATCCCAGATCACCCCTTGAAGCTCCAGATTCCTATGCCAAATCACTTCATATATTCAAGAAGACTCTATTTGGGGGGACTTCCCTGATGGTCCAGGGTCTAAAACTCTGTGCTCCCAATCCCTGGTCAGGAAACTACACCCCACATGGCACAACTAAAGGTCCCACATAGCACAACAAAGATCAAAGATCTCGTGCTGCAACTAAGACCCAGTGTAGCCAAATAAAAAATGTTAAAAAAATTTTTTTTTAGACGGAAGTTTTAAGTTTACAACAAAATTGAGAGGAAAGTATAGAGATTTTTCCAAATACCTTCTGTCCCATATATACATAGCCTCACTTACTAGAATGGTGCTTTTGTTTCCCAAAATGAAGCGACAATGACACATCATCATTCAAAATCCATAGTTCACATTAGGGTTCACACTTAGTGTTGTACATTCAATGGGTTTGGACAAATGTATAATGACATATGCTCATCATTATAATGTCATGCAGAACATTTTCATTGCCCTAAAAATCCTCTCTGTTCTTCTGATTTATTTCTCCTCACAACCTTGCCACTGGCAACCACTGATCTCTTGTCTACATAGTCTTCCCCTTTCCCAAATGTCATAATTGGAATCATACACAGTGTGGCTTTCTCAGATTAGCTTTTTTCACTTAATAATATTCATTCAAGTTTTTTCCATATCTGTTGTGGCTTGATAGCTCTTTTCTTTTTAGTGCTGAATAATATCCCATTATCTGGAAGAACCACAGTTTATTTAAACATTCTTGGTTGCTTCCAAGTTTTGGCAATAATGACTGAAGTGGCTCTAAACATCATTCTGCAGGTTTTTGTGTGGACATAACTTTTCAGCCCCTTTAAGTAAATACCAAAGACCATGATTGCTGGTTTGTATGACAAGAGTATGTTAGTTTTGTAAGAAACCTGCAGACTGCATTCCAGAGAGGCTGTACCATTTTGCATTCCTGCCAGCAATATATGAGAGTTCCTGTCACTTCCCATTCTGAAGACAGAGGTAGAGGCTAGAGAGATTTAGCCAGAAGCCAAGGAGCACTTGGGACCTCCCACAAGTGCTAAGTGTCAAAGAGGGTTTCTCCCGTAGAGCCATCAAAGGAAATATAGCCCTGCCAACACCCTGATTTCAGATTTAACCTCCAGAAATGTGTGGGAATACATTTCTGTATTTTTAAGTCACCCAATTTATGGTACTTTGTTATGGCGGACACAGGGAATTAATACTGGGACTGTTCAAATCCTCTGATTAAATTCCTTCATTTTGCAGAGGACAAAAAGACCATTTTTAGCAAGTACGAAATGTTTTCACATAGCTGATCATGTTCAGTAATGATAGCAACTCTCTGAAGTAGCAGTTACTGCTCAAGAGGAGGGAATGAAAGCAGTACAAAGATTTGCCTGCTAATGAGCCACTGAGCACTGGAGCAGCAGGTGAATAGTTTTTCCACCAGTTCTCTCTGCCTGTGTCTCAGAGGGGTCCAATCACATGTCCACATACACAGCTGATGAGAAATGGTCTAAAATAGAAATCTTCTTTTCCACTCATTTCTGCTCCAGCAGCCTCCCCAGGTATAACTGGCTACACCTCAAAACTATTGGACAATTGAGATACTGATTCCATGGGACAACCTCAGAGCTCATAACCTAGATCCCCGGGCTAAGTAAAGATTGATGTTTCCAAACATAAGGATAGTAGGTTGGAAGTTATTTGAGTGAGTGGCACAGGCTGTTCATTTCTTCAGCAAATGGGCTTTGTTGTTGTTATTATTTAGTCGCTAAGTCATGTCTGATTCCTTTTGTAACCCCGTGGACTGTAGCCCATCAGGCTCCTCTTTCCTTGAGGTTTCTCAGGCATGAATATGGAGTGGGTTGCAATTTCCTCCTCCAGAGGATCTTCCCAACCCAGGGACTGAACCCCTGTCACCTGCACTGCAGGTGGATTCTTTACCACTGAGCTACCAGGGAAGCCTGAAATAGGTTTTAAGATTTTCCAAATATTCAGAAAATCAAGGTAAATCAAGATAACTCAGAAAATCAACTGCTTCGGGCCAATCTGCTGTGGCGAACTCTCCCTTCCAGTCGGTCCTGTAAAATATTTCATGTGCTGTAAGGGCCGCTACATCAGAGTCCCAGGGGGTCTAATGGTAATGAGCAAACAATCCAATTGTGCAAGTAATCAAGGAACAATAACAGTTGTTCTTGTGATGAAGCCCCCTAGTTTGCAATTACTTAGCAGTTTAAAGTCACTTCATTTGGAAAATTTTGCCTCTGAGAAAGGCTGAAGCTCTCATCCAGAGACCAATTAGATTAAATTAGAAGTGACACATTAGCTGGGAAGTCTTTATTCATTTTGGGTTATTTGCAACTTTAATTATAACTCAGATACAGTCAGAGCCATCCTTTGGAACATTTTCTTGCCTTAGCAGGCACTGAAGGGTACTGGGTCCCTGGGAGGTGCTCCCGGGTGTGTGTGCCACCAGCCAAATGACCAAGGGCTGCTTTGTCACCAGATTCTGCTCTAGATCCCTTCTTCCTGCTGCTATTGGAGAACCTCACGAAGTAAGGACCCTAACAAGATCTTCCTTTCATAAAAAGTTTGTTGAGGTATATTTAATAAACAATAAATTGCATACATTTAAAACACACAATTTGATAAACTTTGACATGTGTAGAAATAAGTTCACAATCAAAATAATAAACATATCATTGCCCCCCCAATTTCCTCATGACCTTTACAATCTATGCAAGAGAAGACACACATATTCAGGCAACCACTTTGCTTTTCATTGTTCTAGATTAATTAGTTTGTATTTTCTAGGATTTCATGTGAATGGGATCATACAGTATGCACCCTTCTTCTATTCTGTTACATGTAATAATTATTTTGAGATTCATCTACATTGTTGCTAGTATCAATAATCTCTTTTTATTGCTAAGTAGCATTCCATTGTACTGATATACCATAAACAAACTATTTACCTGTTGAGAAATATGGGCTGTTCCCAGTTTGAGTCTGTTACAGATAAAACTGCTATGAACATTTGTGAGCACAAATGTTTTCATTTCTCTTGGGAAAATATCTAGGGTTGGGATGGTTGGACCATATGGTATGTGTATATTTAATTTTTCAGAAATTGCCAAACTGTTTCCCAAAGCTATTGTACCATTTTGTCCCCACTAGAAATGTATGAAAGTTGCATTCATCTACTTCCTCACCAACATTTGGTTAATAATTTTAACTTCAGCCATTCTAACTGGTTACATTAAATATATTGTAATTTAAACTAGCATTTCTGTAATGACAATGACATTGAGCATCTTTTTATGTGTTTACCTACCAACTGTATGCCTTTCTCAGTTAAGTGTCTATTCACATTTTTGCCCATTTTTTAAAATTGGGTTGACTGTCATTCTCTGATGAACATTCTTTGAGTATTCCACATACAAGCCTTTTATCAAATATATGATTTGCAAACACTTTATCCCAGGTTGTGGTTTCTCTTTTCATTCTCTTGACAGTGTCTTTTTATTGCAGGAAGGGGTACGTACCCCTTACAAGACCTGAGAGTGGGCTCTTGTCTAACGCTCAGCAATGAATTGCCTGAAGAGACACAGGTTGCTGAGAGAGCAAGAGACTTTTTTGGGAAGGGGTGCCTGGGTTGTGTTTTGTCGCCTGCTGGCGCAGTTGCATTGTTGAGCCCATCACCTACTGGCCACGTTGTGGGTGGGGAGGTCTCTCCTGAAGACGAGTCCGTATCTACTGAATATGGGTAGAGAGGCACTCCTGAGACAGGAAGCAGAAAGGCAAATGGCAGACTCCAGGAGACTGGAGAGGGAATCCAATCTTCCATTGGTCTTGTAGCCTCTGGTTTTATGGTGATGGTGATGGAATTAGTTTCCAAGTTGTCTCTGGCCAATCACTGTGACTCAGGGTTCTTCCTGGTGGTACTCACATCACTCGGCCAAGGTGGATTCCAGCAAGGATTCCAGGAGGTTGGTAGGATGTGTGGCTTCTTCTTTTGACCTTTCCCAAATTCTTCCAGTTGCTGTTGGCTTCTTAGTTCCATGCTCCTTACCAGGACCTCTGGTCATAAAATAACTCATACAAATGGTTATTATGGTACCTGGCCAGGGTGGGCGGTTTCAGTCAGTGTTTCCCCTGGCATTTTGAAGAGCTGAAGTTTTTAGTTTTGATTAAGTCCTATTATCAATTTTATGTGTTAGGGACTATATTTTACTGCTATATCTAAATCAAATCTTTTACTAGCCCAATACCACAAGATTATCTTCTATGTTTTCTTCCAGATATTTTATACTTTTTGGTTTATCTTTAGGTCTAAGATACATTTTGAATTAATTCTTATATGTGGTGCAAAGCATGGATCCAAGTTCAATTGGTTGCCTATGGATGCCCAATTGTTCAGCATCATCTTTTCTCCACTAAATTGCCTTTGAACCTTTGAAAAATCTGTTGTCTATGTATGTGTACATCTAATTTCTAGACTCCCTATTCTGCCCCATTGATCGATTTGTCTATCTTACATCAATACCCTATATTTTTATTTTTATAGCTTTAAAATAAGTCCTCAATCGCTTCTCGGCCTTTTGGCTAAGATCAAGTGTAGTATCTGTTCTTATCAGTTTAAAATAAGTCCTCAAATCAATTAGTGTTAGTAGATCAACTTTGTTCTTTTTAAAGTTGTTTTGGAGGGGAGGAGCCAAGATGGCACAGGAATAGGACGGGGAGACCACTTTCTCCCCTACAAATTCATCAAAAAAAATATTTGAACGCTGAGCAAACTTCACAAAACAACTTCTGACCACTAGCAGAAGACATCAGGCGCCCAGAAAAGCAGCCCATCATCTTTGAAAGGAGGTAGGACAAAATATAAAAGATAAAAAGAGAGACAAAAGAGCTAGGGACGGAGACCCGTCCCAGGAAGGGAGTCGTAACAGAGGAAGTTTCCAAATACCAGGAAACCCTCTCGCTGGCGGGTCTGGGGAAAGTTTTCGAATCTTGGAGGGCAATCTAACTGGGAGGAAAAATAAATAAAACCCACAGATTACATGCCTAAAAGTAACTCCCAGCAGAAAAGTACCCCAGACGCTCGCATCTGCCACCAGCAAGTGGGGGCGGAACGGAGAGGAGCGGGCGGCATTGCTTAGGGTAAGGACCAGGCCCGAATGCCCTGACGGCAATCGGAGGGCGCTAACATGAGATAGCAAATTAAACTGTAGGATAGCAAGAGAGAGAGAGAAAATTAACCAACCGGAACATGGCCGTTCTCAGAATAAAGGGACTGAGCAATTCCAGAGAAGAGCTAGCCGGCTGCCGACCGGCCCATCCCCCGCCAGAGGCAGGAGGCAGGGGGGAGGGGAAAGGGCAAACTCAGACCCAGAGACGGCACCCCCTACCAAACTGCAAACAGGCCTTTAGTTTCTAACCAAAGACTTCCTGAGATTCAGGATGGTCGACATTGGCTGGGAGGGTCGCAGCTAGAGGCCAGCTCCTGAGAACAGACACAAGGCAAATGCACTGTACCGGCGCGCGCGGAAACTGAGGCTGGGACCGCGGAGGGGTGAAGGCGCACCGCACCCGGGAGAGTGCGCCCGTCAAGCTCCTGGCTGCCTGAGCTGCTCGGGTGGGGAAGGCACAAAACGCAGGCCCAACCGAGTCCGCGCTTTTGTGTAGTACCCGAGAACTGGAACCGCACGCAGCGCAGGGCCCACTCCCTATACAGCACCCAGGAGCCTGAGCAGTGTAGACGGGGAAAGCATACACCCGTGAGCGGGGGCAAACCCAGTGTGGCCGGAACACTACAAGTGTTCCCCACGCACGCCAGTGACGTTTGTCTGCAGCGCCCCTCCCTCCCCGCAGCGCGACTGAACAAGCGAACCTGAACAAGAGACCACCTCTGCCCGCCTGTGTCAGGGCGGAAATTAGACACTGAAGAGACTGGCAAACAGAAGACAAATAAACAAAGGGAACCGCTTCAGAAGTGATCAGTGCAACAGATTAAAATTCCTGTAGGTAACACCGACTACACCATAAGGGGGCTATAGATATCGAGAAGTGTAAGCTGGAATGAGGAGCTATCTGAAACTGAACCGAACCCACATTGACCGCAACAGCTCCAGAGAAATTCCTAGATATATTTTTACTTTTTTTCTCTTTTTTATTTTTTCTCTTTTATTTTCTTTTAAAATTCCGTATTACTCCTCCATTACTCCTTAACTTTCATTTTCATTTTCATATATTTTTACTATTTTTTTTTAATTAGGAAAAAAATTTTTTTCTTGCTTTATTTTTTCTCTTATTTTCTTTTAAAATCCTCTATTACTCCTCTATTATTCCTTAATTTTCATTTTCATTTCACTATAACCTTGCAAAACAAAAAAAAAGGAGAAGCCCTATTTTTAAACCGAACTTCATATATATTTTTAATTTTTTTGTGTTTTTGTTTTTGTTTTTAATATTGTATTTTTAAGAGTCTAATCTCTACTCTAGATTTTTAATCTTTGCTTTTCAATATTTGATATCCATTTTGGATATTTAAGAAT
This sequence comes from Muntiacus reevesi, assembly GCF_963930625.1. NCBI lineage: Eukaryota > Metazoa > Chordata > Mammalia > Artiodactyla > Cervidae > Muntiacus > Muntiacus reevesi. The sequence continues at coordinate 13,426,670 of NC_089258.1, forward strand.
CCAATATTCAGTACCCATTTTTACTCAGGAGTGTGTTGATTACTCTCTCCCACTTTTGATTCTCCGTTTTCTACCACAGAACACCTCTATTTCCTCCCTCACCCTTCTCTCCCCAATCCAATTCTGTGAATCCCTGTGGGCGTCTGGGCTATGGAGAACACTTTGGGAACAGAGAACTGCATAGATCTGTCTCTCTCCTCTTGAGTCCCCCCTTTTCTCCTCCTGCTCATCTCTATCTCCATCCTCCTTCTCCTTTTCTTCATGTAACTCTGTGAACCTCTCTGCGTGTCCCTTGAGGTGGAGAATCTTTTCACCATTAACCTAGAAGTTTTATTATCAGTGCTGTATAGTTGGAGAAGTCTTGAGGCTACTGGAAGAATAAAACTGAAATCCAGAGGCAGGAGACTTAAGCCCCAAACCTGAGAACACCAGAAAACTCCTGACTACAGGGAACACTAAGTAATAAGAGACCATCCAAAAGCCTCCATACTTACACTGAAACCAACCACCACCCAAGAGCCAGTAAGTTCCAGAGCAAGACATATCATGCAAATTCTCCAGCAATGCAGGAACATAGCCCTGAGCATCAACATACAGGCAGACCAAACTCACACCTAACACATAGACCCATCTCAAAACTAATTACTGGACACTCCATTGCACTCCAGAGAAAAGAAATCCAGTTCCATGCACCAGAACACTGACTCAAGCTCCCCTAACCAGGAAACCTTGACAAGCCAATCGTCCAGCCCCACTCACTGGGTGAAAACTCTACAATAAAAAGGAACCACAGACCACCAGAATACAGAAAGCCCACTCCAGACACAGCAATCTAAACAAGATGAAAAGGCAGAGAAATACCCAACAGGTAAAGGAACATGAAAATTGTCCACCAAATCAAACAAAAGAGGAGGAGATAGGGAATCTACATGAAAAAGAATTTAGAATAATGATAATAAAAATGATCCAAAATCTTGAAAACAAAATGGAGTTACAGATAAATAGTCTGGAGACAAAGATTGAGAAGATGCAAGAAATGTTTAATAAGGACCTAGAAGAAATAAAAAAGAGTCAATTAAAAATGAATAATGCAATAAATGAGATCGAAAACACTCTGGAGGGAACCAAGAGTAGAATAACGGAGACAGAAGATAGGATAAGTGAGGTAGAAGATAAAATGGTGGAAATAAATGAAGCAGAGAGGAAAAAAGAAAAAAGAATTTTAAAAAATGAGGACAATTTCAGGGACCTCTGGGACAATGTGAAATGCCCCAACATTCGAATCATAGGAGTCCCAGAAGAAGAAGACAAAAAGAAAGGCCACGAGAAAACACTCCAGGAGATAATAGCTGAAAACTTCCCTAAAATGGGGAAGGAAATAGTTACACAGGTCCAAGAAACCCAGAGAGTCACAAACAGGATAGACCCAAAGAGAAACACACCAAGACACATATTAATCAAATTAACAAAGATCAAGCACAAAGAACAAATATTAAAAGCAGCAAAGGAAAAACAACAAATAACATACAAGTGGATTCCCATAAGGATAACAGCTGATCTTTCAATAGAAACTCTTCAGGCCAGAAGGGAATGGCAGGACATACTTAAAGTGGTGAAAGAGAAAAACCTACAACTCAGATTACTGCACCCAGCAAGGATCTCAATCAGATATGAAGGAGAAATCAAAAGCTTTAGAGACAAGCAAAAGCTGAGAGAATTCAGCACCACCAAACCAGCTCTTCAACAAATGCTAAAGGATCTTCTCTAGACAGGAAACACAGAAAGGTTGTATAAACGTGAACCCAAAACAACAAAGTAAACGGCAACGAGACCATACCTATCAATAATTACCTTAAATGTAAATGGGTTGAATGCCCCAACCAAAAGACAAAGACTGGCTGAATGGATACAAACACAAGACCCCTATATATGCTGTTTACAAGAGACCCACCTCAAAACAAGGAACACACACAGACTAAAAGTGAAGGACTGGAAAAAATATTTCACGCAAACGGAGACCAAAAGAAAGCAGGAGTCACAATACTCATATCAGATAAAATAGACTTTAAAATAAAGGCTGTGAAAAGAGACAAAGAAGGACACTACATAATGATCAAAGGATCAATCCAAGAAGAAGATATAACAATTATAAATATATATGCATCCAACATAGCAGAACCACAATATGTAAGGCAAACGCTAATGGGTATGAAAGAGGAAATTAATAGTAACACAATAATAGTGGGAGACTTTAATACCCCACTCACAACTATGGATAGATCAACTAAACAGAAAATTAACAAGGAAACACAAACTTTAAATGACACAATGGACCAGGTAGACCTAATTGATATCTATAGGACATTTCCCCCCAAAGCAATCAACTTCACCTTTTTCTCAAGTGCACATGGAACCTTCTCCAGAATAGATCACATCCTGGGCCATGAATCTAGCCTTGGTAAATTCAAAAATATTGAAATCATTCCAGTCATCTTTTCTGACCACAGTGCAGTAAGATTAGATCTCAATTACAGGGAAAAAAATTATTGAAAATTCAAACATATGGAGGCTAAATAACATGCTTCTGAATAACCAACACATCATAGAAGAAATCAGAAAAGAAATCAAAATATGCATAAAAATGAATGAAAATGAAAACAAAACAACCCAAAACCTATGGGACACTGTGAAAGCAGTGCTAAGGGGAAGGTTCATAGCATTATAGGCTTACCTCAAGAAACAAGAAAAAAGTCAAATAAATAACCTAACTCTACACCTAAAGCAACTAGAGAAGGAAGAAATGAAGAACCCCAGGGTTAGTAGAAGGAAAGAAATCTTAAAAATTAGGGCAGAAATAAATGGAAGAGAAACAAAAGAGACCATAGCAAAAATCAACAAAGCTAAAAGCTGGTTTTTTGAAAAAATAAACAAAATTGACAAACCGTTAGCAAGACTCATTAAGAAACAAAGGGAGAAGAGCCAAATTAACAAAATTAGAAATGAAAATGGCGAGATCACAACAGACAACACTGAAATACAAAGGATCATAAGAGACTACTACCAGCAGCTCTATGCCAATAAAATGGACAACTTGGAAGAAATGGACAAATTCTTAGAAAAGTATAACTTTCCAAAACTGAATCAGAAAGAAATAGAAGATCTTAAGAGACCCATCATAGGCAAGGAAATTGAAACTGTAATCAGAAATCTTCCAGCAAACAAAAGCTCAGGACCAGACGGCTTCACAGCTGAATTCTACCAAAAATTTAGAGAAGAGCCAACACCTATCTTACTCAAACTCTTCCAGAAAATTGCAGAAGAAGGTAAACTTCCAAACATTCTATGAGGCCACCATCACCCTAATTCCAAAACCAGAAAAAGATGCCACAAAAAAAGAAAACTATAAGTCAATATCACGGATGAACATAGATGCAAAAATTCTTAACAAAATTCTAGCAAACAGAATCCAACAACATATTAAAAAAATCATACATCATGACCAAGTGGGCTTTATCCCAGGAATGCAAGGATTCTTTAATATCTGCAAATCAATCAATGTAATACACCACATTAGGAAATTGAAAGATAAAAACCATATGATTATCTCAATAGATGCAGAAAAAGCCTTTAACAAAATTCAACATTCATTTATGATTAAAACTCTCCAGAAAGCAGGCATAGAAGGAACATACCACAACATAATAAAAGCTATATATGACACACCCACAGCAAGCATTATCCTCAATGGTGAAAAATTGAAAGCATTTCTCCTAAAATCAGGAACAAGACAAGAGTGCCCACTCTCACCACTACTATTCAACATAGTTTTGGAAGTTTTGGCCACAGCAATCAGAGCAGAAAAAGAAGTAAAAGGAATCCAGATAGGGAAAGAAGAAGTGAAACTCGCTGTTTGCAGATGACATGATCCTCTACATAGAAAACCCTAAAGACTCTTCCAGAAAATTACTAGAGCTAATCAACAAATATAGTAAAGTTGCAGGATATAAAATTAACACACAGAAATCCCTTGCATTCCTATACACTAACAATGAGAAAACAGAAAGAGAAATTAAGGAAACAATACCATTCACCATTGCGACAAAAAGAATAAAATACTTAGGAGTATATTTACCTAAAGAAATGAAAGACCTATACATAGAAAACTATAAAACACTGATGAAAGAAATCAAAGAGGACACAAACAGATGGAGAAACATACCGTGTTCATGGATTGGAAGAATCAATTTTGTCAAAATGACTATACTATCCAAAGCAATTTGTGGATTCAATGCAATCCCTATCAAGCTACCAATGATATTCTTCACAGAACTAGAAAAAATAATTTCACAATTTGTATGGAAATACAAAAAACCTCGAATAGCCAAAGTAATCTTGAGAAAGAAGAATGGAACTGGAGGAATCAACCTGCCTGACTTCAGGCTCTACTACAAAGCTACAGTCATCAAGACATTATGGTACTGGCACAAAGACAGAAATATAGATCAATGGAACAGAATAGAAAGCCCAGAGATAAATCCACGCACCTATGGACACCTTATCTTTGACAAAGAAGGCAAGAATATACAATGGAAAAGAGATAACCTCTTTGACAAGTGGTGCTGGGAAAGCTGGTCAACCACTTGTAAAAGAAAGAAAGTAGAACACTTTCTAACACCATACACAAAAATAAACTCAAAATGGATTAAAGATCTAAATGTAAGACCAGAAACTATAAAGCTCCTAGAGGAGAACATAGGCAAAACACTGTCTGACATAAATCACAGCAGGATCCTCTATGAATATTGGAAATAAAATCAAAAATAAACAAATGTGACCTAATGAAACTTAAAAGCTTTTGCACAACAAAGGAAACTATAAGCAAGGTGAAAAGACAGCCCTCAGATTGGGAGAAAACAATAGCAAATGAAGCAACAGACAAAGGATTAATCTCAAAAATATACAAGCAACTCCTGCAGCTCAATTTCAGAAAAATAAGTGACCCAATCAAAAAATGGGCTAAAGAACTAAACAGACATTTCTCCAAAGAAAACATACAGAGGCTAACAAACACATAAAAAGATGCTCAACATCACTCAGTATCAGAGAAATGCAAATCAAAACCACAATGAGGTACCATTACACGCCAGTCAGGATGGCTGCTATCCAAAAGTCTACAAGCAATAAATGCTGGAGAGGGTGTGGAGAAAAGGGAACCCTCTTCCACTGTCGGTGGGAATGCTAACTAGTACAGCCGCTATGGAAAACAGTGTGGAGATTTCTTAAAAAACTGGAAATAGAACTGCCATATGACCCAGCAATCCTACTTCTGGACATACACACCGAGGAAACCAGATCTGAAAGAGACACATGTACCCCAATGTTCATCACAGCACTGTTTATAATAGCCAGGACATGGAAGCAACCTAAATGCCCATCAGCAGACGAATGGATAAGGAAGCTGTGGTCCATATACACCATGGAATATTACTCAGCTGTTAAAAAGAATTCATTTGAATCAGTTCTAATGAGATGGATCAAACTGGAGCCCATTATACAGAGTGAAATAAGCCAGAAAGATAAAGACCAATACAGTATACTAACACATATATATGGAATTTAGAAAGATGGTAACGATAACCCTATATGCAAAACAGAAAAAGAGACACAGATGTACAGAACAGACTTTTGAACTCTGGGGGAGAAGGCGAGGGTGGGATGTTTTGAGAGAACAGCATCGAAACATGTGTATTATCTAGGGTGAACAGATCACCAGCCCAGGTTGGATGCATGAGACAAATGCTCGGGCCTGGTGCACTGGGAAGACCCAGAGGGATCGGGTGGAGAGGGAGGTGGGAGGGGGGATCGGGATGGGGAATGCATGTAAATCCATGGCTGATTCATGTCAATGTATGACAAAAACCACTACAATATTGTAAAGTAATTAGCCTCCAACTAATAAAAATAAATGGGAAAAAAAGAAAAAAATAAATAAGAACAAGACCTATCTATAAAAATTAATAAATAAATAAAGTTGTTTTGGAAACCAACACAATATGGTAAGCAATTTTCCTCCAAGTAAAAAATAAATTTAAAAAAGAAAGTTGTTTTGGCTAGGCTAAGTTCTTGTAATTCTGCATGAATTTTCAACTCAGTTTGCCAGTTCCTACAAATCCTGCAAGAATTGTGATAGGTGTTTTGACCTACAATTACAATATAACTCTCAATTTAGTAGAGATTGTTTAATTTCTCTCAGGAATGTTTTATATTTTTTGAATGTACCTGTTTTGCTTATCCTCTGTCAGATTTTATCCTCATTACTTCATAATTTTTGACCCTATAGTAAATAGCATTGTTTTGTTTTGTTTTAATGTCAACCTCTGACTGTTCGTAGTTAGTAAAAACAAAAGACTGGGGGTTTATATTAACCTTGTTATTGATCAATGTATGTGATTGATCTCACCACCTGTTATTTTGTCCAGATTTTTCCCACGTGTTTCAGGTGCAAGGATACACCTAGTCCCTGTGACTTCCTGTTGGCTTGGAAGTCCCAACATTCTGTGAAAATTCCTGATTAAAATTCAGATTCCTTTCTTCTCCTACATAATTGTATCCTTTTCTGTCATAGCACCTGACTGCCTCTTTAGTATATTATTATTATTATTACAATTATCATTATTAAACTTTAAAATGCATTCTAATTTCTCATTTGCTGTAATTACCCCCTAGAGCCATGGCAGATGGCAGGCTGCTTAGAAGGAATTTTCAGACCAAGAATAAGGCTTGATTTTCTATTGTTTTAATTCTCCTCTTACTAAAAGTTCCCATAGGGTAGTTTTTTCTCAAATTCTGGGTACATCAGGATCATCAGAGGAGTATATTTTTTAAATACAGATTCTCAACACCCTCTTCCTCCCACTCAATGAATCAGAACCCAGGAAATCTGCAGAGTGTTTCAAGCCTCTATACAGGAGATTCTGATGTGTACCAAAATTTAGAAGTCTCCACTGTAGAGAATTCTTGTGGACCACCCAGCTCAGCACTTGAAAAATTATGAAGTTGTAAAACTTCTCCCTTCAGTATTCCTGTTCTTTGTGTTTTCTCTACTCAGGCTTCTACTCAGGTTTCTCAGTTCTTCCCGCAGCAAAGCAGACTTTTGCAAATTATGTTCAAGTGTTGTTTTAGGGATATCACCTTGGCATGCTTTCTTACCCTTACTTCCAAAAGAAACACAGTCAACAGCCCCTCCTGCCTAGGTGGCCCGGTGACCCTGCCTCCCACCCACCCAGCCACAGTTTATTGGTTCAGGGTGCACATAACTAAAAGTCAGCCTCAGACTGATTCAAGTAAACTTAGCAAGTTATGGTCTCCTCCAAAAGCAGTGTCGAAGCTGGGCCAGTGCAATTCCTGTGCTCCTGTGAAAAGTCCAGAGGAGGGTAATCCATAGAGACAGAAATCAGAGTGGTGGTTGCCAGGGGCTGTGGGGAGCGGGGAGCGGGAGTGACTGCTTAGGGTTACAGGATCTCCTATGAGTGATAAAAATGCTTTGGAACTAGATAGAAGAGATTGCACAACATCATGAATGAGCTAAATTCTACTGAATTGTTTACTTTAAAATTTCCACTAAAAGGCAGGGGAGGCGGGTGTAGAGTGATTGTGAGGCCCTGAGAGCAGCAGGTCCTGGGGGGCACACCCTTCAGAGCAGGAAGGGGGTGGGGAGGGGACTCCAGCATCACTAAGTCGTTAGATGTAGTCACCTTTGCAAGGCAGGGTGGAGAGTAGGAGAGGAAGTCACAGAATCAGGCTGGATGAGCACAGTGGGGATGACAGGGTCTTGAAATAAAAGAGACCAGGTGTTGGCACTTAACTGCCAGACTTGAGTGAGGGGAGAGTTTCCATAATTACTGTGAAAACCGGCCACGCCCAAGGGGCACCTGAAGGGCTTGGTTTGAAGGGAGCTGTGCAGATGGGATACTTAATATGTATAGCAAAAGAGGCAGTAAAACACCAAAAACCAACAGGTTCTGTAGAAATTTGGAATAAGCCTCAGGTATTCAGACCTTGTTGGGGGGAGCTGAGTGCACTGGGTTGTGTTTATCACCTAGTGGCCACGTTTGTGGGTGGGGAGGAGATCTCTCCTGATGATGAGTCTGTATCTACTGAATGTTGGGTAGAGAGGCAGTCCTGAGACAGGAAGCAGACAGTCAAATGGCAGACTCCAGGGAGACTGGAGAGGGAATCCAATCTCCCATCAGTCTGGATTTTCCTTGGTCTGAACTTTAAGGAGTCAGCCCAGTTGTCAGCATTCCTGGATGATAGGGGGATGGCAGGATGGTGAGGGGATAATGAGGGGATGCCATGTGGTAGCAGGCCAGCAGCTAGAACTTCCCTATGAGGCAGAAGTCCTAAATATGGGTGTGTATCAGAATCCCAGGGAAGTTTCAAAATATTATACCTGCTCTGGGATCCTACCCCCACAACAGTTCTTTTTCAGAAGGTGGAGGAGTGGAAGGGCAGGGAGGAATCAGATTTTCAAACATGAGTCCAGGTGATTTTAAGGCACGATTCTAAAGAGCAGCTGCTTAAGGAGATCCTATGATGCTGCTGAAGGTGAGTGAGATGTAGACCAGGGTGAACAGAATCCTGGGTGGTGAAGAAGTGCAAATGTAGAGCCACAATAAGGGTTTGGATGGAAAAGGAGATTTGCAAGCAGAAGGCTCTGGAGCATTATAAATGGGGAGTAACAGGATCTGATTCACACTTCAAAAAGTATGACCTCAGAGCTATTAAAATAGCATGATACTCAAGGGGTAGTCTTATCCACTTGTGAAAGAAAGTCTGATTGTAAGTACTTGGGGTCACAGGGTAACTTCCTTTCATATCTCCATCGTTCGCTGACTTTATTTTAAAGTAAGTGTGAATTAGTCATTCTAACATTTTACCATGAATTATAAAACCATATGGTTGGCAAAAGCCTCAAGAGAGCATCTAGTCCAACCTGCAGCTTCCTGTCAAGTCTATACCTAAATCATTTCAGAGAGAAAAAAATCTAAATTATATGTCAGTGCTGACCCAAAGGATCGGTTTCCCTCCCATCTACCCTGATGTGATGAGAACACTCACCACCACTCTGATGGGAGGTTTGAAAATAATTCTGGTTACCAGGAAGAATGAGACTCTGAAAAAACCTTGCGAACCTTTGAATGCTTAGAATCTAGTCTTTTTAAACCCTGCCTCTGACTACTCAAATCTATTATTTACCTTTCTGCATAAAATGCATCAGCTCAAGTCCAGTCCATAGATAGTTATGGAGCACCTAGCCACTACAGAAGGGAGTTACTGATACTCAAGGTAGGATCCTAAAATGGGAAATTAGGAACATCAGGTTAAAGGAGACATTTTTAAGCAAGAAAACAGGATTGCTGTACATTGCTAAGGGAAAATGGTAATGCACTATCTGATATTATTTTTTTGCAAAACAAAAGGACAGGGGAAGGATTGGAATAATCTTCAAGTTAAAGGTATAAGTGAAAAAAGAAAGACATACAACAGTATGTATAGCATTTTTCAACTTGTGTTTAAAAACCAGTGTGTATGAGTGATTGGAAAATCCTATTACAGAGCCTCTAGTTTAAATCACTTGCTATTATAAGAAAAGACAATATAATAAAGACAGAGCAGAAAGTAAATAAAAAGTAAAATAAGGAAATCTGTTTGGGGGTATGGCAGGAGGGCAAAGAAACACTGAGAAAAAATCTGCCAAGATTCATATCAACCTGGTCTCTTCTCCCATTTTCAAATATCCTCCCCATAGCTTTGCTGTCTCAGTCCCATATTGATAAATGCCAGTAATGGAAATGTATTAGAGCAATAGAACTCTGAGGAAGTTGTCCGGCTTTTAAGTGTGGTTCCATTATGGGATTACCCGGCGCCTCCAAGTCCAATACCTGCATCCCAAGGATGGGGGATGTAGCCCAGGGAGCACAGGCAAAAAGACAAAGGAGCTGGCAGTTAGGCTCTATGGCAGCAGATGACATTCTCTTCCTCCAAAGAACCACAAAGCCTTTTAAAAAGAAAATGGAATAAAGATGTGAGTGAGAAGTCCTCCCCCTCCCCAAGATAAATAGATCTGAGAGAAAGAAAGTAGAAAGCAGGTGAATTGCCAAGGAGAAGGCAGTGAGTAATGTGAAAACCATCAAAATTTCAGAGTTAATTACATACCACTCTTCAAGACATGAGAGATAAGAAGCCTGAAAAATACTAATTTAGTGAAGGCTGAACAAACAATTCTTTTCCCAGTGGCAAAGAAAGGGAGAAGCGAGCTTCTTTAAACAGTGGTAATTATGCAGATGGCAGAGAGAATAAAGACTAAATTTCATAGGCGCCACAAGCCCACATAATAAGGGAGAGCATTAGGGAGACAAAAAGCATTCTGAAGTGTTTACAGTTTTCAGTGCACCAACAGCTCAGCGAGCATTTAGAACACATTATCTCAGTTGTGAAAAGCTGCCCTTAGAAATCAAGGAAATTAATCAAGAAGTTAAACATTGATTAAAAACAAGCTTAGTGATTAGAGGAGAAAGGTCGAGACTGAAGAGTCACCAAAAGCTGAATCAGCTCTTTCTTGCTGTGGTGTGGGCAGTATTTGATTTGGAGCACAAGGTCCAGATGTAAGGGGAGCTTCTGGAGGCACTGTGGGCTTTGGGGGCCTTGAGCCTTCGCTTGGGGAGATAGGTGTTAGTGTCAGCTATTCTTGAGAAAAGCCGATGATGCAATCATTGAACCACTGGGACCTGACCCCGCTTGACGTCTGTGCTCAGGGAAGGGCAGCCAGCATTTGTTTGCAGCCACGTAACTGCTGGATCTTCCAGTACCCAGTGGCCAAAATCTGCACTCCAACGTCCAGGTGAATAAAGTGCTTTGTTGTGGGTGGCAGTTTTGTTTCCCCACGGTCCTGTTGTCATAAATGTTGAGCAAACAGGAATGGTCATTTCTCTACAGATAAGGGCTTGCTTCTTAGCACAGCACCGAGAACAAGGGATGTTGCAGACATATGCTCAGAGCTACTTTGGGGAGTAGCGGTGAGGAGGAGGGCTTTTCCTGATGACTAATGAATTTGCACCATATACCTCTGTGTGTGTCCTTTGCACACCAGGAGGGAAATCCAGCCAGCATCAGAACCTTACAAACCTTTGCCAAAATGTAGATGGCACAGAACCTTCAAGTAGTAAAAGGGGAGAAACAAAAAGGAGAATTTCCTGCCCTCCCACCTGATCTAGTTTACCTCTCGTGACTACACACCACTAATCCCTTTCCCTAGAACTCCATGAATTAACACATATATAAATTTTTTCATGACCAAAATTTTCACCAGGAAAGAGAATAAGTTTTTTTTAAGTCATTCCTTTAGCATCCTTTAGTTACATTAGAACTTACAGCAGACATCCTGAACTTCTTAAAGCTATATGAAACGTTACATGTCCTATTCTCTCAGGCAGGTACTATTTGGGGAGATGATGGCAGAATGGTTATGAGCTTTTGAGTCAAAAAAGGACTAGGTTCAAATGCCAGCTTTTGTTCAAATGTCAATTACAAGTTGTGTATCCTTGAGCAAGATGCTTCATCTCACTGAATTTCAGTTTCATCATCTGTAAAGTAGAAATAATAACATCTACTTTGTGGTAGGACTTCTCTGGTGGCTCAGAGGTAAAAAAGCCACTTGCCAATGCAGGAGACCAAAGCTTGATCCCTAGGTTGGGAAGATTCCCTGGAGAAGGAAATGACAACGCACTCTAATATTCTCGCCTGGGAAATCTTATGGACAGAGGATCCTGGCGGGTTAGAGTCCACAGGATGGCAAAAGAGTCAGACGTAACTTAGTGACTAAATTACAAACAACAACTTTATGGGACCGTTCAACGCAATAATGCCCACAAGATAGAAGGCCCATAGCACAGTGACTAGAGCATAGAAAGATCTCAGAAATTAGCAGTTATTATTATTATTATTAAAATAAGCTAGAATTTTGAGATGAATGTTTTCTCTGAATAATTCACTTCAAACTTTGTATGGTCTTTACTGTGGACCACCTTCTGGGTGGTCTATGCTCTATGAATGAATGCAAGCTGCACAGTGAGAAAATAAGAACGTCTCAGCATTAGAAATGTTGCATACGAATGTTCAGAAGAAAAATTAAAATTTTCCTATCCTCCAGTAACTGTTTTTTTAATTCTGTTTTTGTTTGTGCTGTGTCTTCATTGTTGTGCCAGGAGTTGCTCTAGTTGCTGTGAGCAGGGGCTACTCTCTAATCGTGGTGCGCAGGTTCTCACATCGGTGGCTTGCCTTGTTGCCGAGCACAGGCTCTGGGTGCACGGGCTTCAGTACTTGCAGCTCGTGGACTCAGTAGTTGTGACTCATGGGCTTAGTTGCTCTGTGGCATGTGGAATCTTCCCCGATCAGGGATCAAACCTGTGTCCTCTGCATCGGCAGGCAGATTCTTATCCTCTGTACCGTCAGGGAAGTTCTCCAGTAACTCTTGTTGAGTTTGTTTGTTCTATCAGCAAGCACTACCATTGCAAATTAAATGATACCTCTGACATTTTTCCTGACACCTAGAGTTTTGATGTATGACAAAGTTTATATTTCAATATCATAACAGTCTAGGAAGTTTGGGTGATGACATAATATAAATTCCAAAAAGAGTGCATTGTTAAAGACATTTGTGTTTCAAATACTGTGCGTTAGTAATCAGAGAGAGAAGGAAAAAATGGGAGCTTTGCAGAGCTCCTTCCTAATATAATTTACTGTGAATTTATGCCTCACACTTAAGAGAGTACATACTTCAGTCAGGATTCAGCAGCAGAAAATAGAAAAGCCCTAGGCACTTAAAGCAAAAGGGGATTTAATACTGTGCTTATGAAACCATTGGAGGGGTTGGAGGAACACCCCTCCAGGAGCCGATGCCTGACCATTGTCAGAAAGGTGGGGAATCAAGAAGCTACCTGGGACTATTGCCTTGGGAGTACTTTTGATGCAAGTCAGGGATCAGAAAGGCTTGTGGTCTCAGTTGCTTCCTCAGAGTCACATCTCTTGTCCTAGATCTACACTGGCTAAAGCAAGTATCCTTCCATGTCTCCTGACCCCCAGGCAGCTGTGCTGCAAATAAGCTACCTCCATTGCTGAGTGTGCTGGCAGAAAGAACAGAAAGATGTGTTGTGCTAATTCACCTTCAGATGTCTTGGGAGTGCATGTAATCCAAGGAACCCAAATCATATCCACAATGCAACCATAGGAGAGTCTAGAAAGGAGGTTTCTTACTTCTGAAAGGAGGTATGCTAGAAGGTGCGGGAAATGGAGGCTAAGTACCAACCCATTCTAGCACCACCCATGCTGCGGGGCAGGACTGGGCTTGGAAGCCAAGGAACCAAAGGGGAACACCAACTCTGCCCCTTGCTAGCAGCTATGTGATCACAGTTAAAGTTCTTGGTTCTTTCACGTGTAAAACAAGGAGGTTGGAAGATGCCATCTCTAAGCACCTTGTCAGTTTTTTTCACTTCTGTAAAAAGCATAAGGAGAGATCATTCCACCGCCCCTTACCTCCCAGTTGTAACACTGTTTTGTCTTTGTGGTGACTGTCCTTCTTGGGAAGCTTATCCTAGTAGCAGCTGGGTCTTAGCTGTTTTCTGTATGTAGGGCTCTCCAGATGCCCTCCAGCCCATTCCACCTTGGAGCTTTAGTGCACAATGCGATTAGTTGCAGTTAGAAGTAGGAAGAGGGCAGGAGACAGTTGGCAGAGCTGAAGTTCTGTGACCCCACATCTGCATTTCCAAGAGTCCCTAGACAGCCTCTGATGTCAGTCAGCATTCCTTGAGTCACTTGGTGAACATACCGAGAAAACGCGTTTCATGGCTTGTAGGTGCTACATCGGGCTCAAAGACACCTGAAGGAAATCCTTCCTAATAAACTCTTAAAGCAGTGCTTCTCAGACTTAGATGTACACACAGACCTTGTTAAAATGCAGATCCTGAGTCAGTGGGTCTGCAGTGGGTTCTGAGATTCCATGTGTCTGACAAACTCAGGTGCTAGGTTTCCACGTACCACACTCCCACCCCATGACTAATTAGATTGAATTAAGGCAAATATTTGTGTTAGAGTGTCCTAAATTGAAGATTCCAAACCTGATGGGATTTGTGTGTGTGTGTGTGTTTTCCTGTAAATATTCAATATTAATCTGGCATAAATGCTCAGAGACACGTATCCCAAGGGGGTCTGGTCTGCAGTTTCTCCTCCTCCCATATCGTCTCTATTTCCATGCCCACTCCTTCTGAAACTAGCTCTCTGGGTTTGGGCTTGAGTTTCCCCATCTGTAAAGTGGGGATAGCAATGTCTCACTATGGTACTGGTTAGGGGAGTAAGAGACACGGCATACCACAAGAGCACTTGATACATCACCAGAAGCTCTGAGCTGTTACATGTATCCTCATCCTTAGTTACCGCCATCCTTGCCTCCATCTCATTTCACTTTGGAACCTTCCTTCTACCAGGTGTGAAGAGAGACATTACTCACCTCATTTCTGAGTATGGAAAATCTGCCATTCAAGAGTGAATGGCAAGAGGGAATACTGAATGGTATAAGATAGAGAATTTTTAAAACTTGTAAATATTTATACTACTACTAAAATGGTATACTGTGCATTTATAGAACTGCTTGTATAGTAAGTTATGGTCAGAAAAGCAGAGAAAAAAAGTTAAGTGACAAAAAGGTAGAAATTAAACAAATGCTCAGAAAGGAAACATGAATTAAGAATGAGGATATTCATGGCAGGTTTATATATAATAGCAAAGAAATTGGAAACATCTAAACACACAGCATTCTAGATACAGGTATGCAAAGCGTAGCAACTCCATACACAAAATATCATATAGCCTTTAATGCTTTGTTTAGATTTTTAGTGGCATGAAAAATACGTATGACATGATGTTTAGAGTCAAAAGGAAATCTGGCTACAAATTCATATCTACCAAATTGAAACACACAGAGGAAAAATGGCTGGAAGGGAACATGCTGCAATAAAAAATAGTAGTTGCATCTGACTCGCTTTTTGTTTCTGTTCCTTCATACTTTCCTGTACTTCCCAAACTCCTAGTAATGACATTATATTATGAGCACAGACCATGGAGCCAGACTGTTGCCACTCCCCGCCACTTGCCAGCTAGGCTAGTCATCACACCCAGCTCTCTGTGTCTCTATTTCACCAGCAGTAAAATGGGGATAGTAATCACCTCTAACTCTTGGAATTCTGTTAGGATGCAATGAGTGCCTATTTATTAAGCACTTAGAGCACTGCGTTGCACAAAATAAGTGCTTTGCAAGTATTATCTGTGGTTATTTCCGTAGATGTTGCCCTTATTACCAAAAAAGAGAAAAACAAGTAAAAATTTAGAAAAAGATGAAAGATTGGAGAAAACATTTATAAATGTTAGGATGATATTTGTCTTAAGTAAATATTTTGTTTTGAACTCATTTCACACTTACAGAAAAATTACAAAGTTCAGAGAGACCCCATGTATCCCTCACCCAGTTTCCTTGGTTGTCAACAGCTTCTATATCTTAGAACATGCATCAAAACTGTGAGATTAACCCTGGTACATTATCAACCACACCTCAGATCTTATTTGAAATTCACTTATTTTTTCTATTTATGTACTTTATTTGTTTCAAGAGGGTAAGATTTTTTAATTTTGACTAATATGTTTTTTTGACTTTTTTATTATGAAGCATATAAAGACATTTATAAAACATAAATGTACTGGTTAAAGGAAACAAGAAGTAGAACACCACCAGGACCTTGGAATGTAATCTTGTGTCCTTTTTTCATCATGATTTCCTTCCACCTGCCTACTCCAGAGGTAATGGAGTAAAAGAAAATGACTTTTATGGCAATTACATCTTTGCTTTTCTTTATAGTGTTACCATCCAGTCGAGCTGTGGATATCTCAATATAGTAGCTTTGCCTGTTTTTGGACTTTATATACATGGAATCATACTGTATATATGTATCCATATATATATACATACTGTATATATGTATATATTTGACCATGCCGAGGCTTGTGGGATCTTAGTTCCCCAACCAGAGATTGAACGAGTACCCCTGTAGTGGAAGTATGGAGTCTGAACCACTGGACTGCCAGGGAGGTCCCTGTTTATAATCTTTTATTCAGCATTATTTTGTTGTGTTTCCTGAGTCTATGGGTCATTCATTTTCATTGCTCTATGATATCCAGCTAACATTTCGTTATTGTTGTTACTTCCTCCTGCTCCCTATCTTTCCTGATCAAATAGACCTTCTGTCTCCAATGCCCCAGGGATGGCAATGCAGCAGCAGAAAATCAGATTTAAATGCTTTACTATTATTATTTCAAAGCCCAGATGCTCAAGGGTGAGGATGAACAATAGATTCATCATAAGATGTTTCTGCCTTGACCCTGTTGACCTTTTGGTCCAGATAATTCTTTGATGTGAGAACTATCCTGTGCATTGTAAGATGTTTCACAGCATCAGTGGCCTCTATCTGCTGGATGCCAGTATCACCCACTCCATTCCTTGTTGTAACAATCCAGAATGTTATTGAAACTCTATCACAGGCTCCATAGAAGACACCTAGTCCATGACCAAACCCTGGGATTCAGAGTCAAATGAGCAAAGCTCCATGTTGGTTGAGTATTCCAAGCAGAAGAAACACATGTTCCTTGTGCATGGGGAGAGCCCAGAGTACATAAATTCCTGCCCATCAGGCCAGGAGAATGATGCTATATTCAGGCAGACAGATCCAAGACAGCCCCAACAGAGTTTCCTGCAACCCAGAGAAACCTGGGAGTTACTAAATGTTTTTGAGCAACCGAGGGCTGTGACAACACAGCACAGAGAACTAGAGATCTGAGGGGTCCATCAGCTTGGGGCTAAAAGGACATAGCAGTAGTCTGCATGCGTAAGTGGCTGAAATAGATGAAAACAAGTATGATGACGGACCAAGGACCAGACAGTGCCCCCTCCCACTGATGACTTGGTTCTGTATGAACCCCCTAGGAAATTACACAGGAGCCTAGAAAATGAAGGGCAGATCTGAATTGACTGATACTTATGATTCCAAGCCTTGGCGGAGCAAGAACTTAAGGGGAAATTATTTCAAAACAAAGTGAATTCAGGACAATTAGACAAGTAAAAGAAATAAAAGGCATCCAGATTGGAAAGGAATAAGTTAAACTATCTATATTCACAGATGATATGATTTTGTATGTAAAAAATGCTAAAGAACACACACACTTTTTAAAAAAGGAAAAACAAAACTTATTAGAACTAATAAACAAGTACAGCAAGTTTGCAGGAATAGGATCAATGAACAAAAATCAAACACTAGTTTTAGTGTATTTGTTAACATTAGTAATGAACAATCCAAAAATGAAATTAAGAAAATGATTCAATTTATACCAACCTCACAAAGAATAAAACATTTGGGAATAAATTTAACAAAACAAGTGCAAAATTTATGTACTGAAAACTATAAAATACTATTGAAAAAAAACTAAAGAAGACCTAAATTAATAGGACATCCTGCATTCGTGAATTAAAAGACTTAATATTGTTAGTTCTCCTCAAATTATTCTACAGTTGCAATAAAATTCCCTTCAAAACCTCAGTTACCCTTTTGCAGAAATTGAGAAGTTGATCCTAAAAGTCATATAAAAATTCAAGAGATCTAGAATAGCCAAAACAAGCCTGAAAAAAAGTAGAGGAACTCACACTTCCACTATGAAGCTATAGTAGTCAAGACAGTATGGTACTAATATAAGGACAGACTTATAGATCAATGGAATAAAACTGAGAGTCCAGAAATAAACCACTGTATTTATGGCCAATTGATTTTTGACAAACAAATAAGTTAAGAAAGAATGGTCTTTTCTTTTGGTCTTTTCTGGAGCAACCAGAGATCTGCATGGAAAAGAAATTGGACTCCAACTTCACAGCACATATGACAACTAATTCAAAATGGATCAAAGATCTGAATGCAACAGCTAAAGCTATAAGGCCCTTAGGAAATACAGGTGTATATTTTCATGATTTTAAATTGGGCAATGATTTCTTAGCTATTACACCAAAGCACAAGAAATTTTTAGAGAAAAGATAAATTGTTGTTCTTGTTGTTCAGTCACTAAGTCGTATCCAGCTCTTTGCAACCCCATGGACTGCAGCAGATAAGATAAATTAGACTTCATCAAAAATTTTAAACTTTTCTACTGTAATGACATTATTTAAAAGTGAAAAACAATGCACAAAATGGGAGAAAATATTTGCAAGTCATATATTGAATAAGGGACTTGTCTCAGAGTATATAAAAAATTCTTAAAATGCAGTAGAAAAAGCAAATAACCCCAATTTAAAATAGACAAAGGATTTGAAAGACACTTTGCCAAAGAAGATATACAAATGACCAATATGCACAAGTAAAAATTCTCAACATCATTCCTTACTAGGGAAATGGCAAATTGTAACCACAGTGAGATATCATGTCATTTGTATTAGAATAAATATAATTTTTAAAGGACTGACAATAAGTGTTGACAAGGATGTTGAGGATTTGGAGTCCCCATACACTTCTGATGAGTATGTAAGATGGTGCGAGTAAAAACCCTGTGGGGCTCCTGGACACAGAAGCTTTTCTGTCCCCCATTTAGGGTTCATAGGGAGCAGACTCCAAGAAGAGTCAGAGGAGCAGCTAAGAAACTACCTGAGACAAGATTAAAGAAGTACAAGCCCTACTCACACCCTAATCCTTATCAGCAATCCTGCCCTTGAACCATTGCTATAAAACTCCCCACTAAATCCTCCCAGGTTGGAAAATACAGTTTTGAGGGGCACAAACCTACTGTGTTCCCCTTTGCCTGGCAAAGCAATTAAACTATTCTTTTCTGCTTCACACAAAACTGTGTCTCTGAGATTCAGTTCAGCACCGGTACACAGAGACCCAGTTTTCAGCACCAGAGTTAGCTATCTTTATCACTCATACTGCCTTATGACATCCTTTTCACTACTGTTTTAGTTCATTGTCACATATTTTCAACTAAATCGTAGAGAGTTCATATAAAATGCAATGTTTGGTTGTTAATGGGGGTTTCCCACGTGGTGCTAGTGGTAAAGAACCTGCCTGCCAATGCAAGAGTCATAAAAGACTTGGGTTCAATCCCTGGGTCCGGAAGATCCCCTGGAGGAGGGCATGGCAACCCACTCCAGTATTCTTGACTGGAGAATCCCATGGGCAGAAGGGCCTGGGGGGCTACAGCCCAAGGGCTTACGAGGACACAGACACAATTGAAGCGACTAACCATGCATGCACACTTGGTAAAGTCCATAGCCCTACACCAAATCTCAAGGAGTATTTGCTGAATGAAAAGTCACGTCCTTAACAAAACTCAGCAGAAAATTAAGGTATTCAGTTGTATGCCATGTAAAGAAGTAACAAGCAACATGAGAATACTGATTTTAAATGTCTTGACTTCAGTGTTTAATCTGGCTGTGTTAGCACTGGATCTGTTTTCAGCAGAGCTTGGAATATTTTTTCTAAGCATAAGTTTCTTGGCTGAAATGCAGTGGGGTTGCCACTCTGTAGTGAAACCTGTAACTATGCCATTCAAAACAAATGAATTCTGTGTGGTGAATAGAGCCAACTCTGGGAACTTTGATTTCTTACCTCCCAGATTTAAAGGAACAACTCTGACCCAGTGAGATAACAGATGGAGATGTAAACTTTTGCTCTTGGTCTACATGATATTTACAAAAAAAGATAAGAAAAAAAAGGCAGAAGGTAGAAACAGGGCAAATAAATGATTTCCAGCATTCTCTGAATTCCTGGAACAGTGTTGAAATAGACATTTTTCTTAGGAAGCCATTATAAAGTATTGTGTTTGGACACTACAGAGTAAGTCTTTTCCTTCCAAAGTTATATAATTTTTGCTTATTATTATTCTTGCTGAAACATTTCTGGAACCCATCCTTTCCCTCTAGTCTCATGAATTTGGTCAAAACAGCTGCACATCCCTGTTGGACCAAGTTTCAAGTCTGTCACCACACCCAGCTGTCTCCACTATTCCTTTATGTCTGGCTGATTGCAAGTTCCTCATCATTTAACAGATGAATAGGAACTCTGATCAACGGCTGAGCATCTAGGAGTTCCTGTCATCTTTAACTTAGCAGTCATTTGTTTGAATGCCTACAGTTGTTAAGGTTTTAGATTCTTTGCCCTATTTAATCCTCAAAACATCTCATAAGGAGCTGATATAATTGTCTTCATTTGACAGAGGACAGAAGTGAAACTTAGAAGCTGCCAGTGGGCTGGATGCACAAGGCAGAAGTGACAGGCATTAAGCCATCTGGAGGCATGCACTGACCTCTGGGACAGGAAGGAGTTGGGCAAATAGATTCCCTCTCCTCCTTTGAGCTGGAACACTTCCAGAGAAGCCCTAGGGAGGTGGGCGTGCCTGCGGTACAGTCTGCTGTCTCTGTTTGTGGCTCATTGTGCAGCCAGGGCCAATGCAGTCACATGTTACATCACATTCATTCACATCTTCCTTTGCTTCACAGACCCCCTTTTCCCTCACCCTGACTGCCCTAAGTCTGCACATTCCAAATAAATTATCAGCACTCCAATCTGTGTCTCAGGCTCTGCTTTCCTGAGAACCTTGGTTAAGCAATTATTTTAAATTTGCAATTTACAAAATTGGGTTACTGGTTTTAAAATGGTTCACTGAGGCATGAAAAGAGTAATGAGCATAGTAACATAAACTACAATTCAGAAAAGCATCCCAAATGTAACAGTGGATCGGAATTTCTCATACATAAGGAATATGAGTCCGTGTAGATCAAATAAGAGATTATTTCACATGAGAAACAGAAAAATCAAATTAAGGATACACTTTCTTTGAAACTTTGTCAAACTCTTGCTTTCTTTTCTTTTTTCACACAAAATGTCCTGAATTGTCTTTTAGAGGAGTTAAGTTTTTCTAAGACAAACAAAAAGTAATATTTTAAGGTATTCAATTTTGTTGCTAAGGCCAAAGAAGAGACCCAAAACATAAAGACATCGTTCAACTTCTACTTCTTTTAGTAAGAACAAGTAGTTTACTTTGCTGCTAAGAATCTTATAAAATCAGTCCCAAATTTGTAAATGTTGTGCCCAGAGGAGAAGCAGAGTAATTTATTCACAAAGTTCCTGTATAAAGTATCTCTGTAGATGTCACATAAAATTCAATGGCATAAAAATGTGGAAAAGTCATTGCTATCATATGTGTAGAGCAGATAGTTTACTTTATAGCTGGATAAATACGTTCATGTCCAAAGAATGAATCAACTGTTGGCCTATGTAAAGTTAAGTTAGGCTGGATGACATGGGACAACAAAGAAACCCTGAAACTGTGCCTCTCTAAAGTCTGATGCAGCTGGGACCCTCCTTGTGTATTGTAGGTGGGCCATGTAGAACAAGGGTCTTCCAAGATCGCTGTGGCAGGAAAGAGATGGAGGAGGCACATCAGCTCCTAAATACCATGGCCTGGAAATGCTACACTGGGAAAAGCAAGGAGGAAGCAGCACAGGGACAAAAAACCCACGGTCCCTGTCATAGTGTTTGCATGAGGGAGAAGAATAAATGAAGAATTTGTTGTTGCTGATAACCAATGAGGACCCAAGCTATGGGGAAATGATGCATAGGGCCGTTTGGTTAAATAAGCTGGGAGCTGTGATGTGACCTGGAAAAGCTGCCATGAGTTTGCTGCTGAGGGGTATCAGCCTTTGTTCAGGAGACGGGGCATTGCCAGGTAAAGAGGTTACATCTGAATGTGGATCCACACTCAGGGTTATCCCCAGAGAATAGCCAATGGTCAACATCATGCTTCTGATCCTGAGTTAGTATTTAAGAAAATGGAGAAAATTGCACCTGTAATCCAAATGCAGGTACTGAAAAAAAAAAGAAAGTTGTGGCAAGAAATGACAGTAAAACATGAGACATTGCTTTTCTAAAGTGAAATAACAGCCGTCAAAGTAAAGAATGCTCACATGAGGTTTTGAAGTGAAGCGTGATAATTTTAGTTAAAGACTGTTTCTGTGATTTCAGAAAGTTTGTTCAAGTGACACCTGGCAATGAAATTTTCAGTATCTTGAAATACCTGAGTCAGTCACTTCAAGCCCAAATTATAGAAGTTCTTAGATTTGAGAACAGGCTAGCCAGACTCCGTAAGCTGTATTGCAAGTGTCTCAGTCCCTGAGATCTGGAATCTTCCTTACTGTAGGTGATTTCCTTCACTCATTGGTGAAATAGACAGATGGCATAAGTTTGGATGTGCTTAAAAACTCAAATGTTGCAACAGAATATGACAGAATTATTTCCCAGGATCTCTGTAACCCAAGAATAGATTTGGCACCAATTATTCATCACTGTCTCCCAAGCAGAAACATTCTTTCAGCTTTTAGGCAGAACAACCTGTCTACATCACAACTGCCGGGCACAAAGAGGCAACCTACAGAAAAACCACTCCCTAGTTTCTGAATGTGTTTGACAAAGGCACCAAACATGTGCTATTTGCAATGACCTATGCCTTTGAAGGGAGAAGGCAATGGCACCCCACTCCAGTACCCTTGCCTGGAAAATCCCGTGGACAGAGGAGCTCTAGTAGGCTGCAGTCCATGGGGTTGCTAAGAGTAGGACATGACTGAACGACTTCACTTTCACTTTTCAATTTCATGCATTGGAGAAGGAAATGGCAACCCACTGCAGTGTTCTTGCCTGGGCCCAGGGACGGGGGAGCCTGGTGGGCTGCCGTCTATGGGGTCGCACGAAGTCGGACACGACTGAAGTGACTTAGCAGCAGCAGCATGCCTTTGAAGTAGCAAGCTCTCATTCTTTGTGGGGATTAAGTGGGGAACTTCACCTATATGTGCGTGCTAAGTCACTTCAGTCATGTCTAATTCTTTGTGACCCCATGGACTGCAGCCTTCCAGGTTCTTCTGTCCATGGGATTCTCCAGGTAAGAATTCTGGAGGGGGTTGCCACATCTATCCATTTACTTTCTGGCCAGTTATATATATATATATATATATATATAGGTGGAATATTATCCCTATCAATAATATGAAATATATTATTTAAAAGGTTAACACAGATTTTTATTTAAAGTTGTGATGAACCTTTTAAGTTTTCTTGAAATTGTCTTAAGTATGAATCACACATCATAAATTGGCTTATAAATGAAAAAAAAAAAAAAGTTCCAGGAACTCCCTTAGCTGCTCTCTTGAACTGTCTTCCAAAGTCTATAGTGTTGAGGAGCTTATCTTTTGGCTTCTGTTGTCTTCTAGGCCCTAAGGGAGGCTGGGCTGGGGCAAGGGGTGTTGGGGTGGGGAGGGAAGCCTGGAACTTGCATGGTCCTTGAGCCCCTATAGTCAATTACCTGTCTCTGATTCACTTTGTCTCCAGTCTTCAGGTCTGAGCAAAAATATCCAAACACTTAAGGTTCATATGGTGGATTTTCATCCAAATGTGAAGTAGCAGCTATCAGCCAACAGAAAAGGTCACTGTGATCTCAGCAGGCAGGAAGCTTTTGCTGATGATGCAAGCTGTCTAATATCACAGCATTTCTCAATATTTTTTTTCTTGTTTACAACTCTCCATAAGATCTGTATTTTCTAACATAGCCCAATACATACTTATATACATGTAAAAGAAGCAACAGGTTCCCAAATCAATGCTTGCCCCTCTCCTTTGAAATGCCCTCAACTATTTTCTCTTCTCTTATTTTCCATTCTCTTCTGTTATTTTCCATTTGTTCTATTCTATTTTATTTTTTAAAATATTTCTCAAATGGAGAACAGATCAGTGTTTTCCAGGAATTATGGCTAGGAGATAGGGTGACTATAAAGGGTGACATAAGTTTCAGATGAGAGAGAGTTCTGTATCTTGATTACAGTGGTGGTGGTTATACAAATCAACACGTGAGACACAAAGGTGTACATGTGAAAAATGGTGAAATCTGAGTGAGGTCAGTAATCTATAATAGTGAGTGTGTTGTGCCAACATTGATTTCCTGCTTTTGATGAGGTGCTATGGATGATAAGACATTGCCTTTACAGAGGCTGAATGATGGGCACATGGGACCTCTCTGAACTATTTTTTCAACTTCTTGTTTCTCTAATTATTTCAAAACAAAAGTTTCTAAAATATTACTCAAGACCCACAACATTGATGTCATGAGATCACACCCATATAAGCCCTGTTTCTCCAAGGGTGGACATTGGATTAGCAAGCAGTGTGGTCCACTGGAGAAGGGAATGGCAAACCACTTCAGTATTCTTGCCTTGAGAACCCTATGAACAGTATGAAAAGGCAAAATGATAGGATACTGAAAGATGAACTCTCCAGGTTGGTAGGTGTCCTATATGCTACTGGAGATCAGTGGAGAAATAACTTCAGAAAGAATGATGGGATGGAGCCAAAGCAAAAACAACACCCAGTTGTGGATGTGACTGGTGATGGAAGTGAAGTCCAATGCTATAAAGAGCAATGTTGCATAGGAACCTGACATGTTAGGTCCATGAATCAACGCAAATTGGAAGTGTTCAAACAGGAGATGGCAAGAGTGAATGTCGACATTCTAGGAATCAGCGAACTAAAATGGACTGGAATGGGTGAATTTAACTCAGATGACCATTATAGCTACTACTGTGGGCAGGAATCCCTTAGAAGAAATGGAGTAGCCATCATGGTCAACAAAAGAGTCTGAAATGCAGTACTTGGATGCAATCTCAAGAACGACAGAATGGTCTCTGTTCGTTTCCAAGGCAAGCCATTCATTATCACAGTAATCCAAGTCTATGCCCCGACCAGTAATGCTGAAGAAGCTGAAGTTGAACAGTTCTATGATGACCTACAAGAACTTCTAGAACTAACACCCCAAGAAGACTTCCTTTTCATTATAGGGGACTGGATTGCGGTACTTGGATGCAATCTCAAAAACAACAGAATGATCTCTGTTTGTGAAAAGAAGAGAAGTGAAAAGCAAAGGAGAAAAGGAAAGATATCCCCATTTGAATGCAGAGTTCCAAAGAATAGCAAGTAGAGATAAGAAAGCCTTCTTCAGTGATCAATGCAAAGAAATAGAGGAAAACAACAGAATGGGAAGACTAGAGATCTCTTCAAGAAAATCAGTGATACCAAGGGAAGATTTCATGCAAAGACAGGTTCGATTAAGGACAGAAATGGTATAGACCTAACAGAAGCAGAAGATATTAAGAAGAGGTGGCAAGAATACACAGAAGAACTGTATAAAAAAGATCTTCATGACCCAGATAATCACGATGGTGTGATCACTCACCTAGAGCCAGACATCCTGGAATGTGAAATCAAGTAGGCCTTAGAAAGCATCACTATGAACAAAGCTAGTGGAGGTGATGGAATTCCAGTTGAGCTATTTCAAATCCTAGAAGATGATGCTGTGAAAGTGCTACACTCAATATGTCAGCAAATTTGGAAAACTCAGCAGTGGCCACAGGACTGGAGAAGGTCAGTTTTCATTCCAATCCCAAAGAAAGGCAATGCCAAAGAATGCTCAAACTACCACATAATTGCACTCATCTCACACACTAGTAAAGTAATGCTCAAAATTCTCCAAGCCAGGCTTCAGCAATACATGAACCGTGAACTTCCAGATGTTCAAGCTGGTTTTAGAAAAGGCAGAGGAACCAGAGATCAAATTGCCAACATCTGCTGGATCATTGAAAAAGCAAGGGAGTTCCAGAAAAACATCTATTTCTGCTTTATTGACTATGCCAAAGCCTTTGACTGCGTGGATCACAGTAAACTGTGGAAAATTCTGAAAGAGATGGGAATACCAGACCACCTGACCTGCCTCTTGAGAAACCTGTATGCCGGTCCGGAAGCAACAGTTAGAACTGGACATGGAACAACAGACTGGTTCCAAATAGGAAAAGGAGTACGTCAAGGCTGTATATTGTCACCCTGCTTATTTAACTTATATGCAGAGTACATCATGAGAAACGCTGGGCTGGAAGAAGCACAAGCTGGAATCAGGATTGCCGGGAGAAATATCAATAACCTCAGGAATGCAGATGACACCACCCTTATGGCAGAAAGAGAAGAGGAACTAAACAGACTCTTGATGAAAGTGAAAGAGGAGAGTGAAAAAGTTGACTTAAAGCTTAACATTCAGAAAACAAAGATCCTGGCATCTGGTCCTATCACCTCATGGCAAATAGATGGGGAAACAGTGGAAACAGTGTCAGACTTTATTTTGGGGGGCTCCAAAATCACTGCAGATGGTGATTGCAGCCATGAAACTAAAAGACACTTACTCCTTGGAAGGAAAGTTATGACCAACCTAGACAGCATATTTAAAAGCAGAGACATTACTTTGCCAACAAAGGTCCATCTAGTCAAGGCTATGGTTTTTCCAGTGGTCATGTATGGATGTGAGAGTTGGACAGTGAAGAAAGCTGAGTGCTGAAAAATTGATGCTTTTGAACTATGGTATTGGAGAAGACTCTTGAGAGTCCCTTGGACTGCAAGGAGATTCAACCAGTCCATCAAAGGAGATCAGTCCTGGGTGTTCATTGGAAGAACTGATGATGAAGCTGAAACTCCAATACTTTGGCCACCTGATGCAAAGAGCTGACACATTGGAAAAGACCCTGATGCTGGGAGGGATTAGGGGCAGGAGGAGAAGGGGATGGCAGAGCATGAGATGGCTGGATGGCATCACCGACTCCATGGACATGAGTTTGGGTAAACTCTGGGAGTTGGTGTTGGACAGGGAGGCCTGGTGTGTGCTGCGATTCATGGGGTTGCAAAGAGTCGGACACAACTGAGCGACTGAACTAAACTGAACTGAACTGAAAGCTACACTAGCTGATTTATCTGAAGAGGGGAATCAGCCTGTGCAAACTTGGGTTTGAGCAGCTGGAAAACCTACAACTTTAACTCATATTAGCCACCAGTGGAGTTGGTTCCAGTGTTTCATTGAGTCGACAGGCTTTTGTTCCATTTATTTATTTATTTATTGAGCATCATCTTCTAAATAAATGCTCTTACCTACCACCTCCTATTATGAAAAAAAAATTGTTCATCCTTCCACCACTCAGAAATTAGAGCCATGTTTCTGAAAGCATGGTCACCAGTCCACTGCCTCACATGCTAAGAATGCAGAGTCCTGGTACTGTGTGTGTGTGTGTGCTCAGTCATTTAATCGTGACTCTTTGTGACCCTTTGGACTCTAGCCCACTAGGCTCCTCTGTCCATGAGATTTTCCAGGCAAGAATACTGGAGTGGGTTGCCATTTCCTTCTCCAGGGGATCTTCCTGGATCAGGGATCAAACCCAAGTCCTGTGTCTCCTGCACTGCAGACGGTTTCTTTACCGCTGAATCATTGGGGGAAACCACTGTTACTACTGAGGCTTAATTAGATTTTTTGGAAGTATGGTTCAGAAATATGCATTTTATTTTTCTTAATAAATTAATGTCATTTTCCTTCTAGTTTTATTAAGATATAATTGACCTCCAGCACAGTATGATTTTAAGGTGCACATCGTAATTATTTGACTTACATACATCATGAAATGATTATCCCAATACTTTTAGTGAACATCCAACATCTCATGTAGCTACAAAATAAGACAAAAAGAAAAAAATTTTTTTCCTTGTGATGAAAACTCTTAGGATTTACTCTGTTAACAACTTTCATATATAATATGCATGGTGGTGGTTTAGTTGCTAAATCATGTTTGACTCTTGCGACTCCATGGACTGTATCCTGTCAGGCTCTTCTGTCCATGGGATTTTCCAGGCAAGAGTACTAAAGTGGGTTTCCATTTCCTTCTCCAGGGGATCTTCCCAATCCAAGGATTGAATCTGAGTCTTCTGCATTTCAGGTAGTCTCCTGCATTGTAGGTGGATTCTTTACTGAGCCACAAGGGAAGTCCCATATATAATATACAGCAAAGTTGATTATATATTGGATATGTCCAGTATATAAAGTGGATTAAGATAGTCAAAACGTACATACTTTCAGTTATAAGATAAATAAATACTACAAACATAATCTACTACATGATTAATACAATTGACAAAAATGCGCATTTTAAACAAAGTCCTCAGAGATTTTTATGCACATCACATTGTTGGGATGCCTGGAGAAGTCTGCTAAAAGTGGATATATGACTACACGGGATGCTTACTGTAATAAATTTGAGTTTAAATTTCCTCTGTTATGAAAATAGGATTTCTGAGAATAGCTTTCTTTCCAACTTTACTTGCTCTTTAAACATTAAAGTTTTCAATATTTGACATAAGCCACATTTCCTGCCTTTCATGACAAAAACATTACAATAGTGACTCAGTTTCTCCAAATGTGAGGATAAAAATTCCAGGAATCTCTTTAATTCCTAGTTCTTATGCAGACAATGACCATTTATCTTCAGATGGAACTAATTTCATTAGCATAAGTGGATGTGTATTTTATAAACACAGGCACATGTGTTTCATATTCTACTCATATTTATTTACACATTCTGTAAACATATGTAGACAGAGAGCCACATGGGCATTTTTAGAGGAGCCATGAAACATTTTGCACATGTAAAT
Source organism: Muntiacus reevesi (assembly GCF_963930625.1). Lineage (NCBI taxonomy): Eukaryota > Metazoa > Chordata > Mammalia > Artiodactyla > Cervidae > Muntiacus > Muntiacus reevesi. Next base: position 13,455,361 of record NC_089258.1, read on the forward strand.
ACCACAGTTAATGCCTCAGGTCTTTTTTTCTCAGTTACTACCTTTCCTCAGGTAAACAAGGACCCTTGCCATAAGTCAGCCTCTGGAATTTGTTCAAGTTTCTTATTCTCTGAGAATGTCCTAGTCTCTTGAGCTTCTAATTTATTGGAAAACAATTGCATCCTAAAGTAGTAATAATTTCTAGTAAGTCAATATCATGGTCTTCCCGGATAACCTATCTCTAAATCCCCAATCCCTGACTTTAATGAAGAGACTTTTAATCAGATTGATGAGGGGCTACTTTCTGCCAAGTGGACCTTACAGATCCCTTCTATTGATATCAGAGATCTTGGACATTCCTGGAGTTAAGCTGGAATGAGCCTAGGTCTGGAGAGTCAGGCATCCACAGAGTTAGAGGCCTGGGGTGGGGATGGGAACAGAAAAGGGAGAAGCAGGTACACAGATTTTATACAGTGTCTCCCTTCTGGGGCTTCCCTGGTGGCTCAGATGGTAAAGAATCTGCTTGCTGTGCAGAAAACCAGGGTTTGATCCCTGGGTATGGGAAGATTCGCTAGAGGAGAAAATGGCAACCCAATCCAGTATTCTTGCCTGGAGAATCCCATGGACAGAGGAGCCTGGTGGGTTGCAGTCCATGGGGTCCTCTCACATGAGACTGAAATAGACCTAAATGCTACCCTACAACCCAGTATCTCCTGAGCTAAATTCAATATTTTGCTTTTTTTTTTAGTAAGTACCAAACATAATGTGAGAGAAAGGTAGAAGCTGTTTTCTCCAAAGATCTACTGATTTAAATGGCGTGTTTTGGTCCAGAGATCGTCCCTCCCCCCCCCCCCATCTCTTTAAATTTGTTATGTTGTTGTTGTTTGTTTGTTTGTTTGTTTTGAATGAAATAGCTGTCTCCTGCTGAGAACTTACTCTGCTCCAGGCATATGCTAAATCCTTTACATTCATTCTTTCAAAGGGCCTGTAGGGTTGGTATTCTTGGCTTCTCTTTATAGCTGAGAAAACGGATTCTCAGAAAGTCAGCAGCTTCTCAAGGTGAAACAGCTCATTAGTAGCCGAGTTGTTGTCTGAACCCAATGACCATGTGCTGGGTTGGATCGCGTCCCCACAATTCCTGCACTTTCCAGGACCTCAGAATGTGACTTTGGAACTAGGGTTACTGCAAAGGAAATTAGTTAAAATGAGCTCATAGAGGAGTAAGGTGGGCCCTAATCCAATATGACTGGTGTCCTAATAGGAGGAGAAAAGGCTCACGGAGAACAAACGGCACGTGAGGACAGAAGAGGCAGAGTTTGGGGTGATGAGGACAGCCAGTGACACCAGAAACTGAGAGAAGGACATGGAACAGATTCTCCCCTGGAGTTCCTGAGAAAGCCTGGCTCTCCTTGACGCCTTCCCCCGCCCCCGCCCCGACGTCTTCTGGTCTCCAGAATGTGAGAGAATACATTTCTGTTGTTTTCAGGCATCCACTGTGTGCTGTTTTGTTACGGCAGCCCTAGCAAACTAATAGAGCCCACGATACACCCTACAAACTATTTACTGCAAACATTTTGGAAAACAAAGAAAATTTACAAAGTGTTCATAATCCCACGTTCCAAAGCCTATCATTGTGGATCATATGTTTTCAAGCTTTCTTCACTTTTTCCCCATGGCCGTTCCATCCACTTCTGCCTCTTAAAAATAGTAGTACAATCCTCATATGTATTGTATTTTCTTCTCTCTTCTTGTTTGATCAGCTGTTGTCTTTGTTCTTTACAGGACGCGCTTTTAAAACAGCAAGAACTTGAGAAAACTGCAACATCCTCTGTATTTTATTGTCATCATCATTGCTGTCTTTTCAGTTCACTGAAATAAGTCCAGTGGAGATAAGTGGACTCATCTTTGATTTGGGACATCAGCTCTCAGTGGAACAGCTGGCTATGGGTGAGATCCCCAGCAGGTGGCAGCGTGGATCACAAAAACCACACCATCCGCAGGGACAGGTCCCTACCAGCCTGTGGATCCTGCTGGTATAATGTTTAGGGCTCAGAGACCTTTGTGAAAGATTCTTGGAACAGCTGTCAGACCACTAACTAGCCTGAGAGGCTACTTGGAGTCGATATTTTCCAACTTTGCAAGATCTTTTCTTCTTGTTACAGAAACAATGAACTACAACGCCAAGCCCCTCCCCTGAAGTAACTTACAGTTCAGACACTGGAGATTTTTGTCAACAGTATTTTTCCAATTAACTATAATCTCTATTTTCTGTCCCCTACTGATCTGAGGGTATAAGGCAGGCATCTCAGTTCCAGTGTACATAAATTGCAGGCAAAGAAGGGAGAGCTGAGAAAGAATAAAATGAGAGAGCTCAGAAGCAGCAAGAAAACAGAACACCAGAACACTACTTCTTCAATGCTTGCTAGCTGTGTGATCCTGGGGTACAAACTTAACCTCTCTGTGCCTAAGTAGCCTCATTCGTTTTATTTTTATTTTTTTCATGTGCATGTCTGCTATGCTGATTCTGCTCTGTTGTAGCATAGTTCAAGTGAGAAAATGACTATTAAAACTATAAAACATTATTTCTATTACCAATTATTTTTGTAAGTATGGTCTAGCAGTGATTCTCAGACACAATCTTGGATCAGAATCACATGAAGGGTTTATTAAACCACAAATTCCTGGGCCCTATCCCAGAGTTTCTGGTTCAGTAAAGCCTGGCGTGATCCAGAGAATTTGCAGCCCAAACAAATTCCCAGGTGATACTGATGCTACTTGCTAGGAGCACACTTCAGAGCCACTGGCTATAGCAAGGGTAAGAGTATTTGGTATTTCTGAGGTCTCCTACATTTGTTGGAATTTCTGAGGCTACTTTTTAACATAAAATTAAGGAAATTGTTTCCAAAAAGTTAGGAAATGCTTTCCTAGTGTTTACCCTGTGTATGGGTGTGCTCAATGCCTAGATGTAGCCAAATATGTAGGTTAAGGATCCTGTCATTTCCAATGGGTATAAGTTTGCAGGAGTAACTGCTTTCTGCCTTATGGGGCCTGAGATAGTACACTCGCCATGGCTGCCGTCAGGAACTGGTGGCTGGTGAACGCACAGTGGAATCAGTGAGGACCAACATGTGTCTTGGGAACTACAAGAAGTGGTCAGAGGAGTCCGGATTACTACGGGCTTTCTAGCATCTTACCCTGATTTATTTTCACCACTCTACCAATACCTTCTAATATATTTCCCGCTTGTTATTAGGTTTATTTCTTACTGTCTGTCTTTCTCTCTATCCCCCCAAAATGGAAAGATCAGGGAGTTTTGTTTACGTTCATGTGTCCACAAAACAGTGACTGGCAAATAACAGGTACATAGACGTTTCGTTGAATGAACGGGTAAATGCTGACAGCGCCCTGCCTTTCTTGACCACTTGTGAGTCCACAAAGTACTGTGAGGACTGCCGCACTGTTCAAGCAAAACACTCACTAACCATCATGAACGACAATACCTAGGTATTTAAGAAGAGACCCCCAATACTTGCTCACTAGAAGAATTCAATCAGGAGTTAACCAATGCTGATGAGCTTAAAATTATAGAACCAAAGAAGTTAACAACAAGAAGGGCTAAGAGATGCTCCAACTCCCAGTACCTTAAAATGTGGAATTCAAGGTCCCCTCCCTCGGCTGGGTGAGTAACAGCTGACCACTGGGGGCCCAGGTCTCTGCGCCTGGGCCAGAATCCCTGCCTGGGGTTTCTCCAGGACACTGGGGAGTGAGCCCCATGCTGACACTGCACCCAGACAGAATGAACAGGAGGATGAGTGAGGACTGGTAAGCGGCCACCATCTTGCACAGAAGACTCTCACTTTGCTGATGGCCTGCAATCTACACAATTAAATGTTTCAATTCCCATGCAGAGCTGGTGGTAGGATTTGCTCTATTTAGATTTCGCCAGTGTTTCTACAGCTTCTAGGATGCTTTACACACTCTGAGGTCAAGACTGTGTAGCTACTATACCCAGTTTGACATTCTGTTTTTTATCTGATGCTATAACTTGTAATTTGGGTTTGGGGATGAAACGATCATAAGTTTAGAAAAGGTGGTTCATGATGATGACTAAAAGGTTAAAGAAGATTAACGTTCTGCATCAAGAGCCTAATAGACAAGAAAGATGGCAAAGCAAGGCTCAGAGAAGCCAAAAGCTCAGCAAAGCAAAAGTAAAGAAAACAGATATGGACACCCAAATAAATGCTCCCCAATCCCAAAGAAAGGCAATGCCAAAGAATGCTCAAACTACCACATAATTGTACTCATTCACACACTAGTAAAGTAATGCTTAAAATTCTCCAAGCCAGGCTTCAGCAATACGTGAACTGTGAACTTCCAAATGTTCAAGCTGGTTTTAGAAAAGGCAGAGGAACCAGATATCAAACTGCCAACATCTGCTGGATCGTCGAAAAAGCAAGAGAGTTCCAGAAAAACATCTATTTCTGCTTTATTGACTATGCCAAAGTCTTTGACTGTGTGGATCACAATAAACTCTGGAAAATTCTGAAAGAGTTGGGCATACCAGACCATCTGACCTGCCTCTTGAGAAACATATATGCCGGTCAGGAAGCAACAGTTAGAAATGGACATGGAACAACAGACTGGTTCCAAATAGGAAAAGGAGTACATCAAGGCTGTATATTGTCACCCTGCTTATTTAACTTGTATGCAGAGTACATCATGAGAAACGCTGGGCTGGAAGAAGCACAAGCTGGAATCAAGATTGCCGGGAGAAATATCAGTAACCTCAGATATGCAGATGACACCACCTTTGTGGCAGAAAGTGAAGAGGAACTAAAAAGCCTCTTGAAAAAAGTGAAAGAGGAGAGTGAAAAAGTTGGCTTAAAGCTTAACATTCAGAAAACAAAGATCCTGGCATCTGGTCCTATCACCTCATGGCAAATAGATGGGGAAACAGTGGCTAACTTCATTTTTCTGGGCTCCAAAATCACTGCAGATGGTGATTGCAGCCATGAAATTAAAAAACACTTACTCCTTGGAAGGAAAGTTATGACCAACTCAGACAGCATATTAAAAAGCAGAGACGTTACTTTGTTAACAAAGGTCCATCTAGTCAAGGCTATGGTTTTTCCAGTGGTCATGTATGGATGTGAGAGTTGGACTGTGAAGAAAGCTGAGTGCCGAAGAATTGATGCTTTTGACTATGGTGTTGGAGAAGACTCTTGAGGGTCCCTTGGACTGCAAGGAGACCCAACCAGTCCATCCTAAAGATCAGTGTTGGGTGTTCATTGGAAGGACTGATGCTGAAGCTGAAACTCCAATACTCTGGCCACCTCATACAAAGAGCTGACTCATTTGAAAAGACCCTGATGCTGGGAAAGAGTGAGGGTGGGAGAAGAAGGGGATGACAGAGGATAAGATGGTTGGATGGCATCACCGACTCAATGGACATGGGTTTGAGTGGACTCCGAGAGTTGGTGATGGACAGGGAGGTCTGGCATGCTGCAGTTCATGGGGTCGCAAACAGTCGGACACGAGTGAGCAACTAAACTGAACTGAACTGAAATCCACCCAGTAAAAAGGCAGCACTAATAGAATCAGCATCCATTGAACTCTGACAGTGTTGTTGGTGGTGAGCTAAGTGCTTCATCTTTAAGAGTATTTAATTCCCCACTGACATGTAATAAATATTCTAGGTTGAACCACATTGAATTGTCATTTTTATAAGTCAGAAATGGTTGAGTAGCAGCAATATCATTTGGCTCAAACTAAAAATTATTATCGCTGTATTATAGAGAATCTGAGTCTCAGAGTGGAGAAATAACCTGCCATCAGTCATTGGTTAAAAAATATCATAGAGTAGAATATTTTGGACCCAGATCTTGTGGACTTCAATGCTCATTCTCCTTTCACCATATTATGGGGCTAAAAAAAAGGGTTAAGCTTAGGGGAAGCCATAAGCAATCACACTGTTTTTATTGAACTGGTCAACATTTCTCTTAATAACTTATAATTCTTTACTCTTCCTTTAGAGTCATAAATAATGCACTTTAAGTGAGTAGCAAGTACTATCTTGAAGGAACCCTAAGTACTAAAAGAACCACAAATGGCTGTTTTCAGGTAATCAAATTTTAATAACATTATTTTCTTGCAATCCTGCATCTGTTCTTTTAAAGAGAATGTTCCAAGAACTCATTATGTAATTATAAAATAAGACTCTTTATAGAGCAATGAACAAAAGTCATTCCCTTCTTGTGGAAACACATAGATTCCCTAAATTAAAAAAAAAAAAATCCTAAACATGCAACAATACTTCCTATACATGAGTAGATAAAGCACAAAGTAAGGATAAATAGGAAACTAAATGAACATGATCCAAATTAATCTGGTACATATTATTTATACTCCCAATCATATCATAGAGTGATATAGTCATAAAGATTGGTTATTCTCAAGTGACAGTGATGGGAATGACTTTTACACACAATCAAGTTGAATATTTGGGGTTTTCTCTTTTATGCTCTGGTATCATTGTTAAAAGCTTTTCCTTATCATGAGTTGCTGAATCTTAAATGCACAGACTTGCATGGAAACTCAGTTCATTCAATTCAGTCGCTCAGTTGTGTCTGACTCTTTGCGACCCCATGAACTGCAGCACGCCAGGCCCGCCCTGTCCATCACCACTCCCAGAGTCCACCCAAACCCATGCCCATTGAGTCGGTGATGCCATCCAACCATCTCATCCTCTGTCGTCCCCTTCTCCTCCTGCCCCCAATCTTTCCCAGCATCAGGGTCTTCTCTAGTAAAAGCTTAATAAACATGGAAAAAAACAAGTGATATTGAAAGTCTTTGTATCATTTTATCAGACAGTTGAGTAACCACTGTGCTAAACACTAGAATGAAAGTAAAGCAATATTTAGACATTTTTCTGGCTGCTCATGCTGTACATCTTACAAGGAAATTTCTGTGATCTGACACTGATTAGTAGATGATGTATGAACAGCACAGAAACAGCTTTATAGTTCATAAGATCTTGACTCTGTAACATTAAGATGGTAAAAACATGAGTATGTCAGTTTAGATTTTCCTCATCTACACACAATGCATGGAAAATACTGCTATTTCCACCATCCAAACAGCCACTCTCTAGTACCTAGCTCCTTCTAGTTGTGACAAGACAAGTACTGACATGATAGATGTGCACAAGAGGCTGTACCAGAGGTCTGAATTTATAAAGAATGGGGTAAACTGATGATATATTGGATTTCTTATGCTCAACTTCATTTAATTAAGGACCTTGCTCAGAATCAAATACATATGATGCTTCATGGTATCTCTGATTTTGGGTGTCAACTTGGTTAAGGTGGAAACTTGTTTCCCAGAATCTCCTCCCTGGGTGATTCTCTCAGGTTAGAGTTCTCCAGAGAGGAATTTATATGAGGAAGTGAAGCAACAAATAGCCTTGACTTGAATGGTCGTCATAGACACCATGACAGGCATTCCTGGAGGTTTCCAGCTTGTTCTGTCTGTATCTGCCTTCTGACTTCTGACCCATCACCAGTTGCCTGGTTGTGGAACCACAAAGACAACCTCTTCTTCCTCCCAGCCTCTTCTTGGTGATCCCACCTCAGGGATGGGATGTGCTTGCTTTCCAGGGTTGAGCGGACGCTAAGTCTTCCAAGCCCTGGTCCTCCTTTCAACTCTTTCCTTGCCCAGCACCTCCCACATGGTGTAATGTCTGCTTTCTGTAATCGATCCTGAGTCCCGTAACTCACAGTGATTCTGCCTTCCCGGTTGCACCTGATGAAATGGTAACAATTTAATTTGTAATAGCTTTGTTGTCCTGAAATTTAATACTACACACTTAAAATTTTAAAAATCAAGCAATAAAGTACAAGGAGGAAAGCGAGGAATTGCTTACTCAGCCTCACTAACCAGAAATAGATTTAGTGCTAATTTTCTACAAATGTACCTTTGGGGTTCAGGGCACATTAATGCCTTTCACAGAAAGGAGGAGAAAGCAGTTGTAATTGATCTGAGTAGAAAATTTTATTCCACTGCCATCCTGGGTTCTATTTGGGGACTTTTTTTTTTTTAATTAAAAAGTAGGTGTGCTTATTTCCTGTCCCACAAACCTGCTTCATAAGCATTTATGTTAAAGCAAATTTTTAAGTGGCATTTCTCTCTCATTTTAGCCAGTGTTCATATAAAATATTTTTGCTCCAGTTTTAATCAGAACTACAAATGCCTCCCTTCCTCCACCAAAAGAAGCGGCATTAAGAGTAATTTGTGGCAGGCTCCATTTTTAACTTATCATTGCATTTTTTCCCAGAAGAGCAATCTCTTGGGAAAAGAGTCAGGATACTTTGGGTAAGATAGCATAGCAACAGCTTAAACTGAGAAAGGATTGTGAAAATATATCTTTTCAAATTTTTCAAACCCAGACTTATGCTCCATTCATGCTTTTAACCATGGAAGACCCAAATACTTAAAAAATTGAAAATAAGAAAATGTAACTTTTTTTTAAGCACCTTCTAAGTTCCTCTCCTGAAAACATGTTGGACGAGAAAAGTTTCAGCCCTTTGTCCCTTGCAACAGATAGCTCCCAAGACCTTCCAGCACTACAGACCCTTCACCAGGTAACACAGGCTAGAGCCACAGAGCCGAGGTGGGCCATAGTTACTGGACAAGTGACCAGACTCACTCACTAGCTCAGGCCTCCCTCCTACAGACGTGAGCTTCCCAGAACAGAGGATTCGAGCTGTGCCACAGAAAAAGTTTCAAGATACTGCATCATCTGAACTCAACTAGCTGAACGCTCAAATATTGAGTCTGCAAAAGCTAGGAATGATATAGCCATGCATTTGACTTCCAGCACAAAGATGTGAAGTTCAGCTCCAGCTCTGACATTCAGGTGGACTTGGGCAAATTACCGAAACTCTCTGTTGTGCAGGGTGAAAATAAAAATGACATAATGGCTACAAAAACGTTTTGTGAATTATAAAGTACCATATGAACGGACGCTACCATGGCAGTCCAAGTGATTGCTCTGATTAGTGATTGTCTTCACTTCAAAGCATTTCCCAAATTTTCCGCAAATTCTCAGAGCCCCAGCTCTCAAGGTCATGCCTGGTTACAAACTTTTGCCCCCTCTGAATCACATTTCTGTATCATCTCAGGATCTCTACTTGCTGTCATGCTCTGTAATGTGTCAACCCAGAGATGAAATTCGGGCCCATTCCTTGTTTGCCCCTGAATCTTCACACAAGGCCTGTGTCTGTAATGGACTTTATTGGTGTTTTGGAGGAGACAGAGTGGGTTTACAGGGCAGAAGCTTCAAACACCATAAAACGGAGTCCACGACTCACCTGCTCTGAAAACCTCCAGCCATTCTACCAACCGAGGTCCCCTGGCTGCTTTCTTTAGTCTGTTTCCTCCTCGGAACCAACAATGCCTGCACTCTTTCTCTCCTTAAGCTACACCCCCAGTCAACAACAGGCCTCCTCTTGTATGTGTAAAAGTGCTCCCTACGCTTTGTGCAGACAAGGTGCCACCTCCAGGCATCTCCCCTTCATCTTCTCGTCTTTGCAGAGGAAAAGGAGGGATACAGAAATCCTATTTCTCCTCCACTGTAAATTGTATTACCATCACCCCCTCCTCCTTAGAAGATAGGAGGAGCTATTGTTTGTTTGTGTTCAACATCATTTTAAATGTTGTCATTCAACAAGTGTTGACATCCCTCAATGGGCCAAGTCCCATTCTAGATGCTGCTGTGCAGCCACAAGAGACAAAACCCCCACCTTTCTGGAGCCCAAATTGCAGTGGGAAGAAACAGGCAATAAGCAAATGCAGAATTAAAATGAAAGGATGTCAGAATGTGACAAGTGGAGAAAGATAAATCAGGATAGGGCGATAGGGAGAAACGACAAGGGGGAGGTAACTTGCACTGTTAATTACGGAGTCAGGGAAGGCCGCTTTGAAAAGGGGCCATGGTAGCAAAGATTTGTAATATGGCTAAGAGTGGGTCCTGTGACTGTGGGGGAAGATGTTGCAGGCAGAGGAAACAGCTTGTGCAAAGGCCCTGAAGCAGGGTGCGGTCACATCTGTATCCTGTCTGAATGAAAGATGAGATTCCACTTTTAGCTTAGCTCAATGTGAAGAGTTCTTTGTTGTTGTTTAGTCACTAAGCCATGTCCGACTCTCTTGAGATCCCGTGGACTGTAGCCCACCAGGTTCCTCTGTCCCTGGGATTCCCCAGACAAGAATACTGGAGTGAATTACTGTTTCCCTCTCCAAGGAATCTTCTCGGCCCAGGGATCAAAACTGTGTCTTCTGCTTGGCAGGCAGACTCTCCTCTAGGGTTCTCTACGGTCTCCCTCTAGGGTCTCCTCTAGGATCTCGAAATTCCTTCCTTTTGTATTGCCTGTTGGTTCTACCTCCCTAATGTATATTGCATTGGTCCCTTCCTCTTCATCTGACCTACCATCGCATTTCTCTGTGTATTTGTCATTTTCTCCCTGGATTGCAGTCACAGCTTCCTAACTGGAGAGTCCAGCCCCCTTCAGCTCCCATTAGAGTGATTTATAATTCAAATCTGAACACTTCACTCTGCTTCACTAAATAGTTCAACTTCCTACTTTCTCCAGCCTCCATAACCTGAAGAATGGAATTCCTCAGCATGGCTGTAGCAAAGGTTGTCCATGCCCCACTCATATCCCCTAGCACTTGCTATTCCAGGAAGTGCCCATAGCATTCTATGATAAGCGCCTGCTTCTCTTCACTTCAGGGATTTCTCTTAGTTGTGAGCAATAAGTGTCAGGAAATTAATGCTCCCAAGGAACAGCCCTCAGCCAGTGATGGATGGGAATTGAAGGATAAATTCTCCATCTTCCTGGCCCCTGGGGCAGGGGGGTGGAGAGGAAGAAAGAGAATAACTTTGAAGTCTTCTCCATGCTATCTCCCAGATGTTCCCAGAGGAACTGACTCCAATTGCCCACAGCAGCAACCTCTCTGTAATGCACACTATTTTGGCTTCCTTTCCTTCTCTGTCTTACTTTCCCAGTTCTCCACCAATGCTTCCTAGAATTGTTCCCCAGATAAATGACTTGTACTCACATCTTTGTGTTTTGGTTATCACTGTGGTTGAACTGTGTCCCAGCCAAAGGTATGTTGAATTCCTAACCCTCGGTTACCTGTTCACATGACCTTATTTAGAAAGATTTTGCAGATGTAATTAAGTTGAGATGAGGTCATACTCTATGGGACTGAGCCCTAATCAATAAGATTTGCGTCTTATAGGGAATTCCCTGGTAAGCCAGTAGTTAGGACTTGGCGCTTCCACTGCAGGGTACACAGCTCTGATCCCTGGTTGGGAACTAATATCACACAAGCCTTGCCATGAAGCCAAAATTTTAAAAAGACTTTTCCCTAGTAAGAGGAGGAGAGAGATACACAGGGAGGGGAATGCCATGCACAGAGACACATGGGAGAACATCATATAACGGCAGAGGCAGAGACTGGAGTGATGCATGTACAAGCCAAGGAATTTCAAGGTTTGCCAGCAACACCACAAGCTAAGAGAAAAGCATGGAACAGATTCTTCCCTAGGACCTTCAGAAAGAGCCTGACCCTGCCAACAACTTGGTTTTGAACTTCTGACCTCTAGAACTGTGAAGCAGTAAAGGTCTACTGTTTTAAGTCACCCAGTGTTTGGTGCTTTGTTATGGGAACCCTGAGAAATGAATGCAGTTCTCTATTGCTATGCATAATAACTGCCTCAAAACAGTGATAAACATGACAACTGTTTTCTTTTCTCTCACAACTTTCTGGGTCAGGAATTTGGGTAGGTCTCAAGGGGACCTGTCCTCTGTTCCATTTGGTGTCAGTTGAGGTTACTCATTGCTATTCAATGAAAAATTGGGAAAATCCAGAGTGTCCGGGACAGCTTTGTTCACCTGCAGGGTTCTGGCAGGGATTTCAGGGACTGCTGAAAAGTTAGACTCAGCCAGGGCAGACTACCATGGTCTTGCCAACACAGTAGTGTTAGGGTTCACGGAGCTCCCAGAGAGGGGGCTCCAAGAGACCCAGGCAGAAGCCACAAGGCTTCTTGTGATCTAGTCTCAGAAATCCCAGAATGTCACTTCTGCTGCCTTCTATTGGTCAGCAGGTCATGCAGTTCAGCCCAGATTCAAGGGGTCAGGAACGAGATTTCCACTTCTCAGTGAGAGCCCTAGCAAGGAGGTGTGGCTGTCCCTAGTCCACTCACCTTGTCTCGGGGGGCTGACTGTAGGGGAGCCCACCCGAAACAAAGGCCTACAGGAACCTTCAGGGCCTGGTCCTGCCCACCTCCAGGGGCCTCTCTTGTCCTTCCATTCACTTTGGGTGCCTCTTATGTCAGGTTCCTTACTGTTTTCTAACACCCCGTGCTCCATCTTGCTTCTAGGCCTTTATTTCCTTTATGTTATATATATATGCTCTGTAAAACTGTACACAATAGATATCCACCCTCTTCTCTGCCTAGAATGCCACTGTCTGTTATTTTTGCTCACCTGGCAGGTGAACTCACCTGGGCTTCACATTCTCCATTCCAGCAAGGGCGCAGGCCTCTCCTCTTGTTCTCGCCTCCACTACACGGTAGACATCTGTGTTCTTGTCAGGAAGGTCCTTGGAGGGGAGACCTTTCTCTCCTCTTCTCTATCCTCATGTCTGTTGATGGATGAATGTTCTGTGGTCCTAAGATCTCCAAGGCAAAAATCCAATAAATGAAGCAGATTACTAACATTTTACATTGGGGTTCTTCTTCCATTTCTTGAGTGATATATTTTTTTTTTAATGTCAACCAGCTCACTATGGGAGCTGGTCATCAAGCCGTCTTGGGAAGAGGGGCAGGACACAGCTGAGAAGATCAAATGAGACTACTTGATTTAAAATGATGGGACAGGGTACGTGACTGATTGTCCCTAAACCATTTAACATCTAGCTCTTGTTCCCTAATGGGGAATACGTGTGTGCTGTGCTAAATTGCTTCAGCTGTGTCTGACTCTTTGCGACCCCAAGGACCATAGCCCCCCAGTCTCCTCTGTCCATGGAATTCTCCAAGCAAGAATACTGGAGTGAGTTGCCATGCACTTCTCCAGGGGATCTTCTTGAACCTAGGTATCCTACATCGCAGGCAGATTTTTTACCATATGAGCCACCAGGTAAGCCCCCTAATAGGCTTGGTTGGTGACTAATAAAATTGATCTCTTTCTTGGCCCTTGTCCTGTTCTGGCAGTATTAGAGAAGTCATGATTACCCCATAAAGAGGTACTTTTGTTCATAAACCCTGTCAGAGTCCTGCTGGATATACACTGGAAGAAAGCATCATGACAGTGCAAGTGTCAGGAAAATTTTTCTATAAAGAGACAGATAGTAAATATTTTAGACTTTGTGAGCCAAGAGGCAAAATTGAGGACAGTCAGTGTAAACACTTACATAATATAATTTTGTTTTTTTGGTTACACCATACAGCTTGCAGGATCTTAGATCCTGGACCAAGGATTGAACCCATGCTTCCTGCAGTAGAAGCATACAGCCTTAACAATTGGACTACCAGGGAAGTCCCTATATAACCATTTTAAATGTAGCCCCATTGAAGCATTTAAAATAGAACATCCTTGAACTGGCAGACAGGGGAGCCAGATTTGGACCATGGGACATAGTTTGCCAACCGAGGGTATAGCTGATTGAAAGCAAGATTTGAGGTAAAGAGAGCAGGGCTCAAGCCTTCACTTGGTCACTTATTTTCATGTGGCTTTGACCAATGTCTTTGCACAAGGCCCTGCTGGAGATTCTACCAACAACAGAGGCTTTACTTCTGAGAGGGTGGGTCAGGGTTAGGGATCCTAGCTAACCTCTTATGGTCCAGGCTGAAGGGAGTTCCAGATACATGATTCTAATGGAGTAGCAGAGGAAAAGAACATGGTCATAGGACAGGCCTTCTAGGGTACAGACTGTGAGCCTGAGTCCCATCCCAGCAGCACATTTATGGATGTGGGCTGTTGGGCCCATGATAAAGTGAAGGGACCCACGTGACAGGCCTAAAGCCAGTGTAGAAACAGCGGCTCAAGCAGAGGACGCAGCCAGCATCCCATTTTCCATCATTGCCAAAGAAAAGCCCTCTCACCATCAGGGTTCCAGTTCTTCTATGACTTAATTAACTGGTACTCAATCCCCATTATCCACGGGTGCAGTGAGCATGGTGGTTCTCAACCAGGATTCATAGTGTGCTTCTGGGAGCATCTGAAAATACACAGAGGTTATTTTGGTCATCCCACTGGCCTTTAGGGAAGGGTTTCTGCCAGAGATGGTACATGTTACGCAGTCTGTGGAACAAACACACACAGTCAGGACAAGTCCTAACCCAAAAACCATCAGTGCCCCATTGAGATGCACTGTGACTAAGGCACGCTGATGTCCCTGGGACATCCTCGTTAGTTTTAACTCTGATGCACCTCACCTTCCTCATCTAATCTCAAAGATGCTCGTAAGAATCAAGAGATTTAGAAAGACAGTAACGATGAACCTACCTGCGGGGCAGCAAAAGAGACAGAGATGTAAAAAACAGACTTTTGAACTCTGGGAAAAGGTGAGGGTGGGATGATTTGAGAGAATAGCCTTGAAACATGTATATTACCATATGTAAAAGAGATGACCAGTGTGAGTTCAATGCATGAAGCAGGGCACCCAAAGCTGGTGCTCTGGGACAACCCAGAGGGATAGGGTGGGGAAGGAAGGTGGCAAGGGGGGTTCAGGATGGGGGAACACATATATACCCATGACTGATTCATGCTGATGTATGGAAGAAAACAATCACAATACTGTAAAGTAATTATCCTCCAATTAAATAAAATTTTTTTAAAGAATCAAGAGAAATGATGGATATGAAAGTCTTTTGTCGACTGGCAAATGTTGTAAATGTATCATGGTCCTCCTAAGTGTGATTTTTTTTTTTAGTGAGATATAGCTTACCTGCAGTGAAGTGCCCAAGATCTTAAGGGTACACATCTCTCTAACTACCACCCAAATGAAGATATAGGATGTTTCCATCACCCTCAGAAAGTTCTCTCATACCCCCTTTCCAGTCAATAACCACCTCTCAGAGGCAGTCACTGTTCTGAACTCTTCATAAATTAGTTTTGCCTCTTGAACTTCATGTGAATGGAATCATACAGAACATGCTCTTTTGTGTCTTCTTTTGATATGTAGCCTTGCTATTGCTTATATCTGCAGCTCATCTCACACTTTAGCAGAAGCAACATAGAACCATTCCTTCTCCAGCCTCAGTTCCGTTCTGGGCTTTCCCACCCTCACTCTCGTGCTTGGGGAATTATAGTCAATTAGCTTCCAGCTGCCTTGGGTTAGAACCAGACTGTCATCCCTAACAAGGACAAGGTCTTCGAGGGGAAAAGGGTTCTGTTAGCTTAATATGTATTAATCTACTTATCAGTTCTTCAAATCAAGATTCTGCTTGTTCCACATTTAACTGTCTTATTTGCATAGAAACAAGAAAGACTACTTTGCTCAACTTGGGAGCAAGGCGCTTTAAGACAAAAAAATACACACTCTGCAAACAAGATGTGAGGAGTGGAATGGAAAGCGCCACTGAGTGCTTTCCTGGCTTCTTGCCATTCTGTGAATACTTAACGATATATATTTTTTAAGGCCAACTGTTCTCACATTTAGGCCAGTTTTTCTTTTGCTAATATGGTCTTTTCTTGACCTCAATCCAAAACAGATTGAAAATGAAGAAAGATATATTCTATCCACAGTTTTATATCACCAATAGTCTATTCAATTTCTACTAAGAGCATTCACTTATATACCTTTAAATATTAATGTTGACACTAAAGAACAGAAGACAATGCAGCATTCAGAGCCCAAATTGAGTCAGAATTCCTGTGGAGGAGCCAGCAAGGTGGGGTTTCTTCAGACTGGTGAGTTTGGTTTGATGATGCTCGTTGTTGGAGGTGACATGCCCTATGAGGAAATGAACAAACCCAGAGGGAATGGTGTCTGTCACCAATCTGTATGTTTAGATACACGGTTAGGCAAGCGCATGGCACATTTTCTGTAACTGTCATTGGTGCCCTGTTAGGTGGAAAATGGACCCCCTTAGATGCTAGAGAGAAACCTGGAGAGAAATGGCCTCCTATGTCTCCTCTTCGTTTCTTATCACGGTGACATCACTGAACCTTAGTCAGCATCCCAGGATCAGCCTATGGATTTCTTAGTGCTGTGTCCCAGAGCTCACCCCAATTTGGTTCTTAGATTAACACAGCAGGTGGCTGGGGAGGGCATTATTACTACACTGAACTATTGAAAAGATTAAGTCAATCTTGCAAGTCATGCAGTGAGTAAGTGCAGGAGGCCCTGCCTCTCTGCCTTTGCTCCCTCCAGTTCGTGTTGAATGCTGTCCCAAGCAAAGCTGCAGAAGAAGCCCTTCAGAAGATGTTATAAAGATTAATTAAAAGGTAGAGTTTCTATTTTAAAATAATTAAATATAAAGTCTTATCCATAGAATCAGAATAAAATTGTTTCATTTACCACAGTGAACTGACCATAAACAATCAGGTGTTTCGGCTTTTTGACTGCGTTCTGTTGCCCTCCCACAACCCCCATCAAAATATAAGCTCTGTGAGGGCAGTGACTTTGT
Organism: Muntiacus reevesi; assembly: GCF_963930625.1. Taxonomy (NCBI): domain Eukaryota; kingdom Metazoa; phylum Chordata; class Mammalia; order Artiodactyla; family Cervidae; genus Muntiacus; species Muntiacus reevesi. Next base: position 13,472,033 of record NC_089258.1, read on the forward strand.
TTATTTCACCATTATGTCCCCGCTGCCTATGGTGAGAGAGGACAGAAGTTGCCATTTTTCTCGATAAAACACTTGTAACAAGTCATCAGAGTTACCACGTATCCTACCTGAGGAAGAGGGCAATAAATTTGCTTTGGAAGTAGATGCTGGTGACTGGAGGGACTCACCAACCAGCAAGTAACATTCTGACTTACGGGGTATGATTCAAATTCTCAGTCACAATGTGTTAGAGACTCTAGCAAGGCTGTGACTGTGCTAATTTCACAGATATCACAGGTTTGGATAGTTAGTCACCCTGAGGACCTTTTAATTTGCTTTTTTTTTTTAATACCGTATCATCTAAGATTTTTGTGTACCATGTGACATGTCCATCGAAAAAATAGAGTTGATTGTTGATGCTCTTTTTCCTCAGACTTAGAGTGTACTAAAGAAATATATCTGCTCACAAATGTGCAAATAATTGATTAAAGTCTGGCTTGCGAGAAAATTCTTGAATCACCTCTTGGTGTTCTAAGAATCCAATATTTCTCAGTGCAAATACCAAATGCCTACTTGGATACACCAAATGGAGACTTGGCTGTTTTGAAGTATCTGTTTACTCAGGAGAAGAGAAAGCCCACACTTAGAAGAAAATGTGCCTTATTCTGTCTCATCTTCCAAATGCTTTTTTGCTTAAAGATTACTCCAAAGGGATGCCAACAGAGACCATGCAGCTTTATAGTGAAAGGGGGATCCAATCCAGTTCAATATTACATATTTATATTGCACAGAATTATAAGGCTAACAGCAGTAGGGAGGAACCAATACAGAGAGAAAGCGCTTAAGCTTTCTGGGAAGAATAAAATGCCAAGATGGTGATGGTAGCAGATAGCATAGCTAATGTCTTTTTAAAAATTTATATATGTACCTTTCTTTCTCCTTTTAGTCTGTATTCTCAAGATAGAGAGCAAATCTCTGGCCTAACAATGTTTTCTACCAGTAGAAAAATTACAGTAATCAAGCACACCTGAAAGCTCATAATTTTCCTAGCCGGCCATCTTTAGGTTTATTCCTTTTATTGCATTAAAAATGGAGGCTAATTAAGGCAACTGTGGCTAGAACAGGCCAAATTGGATTTTCCTTATAGCTTTTCCTTCACCTCTGAGAGTGATGTCATTAAACGGTCAGGCTATGAAATGCTAAGGACAGCTTGTTTCCACTGAACTGTGGGTCATGCTGGAATGCCAGGGAAATATACCCCAGAACGTCATAAAGCTTTAAAGACATACAATAAAACCAGCATGGAGGCCAAACAGAATATGGGCCTTTTCTTCATAAACAGACTCCAGGAAGCCAAAGGGAGCGTCAGTGGGGAGCAATGTAGGAAATGATGAAATGAACAGCATCACACAGCCATTCTGCAGACTTTTGGGTCTGGGGCCTCTTGAATGGCTGGTCACCATGCAGAGGTTTTACATAGAACTGGGAATTGGGACCACCAAATTGCACACCTTCTTGGCAGATATATTTAACCACAGGCAGCTCTTGAGTTATAGGACTATATTATATGGCCATTTGATACCTGCTTATAATTGAGCAAGCTCCAGTGGGTTTTCATAACAAAGATGTATTAGTCAAATCAGTTTACCTCATTTGTTTCCGTGAGCCCTGTGATTTAAAGAGTTGAGAGTTAGGTTATAGTCCACCAATCAAGTTTTTTCATCTAAACGGTTTTCTTAAAATGAAGTAGCCCCATTTTATTCTCAAGTGACAGTATTTAACCAAACTCTTCTGGTTTTCTTGTTCTTATGTATCTAAGTAGTATTTGAGTCCTTCATCTTACTCAGACATAATCATTTGGGTTGATGCTGATCAAAAAATATGACTATTACTAACTATCCAGCATGTAACTAGTACCTAGTACCTAATACGTGTAGCACACGGTTCTAGGTACTAGGAGATAGACATTTATCAGAAAAGTTATAATATCTGCTCTCAAGAAGATAAGCTAAACACACATTAAAATGGTTAATGTAAGAGAGCCTACACAAAGGGTGACGAAAACAAGGCAGTTTAAGTAGTGATTGGAAGAATGTGATGGGAAACACAGATCAAGAGAGACAGTATGGTTTGGGAAGATCAGGGAAGATATAAAAATGCAAGGGTAGTGACTTTTAAGGAGGGATAAGCCCCAGGGTTTCCCTTGTGGCTCAGATGGTAAAAAATCTGCCTACAATGTGGGAGACCTGCATTTGATCCCTGGGTTGGGAAGATCCCCTGGAAGAGAACATGGCAACCCACTCCAGTATATTCTTGCCTAGAAAATCCTCAGGGACAGAGGGGCCTGGTGAGCAACAGTCCACGGGGGTCACAAAGAGTCAGACATGACTGAGCAACTAAACCCAAGCAGAGAAAAGGAATACAGTGGGAACTGTTATAAAACCAATTTGACCGGAACAAAAAAGTTGGTTCTGTTCCACTTATGGACTATCTCAAATGCTGAACTAAGAAGTTTAAGCTCATTTTTATACACGATAGGGAGATATAGAGATCTTTGTAGACCTCTGAAAGAAACAAGTGTCCTCTTTATTCCACAGATGCTGCAGGTAGATAAGTCCCTTAACAAGGGACTTACATCATTTGGAACTATTTTATCGTGAGCAATGAGCTTCCCTGGTGGCTCAGGTGGTAAAGACTCAACCTACAATGCAGGAGACCAGGTTCGATCCCTGGGTCAGGAAGATCCCCTGGAGAAGGAAATGGCAACCCACTCCAGTATTCTTGCCTGGAGAATTCCATAGACAGACTAACACTTTCACTTATCATGAGCAACAGAGAAGCCAACTTGACCTAGTTTAAATAATAAAATGAACTTCTTGGCTTATACCATGGAAATGTCCACAGGTGACACTGGCCTCAGGGAAGGCTTGCTTGGTCTAGCAGTTCCAATAAGGACACCAGGGGCTGATTCTCTTCCATGTCAGCTTCATCCTCAGACACCATATTGATCGTCTTTCCCATCCCCTCCTCCTCAAAGGCAGCTCCAGACTCTCCACTTGTGGCAGCAGAAATGATGCAGCCACTCCAGACCTCAGATCCCCTTCCATACCTTCCAGAGGAAGAGTGAGCATCTCTTCTGGTAGCATCTGTGGAAGACAGGGGGCACTTGCTTTTCTCAGAGGTCTTAAATGTCTCTTTGTGTCTCGATAGACCTGATGATTAGCTTATCTGGGAACCAGTGGAGAAGTTGAGTAAGTAAATGGGAAATGTTGACTGGTTTAAGCCAAGCAGAGTTAAGCCTAGAGTGCAAAATGGGGGCCAATGCCTCCCCAAACACACCACTGAGAAGGAAAAGAGATTTCCTGAAGGAATCACCAAGTAATGCTAAGAAGGGATAATGGCCACTGGGTGGCCAAAAAGTGACAAGTGTCCACCAGAAGGAAAAATATGATAAAAGAAGGGTTATATGATAGTCAAGACCAATGTGATTGAAGAGGCATGAGCTAAGTATCCAGGTATCTGCCTCACCTCCACCTGGCCCTATGTGCACATACCTTGCTCCTTTTACTTCACTAAGTCTTAGAAAGGTGCCAGTTTTGCTCCACAGAGACCCAAGGGTGATTTCTCAAATGCAAAGAATTCTTAAATTTTCATTTGGAAATAAAGGGATTATGTGTTTAGAGATGCCAGCATTTTTCAGAAATCTCATCTGTAAGCACAATGACTAGCCAAGAGAAGGCAGTGGGCATTCAGAATTCACGAGAAAAGTGTGGTCAGCCTTGAAAACTGCCTTTGTGTGTGTGTGTGTGTGTGTGTGTTGCTTTTTAAAAACTGTTGGGCTCAACCCTGTGGCCTTCACAAAAGCAAATTCTGACATTGACTTCAATGGGGAGGAGGAAGCCACATTTTCAATAGAAGGGCACTTTTTTGTCTGGCTCCAGTCACTGAGGGCCGGAACCCATTGTGAACTACAACAAAGCTATCTGTGCACACACGAGAAGCACATCCACCAGACCTCACCAGCTGTTTTGTTTTCTTCAATGAAGTCACAACTGTCATTGCCCCCACAGTTCAATGCCACAGCATCAATTGTGAGGGCTTCGTGTCTGTATTGCTCAAAGTTTCTAGAGCCTGAAGAGAGAGACAGGTGTCCCCCACCTAGCTTCCTACATTGAAGGCACATATTCTGCCCCCACCCCGACCCTTACTCCTCTGTCCCTGGGCCAGAGACTTTACAAATGAATGTAAGCTGGGATGGTGTGAAACCCAGCAAAGATGGGAGGAAACCCTTGAATAAGAATAGCTGGCTAGAAGAAGGACAGAGAATTCAAAAGGAGACGATTTGACAGTGATTGGAAATGTGACCCTTGTAAAGTGCATCTGAGCTTGACATGATTCTCTAACCCTAAGAAGGATTCCTTTATGCTTGGAAGGCTTTTAATTCACACAAGCGGGTTGGGCCATAAGAACCCTTGATTGGGAAAGAAAATGCAAGTTCAAGTCAGAAAGAAAACAAAGAGCAAAGCAGAAGCCTTCCACTCCCAGTTTGTGTTTATTTGTAGTCCATGAAGAGCTGGATTGACAGGGATTTACTCTTATCCTCTCTGGCAGCGAACTTGCTCAAAATGAGTAATGTTGATTTGCTGCTAAGACTGAAGGCTCTGGGTTTTAAAAAAAAATCACCTGCCTCACGCAAATGGCACACCCTTTGTAAATACAGCAGCCGACAAATGAGGATAATATTACAGGTCTGAAAAAAATTTAAAACAAGTGGAGAGTGAAGAGCAATGAAAAATTATAATTGCTTAGTGTCAAAGGTAGAGAGAGGCAGAGAACCAGAGGAAGCCAGGGGGACAGGGATGGGTGTGAGAGGTGATGGGATATTTTTCTCCACATGTAACTAGTGCTTAGGGCAGAACAGAGCACTGACTCTCTGTGCAGTTGAAATTTGCATCATTTATAGTCAATCCTCCTTATACTGTACACACAGTTTCTCAGTAGTATTCACATTCCACACCCCCAGATTGAACCAACCTTGAATTGCATTTAAAAAAAAAAAAAGAAAAGAATTGCATAGTACTGTAAAAACAAATAATAATCTGTATGTAAGTGAACCTATACAATTCAAAACTGTGTTGTGCAAGTTTCAACAGTATTATGGTTCTTCACATTCAAAACTGGTGAGTGTTATGTCTGCTACTGGTGGCATAGAGGAAGTGGTCTTTGACTTCTTTTCCTTTCTTCTCACTCTTCCTCTCATTCCCTCTTCTAAAATGTTTCTTTAGCAAGTAGTTTTGTTAGGAGAAGCAAACTGATACTGCCCACCCTAGTCAGGAACCATATGAACCATTTGCGTGAGTTGTTTTACGACAGGAGGTTCTGGTAAGGAACACAGAACTAATAAGCCTCCATCAACCGGAAGAGTTTGGGAAAGGTCAAAAGGAAACACCACATGTCCGACCGCCTCCCAGAATCCTTCTGTCTAGCATCCATCTTGGCTGAAGAAGGCATGCACCATCGGGAAGAACTCTGAGTCAGAATGACTGGCTAAAGACAACCCAGAAACTAATCCCATCACCATAAAACCCGAGACTGCAAGCCACGTGACAGAGCTGTTCTCCTGGGTTCCCTTACCCTCCTGCTCTCCACCCGCGTGCCCTTTCCCAACAAAATCTCTTGCTTTGTCAGCACAGGTGTCTCCTCAGACAATTCATTTCCAAGTGTTAGACAAGAGCCCAGCCCTGGAAGAGGTCCCCCTTCCTGCCACAAATGGCGACTCTGGTGGGGACTCTTCTTCACTGCAGCTGACATTCTGACCAATCAGGGTACTCAGGGGCCAGCTTGTCTGCTAATGGACCAGACCCAGTGGCTGCAACTGGGACACTTTTGTCCCTGGTTTCCTCCTAATGTGGACAACTGGCCAGAGTGCCCCAGCTGGTAAGGAACAAGAGACTTTATTGACCTCTCTCCCCTTCCCTCTCTCTTTCCTCTCCTTAACCCTTCCTATCCTTCCCCTTTTTTCTTGTCCCCCAGTCCTGGACACAGGAATCTGGCTGAAGCACCTCAGCCTGAGCTGAGGATTGGAGACGGATCACCTCCTCTTAGCAAAGAGCTAAAATTCTGGCTCTGTGTTGGTCTGATTTCTGGTAGGGCCGAGTTCCAGTCCTCCGTTCTCTGGAGGCCCAGGGTAAAGTCCTGTAATGCCTGGGTATCTGCAGGTGGCAGGAGAGGTCTGTAAGGCCACCCCTTTTGCCCCCTTTACCCGCCTCCTCCCCCTTCTTTCAACCTGGCTTCCTTTCCTCCCTTTGAAATCTTTGAAGATCTGAGATATTTTCCTTTACTCTGTTAGTACTTGGATCTGAAGTTGGTTCTCACAGAACTTCTGAGAGACTGTGTTCTTGTATTTAAGGGAGCGTCTGATGAGGACTGCCAGGTTTATATGCGTGCTTTAACTCTGTGTTCTGTGTTGTTTTGATGGCCATTTTGCTTTGTCTGGCCACCATTTGGTTTGGACCTGCCGCCATTTTGTTAGAACTTGATTTTCTTTCCCTGTGCCTTGAGACCAGGGCTCTGGCTCTGTTCTCAGGAACACTTACCTAGACAATCTCTAACTCCTGAGACTGAGGAAAAATGGGAAAAAACCTTTAAAAGTTTTATTTATTCCAACTGTTTTTTATAGACTAGTAAATTTTATGCTGTAATATCTAATTCGTGACTAAGCTTAGAAAATGAAGCTAGATCTTGTGCTCTGTCTGTCTAAATATGTCTTGGTATGTCTTTGTCTCTGGATAATATTTTTGAGGTTAGTTTGTAAATGAGCTCTATTTAATTGGCTTAAAGAAAAGTAAGTGCTTACAAATCAAATAATTCTAAATTAAACAATGAATTCCAGGTTCAAGTGAACTGGGAAATATTCAGTATTAAATGCTTGATATTAATGTTTGTTTGTTGACCTATCTAATACAGACATGTCTTAGAGTAATTAACATTAAGTAGAATATTTTCATTGTACCTAGATTTAATATAAGTTAAATATTATCATATCTATTACAAATTTGTCAACAAGGAAATTGCCTCAAGTGAAGAAACTTCTTAAAAAAATGTAAATGAGATATGAGCTTTTGGATAAACTCTATTAAGAATAATTATTTTTTAGAAATATCTGTTTAACATAGTCCCTCCAGATTGGCATAACTTGAATTTCTAAGGGTTGTGCTAAACGAAGTGTTGGAAGTCTATTGAATAGTTAGGTGATTTCCAAATAAAATAAGATTTTGAAACATTTACTACTAAACGCTAATTTCCTTTTACAGAGAAACAAAGAGATTTGGGACTATAAATGAATAATGTTTGGTGCCATCCTAAAATGTCCTAAGAAAGCAAGGATTTTAGAAATTATCACTGGTATTTATGCTCACCAATCTATAAAATGCTAATATAAAAGTTAGTTCTTGGTTCCTAAAGAAAGGCAGGAAGTATGTTTTCAGTAAAAAAAGAAAAGGTACGAAAAAATACTACAAACAGTTATGCATGATCAGGATTTTCTAAAATTGGATTACAATTAGTTAGATAAATGGATTTTGTTAGGAATGACACAGCCATAGGAAAACTGATTAGAGCCAACTATGTCCAAGATGGCTGAGTCGACTTTCACTAGAACTTGAGCCTCAGTATTTACGCCTATTGTGACATATCAACAAGCTAAATGATACACCCATCAACATTGACTAAATCTGCCCAAATGTTCTAAGCCCTTTTAAATATTTTTTGACAGAACTTCCTAAATTGAATTCTTTTGAAGTTCCTTTAACTTCTAGCCAACTTTGGGGTGTTTCAGAGGGCACCTGAAATATCCCAAAGAGAGATATTAAACTAATTGTCTTTATTTGGTTGGTTAAATTACATGAAAATAGTATCAAATGAGTAATAAATCCTCTCATGTTATAACGTATGGTAAAATTACTAATATAGATATGCTAGAAATTATATGGAGTTCTTGACATTCTGATATGTCCCGGTATTCTAATGGAAAACCTGATGACTTCACAAAAGTTAACAAAAGGACTGAATGAACCAGTGAATATGTTTATAACTTTTATGGTTTCTATCTGAAAAATTATGGGTTTCTATCTGAAAAATTTCCAGGAGTGGGGAAAACCTTCCTCTCAAATTAATTATGACAATACTTTGGTAAAATTATACATTATAAACAAAACAATTATATTTTCTCTCTATCTGACTCCTCAAGAAACAGGAAACTCTTAGATTTCCAGTAAAATTTATCAAATGAGTTACGAATGTTATCTCATTAACAGGTACAAAATTCTCAAGGAATTTTTGAGACCTTAAAAAGGGAAGAATTCATTTAGGTTTGTTAGGCAAAATCTGTGATAAGTCTTTGGTGTGAGTTTCCCAGCCCTGTTTTATTTTAAAAGTTCAGTCTGAGACTCTATAAATGTTTCCACAAAATAAAAATTCTATGATCAATTATGGTTATATAAACCATCAGACCAAAATTAGTGAGAACAGACCTATTTTGCAAACAAACTAGCCTTAACTTGGTTCTATTTGATAAAAATGAGGGTAATTTTAGGGAGAAAAAGATGTTTCAATAAATGTTAAATCCCAGTTTCTTAATGGAGGTCTGCATCTAGTAAGACTCATTTCTTGGATAGTTCTTTGCTGTTATGTGATATTAATGCAAAATTTAGTTGAATTCTTAAAGAACACTCTAAGTTTGTTTCTGAAGCTTATCTCAGTAATCTATCTTTGGATGAAGATCAGATGCCTCATGACCTCCAACCAGGACTGGAAAAAGACATAATTTAAGGGACTGTCTCCAACCTGGATGGAAGGACTGTTTTTTTTTAATCAGGTACTCTTAACTAGCTCATGCACAATGAAGCTGAAGGTAAATTAACACTTAGATTAATACCCACTTCCAAAGGCCCCTACACTGGATTGGTCTATAGAGAAGACAACTGACCTGTTCTCACCTTAAAATGATGCTCAGAGAAGTTACACTACACCAGGATGAGAAGACGACGACACCAGAGGTAGACAGCTTGCCCAAGATGCTGGACCTGATTCATATGACCATTTATCATGTTTTCTTGACTTCTTAGACCTTTGCATATAAATCAAATGCTTTTCTATCATAGGCCTGGTCCTATGCTAGTTTTAGAAATCAATCCAATTGTTGGGTTTGTGGCCAATTACCTGTGTCTAGTTCTGGGTTACCTTGGTAAATTTCTCTACTACTCTAAGGCTCTAGCTGGTTGGCCCTGAGAAAATTTACTTTTAAAAAAATTATAGTCATACTCAGGTCACTGTGATATTACTAAATGGGATCCCCTCACCAAGCCAGTTATTAATGCCTGCTCTGACTCTGGCCATAAATTTGAACTTTCTTCTATTACTCAAGCTCAATCAGAGCAACAGGCAAAGTTTCAGCAAAGGAGGAAAAAATCTCCCACAGTTTTGGGATGGATTTATATAGATAGCACCAGGCTATGGTAATTTAGGTTTAAAGTCTCCTCTGTGTTGGAAATAATTAAATTGTACTGAGGATAATCAGTCTGGTAACACTAGAAAACTGGGCTATGTGCCTTATAGACAGTGCCAATATGTAATTTCCCTGGAAGATAAAGATTCTACAGAGTAGATTAAGTCAGATGACCTGGGATATACTGGGCTACATCTAATGGGAGCTCTTAACTTAAGTCTTACTTGTGACTTAGTAATACTTCTGGCTATGTTATTTGTATTTCACCTGTTTTTCAAAATTGCTGTTTCTTACAGTGCCAAATGTGTGTCCGAGGCCTCTGATAGGATAATACATAGTTCCATATGAGATCGATGATGGTAACAGTATAACTCTAGATATGGGAAGAGGCAACAAGAGGGAATGTTCTTTTTTGGACCAAGAGGCTAGTAAGACAGGTGGTCCAGAGAATTTTGGACACTGTTTTATGGCCTGTTCCAGTAACAGAACATTGAGTGGCCTGTCAACAAAATCTTTGCCAAATGTGAGAATGGACATTCTCAGCACCATGGGATAAAATGGTCACAAAATACTCCCCTCAAAATCATGGTCAAGTTTATGAGCAAAAAGGGGCTCTGCCAACTGAAAACTGACACTTGCCATCTACATCTACAAAGATAAAATCATGGCCACCGCAACTGCTGACTTTCAACTCTCTTGAAAGGCGTTCAGGGTGAAAATCAGGAATGAGGCACTCTGTGCTCTGGGAAAAACTGGCAGAACAGGCCTTCAGATAGTTAGATCTTCTCAGGAGAAGATTTTATGAGTTCCAATTCTTGCATCTTCTCACACCTAGAGAAACACTGACGTCATTAATGGTGACATCTGCTTTGGCTATTAGGGAAAATTTTACAATTAAATGTCAAAATAGAGTAGCTATGGTTCAGACATACTGGGAAATAACTAGGTGATATTATGAGTGTAATTTCAGACTAGACCTTGTATTGCTAAACACTTGAGGCAAGTGTTTAGCCTTGCTGACAAGGCTTGTTTAACACTTGAGTCAGAGTTTTCTGAGTCATGTCAGATTCAGATGCCACCATTCTCAAAACAATGTCTGTTGGAAGCCAGTAACCGCAACCTTACTTTTTATAAAACTAGGCAACTGGTTACCTGGCTACAAGTCTCCCCAAAGTGCAAGGTCCAGACTGGGTTTCAGGCCTATTCTTCTAAAAAGAAATGAGATTTATTTTGTCTATTAAATTTCCAGTTATCACTACTCCAACCTCTTCTAATTGGGTCTGTTACACCAAAATGGCAGACCAAGGGATTGAGATTTTAACCATACAAGTCTCAGATCTAGGATTTGGAACTCAGGAATACTTCCAATTCAGTGTCTTTTCTCCAAGCTGAGGCAGTCCTATGCCCCATTTTGATAGGAAGTTATCACAGTCATAGTTGCCTAGTTCCCTAAATTAAAACTGAGCAGGACTCTGTAGGGCTCTGGAGTACAGATCCATTCTGTGTTCTCCATTTCTTGTCTGTAGGATATAAGCTTCATTCAGCCTCCTTGACCTTCCCTGAGTTCCAAAGAGTGGATTCAAACAATTGCTAATCAGGGAAGGGAGGGGATACAGAAAGAGGAGAAACAATCAAATGGTGGTACAGCCTCCAGACAGGGTCCAGGTCCCTACTCAAAGAAATATGCATAACAATGTCTTTGAGTTCATCTAAAGAACCGGAGCCCCCACCCAGGTGGAAGATGGTAACTTCAGACTAAACACAAGATTCCTGGAGCACAGCTCTGCTGCCTCACCACCAACCAATCAAAAAAAAGTCACAAACCCTGCAGCACTCACCCAAAGTGTTGCCTCCTGTTTCTGGGGACCAGTGATGACCATCCTGTTAGGTCTCCTGTTTGGCCCCTATCGATTTCACCTCTGAGAGGAGCCAACAGTTTCAAAGTAAATTGCTGTTATTACAAGAGTGAATGCTGGTTTCAGGCAAAAAATACCTTGACTTAGATCAGAGAGAGAGACTTAGTCTTAGAGACTTAGAGACTTAGTCTTAGAGAGAGACTTCTGATCTGCTAGGCAGGCCTATGCACATGCACAGCAGGAAGAAGTTACAGAAGAAAGAGACCTCCGCCCCAATTCCCAAGAACTATCTTGAGTATGAAGTCCTCCGGGGGAGTTGTTAAGGGAAGAACACTGATTGATGTGAGGCTGCCAGGGTTAATACCATGACAGGCAGCCTGGACCTAAGTTTTAGCTTCCCCCGAAATGGTAAGATTCCCTACCCCCATCAGGTAACCTGGAGCCAACCAATCAATATGCGCCCAGTAAGAAACAAAGGGAGAGCTGAAAAGCCCGTGAACACCCAGGTTTGAAAAAGCCCGCGAAAGTCTGTACCAATAGAATTGCTTTGCAAACATGTAACCAATCCGCTTAAGCCAGCTACTAATCGCTTATGCATATCTTATAAATTTGCGTAACAGCTTGGGCTCAGGGCTTTTCTGACCCTGCACCACTGTGATGGATGCGGCAGAAGGCCCTGGCTCGAGTCAGTAATAAACTTCCCTTTTTTTGCGAGTTGCATTGTCTTGGAAGCCTTCTCTCTTCCCACTCGGGGATTCGGACATCGGGCATAACAATTGAAACCGCCCACTCTGGCCAGGCACCACAGTAAGCTTTTGCATGAGTTGTTTTACGACAAGAGATTCTGGTAAGGAACACAGAATAAGCTTCCACCAACCGGAAGAGTTCGGGAAAGGTCAAAAGGAGACACCACATGTCCGACCACCTCCCAGAATCCTCCTGTCTGGCATCCATCTTGGCTGAACAAGGCATGCACCATCAGGAAGGACTCTGAGTCAGAATGATTGTCCAAAGACAACCTGGAAACTAATCCCATCACCATAAACTAGACTGCAAGCCAGAGCAGTTCTCCTGGGTTCCCTTACCCCCCTGCTCTCCGCCCGGGCGCCCTTTCCCAATAAAATCTCTTGCTTTGTCAGCACATATGTCTCCTCAGACAATTCATTTCCAAGTGTTAGACAAGAGCCGGGCCTGGAAGGGGTCCCCTTCCTGCAACAGTTTCTAAGGCCCCTGAGGCACTAAGTAAGTGTAAACAACTCCAACTCAATTGTTTGAAAGCTCACCAAACAAACAATACTGAGAATACTGAATACTCATTGGAAGTATACATATATATATATATATATACATATATATATATATATGCATTTATATATATACTGCATATATATTTTATATATGCAGTATGCTGCATACTTTTGCCAAAAGAGAACAGTATGAATGTACCTTTGTACCACAATAGTACCATCTTATGTTTATTTTTCCTTTATCAAGGTGCCCTGTGCGCGTTATAGTAAGTCAAGCAGGGCAGCTCCCAATGAAATCAGTTGTCTTCAGCCGCCCTCAGCTCTCCTGACTCGTTCTATCATTAAAAACAATAAAATTTCTCTGTTTAGTTCTTCTAGTGGTTTCTACCTCATTGCTATCTTTTATTCCTGTTTCTCAATTTCTTGACTCAACTCTGGTCTATTTACTACATCTGGTAGGAAATATGATGTCTCAGCTTGGTTTTGCTTATCCCATCTCTTCCACTTCTTCTAGTGCTTGAGTGTTAGATGATAATTATTAGTTCTTCTATTGGTAATCTTTGTTATTATAAACAATATACTCAAATATTACTATAAAATGAATCATATGTTTGAATCTCTAGTTTCTCTTCCAGCAACTCTCCCCACTATACGATGAGGATGTTGCTTATTTGGGGCTTGTCTCTTCCTTTCTCCCCTTCTTTCTGCTCCCCACCTTCTGTTGATAAAACCCTTACCACTACATCATTAAGGTAAAGTTTAATCCTTCATTTCAGTTGCTCAGTCGTGTCCAACTCTTTACAATCGCATTAACTGCAGCATGCCAGCCTTCCCTGACCATCACCAACTCCTGGAGCCTCCTCAAACTCATGTCCATTGAGTCAGTGTGATGCCATCCAACCATCACTTCCTCTGTCATCCCCTTCTCCTCCTGCCTTCAATCTTTCCCAACATCAGGGTCTTTTCCAATGAGTCAATTTTTTCACATCAGATGGCCAAAGTATTGAAGCTTCAGCTTCAGCATCAGTCCTTCCACTGAATATTCAGGACTGAGTTGCTGTAGGATTGACTGGTTTGATCTCCTTGCAGTCCAAGGGACTCTCAAGAGTCTTCTCCAACACCACAGTTCAAAAGCATCAATTCTTAGGTGCTCAACTTTCTTTATGGTTCAACTCTCACATCCATACATGACTACTGGAAAAATCATACCTTTGACTAGGCAAACCTTTTTTGACAAAATAATGTCCCTGCTTTTTAATATGCTGTCTAGGTTGGTCAAGAAAAGCTGTCTAGCTTTTCTTCCAAGGAGTGTCTTTTAACTTCGTGGACACAGTCACCATTTGCAGTGATTTTGGAGCAAAAAAAAAAAAAAGTCTGTCACTGTTTCCATTGTTTCTCCATCTATTTGCCATGAAGTGATGGGACCAAATACCATGATCTTAGTTTTTTGAATGCTGAGTTTTAAGCCAGTTTTTTTCACTCTTCTCTTTCACTTTCATCAGGAGGCTCTTTAGTCTCCTCTTCTCTTTGGGCCATAAGGGTGGTGTCATCTGCATATCTGAGGTTATTGATATTTCTCCCAGCAATCTTGATTCCAGCTTGTCCTTCATCCACTCTGGCATTTCACAAGATGGACTCTGCATATAAGTTAAACAAGAAAAGTGACAATATACAGCCTTGATGTACTCCTTTCCCAGTTTTGAACCTGTTCTAACTGTTGCTTCTTGACCTACATACAGATTTCTCAGGAGGCAGGTCAAGTGGTCTGGTAATCTCATCTCTTGAAGAATTTTCCAGTTTGTTGTGATTCACACAGTCAAAGGCTTTGGCATAGTGAATAAAGCAGAAGTAGATGTTTTTCTGGAACTCTCTTGCCTTTTCTATGATCCAACAGATGCTGGCAATTTGGTCTTTGCTTCCTCTGCCTTTTTTAAATCCAGGTTTTACACCTGGAAGTTCTCGGTTCACGTACTGTTGAAGCCTTGCTTGGAGAATTTTGAGCACAACTTTGCTAGCGTGTGAGATGAGTGTAATTGTGCAAGAGTTTGAACATTATTTGGCATTGCCTTTGTTTGGGATCGGAATGAAAACTGACCTTTTCCAGTCCTGTGGCTACTGCCGAGTTTTCTAAATTTCCTGGCATATTGAGTGCAGCACTTTAGCAGCAGCATTTTTTAGGATTTGAAATAGCTCAAGTGGAATTCTATCACCATCCACTAGCTTTGTTCATAGTGATGCTTCCTAAGGCCCACTTGACTTCGCATTCCAGGATGTCTGGCTCTAGGTGAATGATCACACCGTCATGGTTATCTGGGTCATTAAGATCTTTTTTGTATAGTTCTTCTGTGTATTCTTGCCACTTCTTCTTAATATCTTCTGCTTATTTTAGGTCCATGATGTTTCTGTCCTTTATTGTGTCCATCTTTGCATGAAATGTTCCCTTGGTATCTCTAAATTTCTTGAAGAGATCTCTAGTCTTTCACATTCTATTGTTTTCCTTTATTTCTTTGCATTGATCACTCAGGAAGGCTTTCTTATCTCTCCTTGCTATTTTTTTTGGAACTCTGCATTCAAATGGATATATCTTTCCTTTTCTTCTTTACCTTTAGTTTCTTTTCTTTTCTCAGCTATTTGTAAGGCCTCCTGAGACAATCATTTTGCCTTTTTTGCATTTCTTTTTCTTGGAGATGTCTAATCCTTAACCAAGTCTTTTGTGCTTTGTCTAATAAAACTCACTTTAAAAGAGGAAATTCAATACATACTGTTACTCTTGGTCACTGTCAAGGGGAGGCATTCCTCTCCTAATTCAACTATATTATCAAGCAACAGCTCACAGAAAGCACCTATGTGAGAGACTTTAACCATTGCAAAGGGGTTTTGGTGGTGGTGGTGGTGGTGCTGTTTAGTTGTTAAGTCATGTCCAACTCTTTTGCGACCCCATGGACAGGCTGTAGTCCTTGGGATCGCAAAAGAGAATACTGGAAGCAAGAATACTGGAGTGGGCTGCCATTTCCTTCGGCAGGGTGTCTCCCTGACCCAGGGACCAAACCCACATCTCTTGCATTGGCAGATGGGTTCTTTACCACTGAGCCACCTGGGAAGCCCACAGAGAGTTTTAGATCGCATCCTCGTCACTTCCCTTGCCTAAGAGGTTTCAGATACAACCTTTTTGAACTTTGTTGCTTCAATGTTTGTATTGAACATTTGCATAAATTAGCACCATCTCATCTGTGAAATAAGTTGTTTCTTAATAGCCTTTTTGATGCAGAGTACAGACTGAACTATAAACGCACAGAACTGTTTGGCAGTCAAAGGTCCCATTTTGATTGTTAATGTTTTAAAAGTGTATTAATCAATCTTTAACAATGCCACTTAAGTCGTTTTCTAAATATATACAACTCAAACACACCTCTTTCCAGTAATGGAGATCTAAATGTGTCTAGAATAAAAGAACAAATTTGCTTTTTGAAATAGAACCTTAAAATTTTTCCATCACAACCAGACCTTTTTTTGTTAATGGATAGAAAATAATCCTTGTGTATTACTTAAAGCTTAAAGTAAGTGCACTAGTATAGCTGTACTAAAGTTTTTCTAAGTAGCTACCAAGACGACCAACTTTCCCACTTTGCTTGGAACTCTTCAAGTTTTGTCACTGAGAGTCGTACAACTGGGAAAAGCCCTCAGCCCTGGATAAATCTCAGATAATTGATGACTTTACATATGATAACAATGATGATAGTAATATCATTTGTGATCATAGTAGGCCAGGTGCTAAACTAAGTGATTTAGATAGCTTTAAAATTTAATCTTCAAATAATCACATAAAATAAATATTATTATCACCATTTTAGATATGGAAAAACTACAGCTTGACAAAGTTAAATAACCTTTCCAAATTCACATAGTGCTTCCCAGGTAGCCAGTAGTAAAGAATCCGCCTGCCAACACAGGAGCCACAGGAGATGTGGGTTTGATCTCTGGGTTGGGAAGATCCCCTGGAGGAGGAAATGGCAACCTGCTCCAGTATTCTTGCCAGGGAAAATCCCATGGACAGAGGAGCCTGGCAGGCTACAGTCCACAGGCTGCAAAGAGTCAGACATGACTGAAACGACTGAACGACAACACAAGCTCACATACTCAATAAGTGGCTGAGCTCTGATTCAAAACCAGGCCATCTGACTTCATGCTTGCCCCTGTATTAAAACAAATTCCACTGCAGTTGGGATTTAGGTTGTCAGATAAAATACAGAATGAGCGTCCCTGGTAGCTCAGATGGTAAAGGATCTGCTACCATCCATGGGATTGCGGAGTCGGACACCACTGAGCAACTAGCACTTTCATTTTCATAAACTACGGGGCACCCAGTCAGATTAAAATTTCTGATAAGCAAACAGGTAATTTTTTAGTGTATGTCCCAATTGCATGGGACATACTGATACTAAAAAATTATTTGTTGTTTATCTGAAATTCAAATTTAACTTGACAGCTTATATTTTGAGTTGCTAAATCAGACAGCCCTAACTTGGAGCAGTCACCTTTTCCAATAAAAATAAATCTTGTTGATGTTTTATGTGATCCAATACTTTCTGAGCTGGTGAGAAACTCAGGTTTCAAATTAAAGGAAGTCAAATAAAAGAGACCAAAAATGCATACATGTGTTGCTTTATTTGAGAAACCTGAGTGATCTCAACAGGCTTTTTCTGTGATAGCTTCATAATTGTGATATATTTGATAATGAGAATAAAATTAAAGTAAGGGATATTTACTAATTCATTCATTCATTCACTGTATATTGAGTACATGTTATGTTCCAGGCACTATTCCAGACGTTGGATTATACTCAAACCAAACAAAACCCCACCCCTAATATTTTGTTTTCTATAAGAAATTGGGCACTGGATAAATAAACAAAAGCAAGTAATTTGGTTTCTGGTAGTGGCAAAAGCTATGAAAGAGAATATGGCAGGGTAAGGAGACAAAACGAAGGGAGGCGTTATTTGAGATACATATAGTAAAGAAAAGGTATTCCATGAGGAATAAAGTCCTGAATGAAGGGAGCAGAGCCATGTGTATATCTGGAAGGAAGGCTGCTAGACAGAGGGAGCAGCAAGGGCACAGGCCCAGAGGTGAGACCCAGCTGGGCATGTCAGAGACACAGTACGAGGCTGGGAAGTAAATCATACAATGGGAGACAAGGAGGCTGGGGAGGAAGAGGCAGGGGCTAGTCAGTTAGGGCTGACTGGCCATAGTCAGAACCTTGGATTTTATTCTAAGCATTAAGGATTTCCAGCAGGATGATAAATGATAAAATTTAAGCTCCAGAAGCTCACTCTAGGTGCCATGGAAACAGAGATACTGTTGCAAAAGTAGAAGATAGAGATGCTAGTGGCAAGAATTAAGATAGAAGCAGTAGAGAAGAAGAGAGTTACATTTAGGATATATTTAGATTATGTAACCTAGGCAAATGTGAGACTTAAAATCACCACAGGTGACTCAAGTGCATCTCCAAGATAAAGGAGCACCATTACTTTAAATTATGATCAGCCATTTGGAATATTAGTTCAGTGCCTCTGTGTGGGTGCACCCAAGGATCTTAAAAAATACTGATGTGTCTGTTCCACCCTCAGAGATCCTAGGAGTGCAAGCCTGGAGAGCAGGATTCTAAAATATCTCTTTAGATGATTCTTATGGGCTGCCGGGGTGGCTTAGATTATCAAGAATCCTCCTGCAATGCAGGGGACCCAGGTTCTATCCCTGGATTGGGAAGATCCCCTGGAAAAAGGAAATGTCTATCCACTCCAGTATTCTTGCCTGGAGAATTCCATGAACAGAGAAGCCTGATGGGCTACAGTCCACGGAGTCACAAAGAGTCAGTTTGTGCACACAATTGAGCAACTAACACTTTCTTTTCACTTTAATGTGCAGCTGAGTTGAACATTTCTGATCTAGAGAATAGTGGGAACCCTGGGTTGTGAGATAAACAACGTTTCAGGACAAGCAACAAGAAAGGAACAAGGGTAGATAAAATGAGGTCGAAAAAGTCACTGACAATGCTTTGCTTTTAAAGCAAGTTCTATTAAAAACACCCAAAGATACCAAACATCAACCATAAACAAATATGGTTCCAAACACCTCTGATACTACAGTGGTTGGAACAAGTGTCCTACATGATTACCTACTCTGGGGTTGGCATGGTCTTCTCCTCTTACGCCTCCCTCTCAATCGCCCTTAGAGAAGGAAGCACCTCCACTACCCCAATAGCTGAAAGGTTATAAATCTAAGCCAGTTGTGGAATCCCATTCCTTTCTACCCCTCATTCATGGGAGGCAGAAAGGAATGGAAGGGCAGACATATTGCCGAGTCTGGCAGTGAGATGGATGGGTAGCTGCTTATTGCTCCTGGGACAGATTTTGCCTCCTTATAAAAAGATAGAGCTTCCCAGATGGTGCAGTGGTAAAAAAATCTGCCCACCAACACAGGAGATGCAAGGGACACAGGTTCGATCCCTGGGTCAGGAATATGCCCTGGAAGAGGGCATGGCAACCTACTCCAGTATTCTTGTCTGGAAAATCCCAAGGTCAGAGGATCCTGGTGGGTTACAGTCCGTAGGGTCACAAAGAGTTGGACACGACTGATGTGACTTAGCACGCACGCTCTGCTGCTTATCTCCAACGCCTGCCATGGTCGCGGAAGTGACCTAGCTTGAGAACGCCATCTCTTTCACCAAGTTTTACTTAGACCGACTTACTTTCCAAGGGGACATAGAACTCCTGGAGATCGCAGGATATTAGGAGATGACCAGACAGCAATTCTCTTGAGTCCCTTCCAGGGAAGTCATATGGTGAACATTCTCCTATGCTCTCAGGAGAAGCCTTGAAACCCCTTTGTCATTGTTGGGAAAACTCAAACAAAAAATCAAAGCAATAATCAATGTCATTTAGTGAATTAGTGATGGAGACAGGAACAGAATCCAGACTTTCTAACTTGGGGATCCCCTGCTTTTAAGTCTAAATGGTGCTTTTTATTTTAATCCAGCTGTGCTGAGTTAATAAGACTTTGACGAGATCCAGCCCTGTGTTTTGTAGAGTTAACATATTTGATATTTACCTCGACTATTTGTTGTCTGTTTAATAAGTTTTGTTTGTCTTCCCAGATGCACATTATTTGGCAGTGTATAATCACGTACAATTGTTTACACCATTTACAGTTTGCTTTCAAGTCTTGCCAAGAAAGGCTTGGGTAAGCTAGCTGTCTGCAGCAGCCACGCTAAGTTAAGCCTTTGAAAGGGTCTAATCGGGTCTATATAAATAAACAAAATGATATGGAAGATAACTCAGTATGAATTTACTGCACTGCTGGCCAGCTGGTAAATATGAAGACCTTCTCTCCTATGGAATAGATAGGATTAAATTTTACTCAGGATACTACAGTCCTTGTAATGATTACAGAGAGCTCTTTAAGTTTTAATTTAGAGCCCAATCCAAACCCCCTCCTCCCCGCCTACACACAATCCTTTCAGTGGCAATAAATTTCAATCATGTGGTTAGCAAAGCTTCACTCTGGCTTTTATTTTCAGAGAAAATGGTCAGTAAAGCAAATTTCATATCTGCTCATTAGAAGGCTAATGGGCAGGTCACAATAACAGGGTGGGGGGAGGGGGAGACCCACAGATGGTTCAATCATCTTTTAAACTATTAAAGGAGATCAGCAAGAATTCACCCATGATATGCTTGGGCACATGAAAGAAACTAGCACGTAAAGGGAGGCAGCATCTTTCTGAAAACATTCAGGGCAATTAAACGTTTGCCCTCATAAAATAATGCAAAGCTTACCTCTTCCTCTTGGGGGTGGAAGAGGTTCTGTGGCATGGTCTTCTGTATAACACAGTATAACACAGGCATTTTAGAGAATTAATATTATTAATCACTAGGGTAAAAAGTGAATTTTCCAGTTATCTCTTTAATAAATGTCCATGCATGTTGGGCACTGTGCTAGGTGTCACAGGCCAGGGCAGGGGATTTGCAAAGATGTGTAAGACCCAGTCTTTGTTCTTAAAGAATGAATAATTTAGGAGATTTTGTCTTCTTTATGCCTTTCTTCCTGCTGATTCCTCCAGTGAAAAGCCAGCCTCTGAAAAGCCTCATTCCTACTTTGGAATAAGCACACACATCCTTTAGAACCCTTTTCAACAGCTAGTTCTGCCTTGTACCTTTATTTGTCGATAATTCCTTCTGCTTTGTATCACACGTGCTTGTATATAAACTTGCATGTTCCACAATGCCTCAAGGCGAACGTGTTGATTTTGTGTCCTGTGTTTAGCACAATAGGTATTCAATGGATATCTGTTGGATCAAGAAGTGATTAAACAATAGTATATTTCTTTGAATATTAAAAAGACAAGCTACTTTAATACCTGATTGGAGTGTTTGAATTTACCTCCTCTGAAGTGGTACCTGAATGGCATTTAAACTTGTCCACATTGTTTAATTAATACCAGAAACGTGTCTGTTGGCTAAAATCCTGTGAGATCATTTCTGTTTCATCTAGCAAATATTATTTAAAATGTCTTTTTCAGAATTTTCATTGATTTAGGAGTGTGTGTGAGATGAGGGTATTGTGGTTATGTTTGTAAGGGAGAGTCCTTGTATGTCAGAAATATGTCCTGAAATATTTAGAGATGGAATTAGATGATGTCTGGAGTTTGCTTCACAATAACTAGAGAGGGATAAAGAATAGGAATTGAGCCAAACGAAGGTCAGCCATGAGTTATCATTGTTGGGGTGATGGAATGCCTGGAGGTTCATTTTCTTCATTTCTGTATATATTTAAAATTTCTCATAATAACTTCTAATTTTTTTACATTTACAGAAGAGGAGAATCCAGCACAACATCATGACTAGATATTAAATGTGAAACCAGAGACCTAAGTTTCTCCTGCTTTGAATGCCCATAACACTGCACATTTCAGATGAAGTAAGAAGTAAGAGAAACGTACACTTGCTTCATTTCTAACCACCTTCTTTCTTAGCCCTCAGAAACTGTTATCTTTCCAGGGGCCAACATTCATTTTTAAGGACTTTGACTCAACCATTTCTTGTTACAAGTGCATGTGCTATGTAAGTTTTGCATTTGCATAGGGCTTCCCAGGTGGCTCAGTAGGAAAGAATCTACCTGCCAATGCAGGAGACACAGGTTTGATCCCTGAGTTGGGAAGAACCCCTGGAGGAGGAAATGGTAACCCACTCCAGTTTTCTTGCTTGGAGAATCCCATGGACAGAGGAGCCTGGCAGGCTAGAGTCCATGGGGTTGCAAAGAGTCAGACATGACTGAGCACACGCAAGTGCTATAACTGGCTATGCAGACTCAGAGGACTTGAGTGGATTAAAAAAAAAAAAAAAAGTAGTGCAATAACAGGCTCTCACCCCAGAAATACGCTGGAATCAACACTGGGCTGCCCCAATGCAGGGTGAGTAAATGAAAAATCTCCCACCTCCCATCCCCAGTGTGCTCCATTTTAGCAATTTTTATGAATCATGTGTCTCTTGGATAGAGTTGTTAGATAAAATGTAAGAAGCCAAGGGAAATTTGAATTTCTGATAAACAAGTAATACTTTAGGATAAGCATGTCTCACACTGCATGGGACATATATTGCTGTTCAGTCACTCAGTTGTGTCTGACTCTTTGCAACCCCATAGACTGAAGCACGCCAGGCTTTTCTTGTCCTCCACCATCTTCTGGAGTTTGCTCAAACTCATGTCCATTGAGTTGGTGATGCCATCCAACCTTCTCGTCCTCTGTCGTCCCCTTCTTCTGCCTTCAATATTTCCTAGCATCAGAATCTTTTCTAATGAGTCTTTGCATCAGGTGAGCTAAGTATTAGAGCGTCAGCTTCAGCATCAGTCCTTCCAACGAATATTCAGGATTGATTTCCTTTAGAATTGACTGGTTTGATCTTGCAGTCCAAGGGCCTCTTAAGAGTCTTCTCCAACACAACAGTTCAAAAGCATCAATTATCATACTTATTTTTATTTGCTAAACCTGGCAGCCTTATTCTTGGGTCTATGTCGTGCTTATAATTCCAATAGTTAGATTAGTTAATAATTAATTAAAAGCCTATTTTCCATATTTAGTTGATTTAAGTATCCTGAAAAGCCTTATTCAGCTCTGCTCTTCACTAGAACATTAAACTAAAAAAGGTCTAAGTTTATTCAAAAACATCAAACTCTGTCAAGAACACTTGTATTTTCAAATCTAATTAATTTTCACTTTAAGCAAAATAACACATATTTTATTTTAAAATAAAATAATACTAAAAAGCTGATGATGAAAAATGACTGGTTTCTGCCACACCCTCTCCTGAACCATAGATCTACTCACTCTTTAAAACCAACAGTAGTTAGAGGGTAGCTAAGCTTCATATCATTAAAATAGCCTTATACTGTTCTTTTTTGAGTTATCGATTTTTGGGATTATGTATTGAGCTTCTATTGATACATATTTATTTTTCCTTCACTATTTCCATTCTCCCTTTCTACTTTTATTAGCACTTTTAGAGAAATCAATAATCAAATGCATCCATCATTATGACCCAATGCCAAGGGCTGAATTTCCTCTCCCTCCTACCCCATAAGTTGATATGTTAAAACCTTAATCCTCAGTGATAATATCACTGAGGGAAATGGGACTTCAGGGAAGTAATTAGTTTTAGCTGAAGCCATGAGGGTGAGGTTCTCATAATGAGATTAATGCCCTTATAAGAGGAGAAAGAGAAACCACAGTTCTTTCTATCTTCCTTGGTTCTTGGATTTGTCAGCCTGCAGAACTGTTGCTTAAAACCACCCAGTAACACCTGAGTAGCTTAATATTAATACAACTGTGTATACTCACTGCAGAGCCAAGTAATATATTATGATTGGAATTTCTTTCTTTTAATTTTTTTTTTAAAAGAATTAAGAATTTTAGGACTTCCCTTGGTGGTGCAATGGCCAAGACTCCAAGCTCCCGATGCAAGCCATCTAAGGTTCAATCTCTGGTTGGAGAACTAAATATCACATGCTGCAACTACGACTTCAAATGCTTCAACTAAAAATCCCACATGCAGCTACCAAGACCTGGAAGAGCCAGATAAGTAAATAAATAAATATTTTTAAAAGAATTTCCTCTTTTTTCACTTGCATATTCAAAGTACAATTCAAAGTATGGCCCCACAGATCAACAGAATCAAGATCACTCAGGAATTTATTTAAAATGCTGGAACAATTGAATATCCAAATAAGAAAACAAGAAAAAGAATTTCAATTCATATCTCACACTCTTTACAAAAATTAACTTCCCAGGTATCATAGACCTAAATGTAAAACCTGAAATTATAAAGCCCCCCAGAAGAAGACATATTAAAAAAAAATCTTTGTGACCATGGGCTAAACAAAGATTTCTTAGATACAACCTCAAAAGAATGATCCATAAAGGAAAGCTTTGACAAATTAGACTTTACTACAATTAAGAAGTTATGCTGTAAGAAAAATACTTTAAATAAAGAAAAAGCACGTCATACACTAGAGAACTATTTTTAATGCATATATACGATAAAGACTTACACACAGAATATATAAAGAATTCTGAAAACTCAGTAATAAGAAAACAACCAAATAGAAAATGGACAAAAGATTTGAACAGATACTTCAACAGTGAACATACACAGAGAGAAAATAAGCACATGAAAAGGTGTTCAATGTCATTAGGGAAATGTAAATTAAAATCACAACATGATACCACTACTAATTTACTGAAATGGCTAAAATTAGAAAGACTGACCATACCAAGTGTTGACAAAGGTGTGGAGAAACTAGAACTCTTATACACATGCACTTTTGGTGGCATTTAATATGGTATAAACCACTTTAGAAAACAATTGAGCAATTCCTTAAAAAGTTAAAATATGATCCTGGAATTCCATTCCTAGGTATTTACCCAAGAGAAATAAAAAGCTTATGTCCACACAGAGACTTCGACATAAATATTTGTAACAACTTCATCTTTAGTAACCAAAACTAGAAACAATCTAAATGTCTATCAACAGGTGAATAGATAAGCAGATTGTGGTATGTCCATGCAGTGGGATTTTACTAAGCAGTTAATATGGAATAAACTACTGATACACACTACAACATGGATGAATCTCAAAATAATTATGTGGTCAAAGAAGCCAGGCCAAGTGCATACTGCAGGATTCCACTTAATGACATTCTAGAAAATGTACACTAAAACCTATAGTGACAGAAAAAGATCAGTGGTTGCCTAGGGAGAGTGAAGAGTGTGATAAAAGGATTACAAAGGACAAGAAAAAAATTTTCAGGGAAATAATATGATGTCACAGGTGGACACAAGGTCAAAAATGTCAAAGTTTCCACTTTAAATATGTGCAGTTTATTATATGCCAATTCTCCCTTGATAAAGCTGTTAGAAAATTAGCAAACGATAATTGTGACGTCATGTAGGTTGAGAGGAAAGATGGGGGAGTGTTGCTTCTCAGGCAGCTTCACAAAGGAGGGGAGATTATTTTTGTGACTACTGGAAGCTTGAGGATATTGTCAAGAAAATATAAAAAGAAGTTCATGGTAAGGGTAATGTAAGTTGAGCTGTGTTACTTGCTAATCTGGGGGATCTGCAACAATGTGAAAATTATAATTGTTCATCAAGATAGAGCTATTTGTGTGTTCAGTTAGAGGTGACGGTCCTACTGCCTATCCAAGCCCTATTCCACTCCTCCTTTTCCTCTTTCTCTCTCTTTTTTTGGCCACACCCTGTGACATGCAGCATCTTAGTCCCCAACCAGGGATTGAACCTGTACCCTCTGCCTTGGGAGGGCCAAGTCTGAACCACCGGACTGCCAGGGGAGGCCCCACTCCTCCTTTCATATTGATTTGCTGGTGCATATTGTCACCTACTTGGTTTTTCATCACCCAGGACAGCTTTATATTATTCTTCAGTTGTTTTGAAATTTGAGCCATGATCAGTTGTAGTTTCTTTCTTGGAAATGTCGATCAGTTGAATATGATATCAACAGATAGTTTTTCTTTTCAATCCATCTATAGCTCAAGCATCCCCATGAGTTGTCTCTGTCCCTCTTCTTTCCATCACTGCTTCTTGCTTCAAATGTTTAGGCATATTTAGGAGAGGTTAGGTAGACTGATAGGCTTCCCAGGTGGCTGAGTGGTAAGCATCTGCCTGCCAGTGCAGGAGACACAGGTTTGATCCCTGGGTCAGGAAGATCCCCTGGAGAAGGAAATGGCAACCCACTTCAGTATTCTTGCCTGGAGAATTCCATGGACAGAGGAGCCTACAGTTCCTGAGGTCACAAAGATTTGGACATGAGTGAACATGCGCGCACAGCACAGACTTGATTCCCAACCACTGAATCTGTGACTTGGTGCCTTTGTCTTACCCCGCCTTTCATGCAATGACTTTGTCATGACTTCGAGCCGGCTAGAGTATAACATGATAACAGAAGTCTCCCCATTATGCTTGCAATTAATCCAAGTGTGCATAGAACACTACATATTTCAGAGACTCTCTTACCATTGCTATTCAGGAGCAGTTAGAGTTGACAACCATTTTCTTCCACTTCCAGTTGCCTCCAAAAACCTGTCCCCATGTCCAGAGAACTCTAGTGAGTTGAACTCCTTGGCTTGCATGAGAACCTCTCAGAACCCTAGGACCTCAGCACATGAGGAATGGTGGCAATGTGCTGGGACATTCTAGAGTTCTGTGTGTTCATCACAGAATTACACAAATTCTATTCTAATTAAAGTCATGGGCCTTGTTTCAACAAAGCTCAGAAACCAGTGGAAATCCAGGACTGGAATAGTCAGTGTCTTCAATCAACTGTGAAGTAAACTCTACTCCTTTCTGAAAACTGGCATGGCTAATGCCAAGCCATCTGGCATTTTCTCTTAGGATGGTTAGAAAAGAAAAATAGATTTGCAAATCTTATGAAAGATTCATGTAGGATTCTATATCATGTCATTGGACTTATACTTTTAGAAAAGTCATAAATGTATGCTACTTTTAAAGATTAGAGTTTGTGCCCTAAATAGAATTTGAGGCATAAACTCCATCCATGACTAGTTTGCCAATATATGGCCTTTTAAACAGAAAATGTGAACTAAAAGATGGTGCAATTATTTATGACTGTAGCTAGAGATTTGGCAAGCTTTACTTCATATCTTGATAAATCATCCAAACACTGAACAGCATTTGTGTTCAACTGAGATAGAATCAGAATTAATAGGGTAATGTCGCCCAAGAGTGTATATTATTAATTCTTAATGGCATGACATTACTTTCCCTGATGGAGACATTTAATATCCTGGAACCAGAGTGTAGAGCAATATATTAGAAAGCGAGTGCTATTGCTCTATCACACCCCCGTATAGAGTCATCTACACACAAAACTGTCATCTTTCTCTTTGCATCATTTACTCATTCCCTCTTTAGAGTTGTCACCTTCTGCCCAAAGCAATGAACAAAATAGTTGTCATAATGGTTCCTTTGTACCCTTTGGTACAGGGCCATGTACCCATTAAATGCTCATTAAATTGATCTCATAATAAGGAAATTGGGGGAAAATCCTCCAAACAAGATTAAGAGATGCAGTAGACTGCATTGGTTAAAAGCTGTCTTAGTTTGGGTTCCCCCCAAAGCAGACCCTGAGACAAGAATTTAGGTGCAAGTTACTTACATAGAATTTGATTCCAGCGGGCACTGAGGGAGAGTTAGGGAAGGGAGGGACGCCAACAAAGGGTAAATTAAAGCTCCAGTTACCTCTGTGAGCTGCTGGGGACCCTCTGTGATACTTGTGAAGCAGACCTCAGAAGGATTTGTGGGAGGATAAGGAAACTGGGCATGTTTTTCCCTAGCTCTTGTCCTCACTGACAGTCACTTATAGGAGGTTAAATTTCGGTGCACAGGTCAACTGAATTTCCTGGCCAGAGAAGGCCCTCATGCAGAGATATGCAAGACATCTTTGGACATCTGAGGAAACTGTCTGCAGGGGACCATCCAAGTGGGCATGTGGGGGGCTATCTGCAGGTGTTCTCCCAGGTGGGCCGAGGGGATACAGGGGGAGCATGAACCACAATTGCTGCAAACACTCTAGTCAGATTTGATTCCCATCCTCACTCTGAAATTGGCTAGCTGTTTGGTCTTGGACAAGGTAGCTAAACTGTCTAATCTTTGATCTCTTCATCTTGGAGAATGATAATAATATCACACATGTAGTAGCAGTTCCAGATCTAGGGGTACTAGAAAGGAGTGCTTAAGGACTGTCTAGAAGTTGCATTTCCACAGTAAGCATGCTATTTTGTTTGTTTTGTTTTTGTCTAATAAGAATGCATGTTTATGTGGGGTGGTTGATGGAGAATTCAGGGTTGCTAAACTTTCCTCAAGCTAGCTCCATGAGGCTACCATTGTGCTTACCTTTCAGCACAGGTGTAAGCATAAAATGCCTCTAAGGCAAATGTGATTACATTCAGTTCACTTCAGTTACTCAGTCATGTTCGACTCTTTGCGACCCCATGAACTGCAGCACGCCAGGCTTCCCTGTCCATCACCAACTCCCGGAGCCTACTCAAATTCATGTCCTTTGCATCGGTGATGTCATCCAACCATCTCATCCTCTGTCGTCCCCTTCTCCTCCCACTTTCAATCTTTCCCAGCATCAGGGTCTTTTCCAGTGAGTTGGTTCTTTGCATCAGGTGACCAAAGTATTGGAGTTTCAGCTCCAGCATCAGTCCTTCCAATGAATATTCAGGACTGATTTCCTTTAGGATTGACAAGTTGGATTTCCTTGCAGTCCAAGGGACTCTCAAGAGACTTCTCCAACACCACAATTCAAAAGCATCAATTCTTTGGTGCTCAGCTTTCTTTATACTCCAAGGCTCACATCCATACATGACTACTAGAAAAACCATAGCTTTGACTAGATGGACCTTTGTTGGTAGAGTAATGTCTCTGCTTTTTAATATAATATCTAGGTTAGTCATACTACCAAGGTGATTGCATTACTCCCCTGCTTAAAACTCTTCAATGGTTTTCCATTGCTCTCAGGATAAAGACCAAAATCTCTTAACACAAGGTATAAGACCCTGGCCCCTCCCTGTCACTCAGAGCTGCCTTCCCACTTTGCTCCTCCTCTCTTCTCTAGGTTCCTTGGATGTACTATGTATCTGTCTGCCACAGGATCTTTGCATACGCTGTTCCTTCTGGAATATTCCTCAGCCCTCACATCCACAGGCTAACCTGACCTTCTGTCCCTGAGATCCCCTCCAATAAGAAGACTCCCATGCTTCTTATTGCTTGGGCCAGTTCTGCCTCCACGTCACTACTACACCTATTCTCCCATCACCCATTATCCTCCCTAGCTGTCAGGGAGCTGATTTCCAGTTGCCTTAAACTTCAGTTTCCCAACACAAAAGCCATTCTTAGGTCAGGGAGGTAAAAGGCAGAACACAAAGACTTCTTGAGATGGGAAAAGACAACTCCTCCTTATTCACTCCTACAGCACTAAGAACAAATCACAAATTAATATTTTGCCATAAGTATCTCATCAAAAGCTAGTTTTGACAGGGCACTCAAAGTCAGTACACTGGGATGACCCTGAGGGATGGGATGGGAAGGGACATGGGAGGTGGGTTCAGGATGGGGACACATGTACACCTATGGCTGATTCATGTCAATGCATGGCAAAAACCACTACAATATTGTAAAGTAATTAGCCTCCAATTAAAATAAATAAATTAATTGAAATTTTAAAGAAGCCAGTTTTACTTCTTTTTCATTCATTATTAATGTAGGAAAAAAATTGTGTAGTGCTTGGAATTCCTCCTATATATGTTTTATCTTTACAAAATATTCCTATACTTACCTTCAGTGAAAAATTCCACAGTTCATTGATCATGAGCTTTTTCTGAGTACATTTCAATCAGTAAAACTATTTGCTAATATCGGTTCCTTTTTAAATTCACCAATTTCTCTGCATAATGGAAACAAATACTGATGGGGAACAGGAGACATATTATGGCTGACACGTTAACTTTTTTCCCGTGGTCAAAAGAATCTCCCAAGAGCCTCTGCAATGTGACTTCACTGCCAGCTTCCTGCTGAGACTCAGTGGGCAATAAGGAACTGCATGATTTTAAAAAATACATGCATAAGACTTGCCTGATGGTCCAGTGGTTAAGAATCCACCTGCCAATGCAGGGAATACAGGTTTGATCCCTGGTCTGAAAAGATTCCACATGCCACAGAGAAACTCAGCCCCTGCACCACAATACTGAGCCAGCGCTCTAGAGCCCACAGGCCGCAACTACTGAAGCCTGAACGCCTTAGAGCTCATGTTTTGCATCAAGAGAAGCCCCCTCAATGAGAAGACTACTCACCACAATGAAAAGTAGCCCCCATTCACCACATCTGGAGAAATCCCATGCAACAAAGACCCAGCACAGTCAAATAAATTAATTAATTTAAGAGATATATATAAACACCGGTAATAAAAAATGTTGAGGAATGTGCTGTCCCACATGCAACTTTATCATAGCACTCTTTCTTTTGAAAAGGCTAAAGGTAGATTTAGAAAGAGAAAGAATTGCTATGATTCTTTTTAACTGTATCTATCTTTTCAGTTCTTAAGGATGAAAAAAAAATGCTTTCCCTCAAATTGTGTCTTACCAGCTTAAAGGAGATTGAAGTTCATGAGAAAGAACATCAAAATAGCCCTGGCTGTATAATCTCCACGGATCTGCATGATGTAATTAATCACACCGGTTTTCTGGCAACAGTAGTAAAATAGTGCTCAGTGTAAGAAACCTTACTGAAACATTTTTGCTATAGTCATTCTTACTTACAACAAACATCACATCCAAGGAGTATGCAGGCATTTAACTTTAGGATCTCATCCAGTAATCTGCAGATTTTAATTTTTTCCAAGGATATAGAGGAAGGTAGTATGCAGCAATATCATTAAGCTGCCAAGATTTATCTTTATCCTCTCTGTAAGCCAGCATTCTCCTATTACCATACGATAGGACAACAATTACCCAAAGCCAGGTGTCTGGAAATTTTTGCATGATTAGCATAGGAATTTGCTTCATTTGCTGGGTCTGGCAATAAAATATCAGACTTGGGACTCATGCTTTCCCTACCCCCTTCCACAGAAGGATATTCAGCAGCCATGTTTATGTCATGTAACTTGCCCCCTGGCTGGAGTAACTGGATTAGAGGAGGGCAGTTCACCTTAAAATGATTTTAATCACATTCCTTCTCTCAGTAATTTGAAATTGGAATGAACAGATCAGGTATATCTTAGGAAGAGGAGATATAAATGAAGATGTGGGATGACCATCTTTGCCCTTGGTCTGGCTAGAGATTCAGAGAAAGTAGATCTAGGAAGAGAGAAAAAGTGAAGAAGTGCTTGAGAACAAAAGAGAGAAGGGAGAAGAGAGAGTTCTGCAAGCTTCTCATGCTTCCTCTGACCCAGTTGCAATCCTGTCCTTAAGTTCTGTGAGTCACTACCATATTTTTATTTTAAAAATTCCTTACATGATACTTAAAACCAGAGACCCAAGCATTGGGTTGACCCAACCAGAATACAAGCATTCAGCCACTGGTAACCTTTTGTTAGGAGATAAGAGATTAGTGTTTATCAATCCTTTTATGGAAGTGTTTGTGTTTTAAGTGGGTTCTAAAATCAGAATATTAAAGACATTGTTATTACTGGCAGGGATGAAATGAGAGACATACAGTGACTTTTGAAAAACCTCCAGTTAAGTTGAATCCCACAGACTCTTAGGAGTCCATCTCTCCAGATTGGGAAAAACAGCAATTTTTGCTACTGCTTTTAAAATCATTGTTTGTTTGTTTGTTTGTTGTAGGCAAATGGACTGTTCTTATTGTTGTTTCCAACACTGCCATTGGTGATCAGAGCAACTTGCTTCCATCTGCCTAAGCAGGACTGGTGGGAAGAACCCTCCTATGTGGTGACTGCCTGTGTTGCCAGGACCCAGTCTCTGTTAGGGGCTCAGCAGAGAGAGCTTTGCTGGCGTCTTTCCAAAGTTATGCCATTGAGTTTGTACGAAGGTGAAGTATTACTTGTGCTGTGTTGGCTCAGTGTCTGGCTGTAGACAGAATATGCTTACCTCCAATCCCATCCATAAAAAATGTTTATCTTTTCATGTGTCTGTTTTCTGGCCTCCCAAACACATGGGCACAAAAATCATAGAAGAGTATTACCTTTCATTCAGCTATTCTTTCAATAAATAAATATGTGCTGAGTACCTTCTTGAGGCCAGTATTACTAGGTGTTGAGACCCGCTGCCCACATTAGCCTGGGGTTGGCAATCCACTTAGCCGTCCCTCATTCTGTCAACTGTATGACCATCCTAGGGATACCCCAAACCAGCTCTTTTTGACTCCTTCTGTTCTACTTTGTCTTCAGCTTTCTTCATTTTTCAATATCTTGCTCCCCTACCCAATTCCATACCCATTTCTTGGTCTGTCTTTTCTTGCCATACTGGCTTTGCTATTTGGAATCCATCTAGGACATGTGTCCAGGACTCTGGCCTCTAATGTAATAAACCATTGTTTTTCCTCCAGAGTAACATGGGCTTGATGGCAGGGATTTATTTTTTCCTCTTTGTATCCTCAGAGCTGAAAAATGTACATGGCAGCACTCAGGATATATTACTGAAAGGAAAAAATGAATGTGGCTATGACACAATCAATTAGCAGGAATATATCAATGCCAAGTCTCACACACTGCTTTTCCCTTGAATGTGCTCCAACATTAGAGGAGAAAAGAAACGAGAGAGGGGGTAGAGGGATTTAGAAGTCAGAGGCTCTGTGTCACCCATGCTGAACTACTTTCGTGTTTACTTTCACTGGAATTCTTTGTAAACTGTTGTCTCCTTCTCCAGCAAAAATGAAATTGCATCATGATTGCCACTCTCTCTCTTTCTAGGAGTCACCATATTTCATCCTTTTTGGCGATATTACCTTGATTCCTCCCTGAGCCTCTTATTTTTCTTTTCTTTTTTTTTTTTTTTTTTTAGTAAAAAGAGTTTAATTTTCAGACTTAGTGTCTCCGAAGTACCTTGTGCCTTCAAGTCACAGACTCTTCTCTTTGTTTACTTCTGGCTTCAGCCACTAACGCTCTCTCTGTAGGTTTATGGTCCAAACTTCTCTCTGTATAAAACCTATAGTAATCTCTTTGACTCATATTGACCAAGTTACTGAGATGACTTGCAGCTCATGGCTGTCAGGCCACTCATTATATTCAACTTTCATTTACCAACCATCCCAATCTAATATGATTTTTCTCCTGGAAACTTACAAATATTTCAAATCCTGCATTTATATTTGACACATTCATTCCACCTGTCTCTCATCAACCCACAGTGAATGTTAGAATTATTTTTTCTCACAGTTCCTGCCTTAGGAGATGGTGACATGCAAACCCAAACTGAGTCTATCACGCGCATTCCTTTTGGTGTGATGTGTGGGTGGATTATGTTGACAATAAACGGGCCAGAGACATGGAAGACAGGCTTTATGCCAATTTTCTTATTCTTTTTTTTAATGTTTTTTTTTAATTTATTATTTTATCGAAGGATAATTGCTTTACAGAATTTTTTTGTTTTCTGTCAAACCTCAACGTGAATTAGCCATAGGTATACATATATCTCCTCCTTCCTTTTGAACCTCCCTCCCATCTCCCTCCCCATCCCACCCCTCTAGGTTGATACAGAGCCCCTGTTTGAGTTGCCTGAGCCAGACAGCAAATTCCCATTGGCTCTCTATTTTACACATGGTAATGGAGATTTCCATGTTACTCTTTCCATACATCTCACCCTCTCCTCCCCTCTCCCCATGTCCATAAATCTATTCTCTATGTCTGTTTCTCCATTGCTGCCCTGTAAATAAATTCTTCAGTACCATTCTTATAGATTCCACATATATGTGTTAGAATATGATATTTATCTTTCTCTTTCTGACTCACTTCACTCTGTATAATAGGTTCTAGGTTCATCTGCCTCAACAGAACTGACTCATCTGCCTCAACAGAACTGACTCAAATGTGCTCCTTTTTGTGGCTGAGTAATATTCCATTGTGTATATGTACCACAAGTTCTTTATCCATTCATCTGTTAATGAACACCTAGGTTGCTTCCATACTCTAGCTATTGTAAATAGTGCTTCAGTGAACAATGAGATACATGTGTCTTTTTCCATTTTGGTTTCCTCAGGGTACATGCCTGGAATGGGATTGCTGGATCATATGGTGGTGTATATTGTCACCCTGCTTGTTTAACTTATATGCAGAGTACATCATGAGAAATGCTGGGCTGGAAGAAGCACAAGCTGGAATCAAGATTGCTGGGAGAAATATCAGTAACCTCAGATATGTAGATGATACCACTTTTATGGCAGAAAGTGAAGAAGAACTAAAGAGCCTCTTGATGAAAGTGAAAGAGGAGAGTGAAAAAGTTGGCTTAAAACTCAACATTCAGAAAACTAAGAACTAAGATCATGGCATCTAGTCCCATCACTTCATGGCAGATAGATGGGAAAACAGTGGAAATAGTGGTTGACTTTATTTTTGGGGGCTCCAAAATTACTGCAGATGGTGATTGCAGCCATGAAATTAAAAGACGCTTACTCCTTGGAAGGAAAGTTATGACCAACCTAGACAGCATGTTAAAAAGCAGAGACATTACTTTGCCAACAAAGGTACATTTAGTCAAGGTTATGGTTTTTCCAGTAGTCATGTATGGATGTGAGAGTTGGACTATAAAGAAAGCTGAGCGCTGAAGAATTGATGCTTTTGAACTGTGGTGTTGGAGAAGACTCTTGAGAGTCCCTTGAACTGCAAGGAGATCCAACCAGTTCATCCTAAAGGAGGTCAGTACTGGGTGTTCATCGGAAGGACTGATGTTGAAGCTGAAACTCCAATATTTTGGCCACCTGATGCAAAGTGTTGACTCATTGGAAAAGACCCTGATGCTTGGAGGGATTGGGGGCAGAAGGAGAAGGGGACGACAGAGGATGAGATGGCTGGATGGCATCACCGACTTGATGGGCATGAGTTTGAGTAAACTCCGGGAGTTTGTGATGGACAGGGAGGCCTGGCGTGCTGCAATTCATGGCATTGTAAAGAGTCGGACACGACTGAGTGACTGAACTGAACTGAACTGAATAATGAGTGATGTTGAGCATCGTTTCATGTGTGTGTTAGCGATCCGTCTGTCTTCTTTGGAGAAATGTCTGTTTAGGTCTTTTTCCCACTTTTAGATTGGGTTGTTTGTTTTTCTGGTATTGAGTTGTATGAGCTGCTTGTATATTTTGGAAATTAATCTTCTGTCGGTTGTTTCATTTGCTATTATTTTCTCCCACTCTGAGGGTTGTCTTTTCACCTTGCTTATAGTTTTCTTTGCTGTGCAAAAGTTTGTAAGTTTGATCAGGTCCCACTTGTTTAATTTTGTTTTTATTTTCACTACTCTAGGAGGTGGGTCAAGAGAATCTTGCTTTGATTTATGTCATCGAGTGGTCTGCCTATGTTTTCCTCTAAGAGTTTTATAGTTTCTGGTCTTACATTTAGGTCTTTAATCCATTTTGAGTTTCTCTTGTGTATGGTATTAGGAAGTATTCTAATTTCATCCTTTTACATGTAGCTGTCCAGTTTTCCTAGCACCATTTATTGAAGAGGCTGTCTTTGCCCCATTGTATGGTCTTGCCTCCTTTGTTAAAAGTAAGGTACTCATAGGTGCGTAGGTTTATTTCTGGGCTTTCTATCTTGTTCCACTGGGCTATATTTCTGTTTCTGTGTCAGTGCCATACTGTCTTGATGACTGTAGCTTTGTAATATAATCTAAAGTCAGGAAGGTTGATTTCTCCAGCTCCATTCTTCTTTCTTAAGACTGCTTTGGCTATTCAAGGTCTTTTGTGTTTTCATATGAATTGTGAAATTTTTTGTTCTAATTCTGTGAAAAATGCCAGTGGTAATTTGATAGCGATTGCATTGAATCTGTAGATTGCATTTGGTAGTATCATCATTTTCACAATATTGATTCTTCCTACTCAGGAACATGGATTATCTCTCCATCTGTTTGTGTCATCTTTGATTTCTTTCATTAGTGTCTTATGATTTTCTGTGTACAGTTCTTTTGTCTCCTTCAGTAAGTTTATTCTTAGATATTTAATTCTTTTCATTGCAATGGTGAATGGGATTGATTCCTTAATTTCTCTTTCTGATTTTGAATTGTTAATATATAGAAATGCAAGTGATCTCTGTGTATTGATTTTGTATCCTGCAGGTTTGATTAGCTCTAGTAATTTTCTGATACTATATTTAGGGTTTTCTATGTATAGTATCATGTTATCTGCAAACAGTGAGAGCTTTACTTCTTTTCCAATCTGGATTCCTTTTATCTCTTTTTCTTCTCTGATTGCTGTAGCTAGGACTTTCAGAACTAGGTTGAATAATAGTGGTTAAAGTGACACTCTTGTCTTGTTCCTGATCTTAGAGGGAATGCTTTCATTTTTTCCCCATTGAGAATAATGTTTGCTGTAGGCTTATCATATATGGCCTTTACTATGTTGAGATAGGTTCCTTCTATGCCCATTTTTTGAAGAGTTTTAATCATAAATGAATGCTGAATTCAATTTCCTTATTCCTAAGGAAATCCTATTAAGAACTTGCAGGCTATATAACTACATTTTGTATCTAGGTGAAGTTGGAAAAGAAGAAATTTGAAATTAAAAAAAGCAAAATTATTTAGTGACATTCTCTAATATACAGATGAGAACAAAGCAAGCTCAGAGAAGTTGAATGAGTAGACAGTGACAGAATCAGGAATAATTATGAATTCTCCTTTAGTGAGTGGGGATTTAGAGGACTGATAATGCCCAGAAATCCTGGGGTCTTTGTAAAAAGGCACAACTTTTATCTTCTATTGAACAAAAGGACCCATTTCCTTTCTGAACCCTTTACAGTTCAACTTGAAACAGTGAGAATTGAACACCAAAAACTGGTGTTCAATTGGTATTAGAGCTATGCAAAAAGATAATTTAAATCCAGTGTACAGTGGAACAAATCATGTAGAAGTGTTTCTTCAGCACATTCAAAAGGGAAAGAAGATAGCAGCAACAGAAGCAAGAAAAACAGGAGTAACAGTGGAAGCATCAGCACTGAGTACCACATAACCACAAATGCAAGGCTTTATGGAAAGAGTCAAGAGAGAAACGTGTAACAAAAAAATGCTGATATTCTTTTTAAGAATTGCAAACAATAAAAATTAATTGCAAGCAACAACAATAACAAAAACAACAAAACTCATACTAAAGACTAAAACCAGATGCAGAATTGTTTCCTAAGACACCAGAGGAAGCTATCGAGGCCTGGTCAGCAGCTCAGCAGGGTCAGCAATGACTCAAGCTCTCACACACTTTCTCCCTCTCCTTCCTCAGTATGTCAACATTCCATCCTTATGCTTACCACCTATGGTCAAGACGACTGCTGGGAACACCAAGCATTTCTTCTCTTACGTGGGTATCACTAGTAATAAAGACAATTTGAAAAAATGCAGCTAGCTCTCCTTTTATGGCTATCTTTGTGTTTGTGTGTGTGTGTGTGTGTGTGTGTGTGTGTGTGTGTGCATGTGTGCGCACGCATGCACATATGTATGTGTTCTCAATCATGCCTGACTCTTTATGACCCCATGTACTGTAGCCCACCAGGCTCCTCTGTCCATGGAATTTTTCAGGCAGGGATACTGGAGTGGATTGCCATTTCCTACTCCAGGGATCTTCCTGACTCAGGGATTGAACCTGTGTCCCTTGCATCTCTTGCATTGGTGGGAAGATTCTTTACCACTGCACCACCTGGGAAGCCCTATCTTTTTATAAGGAGGTAAAATCTGTCCCAGGCACTCTTAGCAGCTACCTGTTCATCTCACTGGCCAGACTCAGCAAATATGCCCACTCTTAGCTGTAAGAAAAGTTGGGCCCATGAATGAGGGGCAGAAAAGAATGGGATTCCACATTAGATTTATAATGTGGCTTAGATTTATAACTTTTCATCTGCTGGGGTGGTGGAGGGGCCTATCTTCTCTGAGGTCAATGGATTTCCTTCCACAAAATTAGGGTTCTAATAGTAAGGGAAAGGCAGGATATTAGGCAGAATACAAGTAAAGCTATAAACATGAAATACTTGCTTTAAGGAGGAACTGAATTTAGGAGTACTGTCTTTAGACAATGTCTCTTACAGGCCTTTTATTTTTCTCTGATCTCCGTGGTTTGGAGTTACTAAAGCAAGACTGCACTTCCTCTGAGAGACTTTCCATTTTTGCTATTCGGATCTGCATGAAGTTTGAAAATGCCTTAACTGTGTATTTTTCTTCTGAATCCTAGTCCTTACATCAGTTAGATATGATGGGAGAAATAGGCCCCAAATAAAGTGACTGTATAAAGACAGTGGGGACTTCCCTGGCAGTCCAGTGGTTAAGAGTCTGTGCTTCCACTGCAGGGGACATGAGTTTGAGCCTTGGTTGGGGAACTAAGATCTTGCACATTGTGTGGTGGGGCCAAAAACAAACAAATGATCCAACAATTCTATTCCTGGGCATATACCGAACAAAACTGTAATATGTAAAGATATGTATGTGCACTCCTATATACACAGCTGTGCTATTTGCAACAGCCAGGATGTAGAAGCAAACCAAATGTCCATTGACAGATGAATAGATAAAGAAGATGTGGTATATTATGGTGTATTACTCAGCCATAAAAAAGAATGAAATAATGCTGTTTGCAGCAACCTGGATGGACCCAGAGATTATCATACTAAGTGACGTCAAAAAGAGAAAGACAAATACCATGTGATATCACTAATATGTGAAATATAAAATATGACACAAATGAACGTTATCTGTGAAACAGAAACAGACTCACAAACATAGAGAACATGGGGGAGTGGGTGGGTGGGGTGGGGGATGGTAGGTGAATGTGGGTCGTGGGAGGGAAGGATTAGGAGTTTGGGATTAGCAGATGCAAACTAGAATATATAGGATGGATAAACAATATGGTCTGACTGTATGGCACAGGGAACTATATTCAATACTCTGTGATAAACCATAATGGAAAAGAATATGAAAAAAGAATATATATGAAATATATATATGTCAACGTGTGTGTGCGTGCTCGGTCGCTTTGG
The DNA here is from genome assembly GCF_963930625.1 of Muntiacus reevesi. Lineage (NCBI taxonomy): Eukaryota > Metazoa > Chordata > Mammalia > Artiodactyla > Cervidae > Muntiacus > Muntiacus reevesi. The sequence continues at coordinate 13,510,884 of NC_089258.1, forward strand.
TTGTGTCTGACTCTTTGCGATGCTATGGACTGTAGCCCACCAGGCTCTTTTGTCTATGGGATTCTCCAGGCAAGAATACTGGAGTGGGTTGCCATGCCCTCTTTCAGGGGATCTTTCAGACCCAGGGGCTGAACCAGTATCTCCTGTGTTGTACATTGCAGGCAGATTCTTTACCACTGAGCACCTGGGGAAGCCATATATGTGTCAATATATATCTTAATCACTTTTTACAGCAGAAATTAACACAACATTGTAAATCAACTATACTCAATAAAATTTAAAAGAGAGAGATATTGGGTTATTTCTCTTGGTGCAAGTGCAGCGATAGGTAGTTCAGAGCTGGTACAATAGTTCTGGCCACAAAACCTTCAGGGATACAGACTCTTTCTGTCTTGCTTCCCCACAAGGCTCTGAAGGTTAAATTTATAGCCCAAAATGGCTCCTCTAGGAGTTGCCAACACCTCTGTATTCCAGTCAACAGAAAGGACAATAGGAAAAAGACAAACTCCTGTTCTCTCTGTTTTATAGGGGAGTGCTACATTACACTTACTCTTACTGTCAATTAACTAGCCCTTACTCACAAGGCCAGTCTAGCTGTAAGGGAGGCTGGACAATACTGTCTTTATTCTGAATGGTCATGTGTCCAGCTAAGATAGGATAGTCTCTTATCTAAAATGTAAGAAATGCTATTTCTGTGAGGAAAAGAGACTGGATATTAAGGAACAGCCAGCAGTCTCTGTCTTCCCTTCCTCTATTGTATTTAGTTCCTGTGAGGCAAGCCAGAAATTCTTTTAAAATTAAATCCAATTCACTTAATCTCAGTGGAAATATGAGCTGATAGCATAAGAGGGAAAAATAGTCATTAATGACAGACATATCTGAAACTGGGCTATATGTGCTCCAATTATGCAGACCTTACAAAAATACAACTTCTTGTGACATGAATGAATACTCATAGATATGAGTTTTAGAACTGAAAGACCAGTTAGTAACCATTGGATGAATACAAGATGTTAACTCTGTCACCTTGATTCTGTGAAGCATTGATTTTCATCAAAAATATTCTCTAGAAAACTATTTTTTAAATGAATCATGGCAGCATTATAAATAAAAGTTCCTGAACATTCTTGGACCCAATCAAACTACTTTTGTGAGCAATTTATGAGAAAATTTTTGATAGACTTTTGAGTTTTATCTTTAAGAAGTAATACGAAAGTAAGGTAAGCCAAAGTGGGGCTGAGGTATACCTTCCCTTCAGTTTGCTGGACTGAATATTTTACATTTACTATTTGATGGGGTCTTTTCTATCTAAATACAAATACTATATTTTAAAATGTGTGAAGACTGAAAATACAAAAGCAGAACTAGAGACAGAGAGTAAAATAAAAGCAATGAGTTTTTTTTTAAAGAAACAATGAGTTTCTTAAAGAAGATTCTCTAAATCTTCATTTTATTTTCATATAAAGAGTGAAAGTTTGCTGACTTTAACCAACTCGTGTTTAAAAATGAAACATTTATCGCTGTGCTTATGTATCAAGAATATAAAATGACCTATATTTACCTTTTTCTTTGTATTTTGATATATAAGAAACGGACATTAAAGAATCAAGATTTTGTTTTTAAATCTTTCAAATTAAAACCAAAGTATCTCCTCTGTAGGAAAAAATGTCACTTATTATAATTTTACCTGTGATACAAAAAACCTTCACAGGACATACACCATATTTTACATAAACCACAAACAAGGTTTTAGAAGTTGATTTCTTTTAAAGAAAAGATTACATTTTTTCATAATAATTTTTTTTTTGTAAAATCTAACTTTTCCTACATAATCATGAGAAACAGGTAGAAAGGAAAAAAGACAAAGGAAGCAAATCTTTACTCTTGTAAATATAAACATAATAATATAAATTGTCATTTGAAGCATGATCATGAGTAGTGCTATATGAATGACTCAGACAAAAGTAACATAGCTCTTATCAAGTGGTTTGTTGTCTTGGTTCTGTTGTTTCTTCTAACTGCCACATACAGAGCTTTAAGTGCACAGTTTTCTGTATTCTTTTTACCTTGAATCATCAAAATGAGAAAACTTCTGCATCTAAACCAACTTTTTATAACTTGTTAATATCAGAAATGACCAAGCTCTTGACTTCAATACAAGTTTTAAAATTCTACTTGAAATCTTTAACGTAAAATAGAGTATTTTCTGGAGTAATTTCATTATGCCAATGTAATGCCATGATCAATTTTATACTACAGTTAAACTGCCTTGGTTTTCCATTTTTATTAAAATCATTTTAGCTAGAATCAATCCTAGTTCTTTTATGTGAAAATTTTAAAATAATAATTTACCATTATTTTTTCTCTTCATGAATATAACAGTCATTGGAGCTTATGACGTTATGAACTTTCATTTGTGGTTAATTAACAAAGATTAATTTGTTTCTACACAAACTTTGTAGATCTAAATTTTGACAAGAATATTTGATATTTACATCAGTTCAGTTCAGTTCACTTGTTCAGTCATGTCCGACTCTTTGCGATCCCATGGACTGCAGCACTCCAGGCCTCCCTGTCCATCACCAACTCCCTGAGTTTACTCAAACTCACGTCCATTGAGTCAGTGATGCCATCCAACCATCTCATCCTCTGTCATCCCCTTCTCCTCCCACCTTCAATCTTTCCCAACATCAGGGTCTTTTCAAATGAGTCAGCTCTTCACATCAGGTGGCCAAAGCATTGGAGTTTCACCTTCAACATCAGTCCTTCCAATGAATATGTAAGACTGATTTCCTTTAGGATTCACTGGTTGGATCTCCTTGCAGCCCAAGGGACTCTCAAGAATCTTCCCCAACACCATAGTTCAAAAGCATCAATTCTTCGGTGCTCAAGTTTCTTTATAGTCCAACTCTCACATCCAACATGACTACTGGGAAAACCATAACCTTGACCAGATGGACCTTTGTGGGCAAAGTAATGTCTCTGCTTTTTAATATGCTATCTAGGTTGGTCATAACTTTCCTTCCAAGGAGTAAGTGTCTCTTAATTTCATGGCTGCAATCACAATCTGCAATGATTTTGGAGCGCCCCACAATAAAGTTTGCCACTGTTTCCACTGTTTTTCCATCTACTTGCCATGAAGCGATGGGACTGGATGCCCCATGATCTTTGTTTTCTGAATGTTGAGCTTTAAGCCAACTTTTTCATTCTACTCTTTCACGTTCCTCAAAAGGCTCTTTAGTTCTTCTTTACGGATTTGGGCATCGGGAATAACAATTTGCATATCTGAGGTTATTGATATTTCTCCCAGTAATCTTGATTCCAGCTTGTGCTTCATCCAGCCTGGCATTTCGCATGATGTACTCTGCATGGAAGTTAAATAAGCAAGGTGACAATATACAGTCTTGACACACTCCTTTTCCTATTTAGAAACAGTCTGTTGTTCCATGTCCAGTTCTAACTGTTGCTTCCTGACCTGCATACAGGTTTCTCAAGACGCAGGTCAGGTGGTCTGGTATTCCCATCTCTTTCAGAATTTTCCATAGTTTATTGTGATCCACACAGTCAAAGGCTTTGGCATAGTCAATAAAGCAGAAACAGATTTTTTTCTGGAACTCCCTTGCCTTTTCAATGGTCCACCAGATGCTGGCAATTTGACCTCTGGCTCCTCTGCCTTTTCTCCAGGAAAGAATACTGGAGTGAGTTGCCATTGCCTGGAGAATCCCATGGATGGAAGAGCCCAGTGGGCTACAGTCCACGGGGGTCACAAAGAGTCGGACACGACTGAGCGAGTTCACTTTCACTTTCCTCTGCCTTTTCTAAATCCAGTTTGAACATCTGAAAGTTCACAGTTCACATATTGTTGAAGCCTGGCTTGAAGAATTTTGAGCTTTATTAGCTTGTGAGATGAATGCAATTGTGCGGTAGTTTGAGCATTCTTTGGCATTGCCTTTCTTTGGGATTGGAATGAAAACTGACCTTTTCCAGTCCTGTGGCCACTGCTGAGTTTTCCAAATTTGCTGACATATTGAGTGCAGCACTTCCACAACATCATCTTTTAGGATTTGAAATAGTTCAACTGGAATTCCATCACCATCCCCACTAGCTTTGTTCATAGTGATGCTTCCTAAGGCTCACTTTACTTTATTTTCCAGGATGTCTGTCTCCAGGTGAGTGATCACACCATCGTGATTATCTGGGTCATGAAGATCTTTTTTGTATGGTTCTCCTATGTATTCTTGCCACCTGTTCTTAATATCTTCTGCTTCTGTTAGGTCCATACCATTTCTGTCGTTTATTGTGCCCATCTTTGCATGAAATGTTCCCTTGATATCTCTAAATTTCTTGAAGTGCTCTTTAGTCTTTCCCATTCTATTGTTTTCCTCTATTTCTTTGCATTGATCACCGAAGAAGGCTTTCTTATCTCTCCTTGGTATTCTTTGGAACTCTGCATTCAAATGGGAATGTCTTTCCTTTTCTCCTTAGCCTTTTGCTTCTCTTCTTTTCATGGCTATTTGTAAGAGCTGTGTTTGACCATTTCCTGTGGAGCTATGGGTCGGCAGTGTTTTGCTGCAGGGACAGAGGCACTGGGTGCAGCAGACTTGGGTATGGCATAAGACCTCTTGGAGGAGGTCGCCATTAACCCCACCATAGAGCTGCCAGAGCTTACACAGGACTGGGAAATAGATTCTCAGGGGGCACAACAGAACCTGGTGCACCAGGACCCAGAAAAAGGAGCAGTGACCCCACAGGAGACTGCCCCAGACTTGCCTGTGGGTGTCCGGCAGTCTCCAGCAGAGCTGTGGGTCGGGGGTGGCCTGCTTCAGGGTTGGGGGCACTGAGTGTAGCAGTATATGCATGGGATCCTTTGAGGGAGGTCACCATTATTTCCATTACCTCCACCATAGTTTGGCCCCAGGTAAATAGCAGAGAAGGAACACAGCTCCACCCATCAAAATAAAATTGGATTAGCAATTTACTGAGCGTGGCCCCGCCCATCAGAACAAGACCCAGTTTCCCCCTCAGTCAGTCTCTCCCAAGAAGTTTCCATAAGCCTCTTATCATTCTCTATCAGAGGGCAGACAGACTGAAAATCACAATCACAGAAAGCTAACCAGTCTAATCACATGGACCACAGTCTTGTCTAACTCAATGAAACTTTGAGCCATGCCATGTAGGGCCACCCAAGACAGATGGGTTATGGTGGAGAGTTCTGACAGAATGTGGTCAACTGGAGAAGGGAATGGCAAACCACTGCAGTATTCTTGCCTTGAGAACCCCATGAACAGTATGAAAAGGTAAAAAGATAAGACTCTGAGAGATGAACTCTCAGGTCAGTAGGTGCCCATCATGCTACTGGAGATCAGTGGAGAAATAACTCCAGAAAGAATAAAGAGATGGAGCCAAAGCAAAACAACACCCATTTATGGATGTGACTGGTGATGGAAGCAAGGTCCAATGCTGTAAAGAGCAATATTGCATAGGAACCTGGAATGTTAGGTCCATGAAACAAGGCAAACTGGAAGTGGTCAAATAGGAGATGGAAAGAGTGAACGTCGACATTTTAGGAATCAGCAAATTGAAATGGACTGGAATGAGTGAATTTAACTCAGATGACCATTATATCTACTACTGTGGGCAAGAATCCCTGAGAAGAAATGGAGTAGCCATCATAGTCAACAAAAGAGTCTGAAATGCAGTACTTGGATGCAATCTCAAAAATGACAGAATGATTTCTGTTCGTTTCCAAGGCAAACCATTCAATATCACTGTAATCCAAATCTATGCCCTGACCAGTAACGCTGGAGAAGCTAAAGTTGAACAGTTCTATGAAGACCTACAAGACCTTTTAGAACTAACACCCCAAAAAGATGTCCTTTATGTTATAGGGGACTGGAATGCAAAAGTAGGAAGTCAAGAAACACCTGGAGTAACAGGCAAATTTGGCCTTGGAGTACAGAATGAGGCAGGGCAACAGTGACTAGAGTTTTGCCAAGAGAACGCACTGGTCATAGCAAACACCCTCTTCCAACAACACAAAAGAAGTCTCTACACATGGACATCACCAGATGGTCAACACCGAAATCAGATTGATTACATTCTTTGCAGCCAAAGATGGAGAAGCTCTATACAGTCAGCAAAAGCAAGACTGGGAGCTGACTGTGGCTCAGATCATGAACTCCTTACTGTGAAATTCAGACTTAAAGTGAAGAAAGTAGGGAAAACCACTAGACCATTCTAGATATTCACATCAATTTTTAATAAACAACAAATTTCACCTTGCCTGTTTTTTTCCAGCTTTCTAGTTTTCAACATCACCAATCAGTAGTTCTGTTCCAGTCAGTGTTTATTCTATAATAAAATTATGTCCAGTTTTGGTCATTGTTAATTTTCACTTTGTATTGATTATTTTTATCAACTCCAGTTTCTCCTGTCAACTTCATCACAATATACTTGGTGTAAAATAGCCAAACTGGAGAATTTCCTGGTAGTCTAGTGGTTCGGAGTCTGTGCTTTAACAGCCAAGGTCAGTTCAGTTCAGTCACTCAGTCATGTCTGCTCTTTGTGACCCCATGGACTGCAGCACGCCAGGCTTCCCTGTCCATCACCAACTCCTGGAGTTTACTCAAACTCATGTCCATTGAGTCGGTGATGCCATCCAACCATCTCATCCTCTGTCATCCCCTTCTCCCATCTTCAATATTTCCCAGCATCAAGGTCTTTTCAATGAGTTGGTTCTTCACATCAGGTGGCCAGAGTATTGGATTTCCTACTTCAGCATCAGCCCTTGCAATGAATATTCAAGGCTGATTTCCTTTACAATGGACTGGTTGGATCTCTTTGCTGTCCAAGGGACTCTCAAGAGTCTTCTCCAACACCACAGTTCAAAAGCATCAATTCTTCGGTGCTCAGGTTTCTTTATAGTCCAACTCTCACATCCATATGTGACCACTGGAAAAATCATAGCTAGCTTTGACTAGATGGACCTTTGTTGGCAAAGCAATGTCTCTGCTTTTTCATATGTTGTCTAGGTTTATTTGGGGGGGGACCTCAAAATCACTGCAGATGGTGACTGCAGACAAATCACCTTACCTGTCTCCTGAGAAATCTGTATGTGGGTCAAGAAGTAAGCACTTAAAACTTACACTGAACAACTGACTGGTTCAAAATTGGAAAAGGAGTATGTCAATGTTGTATATTGTCACATTGCTTATTTGCCTTATATACAGAGTACATCATGCAAAATGCCAGACTGGATGAAGCACAAGCTGGAATCAAGATTGTCGGGAGAAATATCAATAACCTCAGATATGCAGATGACATCAGCTTTATAGCAGAAAGTGAAGAGGAACTAAAGAGCCTCTTGATGAAAGTGAAAGAGGAGAGTGAAAAAGCTGGCTTAAAACTCAGCATTCAAAAAAAAACTAAGATTATGGCATTCGGTCCCATCACTTCATGGCAAATAGATGGGGAAACAACAGAAACAGTGACAGACTCTATTTTCTTGGGCTCCAAAATCACTGCAGATGGTAACTAAAGCCATGAAATTAAAAGACACTTGTTCCTTGGAAGGAAAGCTATGACAAACCTAGACAGCATATTAAAATGCAAAGACATCACTTTTCCGACAGAGGTCCACCTAGTCAAAGCTGTGGTTTTAGAAGTAGTCATGTATGGATGTGAGAGTTGGATCATAAAGAAGGCTGAGCATGGAAAAACTGATATTTTTGAATTGTGGTACTGGAAAAGCCTTTTTAGAGTCCCTTGGATAGTAAGGAATCAAGCCAGTCAATCCTAAAGAAAATCAACCCTGACTATTCAATGGAAGGACTGTTGCTGAGGCTGAAGTTCGAATACTTTGGCCAACTCTTGGGAACAGCCAACACACTGGAAAAGACCCTGATGCTGAGAAAGATTGAAGGCAAAAGAATAAGGGGGCAGCAGAGGATGAGATGTTTGGAAATCATCACTGACTCAATAGACATGAATTTGAGCAAACTCTGGGAGATAGCGAAGGACAGGGAAACCTGGTGTGCTGCAGTCCATGGGGTCACAAAGAGTCAGACATGACTTAGTACTGAACAACAACATTAGAAATTGTCTTACCTGTATTTTTCAACTATCTGAACAAGTCAAAAATATAGGAGTCATTTTTGACCTTTCTTTTCCATATAGCCTTATATAATCCATCTTCAAGTCATCAAATCTACCTCCAAATTATTCCTTAAATTTGTCCATTTCTTTCCATCATTTCTCATCCAATTATTGCAAAATCAGCTGTTCTCTCTGCATCCTTTCTTGCCTCCAAACCGTTTATTGTTACACACAGGCAGGATGATCTTATAAAACCAGATCCTGTCACTTGCACATTTAAAACTCTTCACTGACTTACCACTATATTTAAAATAAAATCCACATCTCCTAAAAAACAAGGCTCTGCAAGATCAGAACACTCCTCACCTTGATAATCTCATCTTCCATTCTTCCCCTGGGCTTCCCGGGTGGCTCAGATGGTAAAGAATCCGCGGCAATGCGGGATACCTGGGCTCGATCCCTGGGTTAGGCTGATCCCCTGGAGGAGGGCATGGCAATCTATTCCAGTACCCTTGCCTGTAGAATCCCCATGAACTGTAGCCTGCCAGGCTCCTCTGTCCATGGGGGTCGCAAAGGGTCAGACACGACTGAGCAACTAAACACAGCACAGCACACCATATTCTTGCCCTGGCCTATTTTTTCACTTAAGGACAGCACTACATTCTGTCCTCTACCCATAGTTTTCTATCCTTTTCTTCTTTGTTCTTACTCCAGATCTTCACTGAGCTGGTTTTTTCCCTTCTCGGTTTAAGGAGCCTCTTTATTGGGCCCTTCTTTACATCCCTCCTATAGATTTTGGGTAATTCACATAAATTTTTTGGTTTTTCAGTCAAAATAAACGTTACATTTACACTATGTTATAGTCTATTAAATGTGCAATAGTATTATGTCAAAAATACATATCTTAATCAAAATAATGCTAAAAAATGTTAACCATTATCTGACAATGGTCGAGTTGCCCAGTGACCTAAAGTGAAGTGCAATAAAATGACATATGCCTAAAAGATCTTTGCAGAGTTATTCAATGTTCACTTTCTTAATTAGAAAGTAATCTCCATGAGGTTAGGCATTCTGTCTGTTTTGTCATTGCCGTATCCCCGATTCTGTAGCAGTGCTTGCCTGGAACTTGGTATGATATGGTAAGTCACTTCAGTCGTGTCCGACTCTGTGCGACCCCATAGACAGCAGCCCACCAGGCTCCGCCGTCGCTGGGATTCTCCAGGCAAGAACACTGGAGTGGGCTGCCATTTCCTTCTTCAATGCATGAGAGTGAAAAGTCAAAGTGAAGTTGCTCAGTCGTGTCCTACTCCTAGCGACCCCATGGACTGCAGTCCACCAGGCTCCTCCATCCATAGGATTTTCCAGGCAAGAGTACCGGAGTGGGTTACCATTTCCTTCTCCGTGCCTGGAACATGGGTGGACTTTAATTAATTGCGGTTGAATGAGTGAGTTTTCAAACAAGGGTTATATACAGAAGAGCTGACTCATTGGAAAAGACCCTGATGCTGGGAGGGATTGGGGGCAGGAGGAGAAGGGGACGACAGAGGATGAGATGGCTGGATGGCATCGCCAACTCAATGGACTTGAGTCTCCGGGAGTTGGTGATGGACAGGGAGCCCTGGCGTGCTGTGGTTCATAGGGTCGCAAAGAGTCGGACACCACTGAGCGACTAAACTGAACTGAACTGACTGATATACAGAAGAGGAAGAGCAAAATAAGGAATAAAAAGTCCATATCTGTATTTAAATAACTTTTTTTTTTGAAGTGCCTGTAAGATTTTGCATGAGTGCTTGGGTGAGGGCAACCGCACACAACCCAAACCAAGCCTTTTTCTCGCCTTTCCAAGCCCGAGGCAGCATCGCGCCTGCGCAGACTCTACTGCCCCACCCCTCTAATCAAGGGGGACGGGGCTAGCCGGACCTCTGCTTGGGCGCGCGAAGATGACATCACTCGGCGCGTGCCCGGGTAGCCCGTGGTAGCACCCAGTCTGAGGAAGTGGAGACCCGCGGGCAGGCGGCTGAGACAGGTAACCTGTTCGCTCCCTGTTGGGTCCCTGCCTTCATCTCCAACGGCACCGGGATGGCGGCGGGGCCGGCAGCGTCCCGCTTTGAAGGCGGCTGGGAGCCCGCCTCTGCCCTCATCTTTCTTAATCAGTGGGGTGCCCATTCCGTCTGTCCTCCCAGAATCCGGAGTCTGAACCCGTTCTGGGGACTGGCCTGAGCGTGCCACTTCTCTCCGCCTCCGCTCTCGGCGTGGCGATGGGCTCCGACGATCCTCTCTCCGGTGGCACAGACGTTTCCTCAGACTGCAGCTGCCACCGCCTTCCTCAGCTGTCTCCAGGCCCACCTCACCCGCTTCTCTCCGCTCCTACCCCCTATATAGGGCTTATCTCCAGTCTTGTTTACGGAGACAGAACGGCTTCCGATTCTGTTCATTTCCTCTTGCAGCGACACCCAGCCATCTCCCCTCGGATCCTTACTGAGAGCACCAAGTTTTGAGTTTTTGTGTCCCTTTAGAGCATTCGTTCACTGTCAGTAAGGAGTTCTGTTCATTAAAGCATGTATAATATTTGTTGGGTAAGGGGGTGGCGCAGTAATGTGAAAATTTATTGCAGCAATAAATGATCTACATGGCATCCAATCAGCTGTCAAGATAGATGAAACAGCATTTCATTAAAATGCTGCTATCCCTGTTTTTTCTTTTTTCTTTTTTTTTTTTTGGTTTTCAAGCAAAGATGACAGTTACCCTCATAAAGGTAGCTGTCAAAATAAATAAGCAACAGTACCTAACTGGAAATGTTTAGACTGCCCCCAAAATAATAGAATTTCGTATTTTTGATACGGAAATACAGGTTATTACAAAACCAGCCAGAGTTGACATAGAGGAGAAACAGGAGTCCGACTTTTTTTTTGTCTCATTGATGGTTTGTTTTTGTATTTTCTTGTACTTTTAGTATGTCTAAATTTTTTGAATAGGGCATATGGTACTTACTGTCTTTCTCAGACGCCTATGATGACTTGATAATTGGTAAGGATTAGTTTCTTATATTTGGGGAACAGGTAGAAAAAGGTTAGAGAATAATAGTAGTCGCTCATGTTGACCATCTGCTGTATCACAGCGACTGTGTTCAGCACTTTGCATGTGTTTTTTCCTGATCTCACACAAGAACCTTGTGAGTTAGGATTTAGTATCCTCAACTTATACAAATGGAAACTTTGGCCCAGTTATGTGAAAATAACTTCCCAAAAATTAACAGTAACTATACTGGTGGAGACAAGCTTGAAGTTCAGGTCTATGTATGACTTGAAAGCCTGTATTTTAAAAAAAATTATAATTGTACTATGATAAAGTTCTAGGCTTTTTACAATATAATGCATAATTCTGTGAGCTTATTCACTCATCTATCCAAATGATTTGACATTTTCTAATGTCTTTAGTATTAAGTTGTCATATACCTAGAATCAAAACCCCTGGAAAGTTTATTTATGATCCCCATACACACACACACACACACACACACACACTCTTCTTTAAGAATGGGGTAGTTGGCAAATAAGATTGCTGAGGACCTTTCTGTTTGGAACTCTTGCAGAATAAGTAATTTTAGACAGTTGAAATTTTTACCTCTTTAGAAATAAAAATCATACTGACTGTTTTCAGTGGATAATTTTTGAATGCACTAAATAATTCTTTGCCTTCTTAAACAGTAAGTATGCTGAACATATTTTAACTTTGCCTTATGTCTCAGAGCAGTCATTATGAATTTCATTTATTGTTATGTTGTGATTTGGTGATTTTTGTTATATTTGGCCACTCAGACTGCCTTGCATTTTGAGTTTTCCTATACTTTTTGTAGTCCATTCCTTAGGATCAGCAAGAAATTTTAAACCATAGCAATTAAAAATAAGGCCCCAGAAACCATATTTCCAGGATTCCAGTCCTTGCTGTGTCACTTACTAGTAGGACAGTGAGCCAAGCCAGACAAGATAGTTGACCTCCTCATTTGTAAAATGGGAATAATAAGAATACTTGTTGTCTGAGATTGTTGTTAGGATAATATGAGTTAGTAGTACATATAAAGAGGTTATAGGACACCAGGCATACTGTAAGAGCCATATAAATGTTTGCTAATATTAGTCGGATTTGGCCTTTGATTCCTTGAATATTTTATTATAGTTCTCTGAAAAACATTTTTTTTTTAGTTTAGGTATAGTAGATTTACAGTGTTGTGTTAGTTTTGAGTGTACAGCGAATGATTCAGTTATACATATATATACATATATATATTCTTTTTCAGATTATTTTCTATTATAGATTATTACAGAACATGGAATATAGTTCCTTGTCCTTGTTTATTTGTTTTATATGTAGTAGTGTGTATTTGTTAATCTCAAACTCCTAATTTGTCCATCCCCCCACTTTCCCCTTTGGTAACCATAAATTTGTTTTCTGTGTCTGTGAGTCTGTATCTGTTTTGTGAATAAGTTTATTCGTATTGTATTTTTAGTTTCCACTAATGATATTATATGGCATTTGTCTTTCTCTGTCTGACCTATTTCACCTAGTATGGTAATAACTAGGACTACCCATATTGCTGCAAATGGCATGATTTCATTCTTTTGTATGACTGAGTAATATTCCATTGTATGAATATATGTATATATACATGTATACACACACCATATCTTCTTTATCAATTCATCTGTTGATGAACCATTAGGTTGCTTTCGTATCTTGGGTATTGTAAGTGATGCTGCTGTGAACATCGGGGTTCTGTATGTATCTTTTTAAATTAGAGTTTTTGCCCAGGAGAGGTATTGCAGGATCACATGGTAATTCTATTTTTAAGTTTTTAAGGGACCTCCATGCTGTTCTCCATAGTGGCTGCACCAATTTATATTCCCACAACAATGTAGGAGGGTTCCTTTTTCTCTGTACCCTTTCCAGCATTTATTATTTGTAGATATTTTAAAGATGGTCATTTTGACTGGCATGAGGTGATACCTTATTGTAGTTTTGATTTGCATTTCTCTATGGAACTTGTTCAAACTCATGTCCATTGAGTCGATGATGCCATCCAACCATTTCATCCTGTCTCCACCTCCTCATTCTGCCTTCCATCTTTCCCAGCATCAGGGTCTTTTCCAATGAGAAATACTATTCTTTGAATAGTGTTTTTTATTTTTCCAAACTTTAAACTTTTTCTTTTGTATTGGTGTATAGCCAGTTAACAATGTTGTAGTAGTTTCAGGTAAGCAATGAAGGGACTCAACCATACATATACATGTATCCATTCTCTCCCAAACCTCCCTCCCATCCAGGCTGGTACATAACATTCCATGGGCTATGTAATATGTCCTTGTTGATTATCTATTTTGAATATAGTAGTGTGTATATGACCTACCCAAACTTCCTGTCTCTTCCCCATGACAACCATAAGTTGGTTTTCTAAGTCTGTGAGTCTTTTTCTGTTTTGTAAGTTCATTTGTATCATTTCTATTTAAATTCCATATATAAGGGATGTCATACCATATTTCTCCTTTTCTGTCTGGCTTACTTCTCTCAGTCTGACACTCCCTAGGTCCATCAATGTTGCTGCAAATAGCATTATTTCATTCTTTTTAATGGCTGAGTAATATTCAGTTGTACATATGTACCACATCTTCTTTATCTGTTCTGTCAATGGACATTTAGTCTGCTTTCGTGTCTTGGCTGTTGTAAACAGTGCTGCAGTGAAGATTGGGGTGCATGTATCCTTTAAAATAATGGAGCTTTAATTTCTGTTTGAAATTAAAGTATTTGGGAAATATTTCACGGACGGAGGAACCTTGTATTCTATAGTCTGTGGGGTCACAAAGAGTCAGACACGACTGAGCGACTTCGCTTTCGCTTTTAGTGTTTTGAAGTATGGTTTAATTTAAATAGTTTCTACTCTTGAATTGAATATCAGTTGATTGACACTTCCATTTATGGTGCACTACACAGGTATACTATTGCACTCATGTTATCATGCTTCTTTTTGAATAAGTACATCCTTATAAAACCGCCATTATGTATTGGTCTCATATAAGGTATCTCCTCAGTATAGTTCTTCTTGCACCTTTCAAGGAGCTATAAAAAAAACTGACTGTATCAACAAGGTGAAATAATGTTCCTTAAAAACTTTGCAAGGTATGTACCCATTTTCAGATGTGTGCTTTAAACCAAGACCAGCTAAGAGTTGATACTGCCCTCTTTGATGTCCATAGTTAGGAACTTGAACATAAATTATCTGTTCTTTATTTTAATACTATTAAGGCTGCTAATCATCTTAAAACTTCTTGTTGAAAATATAGGCTATATTTTTTAAGGTTTTCTTAAAGATGGTTAAATGTACATAACATGAAACTTTTAGTGTACAGTTCATTGGCATTAAGCACATACAGAGTGTTGTTTAATTATCGTTGCTATCTATTTTCAGAAATTTTTATCTTTCCAAACAGAAATTCTGTACCCGTTAAACAACAGCTCCTCATCCCCCCTCACTTCCTATACCATCCTGCTCAGCTCCTGTTATTCTACTTTCTGTCTCTATGAATTTGCCTATTCTAGGTTCCTTACACAGGTGGAACCATACACCATTTTTCCTTTTGTGTCTGGATTGGTTCATTTGGCATGTTTGTAAGGTTTATCCAAGTTATAGCATATATCAGAATTTCATTCCTTTCATAGCTGAATAATATTCCATTGTATTACCTACCACATGCTGTACTTTTGATGTGTATTGAATTTCGCTTCTTTAAAAGTTTTAAAAAATTTTCAATCTTTTAATTTGTTTTATTTTTAACTTATTTAAACTGAAAAAAACAAAGCAAAAATAGGTCACCAGTTTCTCTCATCTCCCACCTTGGTTACTGATTGATTCCACATGTAAGAGATCAGACAGTATTTTTTTCTGTCTGACTTATTTCACCTAGCATCATGCCCTCATGGGTCATCCACACTCTCACAAAGGGCAGGATTTTGTTCTTTCTTATGACTGAATAATATTCCATTGTGTGTATATACCATAATTTCTTTATCTGTTTACCCACGGATGGAAACTTAGGTGGCCTCCTTATCTTGGTTATTGTAAATAATGCTGCAGTGAACATGAGGGTGCTTATTCCCAGGTGGCACTGGTGGTAAAGAACCCACCTCCCAATACAGGAGACATAAGAGACTTGGGTTCAGCCCCTGGGTCAGGAAGACCCTCTGCAGGAGGGCTTGGCAACTCATTCCAGTATTCTTGCCTGGAGAATCCCATGGACAGAGGAGCCTGACGGGCTGCAGTCCATAGGGTCACACAGAGTTGGACATGACTGAAGCAACTTAGCACATATCTTTTTGAGTTAGTATTTTTGTTTGTTTGGATAAATACCCAGAAGTGGAATAGCTGGATCTTATGGTAGTTTTATTACTTTTAATTTTTTTGAGTAATCTCTATCCTATTTCCCATAGTGACTGGACCAGTTCTCACAAATAGTGCACAGGGGTTCCCTTTTCTCTACATCCTTGCACACATTTGCTATTTTTAGCCTTTTTGAAAATAGGCATTCTGATAGGTATGAGATGATATCTCAGTGTGGTTTTGATTGGCATTTCCCTGATAATTAGTGATATAAAGCACCTGATAATTAGTGATATCAAGTACCTGTTGGCCATCTGTATATCTTCTTTAGACAAATGGCTATTCAGATGCTCTATCCATTTTTCAGTTGGATTTTGTTGTTACTGAGCTGTATGAATCCTTTATATATTTTGGATATCAGCCTTTTATCAGGTATATGATTTGCAATTATCTTCTCCCATTCAGTAGGTTGCCTTTTCATTTTGTTGATGGTTTCTTCACTTTGCAGAAGCTTCTTAGTTTCATGTGCTCCAGATTGTTTATTTTTGCTTCTGTTGCTTTTGCTTTTGATGTCAGATGCAAAAACTTATGACAAAGACTGATGTCAAGGAGCTTCGTTCATTCATTCATTCGTTCATGTTAGTTGCTCAGTTGTGTCTGATTCTTTGTGACCCCATAGACTGTAGCACGCCAGGCTCTTCTGTCCATGGGGTTCTCCAAGCAAGAATACTTGCCCTGCCCTTCTGCAGAGGAACTTCCCGACCCAGGAATTGAGCCCGTGTCTCCCGCATTGCATGCAGATTCTTTACCATCTGAGCCACCAGGGAAGCCGTCAAGGAGTTTATCACCTATATATTCTTTAGGAGTTTTATGACTTCAGATCTTATATTCAAGTCTCTAATCTGTCTTGAGTTGATTTTGCAGATGTAAAATAGTGGTGAAGTTTCATCCTTTCGTATGTGGTTGTCCAATTTTCCCAACACCATTTGTTGAAGAAATTTTCTTTTCCTCATTGTATATTCTTGGCTCCTCTGTCTCCCATCCAAGTACTAACCAGGCCTGACCCTACTTAGCTTCTGAGATCAGATGAGATCTGGCGCATTCAGAGTGGTATGGCCATAGACACCTTTGTCATAAATTAATTAACCATACATGCATGGGTTTATTTTTAGGTTCTCTATTCTGTTCAGTTGATTATGTGTCTGTTTTGTGTGTATGTGTGTGTGTGAATTATGCCTCTTTATACTTCTCATTTCCTGTGGTATGAACTTAACACTTGATGATTTGATTTGATTATGAGTTCCTCGAGGATCAGGATTGGCGATATCAACTGAATAACATTGTTATTGAACTTTGAACAAAGTTCTTTGTGACAGTGTTAAACTGGAGCTTGAGTATACATTATGTTGTTGCTGTTCAGTCGGTTCAGTCACCAAGTTGTGTCCTACTCTTTGTGACCCCATGAACTGCAGCACTCCAGGCTTCCCTATCCTTCTCTTTCTCCCAGTGTTTGCTCATACTCATGAGTTGGTGATGCCATCTAATCATCTCACCCTCTGTCTCCCCTTTCTCCTCCTGCCTTCAGTCTTCCCCAGCATCAGGGTCGTTTCCAATGAGTTGTTCTTTCTATCAGGTGGCCGAAGTATCAGAGCTTCAGCTTCAGCATCAGTCCTTCCAATGAATATTCAGGGTTGATTTCCTTTAGGATTGACTGGTTTGATCTCCTTGCAGTCCAAAGGACTCTCAAGAGCCTTCTATAAGAGTATACATTATAGTGTTGTTTTTCTTCTCACCTAATATTTAGTCAAAAATAGTAAGGAAAATATTAATCATAACTTGCTTAGTATTTCTATAGTGTCTATAGTATGCCAGGCATTGTTTCAAGCACTTTACTTATGAAGTAGGTACTATCATTGTTCTGTTTTGCCAAAGAAGAAACTGAGGCACAGAGAAATTAAATGACTTGTTAAAATTACAAGGCTGTTAGGTGGTGAAGTTTGCTCTAGAGTTGCTCTATCCTAAATTTTGAGCTGACCAACCATTAAGTCATTATCAACTTTGCAGTGTAAATTGTTTTGCCTACCACACTCTTCCTCTACCCTCATCTTTTATATAATCTTTAAAACAGAACATTACTTTTGAGCTTAGTAGGAAATGGAAGAGCAACTGAACCCAAACTGTCAACTGTCAAAAGGTTAACAGGTGCTTCTCATTTGAATGGGGTGAGAGCATTTTAATGAAATTTAGACTGCATTTTCACAGCTTAGTTTGTATTATCTTTTTCTAAGAGCCTTGTCTTTGAAAAGCAGATCCTAAAACTTTTTATGATCTCATATTGCATATATATTGTGTTGGTGTTTGACTTTAGATATTGTACAATTCCCACACTGCTGTACTATGGGTAAAGAGAGCTTTATATTCATAATGTTGTTATTGACTGTCACAATGGTTTATAGTGCATTCATTTTATTGCTAACTCATTACTCTGTGTTGCTTGATTCCTGAAGAAATTATTTTGAGATAGCATTTTTCTGTATATAATCAGTTCCATTATACTTTTTTTCTTGGCTTTTACTTACATTTTATTTCTTTGATACTTGGAATTGAAAGTTTTGGTTTTCTTTTTATCCTTTAATTTAGTCAGGATATGCTCGATATATTTTGGCATCAAAGAGGACAAAGTAGCCTGTTTCTTTTGGCACCAATAATATCTTGCATATGTAGCAAGTATGGTGCATATTTGGAGGTAGGAACTGTCTGAGTACTGTCTGGTAGAAATAGAATTGTAGAATGAATGCTCAGGGCACAAAGGTCCTTAGATATATCTTTTTTACCTCTTTATTCAGCAGTTGGGAATCTGAAGCCTGAGATGATTGAATGATTTGCCTGTATTTATACAGTAATAGGGCTTTCCCAATGGCTCAGTGATAAAGAAGCTACCTGCAATGCAGGAGACTCTGGTTGAATTCCTGGGTTGGGAAGATCCCCTGGAGGAGGGCATGGCAACCCACTCTAGTATTCTTGCCTAGAGAATTTACATGGACAGAGGAACCTGGTGGCTACAGTCCATAGGGGTGCAAAGAATCAGACATGACTGAAGCTACTTAGCCACACACACATGCATACAGTATTAGAATCCATTTTTTAAACTGGGTTTTTTTTTTCTAACTTAACACTGATAAGTGTTCTGTGTTCTTTTGAATCATACCTCATTGTATTTGTGTAATATTCTTACTTGTAAAAGAAAGAAAAGTGAAAGAAAGTGAAAGTTGCTCAGTCATGTCCGACTGTTTGCGACCCCATTGACTATACAGTTCATGGAATTCTGCAGGCCAGAATACTGGAGTAGGTAGCTATTCTCTTCTCCAGGGGATCTTCCTAACCCAGAGATCGAACCCAGGTCTCCCACATTGCAGGTGGATTCTTTACCAGCTGAGCCAAGGCACTCCCCAGTGTTTTACTCATATACCCTTAATTATGACTTTTCTTTTAATAATATGTCTGGGTGAGAGATAATGAGCTGAATTGGACAGGCTGCAGAGAATGAACTAACATGATGGATCCAAGAGATACTTAGATTAAATTGATAGAACTTTGCAATTGTTTATGTGTAAGTGAGAGTAAGAAATCTAGGGTGACCTCTAGGATTCTAGGGTGGGTAACTGAGTAGATGGTGATGTCATTCACTAAGAAAACTGAGAGAAAGTCAGGGCTGGATGTATGATTTGAAGTTACTAGAGAATGCATTGCACAAATGAGAAAGATGGAAGCCAGAACTACCGGACACACCAAATTCTAGGAGGTGGGAAAAGGAAAGACCCACCTCTCCTTTTCCCAGGAGAGAATGGTATTGCAAACACCAAAACAGGAGGACATTTTAAGGAGGGTGTGGTAATTTGTGTTAATGCTCCAAAATTAAGGGCTGAAAGAACCCACTGAAATTGATACAGGAAGTCATTTGTCTCCACTGTAGAGTTTGGTGGCATGGTAGGAATGTGAGCAGGGAGTAGTAGACTGAAAGGGAGATAGAATAATAGGGATAGGACTGAAGCCAGTTCTTTTAAGGAATTTGACTGTGAGAAGAGAGAGATATGGAAGGAAAAGTGTTTGTTTATTTGTAATTTTCCCCCTAAGAAAGGAAAGAAATAATCACTTATTTCTCAAGTGAAAGGGCTGGGAAAGAGGATGGAGTTGAGGTAGATGATTTAGGGAGTTAGGTAATTGTTGTAGTAGGGTCAAGGAGGAGACCAGCATGATATGGTATCCAGTGTTTGCTGGAACAGGATGGACACTTCTTCCATTTTCCTAAGAGAATGGGGAGAAGGATAGGGATAGATGTAAATAATTCCCCCATAGGGTATGGAAGAAATATGTGGAAATTCTTGTCTGTTGTTGTTCAGTTGCTCAGTCATGTCCAACTGTTTGTGACCAATGGACTGCAGCATGCCAGGTTTCCCCATCCTTCTTTGTCTCCCAGAGTTTCCTCAAACTAGTGTCTGTTGAGTCAATGATGCCATTCAGCCACCGCATCCTCTGTCACCCCCTTCTCTTCCTGCCCTCAATCTCTCCCAGCTTCAGGGTCTTTTCCAGTGAGTTGGCTCTTCACATCAGGTGGCCAAAGTTTCGGAGCTTCAGCATCAGTGCTTCCAATGAATATTCAGGGTTGATTTCCTTTAGGATTGAGTGGTTTGTTCGAGAGTCTCAAGAGTCTTGAGGATTTCTCAAGAGTCTTCTCTAGCACCACAGTTTGAAAGCCTCAGTTCTTCAGTGCTCAGTCTTCTTTAGTGTTCAACTCTCACATCCATACATGCCTACTGGAAAAACAATAGCTCTGACTATATGGAACTTTGTTGACAAAGTGATGTCTCCATTTTTTAGTACTCTGTCTAGGTTTGTCATAGGTTTTCTTCCAAGGAGCGAGCATCTTTTGATTTCGTGGCGGTAGTCACTATCTGCAGTGATTTTGGAGCCCAAGAAAATAGAGTCTGTCAGTATTTCCATTGTTTCCCCATCTATTTGCCATGAAGTGATGGGACCAGATGCCATGATCTTAGTTTTTGAATGCTGAGTTTTAAGCCAGCTTTGTCACTCTCCTCTTTCACTTTCAGTGAGAGGCTCTTTAGTTCCTCTTCACTTTCTGCTGTAAGGGTGGTATCATCTGCATATCTAAGGTTATTAATATTTTTCCTGGCAATCTTGATTCCAGCTTGAGCTTCATCTAGCCCAGCATATCGCATGATGTACTCTGCATAGAAATTAAATAAGCAGGGTGACAGTATACAGCCTTGACATACTCCTTTCCCAATTTGGAACCAGTCCATTGTTCCATGTCTGGTTCTAACTGTTGCTTCTTGACCAGTGTACAGGTTCCTTAGGAAGCAGGTAAGGTGATCTGGTATTCCTATCTCTTTAAGAATATTCCACAGGTTGGTGATCCATACAAAGGCTTTAGCGTAGTCAACGAAGCAGAAGTAGATTTTTTTTCTGAAATTCCCTTGCTTTTTCTATGATTCAGTGGTTGTTGGCAATTTGATCTCTGGTTTCTCTGCCTTTTCTAAATCCAGTTTGTACATCTGGAAGTTCTTGGTTCAGGTACTGTTGAAGCCTAGCTTGAAGCCTAGCCTTTGAGCATTACCTTGCTACCATGTGAAATGAGTGCAATTGTGTGGTAGTTTGACCATTCTTTGACACTTCCTTCTTTGGGATTGGAATGAAAACTGACTTTTTGCAGTTCTGTGGCCACTGCTGAGTTTTCCAAATTCGCTGATGTATTGAGTGCAGCACTTTAGCAGCAGCATCTTTTAGGATTTGTAATAGCTCAGCTGGAATTCCATCGCCTCCACTAACTTTGTAGGAATGCTTCCTAAGGCCCACTTGACTTCATACCCCAGGATGTCTGGCTCTAGGTGAGTGATCACACCATTTTGATTATCTGGGTCATTAAGATATTCTTTGTATAGTTCTCCTGTGTATTCTTGCCACCTCTTCTTAATATCTTCTGCTTCTGTTAGGTCCATACTGTTTCTGTCCTTTATTGTGCCCATCTTTGCATGGCATGTTCCCTTGGTATCTCTAATTTTCTTGCAAAGATCTCTTGTCTTCCCCATTCTATTGTTTTCCTCTATTTCTTTGCATTGATCACTGAGGAAGGCTTTCTTATCTCTCCATGCTATTCTTTGGAACTCTGCATTCAGATGGGTGTATCTTTCCTTTCCTCCTTTGTTTTTCATTTTCCTTAGTGAAACAGCTGAAGTTGTTGATATTGAGTGTTTGATTTGGAGGAGAATGAGGGATTGATGGGACAGATAGAGTTTAAAATAGTCATAGAAGGAAAAAAGTGAGTGAAGAGGTAACTAGGGAGAAATAAGAAGGACTGCCTGCCTGCTAATGCTGAGCATTTTGCTGAGGTTGAATCTCAATACATAGTGTCAGCTACTTTTATGATTATGTAACATGTTTGTTTGTTTTGCTTTTGTTGAGCACAGTGCACCAAGTTTAGAAGTAGAAAATTTTGAGAATTTAATTGGTTGAGGGTTATGTTTTTATAAAACAACTGTGTCAGAAGGATGAAAAGGCAAGAGAATTGAGGTTAAAATGTTCTAAGAGTGATTGAGGAAATGGACCAGTTATCTAAAGAGGACCACAGAGCAGGGATTCTCAACTTTAGAAACATAATTTTCTGTTGTAGGGGCTGTCTTGTGCATTGTGGGATGGTCAGCATCCCTGACATCTACTTACTAGATGCCAGTAATAGCCCCCTCCAGTTGTGACAACTAAAAGTGTCTCCAAACATTGTCAGTTGCCCTCTGAGGGGCAAAATCACCTCCAATTGGAACCACTACCTTACAATCAGAGGAGCAGATGGATTGGAAATACTCAGAAGGCTGAGGGACTGACTTTGCTGACAAAGGTCTGTCTAATCAAAGCTATGGTTTTTTCCAGTAGTCATGTATGGATGTCAGAGTTGGACCATAAAAAAAGCTGTGCGCTGAAGAGTTGATGCTTTTGAACTGCAGTGTTGGAGAAGACTCTTGAAGTCCCTTGGACTGCAAGGAGATCCAACCAGTCCATCCTAAAGGAAATCAGTCCTGGGTATTCATTGGAAGGACTGAAGTTGAAGCTGAAACGCCAATATTTTGGCCACCTGATGTGAAGAACTGACTCATTTGAAAAGACCCTGATGTTGGGAAAAATTGAAGGCAGCAGGAAAAGAGGATGACAGAGCATGAGATGGTTGGATGGCATCACTGACTTGATGGACATGAGTTTGAGCAGGCTTCGGTAGTTAGTGATGGACAGGGAGGCCTGGTGTGCTACAGTCCATGGCGTCACAGAGAGTTGGACATGATTGAGTGATTGAACTGAACTTAATTGAGGGACTGAGGTCTCAATGCAATAAATAAAAGAATTGGCAAGTAAGCTAGAGAAAGAGTATGGAGAATAGGAGGTTGTCTTTTGAGATAAAATTATGGAAATTATGTATTTCATAGATAGGGCTATTCCAAATAATAAAAATTTCAAGAATGGACTATTGGTTTGCTGAGTGCAGTGAAGGTGAAGATTGTTGGCACTGAGTAGGTAATTTTGGGGGAGAGAACATAGTCAGAGCAGGTTGGAAAAGCAGCCATAAGACAGCCTGAGAGTTTCTGAAATAAGATCAGAATTAAGATTTTCTAGATGTTTGTTTTCTTACTCTATCCAATAAGTGTTACTCGAGTCTTTTTCTAACATTGTCAGTTTCCTGACCTTGTACCTCCATGCTGCAGTGCTTTAAAAAGTCACTGAGGGGGACACTTCCGTGGTGGCCCAGTGGTTTAGAATCCACCTGCCAATGTGGGGGCCCTGGATTCTATCCCTTGTCTGGGAACTAAGATCCCGCATGCCAAGGGGCAACTAAGCCCATGTGCCACAACAACTGAGCCCCTGTGCCGCAGTTACTGAAGCTCACGTGCCCTAGAGCCTGCACTCTGAAACAAGAGAAGCCACTGCAGTGAGAGGCCTGCGTGCCACAAACTAGAGAGTAGCTCCCACTCTCCACGAGTAGAAAAAGCTCATAGGCAGCACTGAAGTCCCTGTGTGGTGCAACCAAGATCCAGCACAGCCATAATAAATAAATAAATAAATAAATAAGTCATGGCCACCTGATGTAAAGAGCTGACTCATTGGAAAAGACCCTGATGCTGGGAAAGATTGAGGGCAGGAGGAGAAGAGGATGACAGAGGATGAAATGGTTGGATGGCATCACTGACTCTATGGACATGAGTTTGAGTAAACTCCAAGAGTTGGTGATGGACCAGGAGGCCTGGCAAGCTGCGGTTCATGGTGTCGCAAAGAGTCAGACACGACTGAGCTACTGAACTGAACTGAACTGAACTTATGGTGTACTTCCCTGACAGTCCAGTGGTTAAGACATCACTTTCCAATGCAAGGGGTGTGGGTTCAATTCCTGGCCAGGGAGCTAAGATCCCCACATGGCTTGTGGTCAAAACAAAACAAAACAGAAAACAAATTTTAACAAATTTAACATATTTTAACAAATTCAATAAAGACTTTAAACATGATCCACATAAAAATAATCTTTAAAAATAAAAAAATAAAAAGTCATGGAATTCATCCAGCTTATTTATTTTTGCAGTGTTTTTTAAATGAGTAGTTCCTTTTTGTTTGTTTTTCAGTATTTCCTGATCTGATTTTGTGATCATTTACCTCTAAGTACACCACTTTTCAAACAGCTCTTGGTTCTGTGCTATGTGACTGAATTTCAGGACATTTCTTTTGTGTTTGAACATCTCAGTCTTTGACTGAAGTAATGTCAACTTATCCTTAAATCTTGCAGCCTCTTGGAAGTGTTCTTTTCCCCTTTCTTCTCCCACTTGCTCTTTATTGTTTCGTGTTTATTTAGAACATATAATTATGTATGTATAATATTGATTGAGAGGTAATTACAGTGGTCTCAATAAGCAAAATAAAAATTACTAATAGAATATGCCTTCAAATATGCTTTTTTTCTGTTTGATAAATCCAGACCTCAGTGGAATTTGTATTTTTGCCTTAGGCTTTCTTATTATAAGTGTTGTTGTTGCAAAATAAGAAGTAAGTAGGTGACATTAAAAGCCTTGACCTTTTGATTGGAATATTTAGTCCATTTACATTTCAGGTATTTTTTAATTAAAGTATAGTTAATTTTGCAATGCCATGTTTATTTCAAGTATACAACAAAGTGATTCTTTTTATGACTAGTATTTTATATATATATATATATATATATATATATATATATATATATATATATATGTACACACACATACACACACACACCTGCATATACCACATCTTCTTTATTTATCTATCAATGGACATTTATGCTACTTCCGTATCTTGACTGTTGTAAATAGTGCTACTATGAGTCTTTGGGTGCACATATCTTTTCAAATGAGAGTTTTCTTGAAATATATGCCCAGGAATGGGATTGCTGGATCATATGGTAGGTCTATTTTTAATTTTTAAGAAACCTCCATACTCTCCATAGTGGCTGTACATTTTACATTTCCTCTAGCAGTGTAGGAGGGTTCTCTTTTCTCCACACACTCTGTAGCATTTATTATTTTTAGACTTTTAAAAATGATGGCCATTCTGACTAATGTGAGATGATACCTCATTGTAGTTTTGATTTGCATTTTTCTAATAATGAGCATCTTTTCACATGCCTGTTGGCTATCTGTATGTCTTCTTTGGAGAAATGTCTGTTTAGGTTTTCTGCTCATTGTTTGATTGGGTGTTTGATATTACACTGTATGGGCTGTTCATATATTTTGAAAATTAATCCCTTATTGGGATTCCCTGGTGGCTCAGATTACGGTAAAGAGTCTGCCTGCAATGTGGGAGACCCAGGTTCAGTCCCTGGGTTGGGAAGATCCCCTGGAAAAGGAAATAGCAACCCACTCCAGCATTCTTGCCTGGAAAATCTCATGGATGGAGGAGCCTGGTGGGCTACAGTCCGTAGGGTTGCAAAGAGTCAGACATGACTTCACTTCAGTCCCTTTTTGGTAGCATTATTTGCAAATATTTCCCCCCAATTTGTAAGTTATCTTTTTGGTATGTTTATGGTTTCCTTTGCAGTGCAAAAGCTTTTTAGTTTAATTAGGCCTCATTTGTTTAATTTTGTTTTTATTTCCATTATGCTAGGAGATGGACCCAAAGTTATGGCTGGAATTTGTCAAAAAATGTTCTACCTGTGTTTTCCTCTAGGATTTTAGAATATCTGGTTTTACATTTAGGTCTTTAATCCATTTTGAATTTATTTTTGTGTATGGTGCTGAAGAATGTTCTAATTTCATTCTTTTTCATGTAGCTGCCCTGTTTCCTCAGCATCACTTATTGAAGAGACTGTCTTTTTTTCATTTATATTCTAGTCTCCTTTGGTGTAGATTAATTGACCATAAGTGTGTGGCTTTATTTCTGGGATTTCTGTCCTGTTCCATTGGCATATGTGTCTGTTTTTGTGCCAGTATCATTCTGTTTTGATTACTGTAGCTTTGTAGTGTAATCTGAAGTGTGATTCCTCCAGCTCCATTCTCTTTTCTCAAGATTGTTTTGGCTATTGAGGGTATTTTGTATTTCCATATAAGTGTAAAAATTTTTTGTTCTTGTTCTGTGAAAAATGCCATTCTTAATTTAACAAGGATTGCATTAAACCTGTAAATTGCCTTGGATAGTATGGTCATTTTAACAGTATTGATTCTTCCAATCCAAGAACATGGTATATCTTTCCATATTTGTGTCATCTTCAGTTTCTTTCCTCACCATCTATAGTTTTCAGAGTACAAGTTTTTTGTCTCCCTAGGGAGATTTATTTCTAGGTATCTTATTCCTTTTGATGCAATAGTAAATAGGATTGTTTACGTAGTTTCTCTTTCTGATAGTTGTTAGTATACAGAAATGTAACAGATTTCTGTATGTTAATTTTATATCCTGCAACTTTACCAAATTCATAGATGAGCTCTAGTAGTTTTCTGGTGGTATCTTTAGGATTTTCTATGATTAGTATCAAGTCATCTGCAAACAATGACAATTTTACTTCTTCTTTTTCAATTTGGATTCCTTTTGTTTCTTTTCCTTTTCCAATTGCTGTGACTAGGACTTTTAATACTATGTTGAATAAAAGTGGGGTGAGTGGGCATCCTTGTCTTGTTCCTGATCTTAGAGGAAATGCTTTCAGCTTTTCACTGTTGAGTATCATGTTATCTGTGGGTTTGTCATATATGGCATTTATTATGTTGAATTATGTTCCCTCTATGCCCAACTTTCTGAAGTTTTTATTATAAATGATATTTGATCTTATCAAAAGCTTTTTCTGCATCTATTGAGATGATCATATAGTTTTTATTTTTCAATTTGTTAAAATGGTATTATGTTGATTAATTTGCAAATATTAAAAAAGTCCTTGCATCTGAGATAAATCCCACTTGGTCATAGTGTATGATCCTTTTAATGTATTTATTGTCAGAGTCAGTTTGCTAGTATTTTGTTGAGGGTTTTTGATAATTGAACAGTTATCAATAGATATGTACTTATTGGTATTTTGTTAATTATTTTCTTTTTGCTTTTGTAGTTTTGTTGTTATTGTTCATTTCTTCTGTTGTCTTCTTTTGTGATTTTATGACTATTATTAGTGTTATATTTGGATTCTTGTTCCTTTTTTGTGTATATATTCATTAGAGGTTTTTGGTTTGTGATTAACATAAGGTTCATATATAACCACACATATATCTATGTCTATATCTATATCTTTATCTATATATATTTGTTGATGATCTCTTAAATTTAAATGCGTTTTAACCATCCTATATTTTTGCTCATTCCCCCAACCAAGTTTAATGTTTTTGATGTTACATTTTTATATTTTTTGTTTCATATATTTCTTAACTACTTGTTGTGAATATAGGTGATTTTACTACTTTTGTCTTTTAACCTTCCTACTAGCTTTATATGTAGTCTATTTACTACTTTTGCTGTATGTTTCCCTTTACTCATGAGATTTTCCCTTTTATAATTTGTGATCATATTTCTAGTTGTGGCCTTTTCTTTTCCACTTAGAAAAGACCCTATAACTTTTCTTGTAAATCTGCTTTAGTGGTACTGAACTCTTCCAGCTTTTTTGTATCTGTAAAACTCTCTCCTTCAAATCTGAATGATTACCTTGCTGGGTAGAGTATTCTTGGTTTTAGTTTTTTCCCCTTTCATCACTTTGAATGTACCTTGCCACTCTCTTCTGGCCTAGAAAAGTTTCTTCTGAAAAGTCAGCTGATAGTCTTATAGGAGCTTCCTTGTACATAAGTAGTTGCTTTTTTTATTGCTGCTTTTAAAATTCTGTCTTTAATTTTTGCCATTGTATGTATAATGGACCTCTTTGGGTTTATCTGGTTTAAGATGCTCATCTGTTTCTTTCCGTAGGTTAGGGAAGTTTTCAGCTATTACTTCTTCAAATAAGTTCTCTGCTGATTTCTCTCTTTTTCTTCTGGAACCCTTACAATATGAATGTTAGTTTGCTTGACATTTTCCCAGTGATCAGTTAAACTGTCCTCATTTTTAAAATTCTTTTTTCTGTTCAGCATGGTTCATTTTCACTACTCTGTCTTCTAGATTGCTAATCCATTTCTCGGTATCATCTAATCTGTTGTTGATTCCTAATGTATTTTTTATTTCAGTTGTTGTATTCTTCAGCTTTGTTTGGTTCTTCCTTATATTTTCTAACTCTGTTGAAATTCTCACAGTGTTCATCCATTCTTCTCCTGACCTCACTGAGCACCTTTACGATCGTTACCTTGAACTCATTTTGGGTAGATTGCTTATCTCCACTTTTTTCCCTCAGGTTATGTCTTATTTCTTTACTTGGAACACATATTTGTCACCTTATTTTGCCCAATTCTGTTGTTTATTTCTATGTATTAGATAGTTCAGTTATGTATCCCGATCTTGGGGAAGTGGCCTCAATGTAGGAGACATCCTATGGGATCCAGAAATACACTCCCCTCTGGTTACCAGAGCTGTGTGCTCTAGGGGTGCCCCTGTGTGAGCTGTGCATGCCCTTCTGTTGTGGTGAGGCAGACTGCTATGAGCAGGGTGGTAGGCACATCCACCTCCTGTGGTGGCTGCAGGTCTGCTGGAGGCTGGGTAGGCTTCTGATGTGGTTGGCTGCTCAGAGGTTGGGGGGGTGGTGTGAGTCTGTTGCTGACCTGCTAGAGAGCAGGACCAGGTCACCATGTGGCTATCCACATGGCAGGGGGATGTGATACAAATTATTTTTCATGGAAGCTGATCTATTTGATATATTGGGTTGCCCAAGAAGTTCATTCAAGTTTACCTGTAAGCACTTACGGAAAACCCTGAATGAGCTTTTTGTCCAACCCAAAGTATAAAAATAACTTTCTAGCAAGGAATAGCCTATAATAGTTAAATCCTCTGCTGGTCATTAACAATATTTTATGACCTTATTTCCATACTTAAGTATGGGAATTTCTAAGATTAATTACCTCAATAATAATTGTTGACTTTCTTGGCGGTCCAGTGATTAAGAATCTGCCTGCCAATGCATGGGACATGTGTTCAATTCCTGCTCTGGGAAGATCCTGCGTGCCCATTTGCCACAGCTACTGAAGCCTGCATGTGCTAGGGCCCTTTGAGCCACAGCTGCTGAGGCTGTGTGCCGCAACTACTGAGGCTGTGTGCCTAGAGCCTGTGCTCCGCAACAGAAGCCAGCATGATGAGAAGCCTGCGTACCATGATGAAGCGTTGCCCCTGTTCACTGCAACGAGAGAAAAGCCTGCACGCAGCAACAAAGACCCAGCATAGCCAAAAAACAAAGGAAAATAATGGTAACCAGTTGTTCTTCATATCATATGGATCTGATTTGTTTTGGTGTTTAGGATCTAGTACCTCAAAGGAAAAATGGGTTGCTCTCTCCAAGCCATGAAAATGGATGTTATGCTAAATATAATAGCATGCCGGAAGACAACAGTTTGTCAAAGAAGTTGGTGGTAAAAGCAGCAACATTACACCCATCAGTTGCTCTCTAGTGGCAGATTACATTAAACCACTTGTGTGCTCAGCTTGCACCCATATTCAGTACTTGGAAAAATCTAAGATACTTCATTGGTTACACTGGAGCAACTCGATCTCCAAGGATTTAGACTCTTATTTATAGGAAATCTCTTTGATTCAGAGCATTGGTTTAACCTCTTTTCTTAGTAAAGCGAGTGTTCTGGGTTTTGGAAATGCCATGGTTATAGTATATGTTGTATTTAGTCATTTTCTTATAGTGATTAAGGAAATTGTATATTTTTATCATACATAGCAAATTATTAATGTTGTACAGTATTTGCAATATTTAACTAGCGTATGGCCAGCACTTTAAAAGTATCTTTCCCTATTGGTATATTTGTTCTCCAGGTTACTTTTTTCTTAAGCATGTATCTTCAGCATCTCAAAGAAAAATAAACTGTTTAGCCTTACCTGTAAAACTTCCTAGTTAATTTTAACATGGTCCCCAAGCTGTTAGTTATATGTTCAAATTGAAAAAATAAATGAGCTCCTGAAGACCTTCTAAAGATATTTAAGCTATATCAGTGCTTACCTTGCTCCCAAATGCTTTTCATTTTCTAGGAGGTTATCAAAATATCTTTTCTTGGGAAAGATATACATATGTAATTCACCATTTAGACTTAATGCTGGGAATACATTTTAAATCTTGATGAGATGAATTTGAAAGCTTTACAGAGAATGGGGCACCCCACCCACTTGTACTGTATAAATTCTGAACCTGTGTCTGAATGGAGAAATCTGTGTTATGTATTTATTCTTAAGAAGGACCAGCATGTAAATAATTGAGATCTGAATGTTCATATTTCTAGGCAATTTTTTGAGTTTATACTTGATTGATTGTGCCTCTGGATGCTGTACTTTTTCCTGAGTTTGTACAGTTGTAGTCTTGTGACAGTCATCAGATAAATCACTAAATGGAGGGAGCCTGTCTTGATTTCCAGCTAAAGGAAGTGTAGTTCCCCTCAGACAGGAACAGACGCACCTCTTGTCCTTTCTACAGATTTCCTGTGTAAGAAGCGCAGTTTTAGGGTAGGAAATAGGGTCAGACAGGCCAGGGATTGGGGGAGGAATGGGAAGGGTATTTATTGCTGGAGCTGCCAAGAAAGGACACGATTATTGCTCATACTACAAATTTTGAATTATGGGAACTTCCTGAAGATACTGAGCAGCAAGTCCTACACAAGAAGGCCTATGACTGGTATTTAGAGCATATGCCGAATGGAGTGATTTTTTTTCTTTTTTTTTTTTTAGTATCACTGAACTCAGTGGAGGAGACCAGAGTTAGGTTAAGCCAGTGATTCTCCAATATGGTCTTTGGACCAGCAGTATCAGTATTACCTGGAACTTGTAAATACAAATGGTAGTCCGTGTTTTAACAAGATCTTCGGATGATTTTAGATGTATGTCAAGTTTGAAAACCACTGGCCCAGGAAATTCTAAGTGGTTGAGAACTATTTTGCCTAATTGTGGTGGCCAAGTCACAAAGTTGAAAAAGAATGAGTGAAGGTGTAACTGAGTGTTGGAGCATCCTTTAATCATTATGTAAGTATGGCATTTATTTCAGACAGAGAGACAGAAGAGATACTGATATCTTCACTATAGATAATGGAATAACAAGTAACACTTGTTTTATAGGTAGAAATTACTTCGTGTTCACTTTGCCTTCTTTTCCATTTCAATATTTTAAATATATACTTTATGTATGCAATGACTTGTGAGAATCCTGTTTTTGTGGTTTCATGATGGCAAGAGTTGGTTCAAATAGCTCAAGTATTTCAGAAGCATTAGGGTACATAAGAATTACCTGGTCATCTTGTTTAAAATGTGGATTATTGGCCGGTATCCCTGGAGATTTTGATTTAATAAGTCTGACATAGTGTCTAGGAATCTGGTTTTTTTAAGTCGAAGTAATAGTT
The DNA here is from genome assembly GCF_963930625.1 of Muntiacus reevesi. NCBI lineage: Eukaryota > Metazoa > Chordata > Mammalia > Artiodactyla > Cervidae > Muntiacus > Muntiacus reevesi. The sequence goes on from NC_089258.1 coordinate 13,542,363, forward strand.
GATTTACAATGTTGTGTTAGTTTCTGGTATATAGGAAAGTGACTCAGTTCATATATATAGATATAAATTTTCATATTCTTTACCATTATGGTTTATTACAGGATATTGAATATAGTTCCCTGTGCTACAGTAGGACCTTGTTGTTTATCTGCTTTATACATAGTGGTTTGTAGCTGCTAACGCCAAACTCCTGACTTATCCTCCCTCACTCCCTTTCCCCTTGGTAACCATAAGTTTGTGTTCTGTGCCTGTGAGTCTTTCTTTGTTTCATAAATAAGTTCCTTTGTGTCATATTTTAGAAGAATGTGTATTTTTAACAAGCACTACTCCCATCAGCCTGTACCTCCCCATTTGATTCTAGTGCATGTGATTCTCAGATCACACTTTGAGAAACACTGTGATAGATCTCTGAGAAGAGCTGCCGTTTATCTGTCTGTAAAACAAGTGTTCTCATGAGTTTCTGAGGATATTTACAGATGTGAGTCAGAATTGCTAGTAATGAAGCTACCTGAATGTGTAATGCTCACTGGAATTTGATGCTTAGGATGCAATTCTTTGAGAAATCATAAGTAGTCTTCCCAGTCAAAATGCTCCCAAAGACCACTTTGATAGTGTAATACTATAACACAAAACCAACCAGACTTAAATGTTTTGTACTCTTATATATTCTCTGAATGATCTTTAGAAAGCCTGTCTTTACAGGTATGGGGCTACATATCAAAGCTTCACACAGTCAAAAAATATATTAGCTTGAGAAAATATGAAGCAAGTATATCTTTCCAGTCTCTAAGCCATGTGCTCAAAGCCTAAATGGCATCAAGAGTGTTAAGAAATAATATGTCAATGAGTCTACTGGCCAGAACCCTAAGGTCACTGTCAGGGTCAGGAGTAAATAGATTTATATTTTTCTTACATTGAATTATTTTTAAAAGTTGTTATATCTAACTTTCAGGAAAATAATCAATGAATAAAAAATGGAGCAGGAAGCTTTTTTTTTTTTTCCTGTTCTCTTTGGAGAGAGCCTTCAGTTACTATCTTTCTGTATACCTCACTATTCCAGGGGCTTTCCATGATTCAGCTGGTAAAAAATCCACCTGCAATGTGGGAGACATGGGTTTGATACCTTAGTTGGAAAGATCCCCTGGAGAAGGGAAAGGCTACCCACTCCAGTATTCTGGCCTGGAGAATTCCATGAACTGTATAGTCCGTGGAGTTGCAAAGAGTTGGACATGACTGAGCGACTTTCACTTCACTTCACTTCACTATTCCAGAATTCAGTTAGGGCTTCTCAAATGAATGAGAGTAAAGAAAGTGGCATGTTCTTGATTCACCTACTTAGGATGGATAACTGTCAACAGAGTTCCTCCCTCTGCAGTGGATAAAGGGAATAAAAAGAAAATGATCAAAAATTCTAGTGTCTTCAGTGTGAGTGTTTTTGAGGAGAGGTGGTATGGTGACATCCCCCCATCAGGAATGGGAATAAGCTCCTCTTTGGAATCTGTTTCAAGCCACCAATGGTACTAAAATTTCAAAATGAAATGTTACTTATTTTCTTTATGCAAGAGGAACAGGTGTAGCAGAGCCCAGCCTCCTCTCTGCCCTGGAGTCACTACTTTAATTGTGGGCCCCTCTGTAACCTCTTGAGGGAATAAGGAAATGGCAACCCACTCCAGTGTTCTTGCCTGGAGAATCCCAGGGACAGAGGAGCCTGGTGGGCTGCCGTCTATGGGGTCGCACAGAGTCAGACACAACTGAAGCGACTTAGCAGCAGCAGCAGCTATAACCTCTAGGACTGGTGTCGACAGGAAAGAAGCAGGTTCAGGAAAAATCCGCATCTGATCATCAGACAGTCGTCCTTCTGCCAAATTCAGCTCTGCTTGGCAAGCTGAATGTGGCAGTAGCACTAGTATCACAGTGTGTCTAAGAACTTGTAGAGAAGGCCTGGCATCCCTGTTCTTTCATCCCTCGTGGAGGCCTGCTGTCCACCATTTTCCTGTACATTTCCACACCCCCACCCCCACCCCGTCACACCCCATACTGTTCTCGAGAGACTTTCTCTTGGCTCAGCACCAGCCCTGTTGCTCCTGACCATGTGCCTTACTTTATAAAAAAGAAACATCCTAAAAGTGGTTTTCTGAACATCTAGTTTCCCTGTCACTTTTTAAAGTATAGGTATGTTACCAGGCAAAGCTATTTGTTTTTTCTCTCAACCAGTGTTTTCTTGAATTGTATCCAAGATGATTTAAAATGGTACAAGGATAGGCATAGTTCGAATTTTAGTGTATGGTGGAAACCCCATGATTTCGTGGTTATTAGAGAAGGTAAATCAATGGTGAAGTGGATTGAAGGAAAATAGTAAATACAGTTGGAGTGGTAGTGGTGTTCAGTCACTCAGTCGTGTCTGTCTCTTTGCGACCCCATGGACTGCAACGTGCCAGGCTTCCCTGCCCTTTGCTGTCTCCTGGAGCTTGCTCAAACTGGTCCATTGAGTCAGTGACGCCATCCAACCATCTCATCCTCTGTCATCCCCTTCTCCTCCTGCCTTCGATCTTTCCCAGCATCAGGGTCTGTGTGGGTTGGTATGAGGATGGCAAAAATACTCAAAGATGACTAGGTGACTAAAGCTTGGGAATTACTGCTTTAAACAAATACTCAGGGCTAATGTTTTTTGAAATTGTCTTCAAAATGAGTTCCAAGATTGAAATGCTATGCCATGTTGAAAGCAGACATGTACTCAGCATGGCATAATTCTTTAGTTGTAAATTCCTGTTGAAATCAATGTGTATCATTTAAAAATAGTCCCTTTAGGGCTTCCCTGGTGGCTCAGTTGTCAAGAATCTGCCTGCCAGTGTAGGAGAAACGGGTTCGATCCAGGAGGATCCCACGTGCAGCGGAACAACTAAGCCTGTGTACCACAGCTATTGAGCCTGTGGTCTAGAGCCCAGGTGCTAAAACTACCGAAGCCCATGTGCCCTAGAGCCCTTGCTCCCCAACAGGAGAAGCCACTGCAATGAGAAGCCTGCGCACCACAACTAGAGAGTAGCCCCCGCTTGCCACAGCTAGAGAGACGCCTGCACAGCAATGAAGACCCAGCACAGCCGAAAGTGAATAGATAAAATTATTAAAATAAATTAAAAATTGTCCCTTTAAAGTATCAAGCTTATAATAATCCTTGCTATTATCATTTATATGTATTTATTGAGCCTTTTAATCTAGATTATATAAGATTTTTTATCTTCCGTAGGACACTTAAGAGAAGACCACTGTAAAACTTTGTTAAAATACTTTGCTTTTCTTTTCCTCCCACTTTTTAAATGATAGCTTTATTTAGATGTAACTCACATACCATAAAATTTACCCTTTAAAAGTGTACGATTCAGTGGTTTTTAGTATATACACAGAGTTCTGTAGCCCTCACCACCATTTAGAAAACTAAAATATCCTAAAAAGGGTTTTGTCATCACTCCAAAAAAGACCTCTTTATCCATTAGTAATCTGTCCCCGTTTTGCCTTTACCCAGCCCCTGGCAACCACTAATCTACTTTCTGTCTTAGTGGTTATGCCTATTCTGGACAGTTCATATAAATGGAATCATATAATATATGGCCTTTTGTGTCTTCCTTTCACTTAGCATAGTTTTTTCAAGCTTCATCTTTTTTTGGTATTTATCAGTGTGTTATTCCTTTTTATGGCTGAAATATTCCATTGTATGGCTGTACCACATTTTGTTTTCCATTCATCACTTGATTGGCATTTGGGTTGTTTTGCTGCTTTTCTTTCAACAGTATTAAAAATACCTGGGGTTTTTGAGATAGTCACTGGATGACTGCAGGTGTGTTCTAGAGGGGTTTCATGCTGTGAGTGGGAACTGGATATCTTACTCCTGTGATCATGAATTCAAGGAGTCTGTATCTGTAATCTCTTTATGCTAATAAATAGATTCTTCCATGAGCTCAAGCAGTGAATTTCCCTCCATAGCAGAACTGCTGCTGCTGCTGCTGTCGCTTCAGTCATGTCTGACTCTGTACGACCCCATAGTCGGCAGCCCACCAGGCTCCCCCGTCCCTGGGATTCTCCAGACAAGAATACTGGAGTGGGTTGCCATTTCCTTCTCCACCGGAGCAGAACATTTGTTATTAAAAAACTACTTTCACATTATTTAGGGCTTCCCTGGTGGCTCAGATGGTAAAGTGTCTGCCTGCAATGCAAGAGGCCTGGGTTTGATCCCTGAGTTGGGAAGATCCCCTGGAGAAGGAAATGGTAACCCACTCCAGTATCCTTGCCTGGAAAATCCAATGGACAGAGGAGCCCTGTAGGCTATAGTCCATGCGGTCTCAGACAGTCGGACTTGACTGAGTGACTTTAAAAAAAAATTCACTTTATTTCTTTTTTTTTTTTTTTTTTAAATATTATTTTATTAGTTGGAGGCCAATCACTTTACAACATTTCAGTGGGTTTTGTCATACATTGACATGAATCAGCCATATAGTTTATTTCTTTAAGGCCCAAATTTCAAAAATAGCTTTGATTAAAAACAGTGCTTTTCAACATTTCCAGAAGAGGAAATCTTACTTTAAAAGCTAGTATTTTTCTCTGTACTTTCTTATCCAATTTCTTTATTTTTACCCTACCGAACCCTGTAACCCAGTTCTATTAATCTAGGTCCTATTTCCAGTACATGAATATTTATGGACATAATAAATTATATTACTTCTCCTAATAGAATTTTTAAAGTTTCGTTAATTTTTATCATAGCATAACAAAAATTCCTGGGTGGTCTGATAATGCTTTCATCATTAAATGTTAGACATTGAGCCAATTCTTTTTATTTTTAAAGGGTATATTGTTGAATTATATCCACAAAAGTGTTCAATAGTTATTTATCTTGGGCCTGTGGTATGCAAAACTCTTGGTGGAATAATACCCCTTACTTTTGCATCTGCTTTAATTATACATTGGGGCTTCCCTGATGTCTCAGCAGGTAAAAATCTGTCTGCAAGGCAGGAGACACAGGCAATAAGGGTTCAATCCCAGGGTCAGGAAGATACGCTGGAAGAGGAAAATGACAACCTACTCCAATATTCTTGCCTGAAAAATACCAAGGACAGAGAAACGTGGTGGGCTACAGTCCAAAGGGTTGCTAAACCGGACACAGCTGAGTAGTAAGGATGCATTCTTGCATAGTCATACCTTATTTCAACTGTTGTCCTCAATACTCAATGCGTTAAATACAGTGAGTGGCCTCCAGTGTGACCTGAGTTGATTATGAGGGTTAGAAACTGTCATGTGAGAATCAGGTGAAAGAATGGATGTCCCATTTTTGAAGAGAGTATTCAGGCAGTGATGTGACAGTCCTCCAGTCATTCAGAGCTTGTCTATAGAAGTCTTGTTCTTTTGGAGAGTGACGGGGAGAAATCTGATTGAAAGAAGCATATGTCAATAAGGCTGGAACTCCTCACAGCCTAAAAGTAGACCTAAATCATGAGTTTATGTTCTAATTTTCCATCCTTTTTCACATTTCCACTGTCTTCTAATCCCTAGATTGTCTAGTCCAGTGTCTCGTGGTAAGAATGGTTTTTGGATAGTATGTTGCTTATTCAGGGATATATTGAATCATCATTAATACATTATTTTAGCTTTAATAAATAAAATATAAGTGTGTAAAGTATTATTTGGTATTATGCAATTTTATATAGTTAACTTTTTTTAGGTCAGGATTAAAATAAAAAATGTATGTTAAGATTTTATCACTCCTTAAAATATGGAGCCTGTAACATAATATAAATTGCAGGGCCTGCAACACAGTATAAATTGCCTTGCCAATAAGCAATAGAGAATAGAGTGTGGTGGTATTCGTGAGTGGTAGGAAGACTGTTGATGGTGAACAGCCATAGGAATATAAGAATAGCTTTTGACCTGTTGCAGTGTTGCCTTTCTCTTTCATCTTAAGGGTTTAGGCTCTGATTCACTTCCTGTACTTTAACTGGGCATTTTTGATCTAGAGTTGGACTGTGCTTTCAGGCAAAGTGTAGTTTTAAGGGTCTGTGATCGGAAGTCAGACCGTATAAATCTAAATTTCAGCTCGGCCATCTAATAACTGTGAACTTAGGGAAGTATCTTCAGCTCTTTGAGCCTTAATTACTCACCTTTAGAATGGAGATGAAAAACTTCATCACATAGGGAGGAATAAATGACTATCATGTACTTAATGCATCTAGACTTCTCATAGCAAGCAGTTGTTAGATGCAGTTGCTAATTATTAATACTACTTTGCAGAGGTCAGGTGCCTTCTCAAAGATTTCTGAGAGGCAGTAGTCCAGAGGAGTTCTGAACTGACTCATTTCCTAAAGGTGAAAGACTTTGGTCTGCCTGATTTCTCTAAGTTACTCTAGATTCATTTTGCTAGCTTGGGACCAATACATTCTAGGGAAGTTTTTGGGTAAATGGGATTCTCCTGGCCTGCCATAGTCTAGATCTGTTCCTGCCTTGTAGGAGAAAAGAAGTACCTTTGTCTCAGGGGAGATATAGAAAAGAGCAAGAAATTTTTTAAAAATTAAAAAGATTTTTAATTGATGGGGATAGGGGGCAAAGTGGACTACATCTAAATCTTCATGAGTACTTAGCATGCCAAGCCTCTTCAGTCATGTCTGACTCTTTGAAACCCTATGGACCATAGCCTGCCAGGCTCCTCTGTCCGTGGGATTCTCCAGGCATGAATACTGGAGTGGGTTACCACATCCTCCTCCAGGTAATCTTCCCGACCCAGGGATTGAACCACACCTCCTGTGTCTCCTACATTGGCAGGTGAGTTCTTTACCACTAGTGCCGCCTGGGAAGCCTTCATGAGTATCATAAAACTATTCAAAGTTGTATGATTGAGACATCCATTCAACAAGTGTCTATTAAGCATTTATGCATACCACTTAGTCTTGTCTAGGAGAGAGTATGTTAGAAAATTTTGGGTTTCATCACTAAGACTGCTTTTCAGATCCATACTGGGATCTCTTTATTATGCGCTTTTCCTGTGGCAGGTTGCAGGGGCGCATCCTGGTTTTCTCTCTTCCCAGAACCGCCTCTACCCACTCTTCAACCTTTCTTTGTTGTCCCTATAGTTGTCTGCAGACTCTTTTAACATTAGGGATTTTCTTGCTAATCCTGATGGAAAAAATAGAAGAAGACTAACATATATAGGATTATTTAAAGATTTGGATGTTTTTACAATTGAAATTACCAATTTAGTGCTAAGATAGTAACTGCTAAAATTGGAATTGGAAGATAAGATGGGCTTCTTTCCTCTTGCTAAGCAGGAAGCCCCCCAAACCAATTCTGTTCCATGTACCACTCCTCTCTCTCCTCTGTGCCCACTGAAAATCCATCTTTCCACCACCAGAGGAGATAAAATTCCCCGTCTCAAGTGTGCAGTTTGTATTTCCAAGGTGATATGATGATACTCGGTTTTAAAAAATACCTGGGACTTTGTTTTAACCAAGTATTATAAGATGACACACATGTAGACAAACTGCCTTTGAAATAAGAGTTTATTATTTACAATTCCAAGAGAAGGGAGTCGGTCATGCAGGGCCACAGCTGGAGGCACAGAGGTTGATCAGGAGGCAGGAGGAGTGAGAGGAAAGCATGAGCATGAGCCTTTATTGTGGTTTCTGGGGGAAAGGCAAGGCGGGGCAGGGTCCTCAGACTTAGGATCGGCTAGTTTGAATTATTTCAGAGGGTTCTGAGCTGCAAGGGTGGTCCCTAGTTGTCCGGTATCTTACCTTAAGTGAGTTAGACTGGGAGGAATATTGATTTGATGTGTGAGTTAGATAAAGGAGGTGGTTGAGGGTATGGACTCTGGATTGGTTGGTTTGCATATTAGCTAGCCCTGGAAGGGGCTGTCTCCCTAGGATCAGTAAGCCCTCAGAACCTCAAAGTATTATAAAATACAGGGAAAAAAAAAAATGACTAGCACATACTCTTTCCAGCAGAACTGTGCTTATCATAGAGTGATTCTTTTGGGGACATTTTCATATTGAATGATGACAAAGAATGGTAAAGCGGCTCCCTGTATCCCCAGGGTTTACCGTCTACCTTAGTGGATAAAGTCTACACACATGAAACTGTAACTAGGCATGCAAGGCACAACTTTCTGTGCTAGAAAGATCCGCACAGGGTAATGGAAGTTCAGTGAAAGGGGAGATCAGAATGTCCTAGAACAATATAGGGCAGTGGTTAAGAGGACAGTCTTTGGAGTCAGAATGCTGGGTTCATCTGGCTTCATTATTTATTAATCATATAATCTTGAAAGTGAAAGTGAAGCCGCTCAGTCGTGTCTGACTCTTTGAGACCCCATGGAATGTAGCTTACCAGGCTCCTCTGTCCATGGGATTTTCCTTAAGCATGTTGTTTAATCCCTGTATTTTAGTTTCCTCATCTATAAAATGAGTTTAATGATACCTGCTTCATAGAGTCATTGTGAGACATTGAAAGTACTAACTTTAGAACAAGACCTAGCACTTAGTAAGTATTTGGTTAATGTTGGCTGATATTAGGGCTGTGGAGGAAGTTTAGTGGAGTGGATAGAATTGATCTTTAAGCAGAAGAGAGAGAGAAATTATTCCTTTGTTTGGGTAGGAGAGGGTACGGGGTGGTGGCTGGAACTGAGTCTGGCAGATTCAGGTAAAAGATGTTGGTTTGGTAGGATAAGTTTGAAAAAATAGGTTGATGAAAGTTTTGATCCTAAGGAGTCTGTGTTTTTGTTTCTTTTCCGTTATACCATAGAAATTCATTTGAGGCATGCTGTTTTACTTTATTTTTTTAAAAGCAGGGACATGACATTAAATTAGTGCTTCAGGGACTTTCATCTTGTTGGTGTGGTTTTGGAGAATTAGCAAGAGAAACTATGAGTTAGCAATAGAAGCAAACAACTTTAAAATCTGTGCTTTGAAAATATAAAAACATGTTTCTAGCTCATGCTGATATCCATCACAGCTCAACTCAAGGCTCTTAGCACAGTCATTCAGAGATAGAACAGCTAATATCTCATATTTTGTTTGCCTTAAGAGAGGGAAAAGAACACTCTGGAGGGTCGCATCCCAGCAATTAAATGCTAGGCCTGGAAACGATACTCACACTTCTGTTTACAACCATCAGGTACAACTAGTCATATGGTAGTAACCAACCACAAGGGTTCCAGAAATTGTAGTATTCTCTGTTTGAGAGGAGGGGCCAAGGAGGTAAAACTGAAAATATTTGTATATAGCAATAATGACCCTTCACCATACATGACTTGTCTTTTAGAAGGTTGTCATATGATAGTTCAAGTAAGTGGTCTTAGCTTTTGAATTAGGGTTGTTGCAGTCAATGTGGAAAAGTCAGATTGGAGAAAGAATTAAAACTTAAAAATTGGTAATTGATTTTATAGAATTACAAAGGAAAGAGGAGTCAGGAAGAGGCAAAACTTTTAGATGCAGTGGAAGGTGATGCTGCCATAACAGACAGAAACATGGAAGGTGGTATATGTGAAGTGAGTTGCAGGATGATTGGTGGTTGTCCTGCAGGCCTCTAGAGCTGTGCTCCTTGAAGTATACTCCACCAACCAGTGCCTACCTCAAACTCTAGTTGGTCTGCAAGCAGATAAGTACAGAAACAAAGAGTAATCATGATAGTAATTCTTGGACTTCGTCAGTGGCTCAGCGATAAAGAATCTGCCTGCAATGCAGGAGACGCAGGAGACTTGGGTTCAATCCCTGGGTTGGGAAGATCCCCTGTAAGAGGGCTTGGCAACCCACTCCAGTATTCTTGCCTGGAGAATCCCATGGACAGAGGAGCCTGGTGGGCTACAGTCCGGAAGTTCACAGAGTCAGATACAGCTGAAGCCACTGGGTGCACACACACGGTAATTCTTGCAGTGCTGGGGTTTGCTCTGATTATGTTTATGTTAAAGCTAATACTTTTAAAGCAGGGGCTTGTGTTTTGTATGTCTTTTTAATTTTTTTGTGATTTGATTTTCTTATGTTTACAGAAGTATTGACCTGTAACAGGGGGGAAAATGCGTAGCCCTACACTGCAGATAGTTTGGGAAACATTACTTTGGAGTTAGGTGATAGGAAATTGAAGATCAGAGCTGTTGATAAGGTACAGAGTCCTTTCCATAGAATGATTAGTTGAGTATCTGAGATGTGAGCAAAAGGAAGACTCCAAAATGGAAGAGGGCCCAGGACTGAGCCTTGGTGAACACCCAGTGTTCTGTGGGTAGAGTTATGAGGAAATGTAGACAGTACAAAGTCTTAGGAATCATTTGGAGGGTGATAGTATCAAATGCCACAGAGAGTCAAGGAAAATCAGAACTGAGATCAAGCTAGATTTGTTAAGATGAAAGTCATTGGAGGGCTTCCCTGGTAGCTCAGCAATAAAGAATCTGCCTACAATGCAGTAGTCGCAGGAGACATGGGTTCAGTCCCTGAGTCAGGAAGATCTCCTGGAGGAGGGCACAGCAATCCAATCCAGTATTCTTACCTGGAGAATCCCATGGACAGAGTAGCCTGGCAGGCTACAGGCCACAGGGTTGCAAAGAGTCAGACACGACTGAAGCAACTTAGCCTGGCACAGCACAAGTCATTGTGAGTGTTTAAAAGTAAACTTTTAGTGAAGTGGTTTGGTCAGATGCCAGATTTCAACAGTAATAAGAAATGTGTGATCATACAATGGAAGAGGTATAAACTATCAGTTGCAAAATCTTGATGGCAAAACAGAAGCAAAGACTAGAATGGTAGTTACTAGGCCAAAAAAGGGAAAGCGCATTTTTGTTATTCTTTTTTTTTTTTTTCCCCAGCAGGAAAACCTGAGCAACTTTAAAGGCTCCTGTCAGCCAGAGGTGCGAAAGTTGATGTGGGAAGGAGGAAGGAGGTGGCAGTGGTCTGTGGCTAGGAGTAGGAGTGGAGAACAGAGGCCATGGGAGTGAAGCTGGGAGTAGAGATGAGGGTGGGATGAAGAGGAATGGTGCAGAACCTAGATAGCTACTGGTAGGGAGCAAACTGAGTGTGGTTAAGGAGCAAGCATGGGAATGGGATTTGCATATCTCAGCAGACTAAAACAGAGGAAGATACAAGGTGGGCATTACTGTGGTCAAGCAGTGATACAGTGGAGGTGGTCACAGTTAAGCAAGCAGGGACTCAGAAGCACTTGTGAGAGTATTCATGAAATGGCTCAAAATTGTGACTCTGGGTTCAGCCTAGGAAATTCAACTTCTTACTGTAATCAATTCCTATTGACTCAGTAAATAGGAGTATTAAATAATAATGTAATGGGGGGAAGAATAAAGTTGGGTTACTTAATCCCCAGTAATGATTAAAAGCAAAATTTAAAAAATGTTACAAAATTGATTTAGGGTAAAATCATTTAATTAAACTTATAGCTAATATTTAGAATTGGAAAAGACCCTGATGCTGGGAGGGATTGGAGGCAGGAGGAGAAGGGGACAACAGAGGATGAGATGGCTGGATGGCATTACCGACTTGATGGACGTGAGTTTGAGTAAACTCCAGGAGTTGGTGATGGACAGAGGCCTGGCATGCTGTGATTCATGGGGTCGCAAAGAGTCAGACATGACTGAGCGACTGAACAGAACTGAACTGAATATTTAGAAACAGTCATTATTCATCTGAAGCGTGAAAAAATGTGAAGTGCATTAAACATTGTAAAATTTGAAAAGTGCCTAAAAATTTCTGCCTGACAGACTAATCTATTATCTCTCATTTTCATTGAATTCTCTCTTCTTTTAAGTGTTAGAGTGGGACAAAAAATGGGCAAAGATGTAATGTCTGTTGTTGTACCCACTTCTCCCTTCCCTGACCAGATCCTTCTCCCTTCACAGCCTTGAATGCAGCCCTCAGGAAGCCTCCCGCCTTGGCTGTTTTCTGTGATGGGCCTCTGTCTTGTTTTCCAAATGGCCTGGTTAGTCTGGAGGATTGCTCAGCAGTAGAGACCGTGTATACAGTGATTAAGGACACTCTGGAGTCCAGCTGCATGAGTTCATATGTTGGTAATCTCGGACACTTAACCTGAGGATAATTTCCTCATCTTCAAAAGGGGATATTAAGAGTAAAAAGGATTGCCAAAAGAGTAGGAGTGGCAGATACGTAGTAAGAATTCAATAAATATTAATCATTTCTTCTAAACAGATACTCTCTAATAGATGTTTTCACTCCTTTCACTAGTTTCAAGGTTTTCATAAGTGCACTTCAAAAAAAAAAAAGCAGACAAATCCAGATTATTTGCCCCTGGATAGTGGAAAGTTGCCTGGATATCTAGAGTCTTGTTCTCTGAGCAAGATGACAAAGGCCAAGGGAAGATGGAAGAATAAAGGATTATAGGAAGACATGGACAAACTTAATAAGAGGTGTACCTACAACAGACTATGCTTTGATTGACTCATTCTTTGTTGTGTTCCATTGACATGTCTTTAATACTTTTGACACAGAAAGCTTATTTTCTAATTTTAAGATTTATTTGTTTCATTTTAAATCTTAAATTGTTGGTAGCCCCAAAACAGTTGCCAGTGTTGATGAAGACATATCTCCTAAGGAAGAATCAGATATGAAGTTCAGAAGTTAAGTAGCCTTTCTGCCACATTCACTGGCCAGCCTCCATGGGCAAGTATGACTTTTTTGTAAAAGGAGTAGAAGAGTGAAATCTTCCTTTCTCTATAACTGTAATAAGTTCTCCTAGGAATCCTTTACCAATCACTCTGCTATAATTTAGTTTAAGTGGCACTTTTTTAGAAAACTGAAACAAGCTGTACTTTGCAAGCTAGTAGCATTCAAAGGGATAAATACTTTCCTCTTTGAAAATGGAGTGAAATCACTTCCAATATGATCTTTGCAACCCAATGCCTGCTGATAATGTGAGCATAAACACATTAGGCACCAAAGAGGAATGGCATCTGGATGCTAAGATGTGATCAGAACAGCCAGAATAAACCAAGCTGCCGTGAGGGAAGCTGAATTCCATCATACCGCATCATGTTGGAGCATAATTCAGTGTAGTCATATACTGATGTGAGTAAAGTCAGTTTTTGTTTTCAGTGTTCACATTTTAGACCTCTGTCTCCCTCGCCCCTTGACTGGTTTGTTATAATATATAAATCAAGCCACTGCTGACAGTGATTTGCTTTCTTTATCCAGGAAAAGGTCTTTTGCTATGATTCTGACTTGGCTTCACTGCATTGATCTTCATCACAAACTTTTTATAATTCCCGCAACAACCTTGACTCTAGGTTTTGAGATTTTTTGTGGGTTTTTTTTTTTTTTTTTTTGACGTATGCTTATCACAATAGGGTCTTTCATTACATGATCACAGATTACATGCAGTCACTCTTGTATGCTTCATAAAAGCATTAAGTTTAAAGAAAAGATACTATTAAAACTTGAGACCAGAGAGCACAGTTTATCTTATTTATAGTTTGGCTTAAAGATTGGTATTTAAGTTAATATCATACCACATGTGGTAATCCTGCAAAGTGCTGCATATTTTTATTTATAGTTAAGGGAATAAAGCGAAATCCCCATTTCATTATGTTATCTTTCATTATTTACTCAGTGATAAATGACGTTGCCTCGTGTTTTGCAATGAAATGAGTTTTGCAGTGAAAGACCCCATTGTAGCATGTATTTATATGGGGTGGGGGGTGGGCAGGTTGTTAAGAGTTATGGTTTCAGAGGGAATTTAAACTCTGAATATCCTGGTACTTGTTCAGTTAAAACATATAGGTTAATGTTGTTTTTAACACTGCATTTTTAAGTTGAAAAAAAAGGAATGAACAAAGGGGTAAAACTGAAAATGCTGGAAACCAGAAAAAATGACTGAAGGCATGTCAGCATATCCAAAACGCAAAGATTAAAATTGTACCAGGGAGGAGAACAAGATGGTAGGGGAGTAGCTGGACGTGGAGTGCATCTCTGTCCACGGAAGCATCAGGAACACACCTTCAGACACAGAAGTGCGTGTAGAACATCAGCTGAGAGCGGACAGGAGTACCTGAGCAGAGGAAAAGAATATATAGAACCACGCAAACCTTGGTAGGACGAAGGAACTAGGGGGGGAAACAGGAGTGTTGGTAGGACTGGACCTGCACCAGCTGCAAGAGGCTTGAAAAAAAGCCTCTGATAGGCCCATAACTCCTGTGGCAGAGGCAATTCGTGTCTCTGTGCACTTGGCGCTGCCAGGGTCCCTGCAACCCAAGCAGCTGTGCCACATTCACGCTCAACCCTCACTGGGGCAGAGCTGCCTCAGGCAAAAAAACAGTCTTGCATCTATGCATGCAGAGTTGCTTCGGTCATGTCCAACTCTTTGTGACCCTGTGGACTGTGTCCTGCCAAGCTTCTCTGTCAGGGGGCTTCTCCAGGCAAGAATACTGGAGCGTATTGGCCAATGCTGGTTGCCATACCCTTCTAGAGCACTGTATTTCCTACTCCCCTAGCCACCCACTCCCCTGAGTACCTGGTGCTGCCAGAACCCCTGAGACCCAAGCAGCTGCACCATCTCCACACCTGGCCGTCATGGGGCAGACCCAAGTCCTCCAGGGCAGCCTCAGGAGCAAATCCCAGTGCAGAGTTGGAAATAAAACCACAATTGAAACCCAGGGGAAATGTGGCTAAGGAAGAAGACCCAGAACCTTCCCACTGTCTGTACAAGCTGCAGATTAAATCCACACAATCCAATAGGCAGACTCTGTGTCTATGGAATATATAAAAGGACATTGAGAGCTCCCGCAAAAGAAAATGCATTAGTTGTGGTAGTTGTGGACATTGGAGGCAAGAACACACAGGAGCAGGGCCAGATTAGAATCTGAGCTGCACCCACAGCAGGGCCAGAGACCAGCACAGTGTCAGAGGGCATCCTAGGGAGGTGAGGTGGACTGTGACTCCCAGCGAGGGAAAGGACTCTGACAGCAGAGACTCAAGAAAAACATTTATTATTGTTATGTTTTGACTTGTTTCTTAGATTCTTTTGAATTTTTTTCTTTTTTCTCCTTCTGTTGTAGTTGTTAATTTTATTAGCACTATGAAATCTAAGCTTTTGAGCTTTTTTTCCTTCACACTTTTCATTGTTGTTATAAACTTCTGCCTCTATGTTGAACTTTTGCAGTTCTGTGGAGTTCTTTTTTTTTTTTTTCTCTCTTTTTTTAATTTTAATTTTTAATTTTTAAAATCTATTATTATTTTTTCTACATTTATTCCTTTGTTTACTTTTCCCACTGTTCTTTTCCCCTTAGAGTTAATCTTTAATGTGTATAAATCTTCCTTATCTACCTCTATTTAACTCTGCATATCTGTTTTTCCTTTCTTTTCTTCCTTTCCTCTCAACATATTTGTTAGTTTTGGTTTCATTGCTTTCTTCCCCACTTGGCACCTTGCTTTACTTTTGTTTTCCAGTTTGTGCTTTTCTTAGTTGTGTTCTTCACTGGTAGATATAATTTTTGGTTTCCTTTGTTTGCTGAGTCAATCTATTGTACTTTATTTTTGTTGGACTGTTTTGATTTTGCCTATGGATGTATATGTATATGTGTATATTCCACTATTTTAATTATTATTAGCTTGATTTTATAACTGCCATTTGTGTGGGGTTCATCTTTGGTTTCTCGTTTGGGGGTATTTGTTTTAATCTCACTTAATGCCATAAGAAACCACTTATGGAATCTTCGTTCCTGACCAGAGATTAAGCTCTGAGTCTTTGGAGTGGAGCACTGACTCCAAGACCCTAGACTACCAGAGAACTAACCCTAGGGAGTATCAAATAGTGAGAACTCACACAAAGGAGACCACTTTAATACAAGACGCGGTATCACACAACCACCAGTAGCACCGTGTGTAGGATGCCTCAACTAAACAACAAGCAAAACAAATACAAACTGAATCATCAGCAGACAGGACTACCACCTCACTCAGCCTTGCTCATCAGAGAAAAAACAAACAAACAAAAACTCAGCACAAATCTCACTCTGTATGAAGCTTATCCAAACCAAGGGACCAACCTTAGGGCAGAAACCAAAAGAAAGAAAGAATTCAACCTTGAAGCCTGGGAAAAGGAGATCTCAGACACAAGAAGTTTAAAAAAAAAAAAAAAAGAAAAGAAAATCAGAGAAATACTACACAAATGAAGGAACAAGCTTAGAAACATAGAAGTCCAAATAAATGAAGAGGAAATAGGCAAACTACCTGAAAAAGAATTCAGAATAATGATATGATAATAATGAGATGATCAAAAACCTTGAAAACAGAATGGAGAAAATGCAGGAATCAATTAATAAAGACATAGAAGAATTAAAGAGTAAATTTAAAGACAAACAATCCAGTTACTGAAATTAAAAATACTCTGGAAGGAATCAATAGCAGAAAATCTGAAGCAGAAGATTGGATCAGGGAGCTGGAAGATAAAATGGTGGGAATGACTTCTGAAGAGCAGAATAAAGTAAAAAGAATGAAAAGAACTGAGGATAGTCTCAGAGACCTCTGGGATAATATCAAATGCACCAACATTTGAATTATAGGGGTCCCAGGAGAAGAAGACAAAAAGAAAGGGTATGAGAAAATTTTTGAAGAGAGTATAGTTAAAAATTTCCCCAACATGGAAAAGGAAATAGTCAGTCAAGTTTAAGAGGCACAAAGAGTCCCATACAGGATAAACCCAAGGAGAAACATGCCAAGACACATGCCAATCAAACTAACAAAGACTAAGAACAAATAAAAAGAATATTAAAAGCAGCAAGGGAGAAGCAACAGGTAACATACAAGGGAAACCTCATACATTTAACAGCTGATCTTTCAGCAGAAACTGCAGGCCAGAAGGGAATGGCAGGTATATTTTAAGTACTGAAAGGGAAAAATCTACAATCAAGATTACTGTACCCAGCAAGAATCTCATTCAAAACTGGTGGAGAAATAAAAAGCTTTTCAGACAAGCAAACGTTAAAAAATTGTACCAGAGAGAATAGTGATCTTTTGTTTGGCTGATTCATCTGTTTAAAAATTGCTTCAAGTTTAAAAGTTTATTAACTGTTTAAGAACAAGTGATTTCTATTAAATTGAGGAGACATGAAAATAAGATGCTGAAATAAAAGTTCTGAGGGAGTGGATAGTTTAATAGCTGCTCAAACCTTTGAGTAGAAAACCAGTTCCATGCTATGCCCATTTGTCCAGTATTCATAAGCATTTATACTTGATGAAGGAAAGAGCTAGATATTTTGGAGGAAAGGTTATTCTTTTAGAATATATTTGTTTTGAAATAGAATTTTTAAAAAGACAAATGAGGGGAAATACCAATTTTGAATAAAATAGAAATTAACTCAAGCCCCACTCATTCAGAATTTTAGATAATTTAACCAGAAATGGGCTGCCATTTTGCAAAGTATAAAGATAAGGACTTCCTAACAAATTATAAGATTTTAGGACTAATGTGGTTGAGGCAAATGTGCTTTGCCTTCAATTCATAGAGCACTTAAAAGGTATAATTCTGTTGTTTTCTGGGCCTCCATTGTTTCTGATAAGTCAAGTGACATTCTGATGGGAGGCCAGCTATCATTTGTGTTATTGTCCCCCTGAATGTCATATTATTTTGGTCTGGCCTCTTTCAGTTTTTTAATTTTTTGGTTCTCAGCAGTTCAACTATGCTTAGGTGTGGTTTTCTTTGCATTTATCCTGTTTTAGATATATATAACTCACATCCTCTTTATCTATTTACCCATCACTGGGCATGTAGGTTGTTTTTATATCTTGGCTAACGTATATAATGGTGCAGTGAATGTGGGGGGTTGCATATATCTTTTCAAATTAGTGTTTTTGTTTTCTTTGCATAAGTACCCAGAACTGGAATACCTGGATCATATGGTAGTTCTAAATTTTTTGAGGAACTCCATTACTGTTTTTCATAGTGCTAGTACTGATTTACATTCCCACTCACAGTGTAGGAAAGATCCCACTTCTCCACAACCTCTTCAGAAACACTTGTTATCCCTTGTTATTTTGATAGTAGTCATTCTGACAGGTGTAAGACCATACTTCACTGTGGCTTTTATTTGGATTTGCTTGAACTGGTGATGTTGAACATGTTTCCATCTGCTTTTTGACCATCTACCTGTCTTTTTTTGATAAATGTCTACAGATGCCCTGTCCAATTTTTGATCACCAGTTTGGTGTTATTGAGTTAGATGAGTTCTTTATATATTTTGAATATTAGCCCTTTGTTGGGTATATGATTTACAAACAAGTTCTGCCATACAGTAGGATGCCTTTTGTTTTACTGGTGGTTTCCTTTGCTCTGCAGAAATTTCTAGTTTCCTGTAGTGCCATTTGTTTATTTTTGCTTTGGAGTCAAATTTTTTAAAAAATTTCAAAGAATGATGCCAAGGAGCTTACCACCTGTGTTTTCTTTTCAGAGTTCTATGCTTTCTCAACTTACATTCAAGTCTTTAATCTGTTTTGAGTTAATTTTTTCTATATGGTGTAACGTAGTGGTCCAGTTTCTTTCTTTGGCATGTAACTGTCCAGTTTTCCTAATACCATTTATGGAAAAGTATTTTCAGTGCTTTTATATTATATGTATGTTGTATACTCCTAGCTCCTTTGTCATAAATTACTATATGTGTGGGCTTTTTTCTAGACTATTTAGTCTCTTCCATTGATCTATGTTTCTGTTTCTATGCCTGTATTATACTGTTTTGATTACTATAGCTTTGTAGTATAGTTTGAAATCAGGAAGCATGGTACTTCCAGCTTTGTTGTTTTTTCTCAAGATTGCTTTAGCTATTCAGGGTCTTTTGTAGTTCCATAAATTTTAGAATTATATGTTCTCAGTTCAGTTCAGTCACTCAGTCATGTCCAACTCTTTGTGACACCATGGACTGCAGTACACCAGGCCTCCCTGTCCATCACCAACTCCTGGAGCCTACTCAAAGTCATGTCCATTGAGTTGGTGATGCCATCCAACCATCTCATCCTCTGTCGTCCCCTTCTCCTCACGCCTTCAATCTTTCCCAGCATCAGGGTCTTTTCGAATGAGTCAGTTCTTCGCATCAGGTGGCTAGAGTATTGGAGTTTCAGCTTCAACATTAGTCCTTCCAATGAACATTCAGGACTGATTTCCTTTAGGATGGACTCATTGGATCTCCTTGCAGTCCAAGGGACTCTCAAGAGTCTTCTGCAATACCACAGTTCAAAAGCATCAATTCTTTGGCACTCAGCTTTCTTCACAGTCTAACTCACATCCATACATGACTACTGGAAAAACCATAGCCTTGACTAGATGGACCTTTGTTGGCAAAGTAACGTCTCTGATTTTTAATATGCTGTCTAGTTTGGTGATAACCTTTCTTCCAAAGAGTAAGTGTCTTTTAATTTCATGGCTGCAATCACCATCTGCAGTGATTTTGGAGCCTCAAAAAATAAAATCTGCTACTGTTTCCACTGTTTCTCCATCTATTTGCCATGAAGTGATGGGACAGGATGCCATGATCTTCGTTTTCTGAATGTTGAGCTTTAAGCCAACTTTTTCACTCTCCTTTTTCACTTTCATCAAGAGGCTCTTTAGTTCTTCTTCACTTTCTGCCATAAGGGTGGTGTCATCTGCATATCTGAGGTTATTAATATTTCTCCCAGCAATCTTGATTCCAGCTTGTGCTTCCTCCAGCCCAGTGTTTCTCATGATGTACTCTGCACAGAAGTTAAATAAGCAGGGTGACAATATACAGCCTTGACGTACTCCTTTTCCTATTTGGAACAAGTCTGTTGTTCCATGTCCAGTTCTAACTGTTGCTTCTTGACCTGCATACAGATTTCTCAAGAGGTAGGTCAGGTGGTCTGTTTTTTCTGTCTCTTGAAGAATTTCCCACAGTTTATTGTGATCCACAGAGTCAAAGGCTTTGGCATAGTCAATAAAGCAAAAATAGATGTTTTTCTGGAACTCTCTTGCTCTTTTAATGATCCAGCAGATGTTGGCAATTTGATCTATGGTTCCTCTGCCTTTTCTAAAACCAAAAAGTGCAATTTTGATAGGGGTTGCATTGAGTTCTTAGATTGTTTGGGGTGGTATGGGTACTTTAGCAAAATTATTTCAATCCTTGAGTATGGAATATCTTTCCATTTGTTTATGACTTCTGTTTCTTTAATCAGAGTCTTCTAGTTCATAGTGTTTAGGTTTTTCACTTCCTTGGTCAAATTTATTCCATTTTTTTCTTTTTGATGCAGTTATAAATGGAATTGTGTTCTTCTCTTTCTGATAGTTTGTTATTACTGTATAGAAAGGCCATACATTTCTGTATATTAATTTTGTATCCTGCGACTTTATTGAGTTCATTTATACTTCTGAAAGTCTTTTGGTTGAGTCTTTTGGGTTTTTTCTATATGGAGTATGTCATCTGCAAATAGTGACAGTTTTGCATCTTATTTGGATGTCTTTTTTTTTTTTTTCTTGCCTAATTGCTAGGACTAATACTAAGTTGAATAAAAGTTGCAAAAGTAGGCATCCTTATGTTGTTCCTGATCTTAGAGGACCAGCTTTCAGGTTTTCATGGTTAAGTATGATATTAACTGTGCATTTGTCCTATATGACCTTTATTATGTTGAGGTATGTATCTTCTATCCCCATTTTGTTGAGAGTTTTTAATCCTAAACGGACGCTTAATTTTGTCAGATGATTTTCTGCATTTATTAGGATGAGTTTATGATTTTTATATTTAATTTTGTTAATTGATATATTCCTTTGATTTGCTATGTTGAATCATCCTTGGCTCTCTGGAATAAATCCCACTTGATGATAGTGTAATGTCTTTTTGATGTATTGTTAGACTTAGGTTGTTAATATTTTGTTGAGGAATTTTGCATCTATGTTCACTAGGGATATTAGCCTGTAATTTTCTTTTCTTTTCCTTGTTTCCTTGTCTGGTTTTGGTATCAGGGTAATGCTGGCCTCATAAAATGAATTTGGAAGTGTTCCTTCCTCTTGAGTTTTCTGGAACAACTTTGAGAAAGCTATGATTAAATCTTTGAATGTTTGGTAGAATTCACCATTGAAACCATCTGGTTCTGGACTGTTTGTTGGGAGATTTTTGTTTACTGCTTCAGTTGCCTTAATAGTAATTGGTCTATTCAGGTTTTTTATTTCTTCATGATTCAGTGTTGGAAGATTGTATGTTTCTAGGAATTTATATATATTTCTATGTTCTCCAGTTTGTTGGTATATAATTGTTTATATCAAGTCTCTTATGATCCTTTGTATTTCTGTGGTATCAGTTGTAACTTCTCCTCTTTCATTTCTGATTTTATTTATATGAACTTTCTTTTTTTCTTGGTGAATCTAGCTAAAGGTTGTAAATTTTGTTTATCTTTGCTGAGTTTTCCTTTTAGTTTAGTTATTACAATATTTATGTCCTAATTATAATTCTAATAGCTGCCTTCAGGTCCTTGTCTGCTAATTCTAATATTTTGGTCCACTCAAGTCAGTTTTCCTTGATTGCTTTTTCTTTGAATTTGGGTCATATTTTCTTGTTTCTTTGTCTTTGTATGCCTGATAATATTGGATTTCAACTTGGACATTGTGTTGATATTTCATAGAAACTCTGGATTTCTTATGTTCCTCTAAGCAGTAATAAATGTTTTATTTTAGCACAGTTAACTTGGCTGAACTCGGACTTCTGACCTTATTTTCCCTACAATAGGCAGCAGTGAAATCTGTTTAGTTCAGTTCATTCAGCATAAGGGGAATGTTTGGTTTGCCCCAAACATAGGGTCATTTAGAAAATTGGGCAGTTTATATGTAGAATATAAAGCTCTCATCTTTCCTGAAGTTTTCCTTCTTTATTTTCAAGCTGCTGAGTCATTTCTGAATTCTGTCCTCTGATTCTTAAACCAGTGAGACTGTGGAGTTCAGTCTGAGTTTTAGTTGCTCTGCTTAGCACCAAATAGGGCCTACTGCCTGATAAAAACCTGTGAAACAGGAAACTCAGTGCCATTCTCTTCTCCCAGGTGTGTATTCCCTACAGCTCCTGTCAGCTTTTTGCTTTATTCCCGTGTTTTTGTGTTGTTCAGTTGCTCAGTCATGTACAACTGTTTTCAACACACCAGGCTTCCCTCCCCTTTACTGTCTCCTGGAGTTTGCTCAAACTCATGTCCATTGAGTTGGTGCTGCCATCCAACCATCTCATCCTCTGTCATCCCCTTCTCCTTCTGCCTTCAATCTTTCCCAGCATCAGGGTCTTTTCCAGTGAGTCAGCTCGTCACATCTGGTGGCCAAAGTATTGGAGCTTCAGGTTCAGCATCAGTCCTTCCAATGAATATTCAGGGTTGGTTTCCTTTAGGATTGGCTGGTTTGATCTCCTTGCTGTCCAAGGGATTCTCAAGAGTCTTCTCCAGCACCATCAATTTTTCAGCACTCTACCTTCTTTATGGTTCAGCAGTCACATCCATTCGTGAATACTGGAAAAACCATAGCTCTGACTGTACGGACCTTTGTCCATAAAGTGATATCTTTACTTTTTAGTACTGTTTCTACATCTGTCATAGCTTTCCTCCCAAGGAGCAAGCGTCTTTTGATTTCCTGGCTGCAGTCTCCATCCTCAGTGATTTTAGAGCCCAAGAAAACAAAGTCTGTCACTATTTCCATTTTTCCCCCATCTATTTGCCATAAAGTGATGGAACTAGATGCCATGATCTTAGTTTTTTTAATGTTGCGTTTTAAGCCAACCTTTTCACTCTCCTCTCTCACCCTTATCAAGAGGCTCTTTATTTCCTCTTTGCTTTCTGCCATTAGGGTGCTGTCATTTGCATATCTGAGGTTGTTGATACTTCTTCTGGCAATCTTAATTCCATCTTGTGCTTTATCCAGTACAGCATTTCTCATGTTGTACTCTGCATGTAAGTTAAACAAGCAGGATGACAACATACAGCCTTGACGTACTCCTTTCCCAATTTTGAACCAGTCTGTTGTTTTATATCCAGTTCTAACTGTTGCTTCTTGACCTGCATATAGGTTTCTCAGGAGGCAGCTAAGGTGGTCTGGTATTCCCATCTCTTTAAAAATTTTCCACAGTTCATTGTGATCCACATAGTCAAAGGTTTTAGCATAGTCAATGAAGCAGAAGTAGATGTTTTTCTGGACTTCTGTTGCATTTTTTAGGATCCAGTGGATGTTGGCAATTTGGTCTCTGGTTCCTCTGCCTTTTCTAAATCCAACTTGTACATCTGGAAGTTCTCAGTTCACATACTATTGAAGCCTACCTTGAAGGATTTTGAGCATTACTCTGCTAGCATGTGAAATGAGTCTAATTGTTCAGTAGTTTGAACATTCTTTGGCATTGCCCTTCTTTGGGATTGGAATGAAAACTCTGACGTTTTCCAGTCCTGTGACCAGTGCTGAGTTTTCCAAATTTGCTGACATATTGAGTGCAGCACTTTAACAGCATCATTATTTAGGATTGTAAATAGCTCATCTGGAATTCCGACATCTCTACTACCTTTGTTTGTAGGAATGCTTCCTAAGGCCCACTTGACTCCCCCCTCCAGAATGTCTGGTTCTAGGTGAGTGACCACACCATCGTGGTTATTTTGGTTATTAAGACCTTTTTTTGTATAGTTCTTCTGTGTATTCTTGCCACCTCTTCTTAATATCTTCTGCTTCTGTTAGGTCCATGCTGTTTCTATCCTTTATTGTGTCCATCTTTGCATGAAATGTTCCCTTGGTATTTCTAATTTTCTTTTTTTTTTTTTCTTCTTCTTTTTCCTTCTTTTTCCTGGTATTCTGTTTTTTTTGTTTGTTTGTTTTAATTTTCTTGAAGAGATCTCTAGTCTTTCCCATTCTATTGTTTTCCTCTGTTTCTTTGCATTGTTCACTTAAGAAGACTTTCTTATCTCTCCTTGTGATTCTTTGGAATGCTGCATTCAGATGGATATATCTTTTCTTTTCTTCTTTGCCTTTCACTTCTCTTCTTCTCTCAGCTATTTATAAGGCCTCCTCAGATAACCATTTTGCCTTGTTGCATTTCTTTTTCTTAGGAATAGTTTTGGTCACTACTTCCTGCACAGTGTTACAAACCTCTCTCCATGTTTCTTCAGTCACTCTCTATCAGATCTAATCCCTTGAATCTGTTTGTCACTTCCACTGTATAATCATATGGGACTTGATTTAGGTTATACCTGAATGGCCTAGTGGTTTTCTCTACTTCAATTTAAGTCTGAATTTTGCAATAAGGAGCTCGTGGTCTGAGCTACAGTCAGCTCCCAGTCTTGCTTTTGCTGACTGTGTAGAGCATCGCCATCGCTGACTGTAAAGAATATAATCAATCTGATTTTGGTATTGACCATCTGGTAATGTCCATGTGTAGAGTCATCTCTTGTGATGCTGGAAGAGGGTGTTTGATATGAACAGTGCATTCTCTTGGCAAAACTCTGTTAGCCTTTGCCCTGCTTCATTTTGTACTCCAAGGCCAAACTTGCCTGTTATTCCAGGTATCTCTTGACTTCCTGCTTTTGCATTCCAGTCCCCTATAATGAAAAGGGCGTCTTTTTTTGGTGTTACTTCTAGAAGGTCCTATGTGTCTTCACAAAACCATTCAACCTTATCTTCTCTGGCATTAGTGGTTGGGACATAGACTTGGATTACTGTGGTGTTGAATGGTTTACCTTCGAAATGAATCAAAATCATTCTTTCGTTTTTGAGATTGCACCCAAGTACTGCATTTTGGACTGTTTTGTTGACTATGAGGGCTACTCCGTTTCTTTGAAGAGATTCTTGCACACTGTAGTAGATGTAATGGTCCTCTGAATTAAATTCACCCATTCCCGTCCATTTTAGTTCACTGATTCCAAAAATGTCAATGTTCATTATTGCCATCTCCTGTTTGACCACTTCCAATTTACCTTGATTCATGGATCTAACATTCCAGGTTCCTATGCAACGTTGTTCTTTACAGCATCAGACTTTACTTTCACCTCCATACACATTCAGAACTGGGTGTTGTTTCCACTTTGGCTCAGCCTTTTCATTCTTTCTGGAGCTATTTCTCCAGTCTTCTCCAGTAGCATATTGGACATCTAATGACCTGGGAGGTTCATCTTTCAGTGTCATATCTTTTTACCTTTTCATACTGTTCATGGGGTTCTCAGTGCAAGAACGCTGAAGTAGTTTGCCATTCCCTTCTCCAGTGGACGACCTTTTGTCAGAACTCTCCCTCATGACCCATCCGTCTTGGGTGGCCCCCATGGCATGGCTTATAGTTTCATTGAGTTACACAAGTCTATGATCCTGTAATCAGTTTGGTTAGCTTTCTGTGATTGTGGTTTTCATTCTGCCTGCCCTATGATGGATGTGGATAAGAGGCTTGTGCAAGTTTCCTATGGTAGGGACTGGCTGTGTGGAAAGCTGGGTCTTGCTCGGGTGGGCAGGGCCGTGCTCAGAAAATCTTTTATCCAGTTACCTGCTGACGGGTGGGCCTGTGCTCCCTCCATGTAGTTTGGCCTGAGACGGCCCATCCTGGAGTCTGCAGTCTTTATGTTTGGCCTGGTGGTGACCTCCTCCAGGAGGACTTATTTCAATATGTTGCACCTCCTAGGAATGCTACTTCCAGTGCCCTGACCCCATGACAGGCCACTGTTGACCCACGCCTCCACCAGAGACCCCCAGACACTCTCAGCCAAAGTCTGGCTCAGTCTCTTATGGGGTCACTGATCCTTTCTCCTGAGTCCTGGTGCACACAGAATTTTGTTTGTGCCTTCCTAGAGCCTCTGTTTCCCCAGTCCTGTGGAAATTCTGTAATCAAATCCCACTGACCTTCAAAGTCAGATTCCCTGGGTATTCCCAGTCACATGTGCCTTTAGATTTTTTGTTGTTGTTGTCTATGGGAGGATTGGTCTGATATAAGCTACTCCACTTTTATCAGAAGTGGCATTCCCCTTCATTTAGGAGGAAGAATAATTAAATAATCACACAAACAGATATAAAGCTAGAACTTCTTTTGTGCTGTGAAGAAGTGCACAGCACCATGAGATTTAATAATAGGGGAATTTGATTTAATCAGCGAGATAAGGAAAGATGTAGGAAAAATGAGTTACTTACACAAAGAAAATATTGAAGATGATTCCACATATTTGTTGAATGAATAAATTTATAACCCAGCTTTCTCTGCATCTTGGCTTCTTTCTTTGCATGTATTCTTTTTAAAAAAATTTTATTGGAATATAGTTGATTTACAATGTTGTGTTATTTTCATATGTACAGCAAAGGAAATCAATTATGTTTATATATATATCCACTCTTCTTTAATTTTTAAAAATTTTATTTCTTAAAGTCTTTATTGAATTCGTTGCAATATTGCTTCTGTTTTATGTTTTGGTTTTTGACCCCAAGGCTTGTGGGAGCTTAACTCCCCGATCAGGGATCCAAGTTGTATCCTCTGCATTGAAAAGTGAAGTCTTAACTGCTAGATCGCCAGGAAAGTGCCTATCCACTGTTTAAGATTTTTTCTTTTTCCCATATAGACCATTAAAGAGTATTGAGTAGAGTTCCTTGTCTTTGCACATATTTTTATCCTCTCAATCTTTAATCATCTTTCCAGGCTTGATCTGTGATGATTAATGGGTATCTGTAATTTAGTGCTTTTAGTATTATTCAGTGAACCATGTCCTTCATGGAAACTTCTTGAGACAAAGGACTTGTGGGTATGGACTATTTAAGTGGTATAGCTGGGTCCATGGCCTTCTGGTTCATATGATTCACTGAGTTAAAAGGATGTCTCCCTCCCAATATCAGGTGTTTAGATATTCTGGGTGAAAATAATAGCATACACATGTGTACGCAGACACACACAAATGAAAATTCAAAACCAAGAAAGTTATCTTAGTTGGCCAAAATGGAGAGAAAATGTAAAGTCAGTGTGATGAATAGATTAATAGGAGCCTAACCTAAGATACTTACACAGGAGAATAGATATAGGCCTTAATAGCTAGCTGGATGTGTGGGGGGAGGGTGTAAGCAGTGGGGGAGTCTGATCTCCACCAAGGAAGGGATACCCAGCCATGGACTCAATATATGTAGAGAATTAAAACTGAATTATTTGCCTAAAGCCAGAAGCTATGATAGGGAGATCCTTATATATGGTGGAGAAAGAAAGTTCTGTTACACTGTTCCAAAAGAGGCAAGGAAATCTGCTGTCTACTTCCCATATATGGGAAGAATTCCTGAGTCCTCCAACTACAGGAGCACACTGTGTCTGTCTTGTGCAAGCCAAGTAAAAATAAATCCACATTTAGATACATTGAAGGAAACTGTGGAAACCCAAAGATAATTAAAAGATATAAAAGCTTCTAGGGAGGAAAAACAGACACATATCAAGAAATGCAGATTAATTACAAACTTCTTATCAGAAAAAAGATGTCAGAATATAGTAGAGTAATACAGTTAAAGTGCTAAGTGAAAATAACTGTCAACCTGAAAATTTACACGTAAATGATCATATAATAGTGAGGATATGTTAAAGACATTTTCAAACATACAAGTGTTGAAAGACTTTACTACTCCCAGCCTTGTCCTGAAAGAATTACTAAAGGTATACTTAAGTAAAAAGGAAATTATGGCAAATTGTATTTTCTAAAAGGGGTCATAACAGGATCTTCCATTTTACATGCTCTTCTCCAATGTGACTTAACCACTCCCCACATCAAGAGATGGAGCTGAATTCCCACTTCTTGACTGTGGACTGGCCATATGACACTTTTTTAAAACTGATAGCAAATAGCGTCCAACTAATAAAAATAAATGGAAAAAAAAATGATAGCATGTGGTGGAAATAATACCACACTGACTTTTGAGGCTAGATCAGAAAATACATTCAGCTTTCAACTGGTTCTTTGGGACATTGGCTCTGGAGGCTGCCAGCTGCCATGTAAGTTTTCTAACTATTCTGAGATTTTCATGATAGAGAGATATTTTGTAACCACACTGATCATTAGACCTCCCAGACAAGTCTATTCTCCACTGAGTGCCATAGTCAAATTCATAAGATTAAGAAAAATGGCCTGAGTAATATATATGGTGTAAGTAAATATATTTTATATTTATAAAGAATATAAAAAAATGGTTGCTATTTGAAGCATAAAATTTTGGGTTAATTTGTCATGTAGCAGTAGTAACTGGAGTAAAATCGAACCCTGAAAGAGGGGTGAAATGTAGGAATCCATCATGGCTAGGAAACTTATGAACAAAGAAGTACTGACTTTTTCCTAAGTTGGATGAGGGTTAAAAACAATGTCATAGTAAGATATTATGAACAATAATACGGAAGCTGAAATAGAGTAGGGAAGAGGAAGGACTCAGGATAAGACTTTCTAGGGTCCTTTTATTTTTCAGAGATTGACTTCATGTCGTCATATTCAAGAAGAGAAACTGTTAGTCACTCAGTAGTGTGTGACTATTTGCCACCCTATGGACTGTAGCCCATTAGGATCCTCTATCCCTGGAATTCTCCAGGCAAGAATACTGGAGTGGGTTGCCATTCCCTTCTCCAGGGGATCTTCCCAACCCAGGGAACAAACCTGGGTCTCCTGTATTGCATGTGGATCCAAGAACAGAAATAGATTGTATAAGCTATGAAACAGTAGAGGGAAAAAGAGAATTCAGAAAAATTCAACAAGTAGAAAAGTAAAAGCTAAGAAATTAAGTCATGTTAAATAGAAAACACAAAATAAGTTGGTTGTGATTACTGCTGTTATAATCATGATAAGTGTAAAATTAATTTCAGTTGTCAAAAATGACTGTGTATTTTTAAAAATACAGCCCAACATTGCTTAAAAGAGATACTCATGGCAAAACAACTCAGAGAAGTTAAAAATAAAAGTATGGAGAAGATATATCAGTGTGTCAGGAAAAAAAAATTTTTTGTTTAAATACAAGTACAACAGTATTGATATTAGGCAAAAGGAAATTTTTGGTGCTTTGCCC
The DNA here is from genome assembly GCF_963930625.1 of Muntiacus reevesi. Lineage (NCBI taxonomy): Eukaryota > Metazoa > Chordata > Mammalia > Artiodactyla > Cervidae > Muntiacus > Muntiacus reevesi. Next base: position 13,571,337 of record NC_089258.1, read on the forward strand.
AGGAAACACTTGCATGTGTGTACCAGGAGTCATGTACAAGGATGTTCAACGCAACATTGTGATAATAAAAAATTTAAAAGAACTTAAATATCTATCCATATGTAAATGTATGGATAAATTGTGGAGTATTCATAATAGGAATGGCAAACAGCAATTAACTAAGCTAGATTTATTTCCATTTGCATGGCTATATTTCAGAACTATTGAGTGAAAGAAATAAGTTGCAAAATAATAGCATGACATTTCAAACATAATACATTTGTACTTCTAGTTCAGTTCAGTTGCTCAGTCATGTCCGACTCTTTGCAACCTCACAGACTGCATCACACCACGCTTCCCTGTCCATCTATCACCAGCTCCTGGAACTTACTCAAACTCACATCCATTAAGCCAGTGATGCCATCTGACCATCTCATCCTCTGTCGTCCCCTTCTCCTCCTGCCCTTAATCTTTCCCAGCATCAGGGTCTTTTCAAATGAGTCAGTTCTTCCCATCAGGTGGCCAAAGTATTGGAGTTTCTGTTATAGCATCAGTCCTTCCAAAGAATATTCAGGACTGGTTTCCTTTAGGATTGACTGGTTGGATCTCCTTGCAGTCCAAGGGACTCTCAAGAGTCTTCTCCAACACCACAGTTCAAAAGCATTGATTCTTCGGCACTCAGCTTTCTTTTTAGTCCAACTCTCACATCCATACATGACTACTGGAAAAACCATAGCTTTGACTAGACAGACCTTTATTAGCAAACTAATGTCTCTGCTGTCTAGTTTGGCCGTAACTTTTCTTCCAAGGAGCAAGTGTCTTTTTTAATTTCAGGGCTGCAGACACCATCTGCAGTGATTTCAGAGCCCCCCCAAAATAAAATCTGTCACTGTTTCCACATCTATTTGCCATGAAGTGATGGGGCCAGATGCCATGATCTTAGTTTTCTGAATGTTGAGTTTTAAGCCAACTTTTTCACTCTCTTTCACTTTCATCAAGAGGCTCTTTAGTTCTTCTTCACTTTCTGCCATAAGGGTAGTGTCATCTGCATGTCTGAGGTTATTGATATTTCTCCCAGCAATATTGATTCCAGCTTGTGCTTCCTCCAGACCAGCATTTCTCATGATGTACTCTGCATGTAAGTTAAATAAGCAGGGTGACAATATACAGCCTTCATGTACTCCTTTCCCTATTTGAAGCTAGTCTGTTGTTCCATGTCCAGTTTTACTGTTGCTTCTCGACCTGCATACAGATTTCTCAGGAGGCAGGTCAGGTGGTCTGGTATTCCCATCTCTTGAAGAATTTTCCACAGTTTGTTGCACAGTCCACACAGTCAAAGGCTTTGAGGTGGTCAATAAAGCAGAAGTAGGTGTTTCTCTGGAACTCTCTTGCTTTTTTGATGATCCAGGGGATGTTGGCAATTTGATCTATGGTTCCTCTGCCTTTTCTAAATCCAGCTTGAACATCTGGAAGTTCACAAACATGTACTGTTGAAGCCTGGCTTAGAGAATTTTGAGCATTACTTTGCTAGCATGTGAGATGAGTGCAATTGTGTGGTAAATTTGAGCATTCTTTGGCATTGCCTTTCTTTGGGATTGGAATGAAAACTGAACTTTTCAAGTCCTGTGGCCACTGCTGAGTTTTCCAAATTTGCTGTCATATTGAGTGCAGCACCTTCACAGCATCATCTTTTAGGATTTGAAATAGCTCAACTGGAATTCCATCACCTCCACTAGCTTTGTTCGTAGTGATGCTTCCTAAGGCCGCCTTGGCTTTGCGTTCCAGGATGTCTGGCTCTAGGTGAGTGATCACACCATCCTGATTATCTGGGTTGTGAAGATCTTTTTAAATTCTTCTGTGTGTTCTTGCCACCTCTTCTTAATAGCTTCTGCTTCTGTTAGATCCATACCATTTGTCCTTTATTGTGCCCATCTTTGCATGAAATGTTCCCTGGTATCTCTAGTTTTCTTGAAGAACTCTCTAGTCTTTCCCATTCTATTGTTTTCCTCTATTTTTTTTGCATTGATTGCTGAGAAAGGCTTTCTTATCTTTCCTTGCTATTCTTTGGAATGCTGCATTCAAATGGGTATATCTTTCGTTTTCTCCTTTGCCTTTTGCTTCTGTTCTTTTCATAGCTATTTGTAAGGCCTCCAAAGACAACCATTTTGCCTTTTTTCATTTCTTCTTTTTGAGGATGGTCTTGATCACTGCCTCCTGTACAATGTCACGAACCTCCATAGGTAATCCTTCAGGCACTCTGTCTATCAGATCTAATCCCTTGAATCTATTTCTCACTTCCACTGTATAATCATAAGGGATTTGACGTAGGTCATACCTGAATGGTCTAGTGGTTTTCCCTACTTTCTTCAATCTAAATCTGAATTTGGCAATAAGGATTTCATGATCTGAGCCACAGTCAGCTCCTGGTCTTGTTTTTGCTGACTGTATAGAGCTTCTCCATCTTTGGCTGCAAAGAATATAATCAATCAGATTTTGGTATTGACCATCTGGTGATGTCTGTGTGTAGAGTCTTCTGTTGTGTTGAGGAAGAGGGTGTTTGCTATGACCAGTGCATTCTCTTGGCAAAACTCTGTTAGCCTTTGACCTGCTTCATTTTGTATGCCAGGGCCAAATTTGCCTGTTATTCCAGGTATCTCTTGACTTCCTACTTTTGCATTCCAGTCCCCTATAATGTACCTCTGTACTTCATAAGTAATGAGTTATACTTCATATAATGTACTTCATAAGTAATGAATCTTATACTTCTAAGATTCCTTCTATTTCTAAAATTAGCAAATTTCACATCAATAAGCAGTGTTCCTATTACTATATGCATTTGACTGTCTGAGCAACCATCCCCAGAAACAGTATACTTCAATAACTTAATTACTGACTGTCGTTAAGAATAATCACTGTATCCTAAAGAATGAACATACTGGCAGTAGAAGAAAGCTGTCTTCCTCTGAACAAGTAGTCTGTAGAATTAAGTACTTTGTAACCATTCCCAGTATGCCCAATGCTACATAGTAAGCACATATGTAAAACTCTCTCTTTCCCCTGAGTTGCCTACAAGAAAAGAGATGTGGCAGAAAGAAGTACAGATATATCCTGAGGAGAGATGAGAGCTATCTGGAAGATGATGTTTGAGCAATAACTTTCTTCTAGAATGTATGCAAACCAGAATTCATGTTCTGTAAATAACTAGACCTTGAATGTCCTCAGATGTCAAATTCCACAGATATTTGTTGAGAACCTACTTTATCCAGGGTATTTTACTTAACATGGTCATGAACACAGAGATCAGGAGTCCCAAATTCTTTATAGACCTTTGGAGGATGGCTGGAGGATAGGGGTAAATATAAAGCGAGGCAGGATAAGTTAAGCGCCATGAGAGTGGTACAGAGGGCTTTGTAGCTTGAAAGGAGAATGCAGCTTTGGAGGGTTCCAGAATGGAGTCTGTTTCATACATCTGTAAATGTGCTTATTTCTGTTTTGGTGATTAAGGGTGATAAGACAGTTTCTTTGCTGTGCCATAGCTCTATTTATTAGTGTTTAATCTTCTCCTATTTACTCCCCACCACCCCACCTTGCTTAAGAAAAATATTGCTGTACATTAAATCTTTCAAAGCCTGTAATGGTGTTGCTGAGACAATCATTTAAGCATTTAAAACACAGACCACATAGTACACTCATTTTAGAGGCAGCAGTGGTTAGCCACTGGAAACTAACCTTTGGGTTTGATAAAGGGGGGAATTTTATGTTATGGCTTATGACAGAGAATGGAAAAATGCTTTAGTGAGATGGACTGGCATTTAAAATTGAAACACAATAATAGCAAAAAGTGCTGAAGTCAACGAACTGCTTAGAAATATGGTTACTATTTGCTGAGAGAGGCCTTTCGAGGTGGCCAGATATATGCGTGTGCAACCACAGTCAGTTCAGTTCTTCCCTAAATGTGGAACTGTGACCCTGATTGATGCCAGTGAGAGTTATTTACTTGCAGAGGATTATTTAGGTGATTCATAAATCCAAGGCAAGTAGGAAATAAGTGTAATAAGCAACAGGGTTTTAGTAGACTTATACATTATACGTAACTTAGGCTGGAAACCATGCAAAGGTAATGGTGATCTTTTGAATCTTCTGGGTTTGCTTAAAAATTCTCCTCCCCCCCTCCAAAGCTATTATGTTCTGTATTGATTCTACTCCACAAACCTGAAAGAAAATAATTTTTTGAAAAAGATAGAGTGGGGGTATGGAAGAGAGTCTTAGCATTTGATTTATGACTTGTACAGTGTAAAGGAAATGGTCATGAGAGCTGTAGGATGAGAATTTCAAGAAAAAGTATCAGCAAGTGAAAAAGCATCAGAGATTGACCTTGGGCAAATTGCTTTACTCTCTGGACGTCATTGTCTTCATTTGTAAAACTAGAGTGTTAGAAGAGAAACTTAAGGAATTTTTCAGCTTGAGAATTCCATGAAGTAGACTAGTTAAAATGGACAGCAGGACCAGATGTGGTTTTTGCTTGCGTATTTTCTTTCCAGTTTCATTGAGATTTAATTGACACATAATATTGTATTACTTCAAGGTGTATAAGGTGTATAATGCTTTGATATCTGTGTATGTTGCAATGCTCTGTTTTAAAAAGTGGTGACCTTGGAGGTGTTTGAAACCTTGGTAATAGGATGGAGGCATGGGAAGGGACAAATATTGGCAAAAGAAAATGTCAAATGAAAGAACATTCTAAGTTAGTAAAAGGGGACGGTGCTGGGAAAAATACCTCTCCATTTCTGAGGTTTCCTTTCTTGTGGAGGGAGCTTAATCACTGTAACATTCCTGATCATTTTATTTCTCCTTTAAGGCAGGTGGAGTGACTTATTCTGGTAAATTTTGAAAGAAGCAACTAGATGTGCTCTGCTCAGCTCAGTTCCTCCCTTTTGCTTTTGGGCAGCAGCCCTGACCACAAAGGACTGTTTTTCTTATGTCTCCAGGCCCTGAGTATTACCTGTTGAGGATACCTGCTCTCTTGGGAGCTTTGACCTGATCCATCATTGCCTGTGACCAATCTAACTTGAGGATTTGGTTTTTAGGTACCTTTGACTTCCACACCAAGTCATATCATTCAGTTTAGTTTTCATCAGTATTGTGATATTTTGGTCTCCCTTTGCCATACCCTATCTTATTTCTCAGTATGTTCAGAATTTGGATTCACAAGAAGAGTTCTGTTTATTTCTCTCTCTCAGACTCCAAAAGCTAGAATGCAGGGGGAAAGAACTGGCTTTGGTGAGAAGGGATTATTATGTTTTCTCTGAATCTAGAGAAGGCATTATATTTCCTCTGAATCAGGAAGAGGGCACTAATTATAGAGAACTGGAAATCCTTGAGGTATAATGGAGTTTCAGGGATTCAAAATCATCACAGTTAGGTAGGAGAACAAATTAATCAACTGAGAATGAGTCATCAGGCATGGATTTGGAAACTTAAAAGAAGAAAAGGTTTAGAATTGCCTGTCCAAGGAGTATACTCAAGAATCCACTGAAAGATGTTTACAGATGGGGGCCAAGATGAAGGAGTAGAAAGACCCTGAGCTCACCTTCTCTCATGACCACACCAAAATTACAACTATTTTCATAACAATCATCAGTGGAAAAGATCAGACCCTATCAGAGAAGATCTTCTATAACTTAAGATCTAAAGAAGGACCCACAATGAGATGCATAGGAGGGGCAGATTCATAGTATAATCAACTCCTATAACTACAGACTGGAGAATAATTGTAGTGCAGAGGATCTTCCACAGGAGTGAATGTTCTGAGACCCATGTTGGGCTCTCCAGATTGGGGTTCCTGCACCAGGAAGGCAAGCCTCCAGAGTGTTTGGCATTGAAGACCAGTGGGACTTAATTTCAGGAGTCCCAAAGGACTAGTGGGAAACAGACTTCACTCTTAAAGTATTTACTACACAAAATCTCATATGCTCTGGGACCCAGCAGAAAAGCAGTAATTTGATAGAAGCCTGGACCAGATGTGCCCATGGTTTTGGAGGTCTCTCGGAGAAGCAGAGGTAGCTGCAGCTGACCCTGGGGACATAGACACCAGTGGCAGTCATACTGGGGAGCTGCTATTGTGTGGATACTGGTACTGGTAGGCAACATTGTGGAACCCTTCCTCTAGCTCATTAGCTGCTAGGCCTGACTCCACCCAACAGTTTGTAGGCACCTGTGCTGGAACATCTCAGGCGACGCAATGAACTGGTTTAGAATACAGGCCCACTTCTCAGCAGATGGACTGCCTGAAGGCCTCCTGAGCCCACAGCCACCTCTGGGCGTGCCTCTAGGCATTGTCCTGCCCACCAGAGGCCAGGACCCAGCTCCACCCACCAGATACAAGAAAGCTATGATCTCACAGCCTATGGACCCAGCCTGCCTAGAGCAGGCCAGACTCTGCCCTGAAACCAGCTGGGTCCTGTCCCTGCTTGTTGGCACATAAACACAAGCTTTGGAACATCCCATACACCATATGCACTGTGTTAAGAACCAGCCGTTCCCCACCAGTGATCTGACGCCAGCTCTGGGATCCCTGGGCCATGTACGCAAACTGCAGGATCCAGCTGTGTGAGGCTGTATCCATCAGTAGGGAATTAACAGTCTTGGAATCTTCTGAACCCTAACTCTGCACTATCCCGAGTCCCCTGGGGTTCTGCAGTCAGTCATTTTGTGACCATGCCCAGCCGACCATCTGCCAGAAGCCTCCATACAAGCACAGGGCCTGGCAACCAAGTGGATTAGGGCCAACCAAGACTGCCAGACCACCCACATAGCCTGCCACAACAGAAGGACCCACACAGCCCTCATGGGGCAACCCCTAGAACACACAGCTTGGAAGATGAGAGGAGGATGCACTACTGGGCCACAGGACTGCTTCTACAGAAGACCACTTTTTGGGGGGTCAATAAACATAATTAGCCTTATAAGTAAAAATATAGACAGCAACTTAGGCAAAATGAGGTATCTGAGAAACATATTCCAGACAAAGGAATAAGATAAAGCTCAAGAAAAACTCGGTGAAGTCTCCAGATTGGTAATCTAACCAAGAAAGAGTTCAGCGTAATCATCACAAATATGATCAAAGAACTTGAAAGAAGAATGGATTTACAAAGTGAGAAGTTAGACATGTTTAACAAAGAGAAATAAAAAGAACAACCAAACAAGGATGAAGAATACAATAAGTGAAATGAAAAATATACTAGAAGGAGTCAACAGTAGACTAAATGATACAGAGGATGGGATCAGCAAGATGAAGACAGCGTAGAGGAAATCACTGACATTGAGCAGATAGAAGAAAAAGAAAAAATGAAGACAGTAAAAGAGGCCTCTGAGATCAAGTGCACTAATATTTGTATTATAGGGGTCTCAGAAGGAAAAGAGAAAGAGGCTGAGAACATATTTGAATACATAATAGCTGAAGACTAACCTGAGAAAGGGAGCAGTCATCGGGAAGCCAAGAGAGTTCCATATAGGAGTAACCCAAAGGGAAACACACCAAGACACACTGTAACTAAAATGATAAAATTTAAGAGTAGAGAATATTAAAAGTAGCAAGTGAAAAGCAGCAAATAATATACAAGGGAACTTCCATAAGGCTATCACTGACTTTTCAGCAGAAACTCTGCAGGCCAGAAGAGAATGACAGGATATATTTAAAGTGATGAAAGGGAAAAACCTACAACCAAGAATACTCTACCCAGCAAGACTCATTCAGATTTTATGGAGAAATCAAAACATTTACAGGCAAGCATACTCTAAAAGGATTCAGCACCACCAAATCAGCTTTATAACAAATGTTAAAGGAACTTCTCTAGATGAGAAAGAAAAGGCCACAACTAGAAACAAGTAAAATTACAAAATGAAAAACTCATCAATAAAGGCAAACATACTATAAAGGTAGGAAATCATCCATGCACAAAGCTACTAGGAAAGTTAAAAGACAAAACTAGTAAAATCATCTATGTCTACAATAAGCAGTTAAGGAAACACAGAACAATTAGATTTAAAACATGATATTTAAAAATGGGCTTATCCTGGTGGCTTAAATGGTAAAGAATCTGCCTGCAATGCAGGTGACCTGGGTTTGATCCCTGGGTTGGGAAGATCCACTGGAGAAGGGAATGGCTATTCATTCCAGTGTTTTTGTCTTGAGAATTCCCTGGACAGAGGAGCCTGGTGGGCTACAGTTCATGTGGTCCTAAAGAGTCAGACACGACTGAGCGACTAAGCACAATAATAATCAAAAATAGTAATCATGAGGGGAGAAGAATACAAATGTTGGGTTATTAAAATGCATTTGAAATTAAGAGATCAGCAACTTAAAACAATTATATATATATGTTGCTGAACAACCAGTGGCTCACTGAAGAAATAAAAGAGGAAATTAAAAAAAGAAAAACCTAGAGACAAATGAGAATGAAGACATGACTATCCCAAACCTATAGGACATAACAAAAGCAGTTCTCAGAGGATACTGTATAATGATACAAGCTTACCTCAGGAAATAGTAAAATCTCAAATAAACAACCTATCCCTATAATAGATGTAAACTTTTATATATAGAATGGATGAACAACAAAGACCTACTATATAGCACTATATTCAATATAGTTCAGAAGAAGTATGTTCAATATCCTATGGTAAACCATAAAGAAAAGAATATAAAAGTGTGTGTGTATATGTGTGTGTGTGTGTGTGTGTATATACACACACTAAATCACTTTGCTGTGTTGTAGGAAGTAACATGACATTGTAGATCAATTATACTTCAGGAAAGGAAAAAGAAAGGAAAAAATAAAATGTAGATAAATTATATCTCAATGAACCTGGGGAAAATTATATCATAACTTATAGGAGAAATAAAACAAAATAAAACCCTAACCCTACACCTAAAGGAGCTAGGGAAAGAAGAACAAATAAAACCCAAAGATAGTGAAGGAAAGAAATGAAGATGAGAGCAGAAATAAATGAAATAGGAGCTAAAACAATTGAAAAGATCAATGAAACTAGAAGCTCATTCTGTGAAAAGATAAACAAAATTGACAAACTAGACCTATCAAGAAAAAGAGAGGGCCCAAATTAATAAAGCCAGAAATGCAAAAGAACTTACAATTGACACCAGAGAAAAGATCATGAGACTACTGTGACCATCTCTATGCCAATAACCTGGATAAACTAGAAGAAATGGACAAATTCTTAGAAATATAGTCTCCTCAGACTGATCCGGAAGAAACGAAAATATGAATCAGGGAGAGTGGGGGATGGCACAGTTGCAGAAAGAAGTGTGCCCAAAGGAGGAGATGTAGAAAGCTGGAAGACTGCGTCTGGGAGAGAGCTTAAACTGCTGTTGGAGAGGCTAGACGGGTAGCCTGTGAAGGGCCTCTCAAACCACGGGAAGAAGCTTGCTCTTTGCCTGAAATGGATCAGGAGCCTTTGAGAAGCTGTAAGCAGTAGAGTAAAATAATGAGACTTGCACATGCATTGACCAGTGTGCCTCCAGTGGGTCAGAGAGGGGGACCGAACTGAGGACCAAGGCATCTGTTGGGAAGCTACTGCTGGAATCCAAGTGAGTGGATGAGGGTGAGAAGTAGGTCCTCTTCCATGGCAGGCACAAAGAGGAGAGGATAGAGCGCGAGATGGTAAAGAGGTAGAACTGAACTGCGAACTGGATGGACTGGAAAGAAAACATGATGGGATGCTAAAAATAAAAAATAAATAAGGAGAAACGCAAGAGAAAACAAAGACTGTGGACGCCGGGAAGAAACGTGCTTGCAGACAAAGGGAGGACCAGATGTTAACAGTCTTGCCCACGGAGGCGTAGCACACATCCGTGAAAAAACTTGAGGCTCAGAAAGATTAAATATCCCGCACAAGGTTACATAATCGTTCAATCTGCAGACGCGTGTCTATTGATTTCATAACCTGGCGCCCCTGATGCAGACGCTTCAGACCCGGAGCTCCGGCTGCACTGAGCCTGGGGTACAGCAAGAGTCAGCTGATCCCGGGAGCCCTCCGAAGGAGTCTGCGGCCCGAGCAGGCGTGTCCTTCACCTTATCCCAGAGCTCATCCATCTACCCTGTTCAGACCAATGGGTGTGGAGAAAAACGAACCCTTCTATACTGTTGGTGGGAGTATAAATTGGTACAGCCTGAATGGAGAATGGCGTGGAGGTGCCTTTAAAAAATAAAAATAGAGTTACCACCATGCTGCTACTGCTAAAAAAAAAAAAAAAGAAAAAAGAAAATATGAATCAACCAATTCCTAGCAATGAAATTGAATTAGTAATTTTAAAACTTCTGGCAAAGAAAGTCTAGGACCAAATGGCTTCACAGGTGAATTCTACCAAATATTTAGAGAGGAGTTAACACCTATCCTTCTCAAAATATTGTGGAGGTAAGAACACTTCCAAATTCATCCTATGAAAGCAGCATTGCCTTGATACCAGATAAAGATATCACACACCCAGATACTTAACAGGTAAGGAAAAGTGAAAGTGAAAGTTTCTCAGTCATGTCTGACTCTTGTGACTCCATGGACTATAGCCTACCAGGCTGCTCTGTCCATGGAATTCTCCAGGCTAGAATACTGGAGTGGGTAGCCATTCCCTTCTCCAGGGTATCTTCTCAACCCAGGGATTGAACCTAGGTCTCCTGCATTGCAGGCAGATTCTTTACCATCTGAGCCACCAGGGAAGCCCAAGAATACTGGAGTGGGTAGCCTATCCCTTCTCCAACAGATCTTCCCAACCCAGGAATCGAATCAGAGTCTCCTGCATTGCAGGTGGATTCTTTACCAGCTGAGTTACCAGGTAAGGAATCCACCTGCAGTGTAGGAGTCACAGAAGACATGGTTTCAATCCCTGGGTCAGGAAGATCCCTTGGAGGAGGAGATGGCAACCTGTTCCAGTATTCTCTTGCCTGGGGAATCCCATGGAGAGAGGAGCCTGGCAGGTCCATGGGATCTCAAAAGAGTCACATAGGACTGAGTGACTAAGCATGCACACACCCAGAAAGAAAATTACAGACTGATATCACTGAGGACCATAGATGCAGAAATCCTCAGCAAAATATTTGCAAACGAAATCCAGCAATACTTTAAAAGGATCATACACCCTGACCAAGTGTGATTTACCCCCAAGGATGCAAGGATTTTTCAATATCCACAAATCAATCAGTGTAATACATTACATCAACAAATTGAAAAAATGTAAACTGTCACTGTTTTCAGGTTACGTGATACTGTTCATAGAAAATCCTATGCTGAAAGAAATTGAAGATGACACAAGCAGATGTTTGTGGATTGGAAAAAATCAATATTATTAAAATGATATACTATCCAAGGCAATCTACAGGTTTAATGCAATCCTTATCAAAATATCAATGGTATTTTTCACAAAATTAGAACAAAAAATTTTTACATTTGTATGGGAACGCAAAAGATCCCAAATAGCCAAAGCAATCTTGAGAAAGAAGAACAGAGATGGAGGAACCACACTCTGAGTTCAGACTATACTACAAAGCTACAGTAATTAAAACAGTGGTATTGGCCCAAAAGCAAAATATAGACCAATGAAACAGGATAGAAGACCCAGAACTAAAGTAATGCCCTTATATTCAATTAGTCAATGACAAAAGAGGCAAGAATATACAAGGGAGAAAAGAGTCTCTTCAATAAATTGTGCTGGAAAGCTGGACATTTACATGTTAAAGAATGAAATTAGAACCTTCTCTAACACTATTCAAAAAAATAAAATGGATTAAAGGCCTAAATGTAAGACCTAAAATCATGAAACTTCTAGAAGAAATAAGATGGCAAAACACCCTTTGACATAAATCATAGCAATATTTTTTTGGCTCTATCTCCCAAACAAAGGAAGTAAAAGCAAAAATAAATATATGGGATCTAATTTAACTTAAAAGCTTTTAAATAGAAAAGTAAGCCATCAACAAAATGAAAAGACAACCTACTGAATGGGAAAAAATGTTTGTAAATGATGTGACCAATAAAACATTAATATTCAAAATATATAAACAGTTCATATGGTTCAACATAAAAAACAAGCAACATGATTACAAGAGAAGATGCTTAATATCACTCATCATCATCAGGGAAATGTAAATCAAAACAGCAATGAAATACCACCTCATACCTAACAGAATGGCTGTCATCAAAAAGAACACAAATGGCATTGGCTGGAATGTGAAGAAAAGGAAACTCTTGCACAGTGTTGGTGGGAGTGTAAATTGTTGTAGCCACTGTGGAAAACTGTATGTAAGTGTCTCAAAATTCTGAAAATAGGATAACCATAGCAATTCCACTCCTGAGTATATATCCAAAAAGACAACTCTTAACTTGAAAAGATATTTGCACTTCAGTGTTCTTATTAACATTGCTTACACTTGCCAAGATATGGAAGCCACGTAAATGTCCATCAACAGATGAAATAGATGTGGTGTGTGTGTGTCTGTCTGTCTATCTATCTATCTATCTCTATGAAAAGCCAGTCTACTGAATGGGAGAAAATGTGGTGTGTGTGTGTGTGTGTGTGTGTGTGTGTGTGTGTGTGTGTGTGTGTGTGTGTGTGTGTGTGTATATATATATATATATATATGTACACAATGGAGTACTATGCAGCAATAGAAAAGAATAAAAATTTTGTCATTTGTAGCGACATGGATGAACTTTGAGAGTATAATTCTAGGTGAAATGTCAGGCAGAGAAAGACAAATACCGTGAGAGATCACTTATATGTAGAATCTGAAGAAAATCTGCAAGCTAGTAAATATAAGAGAAAAAAAGCAAACTCATGGATATAGAGAACAAATTGGTGGTTATGGGCGGGGAGAGGGAAGGGGAAGGGGCACATAAGGGTAAAGGAGTAAGGTACAAACTATTTTGTATAAAATAATCTGCAAGGATATATTATACAATATAAGGAATATAGCCAATATTTTATAATAACTATAAATGGAGTATAACCTCTAGAAATTGTGAATCACTGTGTTATACACCTATAGCTTATATATAATATTTTTAGTCAAATACACTTCAATTTTTTAAAAATCTCATAAAGAGGACCAAAAGATTTCCAGTTAGGTTGACAGACAAAGTGACATTAACAGTCTTGGATGGGCAGGGCTCTAACGTAGCCTGGGGATAGCCACCAGGGACAAAAGTGGTAAAAACCACTCTACACAACATATTTTATTGTTAAATTATATTAACTTTCACATTAGGAATCTATTAAGGTTAGATAATAAATGGTTTTATCTATATTATTACAAATGCTAATGTGTTCTTTTTCAAATTTCATAGTCTATACAGCCACCAAGTTAACCCTTTTCTTAGTTGATTCAGAGTTTTCCTTATGTGTGTCCAGGTATTTTTTAATTAAACAAAAACCAATGTTTTAATAGCCCAATCAACAAAATAGTATGTTATAGCAACTCCAAAATCCAGCAGGGTCAAGTTTTAACAATCTGTTGTTTCTGATTACATAAGTATTGCCAGTAGCTTTACTGAAGTTTATTATAAATAATATGACAATTTCAGTTCTCACGCCGAAAGGCAAATACCCTAGCTTATTTCCTTTGCCCATTGACTTTTCTAGGACTAAAGTGTGTGCCATGCATGTGTGCTAAGTCGCTTCAGTCACATCTGACTCTCTGTGACCCTATGGACTGTAGCCTGCAAGGCTCTTCTGTCCATGGGATTCTCCAGGCAAGAATACTGGAGTGGGTTGCCATTCCCTCCCCCAGGGGATTTCCAAACCCAGGGATCAAACTGTTTCTTCTGTGGCTCCTGCATTGCAGACGGGTTCTTTACCACTAGCAGCACCTGGGAAGCCCAAAGTGTGTGCCAGCTTCTCCATAAAGTGATTTCAGACTATTCCTTTACATCCCTGATTACTCTTAGTTCTTATCATTCTAAAAGTCAAAGTGTATATTAACACTCACAGTTTGCTGGGGGGATGGGGAGGGAGGAAGAGAGGGAGCAGGAAGGGGTTCAGGAGTCAATTGCACTTAAACTATGTGGAGGGAGAGTAGAATTTGGCAGGTAGATATGGAAGGTGGGAGCCAGGAGCACTCCAAGTATGACACAGTAGTCCAAAAAGCATGGAGGTAAGGTGTCAGGTCATCTTTGGGGAGCAGTCTATTGAGCAGGCCTTTTTTTTTTTTTTTTTTGGCCACACCGCGAGTCCTGTGGAATCTTACTTACCTGACCAAGGACCGAACCGGAGGCCCCTGCAGTGGAAGCTTGGAATCTTAACCACTGGACCACCAGAGAAGTCCTGAGTATGCCCTTTGACTAGAGAACAAGGATCTGAAGGGAGTGGGGTCTCCATGACAAGGAAAATAGCTTGAAACCAGACTGTACAAGTCTGCTGGAAGCCAGCTCCTTTTAAGGCTAGGTGAGATTTTGATGAGGAAATAGCCTGTGGGGAGATAGAAAATGAAAATTCAATAGCTTTAATTGTTGGAATAAGATTCTAGAAGGAAAGGAAATAAGAATCTAGGAGATTGGCAGATAAAGTTAGAAGGAAAGTGAGGAGGACTTAATAAAAAGAGAGGGCTCAATTTTACTTGAAAAGTCAAACAAGTAATGTTTTGTAGTTGATGAAAGAATACTTCTTGATATTTAGAAATACAAAAGTGATTTTTTAAAAAATCTGCTTTGTCAGAGTTTTCATTTCTTTTCCTCTGCCATTTTTTTTTTCTTTCACTTTTTGGTTAAAAAAATGTTGAAAGAAATTAGGTACACAACAGGGATTGAAATAATTTCAAATAATTTTTCTTTTAGTTAGATTGCTGTTTTAAAATAAGACTACATTTTGATTCAGAACTTTTATGAAGAACTTGGGTATTTTATTACAACATCTGTTTCTACATTTTAATTTCTCTCCTTCCTTTTATAGGTATTTGCATACTTTTTTTTTCAAATGAGAAGACCTTTTTGTTTGCCACAAGAAGGCTATTACCCAGAATGTTAATGGGTTTTCAGCTATTAAGATGTAATGATATACCTTGAGTATTTAACTATAAATTTGAAAAATCTCTGTGAACAATCTCAAAGGAATACTTCGAATGCACTCCTGGTAAATTGGCTCATTTTCCTGTAATTTACTGGAAGTGCTGATGTGAGAATAGTCCTAATGTGAAAAGTACATTAATCCCTGGAGTTACATTGTATGTATTAAATTATTATTCTCAAAGAATAAAATGTATGAGGCCATTTAGCCTTCATTCACATCTGTTACTTAGAATCACAGTAGAAAAACAATCACTTTTCTTATGATGCACAAAATTAGAAATGATACATTTAATATCTTTTAAAACAAGAGGTACAGTGATGCTCAGTTACATTTTTGCCCAACAATCGTTCTTTTCCAAGACAAGGACTGTTCTACTATAATAGTTAGGAACATGATTCTTCTGATTTTGTGGAGGCATCTTTTATTCCATTGACAACTGAAATATTTTTAGAAACCCATAATGTAGTTTTCTTTGATGTCAGTCAAAAGGATTAGTCTGCCTGTAGCCATGAGCTCCTACTACACTGTGGAATTAAGGAGGTAATCAACTTGCAGAAGCAGCAGTTGCAGAAGCAAAAGATCTTAATTGGGATTTGGTCTAACTGTGTCTTTCTTCTTTACCAGGGGACTGAAAGTTGTGGAACCCCAATTTGTGACAGCGGGTGTTTTTTGGAAAGCAGCCATTTATGACTCTGGAAGATTGGGGCTGATAGGAAGCCCCTTCTGAGATTTTACCAAAGTTCTTGAACAGTACTACCATGGACATAAAGCTGGATCCCTCTCGAGATGACCTGCCTCTCATGGCCAACACCAGCCACATACTTGTGAAACACTATGTACTGGATTTAGATGTGGATTTCGAAAGTCAAATCTTTGAAGGCACCATAGTGCTTTTCTTCGAGCCTGGAAACAGATTCAAGAAATGGAGTAGTTCCATCGAGGTAGCCTGTGGATCAGAGTCAAACGAAGCCTGCCGATTTAGGATGCCTGAACCCTGCCAGAGTCCTGTGACAAGTACAAAGACCTTCTCATCTAAAATAGGATACGATGATTTTGTAATCTGTGGTAAAGGCGGAAAAGATACTTCTGGGAAAGATGGTAACCATGGCAACCAGGAACAGGCTTCTGGGATTTCTAGCTCCAAGCACTGTTGTGACACAGAGAATCATGGGAGTGAGGAGTTTTTGCTAGTGTTGGACTGCTGTGACTTATCTGTGCTGAAGGTTGAGGAGGTGGATGTTGCTGCTGCGCCAGGTATTGAAAAATTTACGAGGTCTCCCGAGCTCAGGAATCAGATTGTACATGAACTCGTGGCTCTGCCTGCAGATCGCTGGAGGGAGCAGTTAGACTGTTATGCTCGCTGCAGCCAGGCCCCTAGCTGCGGGGAACTCCTGTTTGACACTGACCCTTGGAGCTTACAGATCAGGAAGACAGGGGCTCAGACAGCTACTGACTTTCCTCATGCCATAAGGATACGGTACAGAACCAAACCCCAGGGGCGATCAGTCACATGGACCTCAGACCAGAGTGGCAGGTAGGTTATCTGGGTACTCCACAGTTCCCTGGTCATTAATCTTACACACTGGGAGATGAACCTTTGCAAAGATGCTCCTCTTTATCCTGTGGTATTACCCATCTAACCCTTAAATCCTTCGACCCTCAGGGAAGCAGGTAAACTCCCAGGCATGCTGAACTCTTAATAGGATTACTTTCCTGAAAATGAAAAAGATTACTTTCTTAAGCCCCTGTATTTCTGAGTTAGGAGACTGAAAGTCAGATTTAATGGTTAAATCTCAAGCTTAGCTCTCTGTTGAGATCTCTGCTAGCAACTTCCAGTACTGTAAATGGAAACGATAAGTGTCTTTGAGCAAATACTTTCCCAAAGTTCCTTCATATTCCCCCAAGGGAATAAATAGCTGCTGTGTTGGGTTGGTGTGAATCCTGGCAAAGTGCTTCCAAATAAAGCCAACTCTGCTCTGTGACTTTCTTACTGTATCCATCTCTTGGCAGCTATGCCTCCATGGACTTTGTCAGTTATTATATAATGTGAACCCTCAAAGCACTGGGAAGATCTGTTTCTGAGAAGTGTGACAGTCAGCCCTGCTGAGTTGACACTTGCTTCTTTGGCTGTGATTCTGGGTATTTGACACCAAGGGGACTCCTGATTTTTTGTGTGGAGAGGAAGAATTGATGAAACATCAGTGTTCGAGGGAATATATAGACAGTTCTTTTCTTCTCCTCCTCCAGCAGTTTAGGGTTTTTAGAATTTGAGAATTTTCAAATCAAACTTTATTGATTCCTCATTATTTTACCTATTTATTTGTGCTAATGTACTGTGAGTCAATACAGTAATTATTGCTTGGTTGGAAGGGCTTGGTTGGAAGAACGTTTCTCTCTGTGAGCTTGTTTTTAGCTCCTTCTTTTATAGCAGAGGACTCCCTTAATGAAGGCAGTGGTATAGATAAATTGCTTACATCTCTCCCCTAACTCACCCCCCTCAGAAAAACCTTTTAGATTATGTTTTTTAAAGCATCACTTTGAGTTTGAGCTCTAATTATCCCACTCCTTGCCTCCAGTTTTACCTCCTCCTCTGATCTCCCTCCCTGCTCAGAATGAGCTCACTTCCTGTCTTATTTCTGCTAGTCTGAGGCAGCCTTTGGGACAGTGCAGGGTAGTGAAAATTTACATCAGTAGAAAAGCATAGTGATTTGTTTATAGAATAACTTGCTGAATATTATTTGGAGTCTGTGAAGGAAAGAAATAGATGTTCTTATTGTATGTTAAAATTTTTTGGAAATTATTAAAGATGAGCTTTTGAAAAGATTTAACAATATGCTATCTCTGAATATTTAACTAGGAAATTCTAGTTTTCATACTTCCAGATATTTCATTTTTGAATTAGAGTAACAGGGAAGAAGAAACTACTGACAGTATTTGAAAGAAATACTCATTCATGGTCTCAAACATAGCTTTCTTCTCAGTGTTTACTACAGAGGCTAGACTTGTGAATTACATTACATATGAAGTGTTGAGTAGGAATGAGTTGTTGATAAATGCTGGCTTCCTTAAAGAAACTCTCAAAAGGTCCTTGAGCACATTTTGCTCCTGAAGGGTTGATTTGAATTTACTCTTGATGTCTCCTTTTCTGAATATTCAATAAATACATGATCCGGTAAGAGTTTAAGCTGTATCCTTGGAAGTCTGTAATTATATGTTAGTAAATAAATGACTTTTATGGAGTCTTACAGAGATAATAAATTTGTTTCTTAAACCTTGAAAGATTTTTCCTCTCTTCTTTTTTCTTTTTTGGGGGGAATTTTATTACAGTCATGATGAATCGTCCATGAACGGTCACTAAATTCTCTCACATGTTTAAGACTAAATCTAGGTATATACTGGTAACTGTTTGGATACTGTAAGGACCTTAAATGCCCAAGGATTCCAGGTTGCTAGACAGAAATAATTTCTTGTTAGTAATCACCAGGGTTTCAAATGAAAGTAGTGGTTAAATTTTTACCACTGAATGGTAGAATACTATCAACATTCCTACTATAAATTTTTAGTCTGGATGAGAAATTTTTTATTCCCATTTTAGAAGTAGGAATATTCTATAAAGTTACTGAAAGCTCCTGGAAAAATCCATGTCTTAACTGTGAAAAGGAGCTATGTTTCTTACTTTTGATTTTTACTATGTCCCTTACTGTAAGCAAAGATTTCAATACATTTTTTAAAAATGAATTATATTAGCTTTCAAAATTTTTCCATTTTTAAGCAGATACTAGGTAGAAATTTAAGAAAAACTCTAACCTTGTACCTGTCCTTTCAAGTTCCATCAGTGGCTTCTCCCCTTCCCACTCTCATTCTACACCTTGTAGAGAATTTTCAGTCGTTTAGTCATCTTGGACTCTATGACCCCATGGACTGCAGCATACCAGGCTTCCCTGTCCTTCACTATCTCCTAGAGTTTGTTCAAACTCATGTCCTTTGAATTGGTAATGCCATCTAACCACCTCATTCTCTGTTGTCCCCTTTTCCTCCTGCCTTCAATCAGGGTCTTTTCCAAGGAGTCAACTGCTCGCATCAGGTGGCCAAAGTATTGGAGCTTCAGCATCAGTTCTTCCAATGCATATTCAGGGTTGATTTCCTTTAGGTTTGACTGGTTTGTTGAGAATAAAATTTGTTATTTTGTTTGATAATATGTAAATAAGTAATCACTTAGGAGGTCAGAGGATCCCAGGAGGAAATTATAAAATGTGATGGAACAATCTAGCTATATTAAAAATGTATGAAACAATCTCACTGAAGAGAGTAGAGGGGAAAATGTGCTGACCTAAGTAACTTTAAAAATGAGCTGAATCTGTAAGGCTGAAAGCAAAAGGAACTGTACATAATTACTGCACTATAGTTGATAGAGTTGTTTCCCATGGGAATACAGGTTAACAATTCTGGTACCACTCTACATGTATACTGGAATTGAGTAATTTAGTAAATGGATGCAGATGATGGGAGCCAGGCTTCTCACTGTTGAAGTGGGAGATTACAGATGAGCAAGGGGAAGAGGATAGAATGATTCATGTGGAAATGGATTAGAATGGGAGACATCACTATGAACTCACGTTTAGCATAATACAGATACAGATGGTTGCATATAGAAATAATTATAGATATGGGGTGTTTGCAAGAGTTAGCATACACACATGTATTTCCTTGTTTCTCAGCTGAGTGGGTTTAGAAGCAGCAAGTATTCCCTAGTGCCCAGATCTTGGTTTCTAATATCATGCTCCAGTGAAGGAACCAGAGTTCTTGGAGAAATGACGGGGGCTAGAGCAGGAAACATACAAGATGGAGCTGTAGCATCTGTTGTGTCAGAAAACAAGGAAATGCTCTAACAACAGCAATAAGAACCCGGAAATGCATGAGTGTATTAAAGTCCAAGGACTCATCTGAAAGATGAGTGACCAAAACTGAGCAACAAAGTAAATAAGTTTTAGATGATAACCCAAAGTTTAAAATAAATATTCATGAGTCCACACTAATATAAAAAATTGATTGACTTAAATAAGCAAATGGGGAGAATGGCCAAATCCATGGTGCAGAAGTCCAAGTTATAAAGAAACTCTGCCCTCAGGGAGGTAGAGCATAATTCCTCCCTCCTTAAGTAAGGACTGTTTATTCATAATGACTTCCTTCCAAAGAGGGCAGTATGGAAAGGAGGAGAAAGTAAATTTTCATTGGAGAAACCTGACAAACATGATCTCAGCAAGGAGATCACAGCTGACATCAACACCGATGCGTCACGTTGATAGTATATGATAAAAATGGCATCATTGATCTTCCTCCTCAAAACCCACAGCCGCAATCTAACCAAGAGAAAATATCAGATAAATCAGACTTTTAACAAAATACCTGACCAGTACTCCTGAAAACTCTCAAGGCCAACATAAATAAAGTCTTCAGTCACAATCAAGATAAGCCTAAAGAGACATGATAATTAAAATTAATGTAGTATTCTAGAATAGAAAAGGGGTATAGAGGATTTTTTTTAAGAGAGAACTAAGGAAATCTGAGTAAAATCTGAACTTTAGTTAATAGTAATATGTCAACTGTGACAAATATACTAATGTAAGTTGTAGGGAAAACTGAGTATGGAATATATGGGAAGTCTATGTTTTATCTTTGTACTTTTAAAAACAAATCTAGGGACTTCCTGATGGTCCAGTGATTTAGAGTCTGCCTTCCAATGCAGGGGATGTGGTTTGATCCCTGCTCAGGGAACTAAGATCCCACATGCCATGGGGCAACTAAGCCAGCACACCCCCAACAAAACATCGCAGATGCTGCAACTGAGATCTGAAGCAGCCAAAAATAAATAAATATTTTAAAAAATCTAAAACTGATTTAAAAAAAGTCATCAAAAAGTTTCAAATTTGAAAAAAATAATCCTCTTTCCAGCCTGAAACTTCCCTTTCCTAAGAGCTGTCACCCCATTTTTTATCAAGTAGCAATGTTTTCTAGATGGGAACTGAAAATATATTTGCCGCTGTAAAAGAGTATTTCTTTTCAGTCATTGTCAACAACTTACTCTCCTTCATTGTTATTCTAGTTCTAAGATGAAATAGCTGGAAATATAAAAACTACATTTTCCCAACCATTGTGGAGTTCTGGCTTCTCTTGAATCTGCTTGTTCTTTCTTGCCTCCATCATTCAGATACTAGATTTTAAATGACCTTTAAAAATGACTGATAAAACAAACACATACATAACAATATGATACATGCTTCTTGGAAAAAGTGCTTACTTTTGTGTGAGTATGTGTATGAGTATGTGTGCCCTTTAAAAATATTTAGATGAGAACTGGGGCCATTATTCTTGCTAAGCCAGATAAGAAGAAGACAATATCTTTTGATTCTAGAGCATCAGCATACTTTAGAAAAAAAAAATCTTTAAAAAATGGAAATCTTTATTCAAAGTTTATGTGTTTCCTGCATTTTTTTCCATTTCAGTGAATAAAATATTATCTAAAATCAAAACATTCTTTCTGGTAACTCATTCTTTTTCCCTTTTGGATCACTGTGATAGTTGTGGAAGCACCCAAGTGGTCTAGGAGATCTTGCTTAAGCTGATGACATCACTGAATGGGTTGAATGGAGGGGAAATTCAGTTAAATATAGGAAATTTATTATAGAAGCTACAATTATTTGGTCTTTGTTAAAAATATCTGACTAGGAAAACACATTATAACTTAAAGTGATATTAAAATTAAAAATTTCCTAAATCACTATGATATTGCTTTGTTTTAATAAAGCCAGAATGATGTTGGCAAAATACTAAGGAGAGAACGATTTTTTAAAATTATATTTATTGTTCAGGTATTGGACCAATATTTTTAGTTTAACATCAAAATCAGATGTTAATACATGCCCCCCTCACACACACATACAATAAAATAGTTTCATTTTCTTGGTATCTCACTATGAAGTTTTAAAATTAAAAGAATGAACAGAAGATATTTTAGAAGAGATTTCAGGTCTAAAATGAACATTTCTGTAATTAATACCTTTTTCCCCCCTATTTGCTTCAAGAAACCAATATAAAATTCAGGAAAACTAAAGGGGAAATACACATTAATTCTATAATATCATTGTATAACTGCAGAGGAGGAATTGATAATTCCAAATTTGAAAATGTTTGAAAGTGTTCTTTTTGGGCTCTTTATCCCCTTGCTGCACCATCTAGATCTGTATTTCTCAGAAACCCAGTTGAGTTTTGGGAGAAAAGACAAAGATGGACTGTCTTAATGGAAATTTAACAAGTAATGAACAAAAATCAACCAAACAACAGCAACAAGACATGAATAACCAAACATCAACAGAAAATAACAAATAAAAATGACCTATAACCAAAAGTGTGGAGAGTTGAAAAGAATCTAGAAAGTGAGAGCCAAGAAACCTGAGTACTCAAAACGTGGGCCGCCAACTGGCTGTGTGATTCAGAAAAGTCACTTCACATCTCTGGAGCTTAATTTCCTCATGTGTAAAATGAGAAAGTTCCGTGAGAGGATCTCCAAATGTTTGCCATACATAAAATCCTATCCTCATAAGGGGCTTCCAGATGAGAAGCACTGTCTTTGCCTTTACAAACAGCCTGCTAGTTTTGCACCCAAAACATCTCTGTTGAAGAGGTGAGTTTCTGACTCCAAGCCACTTTCAGTCCAGTCCATTTTGACTGTACTAGAATCTATCCAAGTCAAAGCCGTATTCTCGTTGGACTCGTCATGTATGTTCATTATGATTGATGAGTCCTGATTTTGGTGATCACGCCGTGAAGAAGAATGATAATAGAGAAGGGATGTATGTGTGTGTGAGAGAGAGAGTGTGGTGTTTGGGTGTGTGTGTGTGTGTGTGTAGGGATGAGAGAGAGAGGTAAGGGGGCAGTTCTGGTGGATACTTCCTGTTTTAGTAGTCTGGCTCTTGGTTTTTATGTCACAGAAAGCAAGATGGTTGCTTACCTACAATGGAAACTGTAACTTAGGTTTAAGGAGAACATAGAGCCATAAAAAAAGGTCAGGTGCATGAAGGAGGACAGATAAAAAGGAATCAGAGGAGTCCTGAAGACTTTGTAACTGGGAAGTTACAAAGAATCTGAAATATTTGAAAATCTGAAATATGAAAGAATCTGAACCACCAACCTGTCATATCTGTGGCCTCCTGGCCTCCAGTGACCAGATCAGTGCCTCAGTGTGGAAAAACATCGTATCAAGCCACATCCACAGTGACAGCGGGCTCATCACCTCCTACTGTCTATTGAAGCCACCCTCCCCCCAGTTGTTGATCTGTGATAATCAAGTCTCTGAAAATGGGTGATTTTTATGGAAAGTAGTATTTTTAAACTAAAAATAACCCCTTCACTCCAACTGCAAAAAGAAAAATTCATATAGTAGTCAACTGAAAATAAAGAAAATGTATGGGTTGATCCTATTCCCTACAAGTTGTAAAGATGGCTTCCCCTCAAAAAAGGTAAGCAAGCATATTTAGTTGACATCATAGTCCATTTCCATTT
The DNA here is from genome assembly GCF_963930625.1 of Muntiacus reevesi. Classification (NCBI taxonomy): domain Eukaryota; kingdom Metazoa; phylum Chordata; class Mammalia; order Artiodactyla; family Cervidae; genus Muntiacus; species Muntiacus reevesi. Next base: position 13,594,948 of record NC_089258.1, read on the forward strand.
GGGCTGCTATAACAAAATACTGCACAGAGAATGGTTTATAAGCAAAAGAACTTAATTTATCATGGTTCTGGAGGCTAAAAGTCTGAGATTAGGGTGCCAACATGGTCAGGTCCTGTTGAAGGCCCTCTTGTGTGTTGCAGACTGCCACCTTCTGGCTGTGGCCTTACCTGGTGGAAGGGGCCAGGAAGCTCTGTCGGGCTTCTTTTATAAAGGCATCAATCTCATACATGAGGGCTCCACCCTCATGACCTGAGCACCTCCCAATGACCCCACCTCCTAATTACCAACACTTTGGACATTAAGATTTCAGCATATGAATTTGGACAGACACAGTCAGACCAGCAGCATAGTGTTATCTCATCTTCATTTGACTGCACTGAGAATACACAAACATATGACAAGAAGCTGAAATAATTGTTATTCTGACAGGTTCTTAGTTTGGTTCTTTAATGACAACAAGCCATGGCCTGGCTGTCACCCGCTATCTTACCCTGTTTTCTTTCTCATTTCTAGTTGCTTTCTCCCATTCCTGCAACTCCTGTGCAGTTAATCTGGGCTCCAAGGGTCTCCCCTGCGGGTGGGTATCCCAGGGCATGTGGGATGAACCCTGGTAGGAGAGTTTTGCTTTTCATGTTGGAAGGAATTGTTCATTTGGGAAATAATGACGTTTATAAACATCAGAGAATTGCAGGCTTGTGCCTATAACATCTATCCCATAGGCATTTTAGCAACATGACCAAGGTGCAAGGCTGTGCATGTTGAATAAACACAGCTGCATATATTTCAATGATCACACATCCAGATAACTGCAGAGCATGTTTAAAAGTGCACATAGATTTTCATCCCCTCCTGGGACACAATGGGTAGGGAAGAGAAAGGGTGGGGAACGTGTGTGTGTGACAAGGGTCATCACAGAGTATGATTTTCAGACTCCATGAAGACCTCCTGTCCACCCATTCTCTACTTTCTGTCAGATGCCCAAAATTCCACCACTAGGCTTTTACCCAGGGGTTAAAGCTTTCATCCCTCTTAAAATGTAGTTACTTGACTTAACATTTGCACTGTGATGTGTGACATGCATAGGCATATCAGATTGTGAAAGCTCAAAAAGCCATCAGTTATAAAGTCACTGGCTCTTGGTTTGGATGTGTTGGGGAGGGAGGGGTGAGCTGAGAAAAAGAAGAAAAGACCAAGAAGGAAGTAGACTGGGAGCATGAAGAGAATGTACATTTTCAAGAAATTTGGCCTAGGATTGTTTTCCTGTTTATTTTTATAATTTATTTATGTTTCTTTTGGCTGCACTAGGTCTTTGTTGCTGCATGCCGATTTTCTCTAGATGGGGTGTGTGGGCTTTTTGTTGTAGTGGTTTGGGTCACACAGGACACCCCAATGCAGTGTGGGGGAGGACTCCACAGGGGTGTGGATACCTGGGGCGGGAGTCACTGGGGCCATCTTGGGAGCTGGCTTCCCAGGGAGCCCTTCCCTTCCTTCTCCTTCTTCAGTGAATCACTGAGTCTTTCTGATTCGTCCTCTGCCCTGTCTTCTCACGTGTGTGTGTGCATACTAAGCCGCTTCAGTCGTGTCCGCCTCTTTGTGACCCTATGGACTGTAGCCCCGCAGGCTCCTCTGTCCGTGGGATTCTTCAAGCAAGAATACTGGAGTGAGTTGCCATGCCCTCCTTCACGGGATCTTCCCAACCTAGGGATCAAACCTGTGTCTCTTACGTCTCCTGCATTGGCAGGCATGCTCTTTACCACTGGCGCCACCTGGAAAGCCCCTTCTCACATGTGACCTCATCTCAAATCTGATAGTTTCTTCTGGAAAGAGGCATGGAGGCTGTGGAGGAAGGCTTGGGGACCTCATACCTAAGGGCACTGGTGGAATGCATAATAACATGCCAGCAGGGCCTCCAACCCAAACCTACAGGGAGAAGAAAAGCAAACGTCCTGGCAAGCCAGTCTTTTGGGGAGAATTTGCTCCGTGTGCAAACAAGGGAAGACCTGTAACACTAGAGTCACCCTAGGGAAGTGAGGTGCTGAGTGTAAGAACAAGAGAGCACAGATAAAGCACAGATACTTCCCGAAGTACCCTAAGACTTCAAACCATAATATGGGGTCAGCTCCCCCTTCCGCTCCCCAGAGAAAGTCTTAGGCGATCTCTTGACAGGGTCTCCCACTTCCCTGTGAGCATCACAAATAGGCTTATCTCCACAAGTCTGCTTAGACTGGAAGTGGATTTCAAGAGCTCATGAACTGACAGACATTGTGGGGTCTATTCTGCTTTAGTAAGAAAGGAAGCCTTGATTCTCAGTGTCTGACACTGTCAGAGGAAGAGTTATGCCTGCCATTCGGCCAGGGGCAACATACTCTGTTCCACTGATGATGCTTTTCTTCTTGGGATCCTTCTCTATGTTGGACTTTTTGGGGAAAAAAAACAGGTGGAATTTTCAGAACTAGGCATGCCTTGACGCTACCTACCTGAGCTATTTGAGCTGCTACAGCATCCCCCACCAGGCACCCACAACCAGCAGTCCCAGTTAGGAGGAGGTAGTTTTAGGGGGACTTCATTAGGTCCTCAACTGCCTGAAGTTAACTTAGGCTCAGTCAACTAACCAGGGATCCAAGAGCACCGGGGTGAGAGCTCAGTACTCTGTGAAATCAATGGGACATTCTGGGCTTTCCATGAATATTTGCCTTTGTTCTTGGATCTGTGATTCTGGGACACAACCGTGGGTTTATGGACCAGAACAGACAGACAACTGAAGTCACATATGTGCCCCTTTATCCCCATTTTGCATGTGACTCAGAGAGGTCAGGGCTTTTTCCATAGCCGTTTAATGAGCTGGTTACCCAGCCAACACTAGTCTTCTGAATGTCTAGTCTTCTTTCTCTGCCTCATGTCAAATCTGTGAGTAATCATGGCATATACACTTCTAGAAGGTAGACTACCTGTCTGCTCTAAGGTCCATTTCCTGCTCTTATTATCTTCTCCTGATGACAAGGAACCTCATTTCCCAGGCTCCCTTGTCTTCTGACTTCCTGTCAGCTTTGGCCAATGAGGGGCATTGATGGAACACTTCTGAGAGCAGGAGTTAGCAAGCAATAAACAATTTCCTGGGCTTCTCTGGTGGCTTAAATGCTAAAGAATCTGCCTGCGAAGCAGGAGACCTGGGTTTGATCCCTGGGTCGGGAAGACCCCCTGGAGAAGAGAATAGCTATCCACTCTAGTATTCTTGCCTGGATACTGAGAGACTCACACACACACACACAAACTACTTTCTCTCCTCTTTCTGCTTATTTTAGCACCTCTAGCAGTGACTGAGTCTCCCTGGTCCCTGCACCCATTGGACATTCTCCACTATGATTCTGGCTTCTGTCAAATGACTCCTGTTGCTGTAAGCCCAGAACACTCAGTAACAGCAGCTCCTCCAACCCATGGAGTCACAGCTCCTTGCCGCTGTGGCTAATCTCTGGGTAGCATCACTGTCTGCTGTTTGGCTTCTCGGTCCTTCTATTACTTCTAGGACCAATCCCCTAAATTAAATTACCTCTGTTTATTAAGACCTACACTGGTTTATGTTTTCCCTCCTGGACCCTGACTGATGGAGTGGGGTCATCATTCTGTGTGTTCTTGCTCACTGTAAGAACACCGTTTTCTAAAACGGAAAACCAGTTTATGCAAGAGAGGTAGCACTCCACTCATCATTTACTCCACCAATCAAGCTGATTAAAACTATATCATATTTGCCATAACTCTTAAAAAACAAAAAGTGGAAACATTTTCCTGAGACATCTTCCCAAGGGTCAGTCTGTGCCTTCTACTCGATGGGGTTAAAAGAATAGATTTCTTGGATCTCAGAGATTTTTTTCCATTTCTCTTTCTGACTTATCATGGAAGGGATTGTTCTTGGTGTGTGTAGGTTTGTATTTTTTAATTGTAGCAGAATGGGCCCCAGTGTCATGCCACTGGTTTCTTATACTTCCTTTGGTAACAACTCTGCCCTTGGCCTTCCCGTCACAAGCCTCCTGGTTGTTGTGACCCACAGTCCTGTTTATATGCCAACCCTTGTTCTTGGCCTCCGCACAAGGATTCCCACAAGGGTTCCATTTGAGATGGTGGTTTCCAAGATTGGGGGTATCTGCCCGCCAGCACTGCATTTGAGACCACCAGCTTGTTTTTCCAAGTATTAATATCTCAGTATCACTAAACATATTTTCTTTTCCAGAATATTTTCCAAAAAGTTTTATAAGAATGTCTCTAAAACTTTCTTGTTTTGAAGGCCTAAGAACCTAAAGGGAAGGGCAAGGTAATATAAATTTTAACTTGGCAGACTAGCATTTAAAACTTTATCCAAAAAATATTTTTCCCCTTAGGGAAAAAAAAAAAGCTCTCTTTACATATTTAAGTAATTCATTTGGGAGAAATAACCACTTGGCTATTCACATAACCCTTGGCAGATGTCAGTTCAATATTTTCTCTTTGAAAGTTCAACTTAACGTTTGCTATCATGGTGGTAAGGAAAGTGACAACTCATTTTAAAGATTCTCTGCCTTTGTTTCTTTGTCTTTCTTCTGCAGGCCATGTGTTTATACTGTGGGATCTCCCATAAACAACAGGGCCCTTTTTCCATGCCAGGAGCCACCCGTTGCCATGTCAACATGGCAGGCTACAGTTCGAGCAGCTGCATCCTTTGTTGTTTTAATGAGCGGGGAGAATTCTGCGAAGCCAACACAGCTTCGGGAAGGTACTGTACATGTGTTCCGTGCTTTTTAATTTATTGCACACATGTTGGACCCAGGAACCCAATACACAGGGTTTTTCTCAGCTTTAAAAGAACTCCTTTATTAGCTGGGTTCGACTGAACATGATATCAAACATCCTGCCAGAGAAAACACCAGGGGATGGGGAAGGGTCCTTGGGAGCCTGAGCATGGCATGTGGGGCTCTTGGTGCCAGAGTTATCAATTCTTAGATTATTAAGGCAGTTCCTTTCACCTGGTGGTTTGTGGACCATAAGTGGTGGTCTTGGCTGAAGACTTTCTGGGCAGGCAAGTGTGTCGTGGAAACACCATTACAGTTGAGTTGTTTGTGTTTTGGCCATGGAGCCTGTGCAAGGTTATTTATTATGCTGAGTGATAGTTCTCCTGTTGGCTGCCCACTGGAGTTGTCCTGGTATTGCTCTGTCCTTACTCTATTGGGCCATGAAGTTTTGAGTCAAAGGTGTGTAAGAAAGATGAAAGGCAGGTACTCATGCATCATCAAGGTTTTCTCTGTGAGTTTCCTGCTTGTTGTAGTAATTGACACTTTCAGTTGAGATCTGGAGCTTGTTGATGCCAGGTGAAGTTTCTGTAATTGTAATATTTCTTCATCTAAATATGGTGTCTCCTTCCACCATTTATTATAGAAACTTTAAAATTTACAAAAAGTAAAAGTAATAAAATTAATTTTAAAGAAAATGATTGTTAACATTTTGTTGCATTTCCCTCTGCTATTTAAAATCTGTGTATATAGTATATATTGTCATTTCAAAATTATCAGCAGAGCATATAGCCATTTTCACTTACAGTATATCTTGTATGTCTTTCCAGATTTAAGTATTTTTAAAATTAATGATTTTAATGTCTGCATAATATTTTATGAGAACATCAGGTTTTATTACATTTCCATGTTACAGGCAATTGTATTGGTTCCAAGGTTTTTTCTTATTATAAATAATGTCACATTATATTTCTGAAGAGATAGTTTGTAGAAACTTAGAATTATTGAGTCAGAAGTTTTTAACCTTCTGAAGTTGAAGGCTGTTGGTACTCATTTCAAGTTGTTTTTCAGAAAGGTTGTGACACTTTACATATCCCTCAGTAGTTATGAAGGCCCCCTCATCCTTGGAGTTTCATTCATCTGACAGGTGAGAGAAGGTTTCTTTTTAATTTGGCTTATTTTGATGATCAATGAGCTTTCATATGTCCTTAGCCGTTTTCATTTCCTATCTGTTCATTTCCTCTGCCCATTTTTATATTGAGATGTTAGTGAGGTTTCCAAAAGTTTGCTTTGTCTTCTAGTTTGATTGGATCTGTAAAAAGTAGTTATTGGGGCTTCCTGATTAGTGACCACGTGGAGACATGGGGAGAACGGTACCCCTGGAGAGGGCATGGAAGTCCCATGCTTTTTCTCACATACCTTGCCCTGGGCAGTTTTCCATCTGGCTGGTCCTGAGTTGACTGTTCACTGGTTATCAAACCCAGCAGACCAGTGCATAGATCTGTTTCTTCAGGTCTCTTGTGTTACATAAAACTTCTATTACATAAATGTAATCTGTGCTCCCATTTAAAAAATAAATAAAATGAAATAGAGATATAACCTCTTATATTTGTGTATTTTTCTAAATTTTTAGTATACTTTTTAATTTTATAGAATATTTCTGATCTATAGGAGATTTTAATTTTTACATAGTCAGATATGTCAGGTTTCTCTTGGGAAGTTTTTCTTTGCGCTAAGACTCACCTATTTTATTCTAATATTTTTATCTAATTTTAATTTATTTTTAGTAACTTCACTCTATAATTTGTAGTTTAATCTGGTCAGTGTTGTGAAATAAGGACTGTTGTTTAGTCACTAACTTATGTCTGAGTCTTTGCTATGCCAGGGACTGTAGCCCTTTCTGTCCCTTATTATGCCCACCTTTGCTTGAAATGTTCCCTTGGTATCTCTAATTTTCATGAAGAGATCTCTAGTCTTTCCCTATCGATTGTTTTCCTCTGTTTCTTTTCATTGATTGCTGAGGAAGGCTTATCTCTCCTTGCTATTCTTTGGAACTGTGCATTCAAATGGGAATATCTTTCATTTTCTCCTTTGTCTTTCACTTCTCTTCTTTTCACAGCTATTTGTAAGGCTTCCTCAGGCAATCGTTTTGCCTTTTTGCATTTCTTTTTCTTGGAGGTGGCCTTGATGACTGCCTCCTGTACAATGTCATGAAACTGTGTCTATAGTTCTTCAGTCACTCTTTCTATCAGATCTAATCCCTTGAATCTATTTGTCACTTCTACTGTATAATCGTAAGAGATTTGATGTAGGTCGTACCTGAATGGTCTCAACAGATAACAATTTTCAACAAACTGTGGAAAATTATTAAAGAAATGGGAATACCAGACCACCTGACCTGCCTCTTGAGAAATCTGTATGCTGGTCAGGAAGCAACAGTTAGAACTGGACAAGGAACAACAGACTGGTTCCAAATAGGAAAAGGAGTACATCAAGGCTGTATATTGTCACCCTGCTTATTTAACTTCTGTGCAGAGTACATCATGAGAAACACTGGACTCGATGAAGCACAAGCTGGAATCAAGATTGCTGGGAGAAATATCAATAACTTCAGATATGCAGATGACACCACCCTTATGAAGGAAAGCAAAGAAGAACTAAAGAACCTCTTGATGAAAGTGAAAGAAGAGAGTGAAAAAGTTGACTTAAAACTCAGCATTCAGAAAACTAAGATCGTGGCATCTGGTCCCATCACTTCATGGCAAATAGATAGAGAAACGATGGAAACAGTGACAGATTTTATTTTGGGGGGCTCCAAAATCACTGCAGATGGTGACTGCAGCCATGAAATTAAAAGGCGCTTGCTCCTTGGAAGAAAAGTTATGACCAACCTAGACAGCATATTAAGAAGCAGAGACATTACTTTGCCAACAAAGGTCAATCTAGTCAAAGCTACGGTTTTTTCAGTAGTCATGTATAGATGTGAGAGTTGGACTATAAAGAAAGTTGAGTACCGAAGAATTGATGCTTTTGAACTGTGGTGTTGGCGAAGATTCTTGAGAATCCCTTGGACAGAAAGGAGATCCAACCAGTCCATCCTAAAGGAAATCAGTACTGAATATTCACTGGAAGGACTGATGCTGAAGCAGAAACTCCCATACTTTGGCCACGTGATGCAAAGAACTGATTCATTTGAAAAGACCCTGATGCTGGGAAAGATTGAAGGTGGGGGAAGAAGGGGATGACAGAGGATGAGATGGTTGGATGGCATCACCGACTCAATGGACATGAGTTTGAGTAAACTCCGGGAGTTGGTGATGGACAGGGAAGCCTGGAATGCTGCAGTCCATGGGATTGCAAAGAGTTGGACATGAATAAGTGACTGAACTGAACTGAACTGGACTGGACTGTAGCCTGCCAGGCTCCTCTGTCCATGGAATTCTCCAGGCAAGAATCCTGAAGTGGGTTGCTATTTCCTTCTCCAGAAATAAGGACTAAATATTTTTGTTTTCAAATATAAAACCAGTTATCCAAGATCATTTAATGAATCTTTTCTGATTTGTGGTGTCTTCATCATAAGTTAGATTTACACATGTAACAAAGTTTTCAATGAATGTTTACTTTATTCTCAAAGTCAAAACAAAACAAATTATACATTTAAAAATTTAATTTAAAAAAATAAGGCATATTTACATGGTTCATTTACAAATAAGCAAAGGATTTAAAAAAATTTTATGATGTCTTCTTTTTACGTCTAATTCCCAACTATCCAGTAACCCTTCCCCAAGGCAACCAAGGTCACCAGCTTCCTTTATAGAGTATATTTTTTTCCTCTTTTGTTGCACAAAACATAACATGCTGCACACATTTTTGTATTATGATCCCCCCTTTAGAATAACCTGTTCTTATAGACAATTTCATATCTGACCATAAAGAGCTTCCTGATTATTTTTAGTACTATAAGTAAAGTCGCTCAGTCGTGTCTGACTCTTTGCGACCCCATGGACTGTAGCCTACCAGGCTCCTCTATCCATGGGATTTTCCAGGCAAGAGTACTGGAGTGGGTTGCCATTTCCTTCTCCAGGGGATCTTCCTGGCCCAGGGAGTGTTCCATAAATGGATGTTCACAATTTAGTTAAGCAAAAACTCTTGACTTTATTCTATATCACATAAGAAATTTAATGGTCATTCCTGGGTTGGTACGATCCCCTGGAGAAGGAATTGGCTACCCATTCTGATATTTTTACCTGGAGATGTCCATGGACAGAGGAGCCAGGGGGGCTACAGCCCATGGGTTCGCAGAGGTGGACATGACTGAGCAACTAATACTTTTTACTTACTTCTATCAATTTCCCTCACCCACATTCTCCAGTTTTAATTAATATAATTTGGAATTTGAGACTTATATTATCTATGTATTTTGTTATTTTATATCTTCTCAAGGAATTATAATCACTGCTGTACATTTTTATCCAGTTTCAAATTATGTTTGCAGTAAGTATTCAGACTTTCTTTACTCTTGATCTCTTAAGTTTGACTCATCTCTTAGTCAACTGGGAAAAGGCTGTAGTATTTTTTTTTTCTTCTGCAGAATGGTGGCTGTTGCTATATTTTCTGATCAAGACAATTGTATTCATTTTGCGTGCTAGTAAGATTATGCTCAAAATCTTTCACGTTTGGCTTCAACAATACATGAACTGAGAACTTCCAGATGTACAAGCTAGATTTAGAAAATGCAGAGGAACCAGAGATCAAATTGCCAACATTTATTGTCTCATAGAGATAGCAAGTGAATTCCAGAAAAACATCTACTTCTGTTTCATTAACTATGCTAAAACCTTTGACTACGTGGGTCACAACAAACTGTCGAAAATTCTTCAAGAGATGGGAATGCCAGACCACCTTACCTGTCTCCAAGAAACCTGCATGCAGGTCAAGAAGCAATAGTTAGAACCAGACATGGAGCAATGGACTGGTTCCAAACTGGGAAAGGAGTATGTCAAGGCTATATATTGTCACCCTGCTTATCTAATTTATATGCAGAGTATATCATGTGAAATGCCAGGCTGGATGAATCACAAGCTGGAATCAAGATTGTGGGGAGAAATATCAAGAACCTCAGATATGCAAATGATACCACTCTAATGGCAGAAAGTGAAAGGAAACTGAAGAGCCTCTTGATGAGGGTGCGAGAGTGGAAAACCTGGCTTAAAACTCATCATTCAAAAAACTAAAATCATGACATCTGGTCCCATCACTTCATGGCAAATAGAAGGGGAAAAAGTGGAAGCAGTAACAGATTTTTTTATCTTGGATTCCAAGAACACAAAATCAGTCACTGTGGATGGTGAATGCAACCAGGAAGTTAAAGATGTTTGCTCTTTGGAAGGAAAGCTATGACAAACCTAGATAGCATGTTAAAAAGCAAAGACATCACTTTACTGGTAAAGGTACATATAGTCAAACCTATGGTTTTTCCAGGAGTCGTGTATGGATGTGAGAATTGGACCATAAAGAAGGCTGAGTGCTGAAGAATTCATGCTCTTGAATTGTGCTGGAGAAGACTCTTGAGATTCCCTTGGACAGCAAGAAGATCAAACCAGTCAATCCTAAAGGAAATCAACCCAGAATATTCATTGGAAGAACTGATGCTGAAGCTGAATCTTCAATACTTCGGCCACCTGATGGGAAGAGCCAACTCATCAGAAAAGACCCTCATGCTGGGAAAGACTGAAGGCAGAGGGTGAAGAGGGTGGCAAGGATGAGGTAGTTAGATAGTATCACCAACTCAATGGATGTGAATTTGAGCAAACTCCATGAGATAGTGAAGGACAGGGAAGACTGGCATGCTGCAATCCATGGGGTCGCAAAGAGTTGGACACAACTTAGCGACTGACCAACAACAAATGTATCTAATCAACACCCCTATGAAGATATGGAACATTTCCATTACCTAGAAATCCCCCTGTGGCTTTGCCATCCCTACTTGAGTGATTCCTCCCTAACCCCACTCCAGTCAACCACTGATCTTATCTCCACATCTATAAATTAGTTTTACCTCTCCCAAATAGTCTTGTAAATTGAGTCATTCATGTGTACTCTTTTGTGTCTGGCTTCTTTCACTTGACATGATTGTGAGACGGGCCCACATTGTGTGGGTATCAATAGTTATTCTTTTTAAAAAGTTGATGAGTAATAATCCATTGTATGAGTAAACCAGTTTGTTTATCTACTCACCAGTTAATGGACATTTGAATTTGTCATGTACATTATGAAACGTACTCTGTGAATATTTCTGTGTAAGTCTTTTTGTGGACAAAGGTTTTAATTTCTCCTGGGTGAATAACTAAGAGTGAAATTGCTGATCATAGTAATATATTTTAACTTTGTATCTGGCAAACTGTTTCCAAAAGATTCAGTTATTTTGTATACCACCAGCAGTTTATGAGAGTCCAATAGCTGTGCATATTTGCATAAACTGGATGTTGTCAGCCCCTTTAATTTTAGCTCTCAACTGGGGTGAGATACTATCGTGTCGTTTTAGTTTGCATTACTCTGATAACTAATAATGGTGAGCAACTTTTGTGCGATTATTGTATATGCCTTTAAAAAGTATCTCTTCCAAGTCATTTTGTTGTTTTTCTGTTAGATTATGAGAATTTATAACTATATATTTTATATTCCTTATATATTTGATATTCTGGCCTTTAGTCAGATATGTGTCACAAATATATTCTCCTAGACTGTATGGTTTGCCTTTCATTTTTTATTTACACTTTATACCACTGATTTTCCATAGAGACATTGTATTCTTTAGTAATTCCATTGTAGATTGTTACTGTAATAATCTTTGCAGTTCTTCCTTAAACTTATTTTGGTTACTTTGCTGTCTTTTGATCTCACTCTATTGATCTATTTCAGCCAGTTGTCTTCTCACGGCTCTTTTTTTTTCAGTTCTACCATTTATTGCTACCAGCCCATCTCCCTCCACCCTCATGCACACGAGCTCAATCATGTAACCCCATGGACTGCAGCCCACCAGGCTCCTCTGTCCATGGACTTTTCCAGGCAAGAATACTGGAGTGGAATGCCAGTTCCTTCTCCAGGCTTCTCATGGCTTTTTACCTTTTTTCATAGAAGTTATATCTTCATGTATCATAATGGGATGCCAGTTTTCCAAACTTGTTTTCCTTCCTTTAGTAAATTCATTTCTGAGGCTTGTTCTTCTTCTGAGTCCTTAGAACAATATTTACTTTTACTTTTATTCTGCAGTATTTTTGCCCCATCATGCTCTTTGTTTTCCTCTCTAAGCTGTTTCAACAGACAGGATAAAGTATGTGGATTTCCCTTAGCTCCATTCACTGTCTACAGACATTCTGTGCTACCTGAAATCCCTTCACTGTTCAACAGATGACAGGTTAGTTATGCACACAGGCCCTCTTGTGAATTGTCTAGTGAAGTTCTTTGGGACTTACACAGCATCTATTTTTACCCTCCCTGCTTGTTTCCCTGACTTGCTAAACTGATTGAGTAAATGCACCACTGTACGGAAGTCTCAAGCAGGCATCCATACCTGGACTCCTCCAGCCTCCATTTCTGGCTTATTTGTGATGATAACTAACTACACTTCCCAAGATGCAGTGTTGGGAGTTGCATCTCCCAACTCCCACCTCAACAAGCCTGCATACTTTCTCATTCATGATTTGGCCCTTGCAGTTCAGATGTGAAAGCTGTGTTTGGCAGTGTTTCTCAAGTTTGAGCATTATTTTACTTTTCAGAGGGAAAAAAATTCTCCTGATTCACCAGAGTTGACTTAAGTTATTTGTATTAGAATAATATTTTAAAAACTATAAATGTAAGCTTGTAACTCTTATATGTCTATAATGTCAAAATAAAATATAAATTAAATGCAGACCAAACTATTAAATCAGTAAAATTCAAATAAACAACTTCAATTTAATGTAAGGATTATTATTTTGCTGAAATGAAAATGCTCCTTACAATATGTATGTGGTGCTGGCAGCTCCTTGAAGGTTCTTTTGAGATCGTTGTTCCTGCTCTACCCTGAGTCACATGATGATCTTATTCTTCACCACTTTTCTTCCATATGCTATAAAGCTTTTGCTTACACAGCATGCTCTGATGTCATTTAACCTTTACCCACCAAAAGCATCATTCTTGTGTTCTTTTCTCATAATCACTCAGGATTTAAAGCAGTGCTACAAGTCTGTGTGAAATCATATACACTACTGCAGATGTGAACTCTGAAATTGTTGGGCAGGACTCCTTTGTATCTGGATAATCCAGCCCACTGGCCAAACCCAGCCTCCTGCCTGTTTTTGTAAATAAAGTTTTATTGAAATACGGCCATTGTCTATGGCTGCTTTGGTGCTTCAGTCAGTATCAGTATCTGTTCAGTCACTCAGTCGTGTCCGACTCTTGGTGACCCCATGAACCGCAGCACGCCAGGCCTCCCTGTCCATCACCAACTCCTGGAGTTTACCCAAACTCATGTCCATTGAGTCGGTGATGCCATCCATCTCATCCTCTGTCATCCCCTTCTCCTCCTGCCTTCAATCTTTCCCAACATCAGGGTCTTTTCAAATCAGTCTGTTTGTCGCATTAGGTGGCCAAAATATTGGAGTTTGAGTTTCAACATCAGTCTTTCCAATGAACACCCAGAACTGATTTCCTTTAGGATGGACTGATTGGATCTCCTTGCAGTCCAAGGGACTCTCAAGAGTCTTCTCCAACACCACAGTTCAATTCTTCGGCACTCAGCTTTCTTTATAGTCCAACTCTCATGTCCATACATGACTACTGGAAAGACCATAGCTTTGACTAGACAGACCTTTGTTGGCAAAGTAATGTCTCTGCTTTTTAATATGCTAGGTTGGCCATAGCTTTCGTTCCAAGGAGCAAGTGTCTTTTAATTTCATGGCTGCAGTCACCATCTGCAGTGATTTTGGAACCCCCAAAAATAAAGTCTGACACTGTTTCCACTGTTTCCCCATCTCTTTGCCATTAAAGTGATGGGACCAGATGCCATGATCTTTGTTTTCTGAATGTTGAGCTTTAAGCACATTTTTTTCACTCTCCTCTTTCACTTTCATCAAGAGGCTCTTCAGTACTTCTTCACTTTCTGCCACAAGGGTGGTGTTATCTGCATATTTGAGGTTATTGATATTTCTCCCAGCAATCTTGATTCCAGCTTGTGTTTCATCCAGCTGGGTATTTCACATGATGTACACTGCATATACGTGAAATAAGCAGGGTGACAATATATAGCCTTGACGTACTCCTTCTCCTATTTGGAACCAGCCTGTTGTTCCATGTCCAGTTCTAACTGTTGCTTCCTGACCTGCATACAGGTTTCTCAAGAGGCAGGTCAGGTGGTCTGGTATTCCCATCTCTTTCAGAATTTCCCACAGTTTATTGTGATCCACACAGTCAAAGGCTTTGGCATGGTCCATAAAGCAGAAATAGATATTTTTCTGGAACTCTCTTGCTTTTTTGATGATCCAGCAAATGTTAGCAATTTGATCTCTGGTTCTTCTGCCTTTTCTAAAACCAGCTTGAATATCTGGAAGTTCACGGATCACATATTGCTGAAGCCTGGCTTGGAGAATTTTGAGCATTACAAGGCCTACAAAGCCTAAAATATTTACTAACTAGCCCTTTACAGAAAAAAGTCTTCTGACTCTTTCAATATCTATTTGAAGGTTATCATCAAAAATTAAAACAAGAATTGACTTTTAACATTTTCATTGAAAATGTTCATACCACCAAGAATATATCTGTGGATTTCTTTCTTTCTTTTTTTTTTTTTTTTTCAGAATTACTAATCAGGGCATAGTTATAGTAAAGTAGATGCTAACTGGGATTTGCTTATATACAACTTACACCTTATGTAATACCTCAGAGTAGACTTTACCGGTTCAAACTGAGGGAGGATTGAGCTAGACCAGGAGAAAGAACTTTCTGCATCTTACTGCATGCCTCCCGCAGCCTAGCAGCTGGGATTTATCAGAGGACAACCAGGCAAGTGTGGTCACAACACCCTCTGCCCCAAATGGCTGTTCTGAGGATGAAATAATATCTTCAAATGTGTCTGTACTCCTTGGAGATAAAGGATGTGTGGACACAAGATGCTATTACTTCCTTTCCAAGTCATGTTTTCTAGATTGGTGGATTGGTCTCATAGGACCTCCACTCTGTAGTGCACAATGCCCTTTAAAACAATGAGTTATCCTTGAAAACATGAGCAGCAAA
Organism: Muntiacus reevesi; assembly: GCF_963930625.1. NCBI lineage: Eukaryota > Metazoa > Chordata > Mammalia > Artiodactyla > Cervidae > Muntiacus > Muntiacus reevesi. The sequence goes on from NC_089258.1 coordinate 13,609,977, forward strand.
ACCCAACCCGCAAGTCACAGTTTCCATCACAGCAGCACGTCAACCTGATTAGTACATTTGCCAGGCATCAGCTGATTTCCCGAAAGAAGCAAGCACCTGGGAGCAGCATGGTGTAATGAGGCAGATAACAGCGCCTGAAATGATAACAACCCTTGAGCAGGGGACGGAAATCAGATGATGGGCCTTTGAGTTCTTACTACATGGGGGAAATCGTTCCTCCTGGCTGTTTTAAAGAAGAAGGCTAATGGTTTAGATGGTAGTGTGATGACTATCATAAGAATTTTAGTAGCTGAGAAGTCACTATCCTTTTTCTCAACAAGGCTAAGTCAAAACCATAGATTTAGTTTGATTCCTTTGGCTCCTTTATTATATAACTTGCTCAGCATAATGTTATTTGGGCAGACAGAAATGTTAGCCTATGTATTATTGTCAGCCTGCATTCCCTGCCAAAATGTAGCTAAACAACTAAGCTCAGAGACCCAATGCCCAGTACAGTGTTTTGTATATAACAGGTACTCAATACCTGTTTGTTGAATAAATGTGTTCTCTGTAATCAGACAGATGTAATAGGTTCATGGAAGAAGCATTCAAAATCACTATTGATAGTAACAAAAATGATTTCAGGGTCATACCTTTAGTTTTGCTTCTGATTGAAGTTTATACCTTTTCCCCAGGTTCAGTATATTTTAAAAGGAAAAAAAAATGGTGTATTACATTCTAATTTCCTCCTGCTTGGTAATTTTGTTGTTGTTATTTAATTTTGTTTTATTTTTGCAGGATCTACTTCCTAGGAAATTAAAAAAGAGAAAAGCATTCCAGTTATATTTTTTATGGGAAGCCACAAGTAAATGAATAAGACTGACTAACTGAAGCTTCCTCCAATTGTAGGAGAAAAAGCATATGTACAAGTGAAAGATGTTTAAAAAACAAAAACTATATGTGCCCTCGCTTAAGATCTGATTTCATCTTTCTGTGCAAAAGTAGGAGACTGTAGACATTACTTCATCCTGGGCAAAATGCTACTCTCTGGTGTGCCCAATAGACCAGCTCCCTGACATTCTCTCTCTTGATTTTGTGTGGGAAATTCCAGGGAAAAGCCAAGATTTCAGGGTCCGGACCCCCCACCCCCGCCCCGTGTGCCATTAAAAACCAACTTTTCTTTCCTTTTGATGGCTCAAAGTGAGCAATACTACTATTTAGACTGCTCCCACAGTATGAGACCAAGAATTACGTATGAGGAAATGGTGAATTAGAAGACATTTAGAAATGGTTATGATTAAGTGTTTTCACAAAGAGAATGCAAAGTAGAGAGAGCTCCTTGTTTCTCGAACTGAGGAAACTATTCTGGGCTAGTGTGCATACGTTGTGTTTCAAGGGCTGGGAGTACAGAGTGAACACATCTTTTCTCCTTAGAAAGCTGCTGCTGATTGAGGACTGGGTTCTGCTCCGTTCCATCCCCTGTGAGGGCCCACATAACGCCCTGCACTTTCTAAACCTCAGTTCATTCTTTTGTTTGTGACTTGCTTTTTGACTAGTTCTTGCTTCCCTCCTAGCGTTGCACTTACCATATCTGACACACAGGGAAGTCATCGTGATTCCTTGTGGATAATCATGATTCCGGCGGGCCTGTGTCTACCAGTTCTTGTTGCTATGAATTTTTGTCTTAGGCTTGAAGTTCATGAATTTGCTCACGTGAGTAAAGTACTCAAGCACACTCGTGACCCTCTGGCACGGAATGACTTGGTGACCAGTTAGCCTCCACCTTGTATTTAAGTTTAAGGAGAACTAGGTTATGCACACGGGTCAGAGCGCGGGTGACTCTTGGCTTAACAAGCCTGGTGAAACTTATCCCTTTAGGTATTCCATCAGCCACGAGGGAAACCTCAGCACCGGTGGAGGCGCTTGTGTTCTGGGTTCAGCAGGTGGCGCTATTCTACCTGCTTCACGGGGATGATCTTGAAGGTCATTCTCTCCTGGGTCTCCTGTGCCGTAGGCGGTACCATGGTGCCAGGAAAGGAAACCCGAAGCCTTGCCGGGTGGCATCAGTGCCCGAGAAGCGGGTGGCATGATCTGGCGCATGGCCCTGGTCAGGCAGTGCTGGTTGCATACCAGCCCAGGGCGTCTTACTGTCTGTCTCCTTTGTTCTGATGCCAGTTCCCGCCCTTGAGCAACAGCGGAAAAGAACTAACGAAAGACAGTCACGCCATGGGTATTCAGAACGGTGGCACTGGTTCATAAAACCAGAACGTGTGGACTCAGCATCTCAGAAGTAGTGAAAGGAGAAAAAGCTGGGGTTTGCCGACAGCCTCCGGAGAAAGAAGCCGCAAGAAACTGGGAGCTTTACCTACTTTGTTATGTATCTGTTATATTTATTATAGTAAATATATAAAAATATGTAATAGAAACTTTAAATATAGTGTATCTATGTGTACTTATAAGTTCATACTCATATATTATGTGTTCCTATTCATACCATCAGGCATTTTAAATTTGTAATACAAAGATGTGACACATGGACTAGTTCCGGCAGGAAGTTCTGAAATTAAGAGTGGTGGGTAGAGAAAGAAACAAGCTTGAGGTAGGAAAGAAGCAGGCACCACAGAAGAATTGAGTAAAGAAATATGATATGTAAATAAAAGCATGTATCAATTTGATGTTTCCAAATGCTTCATGCTGTTTGTCTAACTTAAAGTGGAAAAGTTTAAAAGATAAAGGAAAAGCTTTTAATAGGGAGAATTTAAGTGCCTGTTTTAATTTTCAGTGAAACAATAGCTCTTTAAGAACAAGTAATTTGGTGAATTCATAACTCCGCAAACATAAATCATCAGCTTTTGCCTCTGTGCAAGCAGAGTGTTTGTGTGTGGTGTGGCTGTGGCTTTGGTGTGTGTTGAGTGAGTATATCCAGGACTCCTAAGAATAGTACTCTGATGTTCCATAGATTTTGTATTTAATTTACTATTAGTAGGCATGATTGATGTGTAGAAATAACTACAGTATCTTGATTTTTTTCCCGAATCTTTTTTCTTTTTGTAAGGACAATTTCTTCAAATAATTAGCAAAGTATTTCACAGGTTTAATGTAAAAAAGTTCTCTCCTCCTGTGAATGAAATACTCCATCACGTTCTTCCTTTTTTCCTCCCTACTTTTCTTACCTTAAAAGAATCTTCAAAACCATTCATAGGACAGTTTTTTAGAATAGTATATGAAGGAAATAATTGAGGTAATTTTTTTGACACTCTCTAGTTATCATTTTCAAAGCTTACAACTTGAAAAATTACCCATCTCAAATTCTTATCATAAGAAAGTCATCTTTAAGGAAAATTTCAGTCCTGAATTGAAGATGTTTACTTGTATCTTGTAGCTGCTGTTAGCACAATTCTAAGAACAGTATCTGATATATCTGGCATACTAGTGAGACAATTAAAGTATAAGGATTTTAGATGGCATAGCAGCTTGCAGGAACTTTTCAAGGAGGCCCAGGAAGGAGGTGAGCTGGGTGACTGCTCAAGCCTGCATAGTTAGGGTGCACCACTTCCTCTGGGCTCCTTCCTATGGGCCCACTCCCTGGGCGTCCCACTAATGAATCCCGTCCTGGCCGTGAAATCATCCAGTGGTGTGATGGGCTTCTGGCCTCTGCAGAGGAAAAACTGTGGGTGAATTCAAGTACAGCATGTTCTCTTTGTTTTGCAGCTGGTGTAGTGAGGGAGTCTAGGGCAAGTGGATTGAATCAAAAAGGAAAATGAAGGCATTCACTGTCTGTTTCATCGAGGATGGCTCATTTCAAGTAAACACCATTTAAATAGTCTCCAAATGGCCCGTTCTATATGAAGTCATACAGGATGCCCCCTTTGGGCTGTCATTCTCCTTTAAATGGATCGCTTTGTGTGCGCAGTGTTTTAATGCCATTCAACCTTAAACCCCATCTGTGGGCCTCATCAGGCCACAGGCTTCAGTGCACATGTGGCAGCCATACCTTCGACATTCTTAGTCTCTGCCGCCAGAAAGTCAGCCCAAGCAACAGGGGGAGGCAGCTGTAAAGACGACAGCAGTTAACATTTCTTCAGCACTTACTATGCGCCAGTTACTATGCCTAGAGATTTCTGTATGTGTTACCTACGTTAATCCTTACGTAATGCTGTGAGGTACAGACTATGATTATTCCTTTGTTACAGATGAGGAAACTGATGCATGCAGAAATTAAGTAATGTGCCCAAACTGGTAAGTGTGGATCAGAGAACTGAACCTTTGCAATCAGATTCCAGAGCTAGAACTCAGTCTTTGGACGTATTTAAGAGAAGTAAACTCTTGTCAATTCTCTTTCCAAGGTAGACTTATCCTAAACAATAGATAATCCAGAAATTATTTCTCTCTGTCTTTGGAATGCATGCTCTGCTTTCTGGGGCAGCAGTCCCCTTGTTATTTGCTTTTTTTTTTTCTTTGCAATATGGTTTGAAAGTGAGGTCAGGTATTTCCCTAGCAGCTACCTCCCCGTGGCAGTGGGTGGTCTTCATGCAAGACTGGGCTCAGTGGAATAATCCATGAGCAGACAACCCAGAAGAGAGTTTTCTACCAAATGAGGTTACTAGACCTGCCCTCATAGTAATGAACTAGTGAGAGCCTCCCTGTGAACCCTACTGAGGCATTCTGTTGTCGTAGCACCAGCTCCAGATTTACTCAGGGTTGTGCAAGAAGCCCATGATTGGACCTTTGGGAAGCTTCTGAGAAGAGTCCAACTAGGGTCTTTTTGAGAAGTTGGTTCCTGGCCAGTTCTCCTGTGGCCTAGACTAGTTATCTGCCCCTGTTTGATGGTCGCTTGGTAGCCTAGAAAACTCTTTTGCTTTAAAAGCCTGAAATGTAAAACAGCTTCTTCCATATGAGCTCCACTAAGTAGAGGAATCTAAAAAAAAAAATAATAATAATAACAAGTTTTGAGGTCTGATTAGGAGACAGTCATCTTGAACATTTAAAATATGGGTTTGGGGGATGTTTCCAACACATTTCCCCCTCGAGTCCTTTTCTTTCTGTTATTTAACTTCACAGAAGACTGTGGAGAGACCATGTTAGACCGAAAACACTTTCACTGGACCTGACTCAGGTTCTGTTATCACTTTCGCTACGTCACTCCCAAACTCTAGGTCAGCTTAAGGTTTCTGACTTTTTAAAACTGCTAATCTCATTTCAGCCCTCTGCCACACCCCTCTGTGCCCTCCCAACATCACCCTGAAGGTACAGACATCCTCATGAAGATGCTGGGACGTGATGAGATTGGGATTCTCCATGACCCTCTGCAGGCATCTGACAGATACTCTTACTCCATTAGCAGTGTTCTCTCTGCAAGCAGTTTCAGTTTCTGCTATTTCCGTGTCTCATCTTGTCCATGTACTAAATGAATGGTACAGGAACCAGAAGGACAACAAAAAACCAGTTGAAAAGTTCCATGCAGAACCTAGGGAGAAAGCCTATTGTGTATAATATTTCATTCTTTCACCTCCAGGCTTCATTGAGATATGATTGGCATGTAACATTATGTAAGTTTAAGATGGTCAATGTGATGGTTTGATATATGTATATATTGTGAAATGATGATTAAATAAGGTCATATGGTTATATAGTTTTATATATAGAACACTATATAACCATATGTGTGGTGAGGACTTTTTTTTTTTTTTTTTAATTTTATTTTATTAGTTGGAGGCCAATTACTTCACAACCTTTCAGTGGGTTTTGTCATACATTAACACGAATCAGCCATAGAGTTATACATATTCCCCATCCCGATCACCCCTCCCACCCCCCCCCCACCCGACTCCTCTGGGTCCTCCCAGTGCACCAGGCCCGAGCACTCGTCTCATGCTTCTCACCCGGGCTAGTGATCTGTTTCACCATAGATAATATACATGCTGTTCTTTTGAAACATCCCACCCTCACCTTCTCCCACAGAGTTCAAAAGTCTGTTCTGTACTTCTGTGTCTCTTTTTCTGTTTTGCATATTGGGTTATCGTTACCATCTTTCTAAATCCCATATATATGTGTTAGTATGCTGTAATGTTCTTTATCTTTCTGGCTTACTTCACTCTGTATAATGGGCTCCAGTTTCATCCATCTCATTAGAACTGATTCAAATGAATTCTTTTTAACGGCTGAGTAATATTCCATGGTGTATATGTACCACAGCTTCCTTATCCATTCATCTGCAGATGGGCATCTAGGTTGCTTCCATGTGGTGAGGACTTTTAAGATCTACTCTCTTAAGCAATTTTCAGATGTACAATATTGTTAACTATAGTCACCATGCTGTACCTTACATCCTCAGAACTTATGTATAACTAGAGGCTTGCACCCTTTGAGCACCTTCACCCATTCTTCCTCCCAACTGTCCTCTACCCACCACCATTAGCAGCCACCAATCTACTTTCTACTTCTATTAGTTTTTTTTTTCTGTTAGATTCCACATGTAAGTGAGATCATACAGTATTTGTCTTTTCCTGTGTGACTTATTTCACTTAGCATAATGCCATCAAGGTATATCCATGTTGTTGCAAATGGCAGGGTTTTTTTCTTATGAATGAATAATATTCTCTGTGTGTGTGTGTGTTTGTGTGTGTGTGTGTGTATGTGTGTATCACATTTTCTCTATCCATGTGTCTACCATTTGGGGCTTAGGTTGTTTCCCTACGTTGGCTATTGGCTATTCTGAATAATTCTGTAATGAACATGGGGTGCAGATATCTTTGAGAGAGTGATTTCATCCTTCAGGTGTATACCCAGAGGTGACATTGCTGGATCATGAGGAACTCTATTTTTAAAAAAATTTTTAGGAACCTCCATAATGTTTTCCATAGTGGCCACACCAGTTTATATTCCCATCAACATGCACAAGTGTTCCTTTTTCTCCACATCTTTGGCAGCACTTATCTCTTGGCTTTTTGGAAACAGTTATTCTAATAGGTGAGGTGATACCTCACTGTGGTTTTGATTTGCATTTACCTGATGATTGGTGATGTTGAACACCTTTTTGTCTACTTCTTGGCCATTTGAGTTACTTCTTTGAAAAAATGTCTGTTTAGGTCTTTAACCCATTTTAAAAGTAGGGTTAGATGTCTTCTTGCTATTGTGTTGCATGAGTTCCTTGCATATTTTAGATGCTAACTCCTTATCAGATATGTGGTTTGCAAATACTTTCATTCAGTAGATTTCCCTTTCATTCTACTGATGATTTCTTTTGCTATGTAGAACATTTTTAGCTTGATGTAGTTCCTCCTATTTCTTTTTGCTTTTAGTCTTCTATCAAAATATCATTACTAATGTTTTATCCTTAAAGGATTTCTTAGTAGAATAGTGCCTACTCCTTATTGCTAAACTGCCTCTCCTGAGTTATATTTTATCATTTTAATAGTATCTCAGAACAAAAAATGTTGTTCTTTTTCTCATAAGATTCTCTTTTAATTGACCGATTATGTTATTTTAAATTTTTTCTTAAAAAAATACACATATTTAAAGAATCAAGTAGTTCAATTGTGCTTATTATACTCCCTTCCCAAAATAGCAGTCCTCAGTTCTTCCAGGATATTTTTCTTACTTCAGAAGTTATCTTCTTTTTTATTTATTTGATACTTATGTTCATAATATTCAATAAGATGCTTGATTGTTCAGCATTGGTTTTCACACCATGGCAGATAAGGATTTGGCGATCTTCCCCTCCCTCTACCCGCTCCATCACACACATGCTCCCTTCCCAAAACTTTATCTTCACAATGTAATTAATATCATAACTTTGATTAGGTCAATATTCATCACATATTATTATATCTATGTTTGTTAGTGCAACTTCAATTATATTATTATTTCTATATTACATGTTTTTCATGGAATTAATAATAGCCTTATTGTCTGTTCTCTTTTGCTTGGTTTTCTATGTATTTGCCAACCCAAGATTCTTTGAAAGTTGTTTAAATCTTTACAGATGCTCAGACACATCAGATTTTCTTTCAGTTTCATCCTCCTGCAGCAGCCTCTCCTGGGGCCATACACTCTGCCCTGCAGGGCAGGTTACACTCTCTACTGGGTGCACCGCTGGTTCCTGGGCCTGCCCGTCTCCATCATTCTACAGGTTCCCTTTGTGTCTCTTATGCTGGATCATCTATGCTCCTCTTACTGGTTTCTCCCTCCTTCTGAAGCATAATTTACATACTCTAGTAGCTTCCAGAAAACAGCATGTGTAGGAGGCAATTTTTAAAAAAAACTTTACATGCCTGAAAATGTCCTTATTGTAAGTGACTTTTGTTTTTTCTCTCTTTTGGGAAGCTTGTAAGATCTTGCCTTTATCCTCAGGGTTCTAAATTTCATAATGATGTATCATAATGTAGGTGGACTTGTACCTGGTATTCTGGATATTGTGTGCCCTTTCAGTCTGAAAACTCATGGTCCCTTAAATTTGGGGGAATTTTCTCAAATTTTTTAACCAGCAGTTTTCTTCCTTCTGTTTTCTCTGATATCTTTTCCTGGAGCTTCTGTTACTTGGATATTAAGTTGTCTTCTTTTATTTCTGGGGAGATTTCAGCTTTATATTCCATCTCACTCCTATTATTGGGTTTTTCTTTCCTTCTCATGTTTTTTTAATTCTCTACTGTCCTCTCTTTTTCATGTTGTACTGTTCTTGTTTCAGCACTGCAATAAATTCTCAACTTTCAGTATGTATTTGTTTGGTGTTTTTTGAAGTTTTCTTCTCCTAGCATGGTCACTGTCCTCCAAGTTGCTTGCTTCTTTTTGGTTTTGTCTCTCTGTTTTGCATTAGGGGCTTTCTAAAGATGCTTGAAGTTCCTTGATTTGTCTGTAGGCCTTTGGGGTTGGGGGACTAAAATGTAATTGGAGCACTGAGTGAATGCATAGGCCTTGTCCTCTGTAAGTTTCATCATCGACAAATCATAGGAAACCTCCAATTTCAGTATCCTTGGTTGTCTCTCTTGGGCTTGTCAAGTTTTTTCATTTTCTGCCTGGAGGTAAAAACTTGGTTCTCAAATAAGGGGAAATGACTGGTGGTAGTGGTAAAGAATCTGCTTGCCAAAGCAGGAGATGCAAGAGACACGGGTTCGATCCCTGAGTCAGGAAGATCCCCTGGAGTAGGAGATTGCAATGCACTCCAGTATTCTTGCCTGGAAACTTCCATGGACAGAGGAGCCTGGTGGGCTACAGTCCATGGGGCTGCAGAGAGTCAGACGCGACTGAGCCTCTGAGCACCGCACACACCTAAGGCTGGTGGTCTCAGCATCTGATGTGTGTTCATTCACTTAATCCCATTCATTTGCCTTAAACTGTACTGTTCTACCCTCGGAGACCCTCTCTTTTACTCTCCGGAAGATAAACCTCCAGCTGTTTGCTAGCATGTGTAGGGGGGGTGGACAGGTAGCCCAGGTGTGAGGAGCAGGGGTGGCCACCCAGGGATCTGAGCCCCTCTGAGTCATCCGGCCCACCCTGCTTAGTTTAGCCTCTACTCACAGCCGTTTAGGAGGATCTGGGGGATAAAATGAGGTGAATCTTGTCTTTCTCCCAGCTGACTTAGGATTCAGGGCTGCCATGTCATTTTCCACTTTTCCTACCTGTGTTCTGGCTTCCAGTACTTTGTGGGTAATTGTCTCCTGTTTTATTCTCCTTGTTCTTTTTGGTTTATGCCTTAAAAAAAAAATCCTTTTACTGTCCTTTAATTGGATTTTAGGAGGAAGCAACCTAGTTCCACTACCCAGTTTTTAAATAAGGATTGTATGTTTTTTTGCTATTGAGTTGTGTGAGTTCCTTATATATTTTGGATATTAACTCTTTATCAGATATGTATTCAATCTTTCATTTTTACCTGCAAGCCTCACTGTTGCCATTTATTTACTGAACCTCTCCCCCCACCACCAAGGAGCTGAAGTTTTTGAAAGAAAGGTTCAACAGCCCATGTTCAACAACACCCCAAAATAGGTTTCAGAGATAGAATGACCAGACCACAGCCCTGTAATCCAGAGAGTCTTGTTCTTTGAAATTTCTCTCTTAAACCTAGGATATTCAAAATCTAGGATATTTCACTCTTTTCCCATTCCTTCTTTCCTCTTCTCATATCTCCTCCTCTCCACCCCCCAACTTATGCCAACTCTCATTGTGTTGTCCAGTCCAAATTGAAGTTCTTCATTGGAGCAAACTGTAGGGGAGGCATGAGGTTGCAGAGAATGAGGCAGTCATGGGAAAGTAGAAAAATTAGTGAGGTAGACTCAGTACAGCATGTCATGTCGAATCCATCTCAGGCTTTTGTCAAGACTGCTGGGATTGTCTCTACCTTCTTACTGGCCTGGTATCACAGCAGCCATTTTTTTTTTAAAGTTGTGGTTTTTCTTCAAGCCCAGGAGAAGCTATGCATATCATCAGATTGTCTCCAGCATCACTGGGTTTGGTTCTCTTTAAAGAGGAGCCTGCCTTCAGCTTCTTAGTCAGCTGAGGAGAAAGTGATCTCAAGCGTGGCCACTCTTTTTGCAGAACCAGTATCAGACTTACAAGCAAGCTTGAGAGAATGGCTGCCTCTGTAAAGGGTTTCCAGAGGCATGCCCTTCTGTATTCCTTCTTCAGGTATCTCTTCTATTGACTTCCAAACTTGATAGCATATTCTATTTACTCAGACTTGAGATATGTTCATTTTGTCCTAAGTTTAAGTTTTTGTTTCCTATTTAAAATTTTGATTTTTATCAGAGAAGTTCTGTAATGTATTTCTATCTAAATTGTTAGTTTCAGAGGGTAATAAATAACGACCCCTCCAATCTTCCAAAATTCAGATTAGTTGAGACTAAAAAAAGTCCAAGTATTTGGAGAGCAAAATCCAACCTATTACTGATTTTTACTGGTAAGGCATTTTGAAAAAATGTCATTAAAAGTCTGCTGGTCAATGTAGGCCTGTTAATATCTCGACTCTGAATTTGACTTTATCCGCTGATTGACCAAATTGGACGACAACAGGCCATTCTGTGAGTATTTAACCCTCAGCAACTTAAAATAAGAAAGAGAAGACTAGCTCCTCGAAAGCAGTTAGTAAAGGGCCGAAAGAGAGGCTGGGAGTGTTACTCTAGCGGTAGCTCCTGCCATGGGAACATGAAGAGTGACGCACATTATGTGTTCCATAATGTGAGGTGATACTAGATTCCCTAAAGAAAACATCACTAATTTATAACACATGCTCAGAAAAAAATACGTTAGGTCAGGTTGACTGATACATTGAGATTTCAGTAACATTAAAAGCATTTCCTCATCTTACAAGAGACGAAGCATAATTTTATGTTATCAATCATTTGCTCCTTTGGTAAGAACCTTCTCTATGGTTTGGACTAAGTGGAGGGGGTACACATGTGGATGTGGTAGGGAGCTCCAGCTGCAAATTCCAGCCCCGTCACAAACTCGCTGGGAGCCCTTGGCTCCCCTGAACCTCTCAAGCTCTGGTTTTCATCTGCTTGATGAGGAACGGGGACTACCCCAATATATTAACAGATAAAAAGGATGAGCGATAAGACCTGAACTTCCATAAATAAGTAGTTTCAGGGTCAGTGCCAAAACCAATATACTTTCCTTCCTAGTCTCATTTTCTTTCTTTCTTTCTTTTTTTTTGCTATATCCATTTTAGAGTGACCTGAATTGAATTTAGATAAAGTAGTTAGGCAGCACAGAAATGGTCATTTATTCATTCATTCAACATAGCATCTTCTTTTTTATGCCAAGTACTGTGCTGGTAATATGGATAAGATATGTTCTTGACTCCATAGTAGCATACAACCTCTGTCCTTATGTGTTCGTAGCTATTAGTGACTGCCTCAACATTTTGTTTATAGCCTCACTTGAAGGGCTTCAAACTGATCCCTGGAAGAGATCCAGATCTTCTTGGCTATCCTGAATCCGTCATCTCTCTTTTGCTGAGACCTGGAATAATGCTCCACCTCCAAGAATTAGCTCATCTCAACTTAGCACACAAGCTCTTCAAGTGCCTAAAGAGAAAAAATGCAGAGTAAAGTCCAGGACCAGGTATTGGCCGCATTATGTTTTTCTCTTTCTGTTTGTAGGCTACTCAAGTTGGTATTACTACGTCACCATGCCAATGCCAGCCTCCACCTTCACAATTGCAGTGGGATCCTGGACAGAAGTGAAGCCGGAGATCTGCTCACCAAGTGATCTGGCAATAGAGAGATCCTCCTCACCTTCTGAAGCTGACTTCAGGTTTGTACTTGGGAACTTGCTGAAAAACAAACACTTGAGGGAGCAGTATGATGCATTTATTCCAAGCACTGGGAATGTGAGTCATTCCTGCTGAGAAACTAAACCAAAATATGATTAATCAAAGCAGGAAAAACCCTACTGGGAGTGAAAGAGAGTTGAGAGGCAGAAATGTGGGCATATTGTTTATGCAGAAAGAAAAAGAAATATATATGAGATCCTCTGTGTAGTCAGGTGAAATATTTTTATGTGTTTCATTAAGTCAACAGAATCGTCAGATTCAATACTTTATCTCCTTCTACACCTTTTAACTTTGGTTTTCGGTGCTTATTTTTTCAAAAGCACAACTGAATGGAAAGAAGGTGCTTGTCTGATGGATTACTTTGTGGGCCACTTTGCTGTTTTGATTCCTTGCCTGTTATCAGCCGTGCGCTTGTTGGGGCTGCCCTCCCTCAGTGGGGAGAGTCAGCCTCCTTGGAGCTCAGGACACGAGGAAGCTGTCAGAAGGCCATTAGATTATGAGAATCTTGCTGGGTCAGGGCTCTGTTAACTTCAGTAGCAATTTCTTCTTTTTCAGGATGGATCAGAGAAATTCAAAGCTTTTAATAATTAGTGTGGGCCTTTGGATATTCGCTTATAGCCTCCTCCCTGGGCATTCAGCTATATCTAGTTTTCAGAGCCAAAAGGAAGGAGAATGCATGTAAGAGGCACAGAAGTGTGCTTGCTCCTTGTACATTGTTGCATCATGCTTTGCTCCAGGGTGACCTTGACACCCACCTCAGTTTAATCTTTTTGTCCTACTGACACAAAGTCACTAAGTCAGTACCTTTCAGTGAAAAGCAATGATACAGATGCTCATTTCATCCTTGAAAACCAACTAAGATATGCTCTTAGTGAAGTTCCTCTTGTTTTGGTTTTATTTTGCTATGTTGCTTTCATTCTTACCACAGTGTCAGTAGGAGTCGGTACCCTTAGGAGATAAAGCCACTGAGGTCTCTATTAACATAGGCATGTCTTATTGCCTGTGTTTGCTTTTTGGAGGAAGGGAAGAAATTTCTACTTCCTGCTCAATAACTTGTCTGTCAGGACTGTGTGTTCTGAGCTCTGTAGAGGATCATAGATTGTTTATTGGGTTTTATTTATGTACTCTTGAGGGAAGAACACTGTGGATGGAAATGACATATCTTACTTTCACATGGGAACATTTAATTGCCTGTGCTACCCTCTGGCCCTCTCTTCCTCTGTTACTGAGATCGTGGAGTAGGCCTCACTCTGCAGTTTCATGAAGCCCAGATTTCTGAGCGAGGAGGACAGGTGCCCTGGAGAGTTACTTGGATTTACAGCACACTTGGTATGACTGACAAATAGCTTTTTTTTTCCCATTAAGCACTGAAACACCAGGGTTATTTGTTACTGCAGCATATCTCAGCCTATCCTGAGCTGATAGAGAAGCCACTGGGTGTTGCAGTCAGAGCGGGTCTTAATCTAAATGTCATCTCAGTTAGTCATGATGATAAGCCTATTAGGTTGATAGGCTTTATTATCTCCTTTTTTCACAGAAAGATACAGAAGCTTCAGACAGCAACTTGTTCAGGTCCATATCCCTATTGAGTTACATACAACACATGGATTCACATCTCAGCTTGACCCCCTAGAGAGGTGATTCAGAACCTTGCCTGGGGACTTTTAAAGGCTACGTGTAACATCCACCCCTCACCTGGAGTCTGATATACCTTCCCAGTGTTGTTGATTGGAATCTGTCGTGTTAGAACAGAAAGCAGAAGTTGAAAGCATTGCCTTTAAGGCTGAAAGAGCCATTTCTATTGATTATGTCTCTTTGGGCAGGCCATACTTCCCTTCTCTGTAGAAGAAAGTCTTTGTTCAGGGTTCTCAGATTCTTTGTGGTGAAGAAGCACTGTGCTCTTCATCTACACCCACAGGGCTCATTGACTCTTAGGGGAGGTGTACATTGGGAAATGTGTGCCTTAGGAAACGAGGAGAAAGCAAAGGTAGAACTTTGTTATTTCGTCCTTCTAGCCATATTCCCAGAGACACACAGGAGGAGAGTGGGCAGGGGTCTTTGCTCTCTGCTGCCCAGAAGTAACTGCAATGACTTTTCACTCTTCTTGCATCTATAGTTGTGATGGAAGCAGGATATGAACAGATCAAGTGGAGATTCTGGAAAGAGATTATATCTGAAATTCCTCTTGGGGTTTAGGGGAAAGGGTAATTTTGATTCCTCTTTTGTCCTCCTGCATTTAGAACCAATTGAGAAACAGACAGAAGAAAAGCAAAATAAAGCTTTTATTGTTGACCGAAGCTGGACTGAGGGAGTGCTCAGGTGCATACTCTCAGTGGACATTCTAATACTTCATTTCCAAATTAGACAAACTTACTCACCCACCCAGTTACCCACCCAGCTGGACCTCTGCCAGTCTCCACAACACAGATGCACACAGATTGCCTAACAGCCAAAAAGTAACCCCTCTGTGGGCAAGCAGATTGAAAAAGAGAAAGCCCAAAGTGGCAAGCCAACCCCATCAGCTGTGGAGAGAGGTCAGGGTTGCCACTCTGGGGAAGCATGTCCTCGTATGGAGACACAGCCCTGTGGAATGGAGTCCCTCCCACGCCCTCTGTGTCCGACATGCTATGACTAAGTTTTCCCCCCATTTATCACCGTGCTTGTCCATCAGAAATGTACTGCTGATAAAATAATAGCTTACATTTGCTTAATCCTTCCCTGGCTGCGTGCTCCATGTGTGCTGTCTTTAGTCATCAAAGGGTGGCTTTGTGTTTTTATCCATTCAATCTTTGGCTCCATGCTAAGTTTGCCAGCAAAGGTGCTCTTGAGTGCCAACTGCGGTGGTGTTTTTGGTTATATTCACATCTGGTCCCCTTGCCTCCCTCAGCATCTCCACCCCCACCCTACCCTTTCTATTTCAAACCTTCCCAAGACCACCAGTTCAACTCATGTAAATGTAACTTTTACAGGGGCTTTTTACACCACAGGCTTGCATTTGCCTGAAAGTTTCATCTGTGTCTCAGAGACTTAGCCAAAGTTTTGGTCACTGAACGTTTGATCACTGTTCATGTGGCCTAAATTATGTGAGGAATGTTCCCTCTTCCAGCTCCAGCTCCACGCATGCTCCAGCCCATTCTAGGTGAGCAAATACGTTAGTTAAAAAGCACTTAGGTAAACTTCTGAAAGTTTATCAATTTTATTTGGCTGCAGTATAACCTTCTTGAGCCACAGGGGAATTTTTGTGTTATGTTTAACCTCTCAAGGCCTTTGTTAGAATATTGTCTTCACTTGGGGGCCATTCAGTTTAAGCACAACATGGAAACTTGGATAAAGTCCAGAGGACTCAACAAAAATGATTAAACGCAAGGAAGCCAGGCAACACAAAGAAGAAAAGGCATTGAAGTTGTTCATCCGAGAGAAGGGACGACTTGGTGCAGGAAGAGGTCTTCTTTAGAGCTGCAGATGTGATGAAAATTCCCTTGTGGACCTTGGAGGATAAACCCTGTTTATCTCTCGGAGAGTCTGGAAAAGAGGGAATTACATATATAGATATATAGAGTCTCCCCAGTAGCTCAGACTCTAAAGAATCTGCCTGCAATGCAGGAGGTCCGGGTTTGATCCCTGGGTCAGGAAGATCCCCTGGAGAAGGAAATGGCAACCCCTCCAGTATCCTTGCCTGAAAAATTCAATGGACAGAGGAGCCTGGTGGGCTACAGTCCAAGGGGTCGCAAAAGAGTCGGACATGACTAAGCAGCTCACATACACACACACACATATATAATATTATAATATATTAATAATATGTACATTATAAACATATATAAATCATAGGAAAAATGCCAACTTCTATTACATCCTTCACTATGTGCAAAACTTTTCATATCTTCCTGGCTTGGTTTGATTTCTCCAGCCCTTGCACTCTCAAGACAGCTATCTGTCTCTTACTGTATACATCTCAGTTCTCTCTGCAGGGCACTAAATGCCCTGAGAAAATGCATCCAGCTTCTAGACACTCCCACATTGCAGTTTATATTAACATCTTTGTCGACAATTCGCTGGGGGCTGGTGGTGGCATTGTGAACACTTGTGATTTTTATGGTAAGCAAGCACTAAGCTGCTTGCTAAAATATGTTAATAAATTGTGTAACCTATGTCACTGTACCTTTCAGAATTAAAAAAAATTTTTTCCTCCCAAGAAAACTGTAAGCTCCTCAAAGATAGGGTTGGAAATTTATTCACACGTGTGTACACGGCAGCGTCCTTTGAGATGCCTTGAATAGAGCAAAGATGCTGGAAATATTTACTAAGTTGTCAGGTTGAACTGAGGAAGGGGTTTGTGAGCAGTAAAGGATGTGCTTTCCAAGGGAGACTTTTCTAGCAATTCGTTTGAACCTGTGGTAGGAAAACATTTGTGTCAAGGGGTTCTAGTACAGCACCTTCTTGAAATAAGAGATTGGGCTGAAGAAGAGCTTCTTGACAGTTTTCACCCTTGTGATTATGAGTAAAACATGGTCATTCTTACTCTCTGAAAAGAACTCTTATAAAATAATTTTAGCCTAGCAGTTGTGTGAGAGGGAACCAGTGATGAGCTTCCCATCATTTACCAGTCTAACATATATTTCACCAGTTCTTCCCACTCCTGGCAACATTAATGGGCACTAATACTATCAATACAAGGAGGAGCAGGAAGCCAGAGAACCACAGACCAACTGGGCTCAGCTTTGAGAAAAATCCAGGATCCTAATTCACTCAAGAAGAATCACGAAGTATGTGGAGCAGGAGGGTCAGCAGAGAGGAGCTTATGATGACTCAGTGTGATGAAAAGAATAGTTCTTACCCTTCAGGATGTTGTGTGCATTAGTTGGGATAATGCATATAAAGTGTTCGGAACAGTGCTAGGCACCTAGTGAATGTTTAATAGCAATTGCGGTAGGACTTGTTATTGCTTATTTTTCTTACTTAGTATTACAGATTATTTATTAACTATCAGGCATTATTAATAATATGTACTATTAAAATATTTACTCTGATACAAGTCTGGATGCAAGAAACTGGTATTTACAAATGCTTGAATTGTTGATGATATTGAGAATGTATTGGAGCAGGCACATACACAGAAATTAATAACTGAAGGTTAGTGTGAAAGGAAGATGTGGCATCTTTGGGTTAATATTGCTTCTGTGGGAGACTATTCATGACCTTATAAAAGTACAGTGTTACCTCACCACTTCAGGAACATGGCTGTTGCGTGAAAGGGCTCCTGTGGTGGGTTGTCATGGAATCACAGTGCCAGAAGAAATCTTAGAAACTGTTTTAGATTCTATGTTTGTTTTTAATTAAAGCACAATTAACATACAACAAAGTGTACGGATTCTAAGTGTTTGGCCTGATGAGCTTTTGATGATTGTATGTGCCCTAAACCAGACAGAGAACTTCTGTCAACCCCCTGAGTTCCTCATATCCCCTTCCAATCAACTCCTCCCCTCCCCCAGCAGCCACTTGGGTGAGAAAATGTTAGAGATTACCAAGAAGAGGCCCCAGATACTGAGCTGCCTGACTCAGGTCAGTTAGCCAGCCTGAGACCAGCCTCTGAAGCCTAGGTTTCCTGATGTGCCCCACCCCCCAATAGGAACACATGCGTGGTTTCCCTGATGCCGTTTCCAGTTTTATTGGGAGTCTTATCGCCTCACTTAGTTTGATTGCCTTAAAGTCCTGCACATTCTCTCAGGCTTTGATTATGAAAAACAGTGGTAATTCACACAACTGGAATGACCCTCATTACCTTAGCTAGTGTCATTCCTGTCCAGACAAAATTTAACTCACCCCACCTTTTTTTTTTTTTTTTAAACAAAGTAGCTTTTTGGTGTGTACCTTTGTCTACCCCAAACTATTCTCTAACTTTTGATTGAATTGATGTACCGACACAGTGTTTGTTATTAGGTGGACAATTGCAGCCTTTTCAGTTAGATGTTTACCAGAAGGCATTTCTACTCACTCTCTCTGTAAAGCAAGGTTATTAATCCAGAGACTTTGACTAATGTTCAATGACAACAATGATGTTCTTCCTGTCACTTTATCCTGTCAGAAGTTTTTATGGGTCTCCACCCACTTCTCTTACCCTAACCTGTGGTAAAATGTCATTGGTGCAGGAAACTGTGTTCTGTGTCCCAGGCTGGCAGAGGGGGAGGCTTATCTCCATGGCGGTTTGGATCTTCTTGGGCAGGGCTGGCCTTGGATGGGTGAACGGCACGTTAAGCACGTGGAAACGAGTTATTGGGATGTGCCATCCCATATTGGGATGTGCCAGCATTTTAAAGTGTTTCAGTATTCATTGTGAAGAAGTATGTACAGTTAGAATTATAATTTGCAGTTTCAAATTAGAGGGACTTCCCTTTCTGTTTGAATAAAGGCTGTGTTAGCAGGTAAAAAAAAATAGTTTCCTTTGATGTTGGTTTCTTTGGGTAGATACATTCTCGTGAGGCCTCTGAGTCAGGTTCTAGGAATTCTTTTCCGGCTCCACCTTTGCCAGAATAACTGGCAGCAGTCAGATGGTGTGGGCCGAGCTCTCTCTGTTTCCTTAAAAGGTTGATTCAGTTGAATTTGTATTGAAAGTGGATTGGGGAAAAGTGTTGTGTCAAAGTGCTCCTGTAATCCTCAACAGCAGAACTTTTGAGGGCCTTCATAAAGAACAGTTATTATAGGTTACTTTTCAGTAAAATGGACTATATTCTTTTGAAAAGCTTGAAATGGCATTGTGATCTGTTTCACAGGATACATCACTGAGTCTACATCTTTTATTCTAGGACGTTTCAGAGTGGGATCTTTAACTTGGTTGCTCTGTTCCTTCCTTTCTCAGTTGCAAATTATTCTGAACTGGAGAAGATTTTTCCCATAGTGACATTTGAAAAACACATTTCTAAGGATAGGAATTGCTTTTTATTTTACTAGGGGATTGCTTTGTTGTTTTGAATCTTAGAGATTCTCCCTGTTTATTCTAAAACAAGATTTTACTGCTTCCATTTAGCTTAGATTGAAGATAATCAATTCAGCACTTTGATAAGTATTTTGACCTGTAATATTTTCACCACTCTATAGAAATAAACAAGACAAGAACTCAAATGAACTATTTTGCTTATCAGTCCACTAGAACCACTGTCTCCTGGAAGTTGTCTATATCTGTGTCAGTACCTCATCTCCATGGCAAGAGGAATAAACCTAATTTACCATAAAATGCATCTATTTATTTCATGTTGCTCCCAGGTATGTTGGCTTTTGTGGTCACATGGAATACCCCTGCCGCTTCCAGAATGCTTCTGCCACCACCCAGAAGATCATTCCTCATCGGGTCTTTGCTCCAGTGTGCCTGAAGAGTGCCTGCCAGGAGACCCTTCTGCCGCTCATCCCTCCTTGCCTCTCCGCAGCACATTGTGTCCTGGGAACACACCCATTCTCCAGGCTGGATATACTCATTGTCCCTGCCAACTTTTCAAGTCTGGGGATGGCCAGGTATGTTATTCTGTTTTGGTCCCTGGAGAACGTGCTTTGGAATTTTTTTTTTCTTCTAAATTTTGGCATGTGTGGCATGTAGGATCTTAGTTCTCAGACCAGGGATTGAACCCACACCCCATGCAGTGGAAGCACAGAGTCTTAACCCGCTGGACCACCAGGGAGATTCCTGGAAATTCTTTGACTATTTCTTGCTTTCTCTGAACTGTCAGAGCAGTCATTTGATAGATTGGAAGGACCATCTCATTGCTGCCTTGAGGGACAGTGTGTGCACACTCCACCATGCATGAGCCTTTACATGTCATGGGCTCAATTCAGTTGCCTTGAAAATAACAACTCACATTGTTGCCGTGATTGAGAACACATTGTGCTCCCAGAGTGGCGTATGCTGGATCGTGGCTAATCAGTGGCTAGTTAGCTTAGGCAGCATCATAAGAGCATGATGCTAATGAGCCCAAGGTCATAGCTCTGGGCAGAGTCAACACAACTTGGTTCTAGGGCACAGGCTGCCGCATAATCCTGTCCAGCTGTCTCATCCATTCTCACCACTGGTCACAAGGGCAACGACTTGAGAGCCCCTGTGTCAGAGAGACTGTGGATGGATCAGTGTAAATCTATCACTGCTGCTAGAAAAACAGCTCGGAGCAGATGGCTTACTAGGGGAGGTTCAGGGGGGTCACTTGTTTTGCTACTATTTTTTAATATAATAAATATATTGTATTATTCTTATTGTCATCCCAATTTAGTTCATATGAAAAATCAAGACCTGCAAGTTGAACCTTTCCCTGTGTGTAATTTATGCCTAAAATCCATTCATTAATGCTGTTGTTCATTCAGTAATAGGGAGCTGTGTTTCACTCAGCATTTTACTTGGTTATGTACTCAGGCTTTTCTTGGTTATATTTCTGTTTGAAAATCTTAATCATTAACAGTGAATACGCTTGACTAAGGATGGGAAAAATAAGCTCATCAAAACATGTGACTTTAAGTTTTTCCCTATTAGTCAAGGAAATTCCTGCTGCCAATTAATTTCCATGCTTTTGAGCAGCTGTCATCTGTGGTGTTTTCCCTGAAAGCTGCACACATTCTTAGTAAAACCCATGAGTAGAAAAGAACTGACCAGAACACTTGCCTTTGATCTGTACCATACACGTATACTTTTTAAAAGCTAACTGGCTAGTCTTAATCCTTGAGGAGGTCTGAGAAGGTCATTTAGAATGATTTTTACCCTATATTCATGAAGATAATGGGAATGTAAAAACTAGGATAATTATATATATTTGGTTATGTGCCTCATGTAATTGTCTCGGCTGTCTATATATAGAATTTGTCTTAACAAGGGGGCTTCCTTGGTCCCTTTGAAGAGTCTGCTGGACTTAATTTGTGAGTGGAATTATTGGCAAAGGAAGGGTTGTTCATTAAATGTTTCTTATTTGTACACAGTTTTGAGGGACTGCATTTATTTGGAAGTTTTTAGCACTTTATGAGAGTTGCAGTTTTTCAGGGCATGTTTGCCAACAGTTCCAAGTTCTGACCTGAGGGAACCAGAGGCCAAGTAGTTTTCATACAGAGAAACTTATTTTCTACAACTCCTTCCTGACATCAGTCTGCCAAAACCAGAATTTGTTGACCTGTAGGCCAATCTATAAAGCTTTTCTTTTTAAGTTTGCCTGCCCAGGCAGGTAGGCTGTGTGTTTGCTGCTTTTTGCAATATTAAATTGATTTAAACATGCTTAAATCTGTTTCTTTAAAGTAATAAGCCTAAGTATCCTATGGCCAAATGGTACTGGGCACAAATGTCAAAAGCTGTGATGGTGATAATAACTGAGCAGGAACAAGACTGCTTTTATGCTCAAAAACAGGAGAACCGTACATTTAAAAATTTGTGGTTGGTTGTCAAATATCATTTTTTTCCTTCTTTTTAGACTGTGGAAATAGTCTGCCCTGGTCTAGATGTTTTCCTGGACTTAGTTACCACTCCCTGTATTTGAACAGTGGAGGGGGGATTGTGGTGTCTTGCACTGCCAGTTGGGGGTGGGGAGACACTCTGTTTTTCCTAACTCTGACCTAAATTGATTCCACTTGCTTGGCTTGACTCTCTCGGGATCCCAACACCTTGAGCCACATGCGACTGAGTAGGGTTTATGACTCAGCTGGCTCCAGGGGCCCCGTTGCCTTATTTACGATCAAGGCTTTGCTTGGGGCTGTGTAAAACAAACTGGAACAAAAATGACAGTCTTGCAGGTAAATTCTGTACCCTAAATAGGAGGAGAGAAATCTCAAGTCTAGTAGGAGCCATTCAAAAAGACGTCTCCGCTGAAATTTGCCATTGTTCTATTAGTTGTAATGCACTGGAGATCAAAGGATTTCTTGGTAAATTAAATGGTTCTTCCCTGAGTCCACGTTTTATAAACATGTATGCAAGATCATAAATTCCATACCTCTGGACTTCTTTAGTGACTCGGTCTTAATCTTAATGAATAACATTTTGTACTAATTTAGTTTTCTTTTCTGCTAGATGACTTTAAACAGTCCCACATGAACTAAAATGAATAAATTATTAATAACCATTTTAAAGAGTGTTTAAAACTTTTGGATGATATCCATAATGATTTCACTGTATTTTATATATTACATGTCATAATTTGTGTGAATAAAATTTTCCTCTCTACGTCTGTTTTTGAGCCTGATTTTGATATTTCAGTATGGATTTAAAAAAAAAACACATTTGTATAATTTAAATGTATGATAATGACAAATCAATTTATATGGAAGTAAATAATACACAACATTTTAGAATTTGGAGTGCTTTTCAAACATAGCAGTAAAACTAGAACATTTATCAGTACTGCACTTCATGATTTTTATTACTGTTTAATATAATAGGACCTGTAACATATTAACTCCTCCCTCCTTTTCTGAATCACTGTTCCAGAGGAGAGATACTTTCATGTTATTCCGGTTTTGAGAAAAATGACTAGTATGCCTTTAAGACACTATTGACAGTCAGATTCCCATTCTTTTCTCATTTAGAAAGTGTGGGTTTGCAGTTTTGTTTCATTTTACTCTTGCTTTCCTATGAAGGCTGAATCTGCCATGTAAGGAGCCCTGGAGTGTACCTTTCTTGGGTTGAGTAATATGGTGTCTAAATGAAGATAAGAATGCATTTTAAATGAGTAACGTATAGAACAACTCTCTTCTTGTTGGTATAATTAGCATTCTGCCATTTTCATTGGACCTTGTGTTTTCTCAAATGTCTCAGCTGGGTATTGACTCGTAAGCCTAATTTCCTAGGTATTGAGAAATACATGAAAGGAACTCGTCATCCCGCTTACACTCTTTGTTATAATAATAATAATGTTAATGGAATAATATCCTGGAATCAGATTTATGACAGTTGCCTCAAAATTAACACCTCTGTCTTACCTCTGTGTATGTTTATAATAAATGCTTAGCTTCACCATTTGTCTTTCAGCAGTTCACAATTACATGTCACAGGTTGTAATTAGGTTGGCAGAACTACCTTGCTGACATCCAAATACGTTCTTTTTTTTCCCCTCCTCTGTTTGATTTTGAAGGATCTTCTGCTTATCATTGCAGAGTGGTTTTATGTTTAGAGCATCAAATGAAAAAGCCATCTCCTAGAGTCTGTACTTCCCTACTTTACCACTCACATGTAGACCATTCACCCCAGTTTCTCTTGAAGTATTGAAAAAGAAAAAAAAAAAAAATGGAAGCAGAGTAGTTGATGATAGGTAACAAATTCTGCTTTGACCTTTTCCCCACTGGTTCTGTACCAAATAGTCTTGTTCATGAGTTCATTTGCTTGTTTATTCATTTATTCATTCTTAAAGTTCTATGAAGCACATACTGTGTGCCAGGTAGGATTTAAGATGCTGAGTCTACCGGCATTAAAAAGGTTGATGAGATCTCCATCATCATGGGAGTTACATTCTAGTCAGGGGAGAAAATGTATGCATAAAAACAAATAATTAAGATGTGTACTGTGCAAGAGGAAGGGAACGTATGTATACCTATGGCTGATTCATGTTGATGTTCGGCAGAAACAAACACAATTCTGTAAAAATCCTTCTATTAAAAAATAAATACATTAAAAAGATTTTTTTAAGTTGAAAGAAATAGAAGACAATACAAATAAATGAAAGCACTTTTTTTTTTTTTTTAAGTTGTGTATTATGAAGAAAATATAGCCAAATGAGTGATAGAATAACTGGGGACCAGAAGCGTTGTTAGGGTGAGGAGGCAAAAGCTTCTTTAGAGAGTGAAACTGAAGAATGGTAAGGAGCCAGCCATGTGATAATCTGGTGGAAAAGCAACTCAGACTGAGGAATGTTCAAGTCCGAAGGCCCCAAGCTGGGAACCATTGTGATGGGCTGGAGGAGCAGAAAGGAGGCCAGTGTTGCTAGCATGGCTTCCCTTGGACATACTTTGGGCACCAGGAAATGCCAGGTCCTGCAGGGCTTCAGTCACCTGAGCCATCTGCACACCCATGTGAGGAACGTGAGGAAGAGCCACTCAGAAAGGGCAGAGGCTGAGCAGAGATGGATGGTTCCAGGCAGTCGTGTGTACAGGGAGAGGGTTGCCAGGGAGGTCACATCTTTTCTGGGGACCAGTGGTGCTGTGGCGGCTCATGGCCAGCTGCTTGGAACCTGACTTGGTTTAGTACCTGCTGTTCTTGAGTGGAATTCTCCACAGAGGAGGCATCAGAGCACTCAGCGCCCAGACTGGCAACTCGCCCCAGCAGCTGCCTGCTGATTCCTTGCAAGCTCTTTTTTGACGAAACAGGTCACAGGGAGGGAGGTATTATTTATGTTTCCTCAGCCTAATTTTTAAGGTTTTCAAAGACTGGACAAAAATAGGACTGATAAGTAAAGAGCACAGAGAAATAATTATCAATTACTGAAATATCTTCAGTACACTTCACAGTAGAGAAAAATGATAAAGCTCCTTATTACACGTGGCTTGTTCTTAAAAGATTTGATTGTGCAATAAAAGGCTTCTGAATGCTTATACTAGTTCCTGACTCTTGCATACCCAATTTTCTTAAGTACCTCAATTTGCGAATAAACGGTGTGCACATACATGCCCAAGAATGAATGTAACCGGCTCTCCCTCCGCCCGCTCCTCCTGGGGTTAGACAGGGTGTTGTCCTGTTTATTCTTATCTCCCAGCCAATGTGTAATAGAAGAAGCAAACATAACATGCTGGTACAAAGGGCCTGTTGTTTTCAGCCTTCTAATTGTGCTCCTTTCTATTGGGGAAGGAAGCGGTCATAAATTTTTGTCATTATCTTAAGTAGCAAGGTTTCACAGTTTGGGGAATTTTTCTTTACTTGTTCTTTGTTAACTTCCAGTTGAATTTTTGAATCCCCTAAACTAAAAACTGCCATACTTTTAAACAACCCTCCGATAAATTTCAGGAACCTGTGACCCTTGATTTCAAGGCAGGATGCAACCATAGTGATTCTTTCCTTGGGGGACTGAATTGCAAGCCCTAAATTAGTGCACCTTTTGATTCACCAAGGTTTTCAGCTCATCTGCTCTCTCTGATGTGCTGTGGATTTGGGGGCCTATGTGTGGGTTTTATTTCTTTGTTATTGTCGTCATTTGTTTCCCAGACTTTAATAAATTCTTAAACTTCCTTCTGCATGGATTGTTTTAAAAAATATTTTGAAGGAGCACTTCTTTCCCCCATCTTCCTGTATAACTCTTCTGCTTTTACAAACAAGTGGGTGTGAATGATAGAAAGCAGCTCATACCTTCCTTTCTTCCCATAAAATTTTAATCCTTTGTTTACTGGCACCCCTGCCATTCGCAGGAGCAATGAACAGAGTGTATCGTGGGTAGCAAGGTCCATGGATCTACACAAGGGGGCTCAATCCCCCTCAAATGCTTTCCCTTTATTGCTTTCTTCATTTCTCCACTTTGTGTTCTATTTCTACTTTTCTTCTTCCTTTTTTCCATTTTTAATTAATTTATTTTTAAGTGGAGGATAATTGCTTCACAGCGTTGTGTTGTTTTCTGCTGAACAACAACCAGCCATACACGTGTATGCACATGTCCCCTGGGAGGTGGGATGGAGATTCTATTTTTCTTCTTGAGAAAATTGTTTGACTTTATTTTACTCCTACGTTATGGAGAAGGGCTTTCCCCTTCTAATGCGTTCTGTTTCTTTCATTTTTCTTTCTTGAAATAGAAATGGGTATTCTTAAGACAGTGTTCTTCTGGGACTCTGGAAGCCCTTGACTGTGATTATCTGGTTAGTTTTGACATAATCAGTTTGTAGTGAAAAAGCCAGGAGGAGAAGGTGTGCATATGCTCCATTCTTTACAGCGCAGGTACAGGACCATATATGATGTCCCCTAATCACTTAGAGCTGCAAAAACAGAGACAGAGGTAACAGGGCCTTACCCTGGGATGGCTCTCAAAGCCTGGGGTTCAGACTGAGGCAAGACTCATCGGTAACCCTCTGTGTGTGTGTGTGTGTGTGTGTGTGTGTGTGTGTGTGTGTACACACACACATATATATATATGTGTTTGCTTCAAGGTCCTCCTATAGAATCACAGTGTCTTGTAGTCTACTTGAAAATCAGCATTCACTATGGGCTTGTTTTGAGGCTTAGAATCTGGGCACCAGGCAAATTCCTGGATCACGTGCATATGTTGGGGCCAGATTCTCTCTAGAGAGGAACAACAGGCAGAGCGAGCTCACAGCTTTTGGCTTAGCCAGAATCTTCTTCTTGCCATCAAACAGCTGTGCAGCTTGTCAGATCCAGAAGTAGCGTTTTATCATCATTATGCCATGATTCCTCACCCTCTGAAAGATTATGCTTAAGTGTTTTGTTTTCTTTGAACTGTCCTCCACACGCATAGACTGACAGTCTTTACCTCTGAGAGCACCACTGGGGTCATCCTTCAAGAGAAGTTGTCAGGCCTTTGAAAGGCCTTCCTGAAACAATCACCCTCTACCTACATGTGTAATCTTCCCTCTCTATTGATGTCATCATAGGCCCCTAATCTCTTCCAGCCCTTGAGCCTGAAATGGCCAGTCAAGCCCAGCTTTTCCATTTTTCCTTGGCAAAGAAAAGGCTCGTACTGTTTTTTCCCTCCCCTTGGTTATTTCTCTACAGAAGCATCATTACTGAACAGAACATACACTCCTTGGGTGAAAAAGAAGCATGGGGTTGAATGTGCAAAGTTGTCTGAGTTGGAATATTCCCAGTCTTGTGCGTACTCACTCCTGAAACCACTCCACAGAGTGAGCACGTGCTCCCGGCCTCTGGACTGTGTTGTGCATGTACTTTGGCATGGAGCGGCGTCTGTATTTCTCTTAAGGTTAGACTCCTCTGGGGGAAAAGCACCAACTCGGGAAACAGTTCTCAAGTAAAGCACAATATATGAATGGTCCTGCTCAAGGGAACATTGCCCATGTCATACTACAGCCATTGTGCAGCTGGAACCCACCGTGTCCAAGCCCTGTAGGCCTGTTTGCATAAAGCGGGTGGGAGATGTCCTTGTCACTTTACTCCCTGCTAAAATGTAAGTGGAAGAATATCCCAGCTACTTTTTCTTCAAAAGAAGCAGTAACTTTAAAAGGCCAGAGATGTGAGGAAGCTCTCCTTTAAAAATGTATTATTTAAAAAAAAAAAATGGTTACTTTGTGGGATTTGTGGGTACATTGCAAAAATCCACCCTGATTTAACCCCAGAGTGGAGCTCGAAGCAGCTTGAAGTAGAAATGTTTTATTTCTTGATTAACTAACTGTGCTATTTATAGAGGTGACTCCTCAGATAGTCTAGACGTTGTTCCGGGAAGACAGAATGCCAAATCTGCCCTCATGTTCCCAGTCAGTGTGCTGAAAATGACCACCTCCCCTCTTTACCATCAAATGGAAATCTTGGAATTCCATTTCATGATAGTGTGAGTGACACTTGGGCTCCCCGGCCAAAACTTAGGTTGGCCAAGGAGCTGGGGGTGCCCTTGTGAGCCTGGAGATGACCCGCCACCAGGCCTTTGTTTCTTAGAGGCCAGCCTGCTGAGATATGGGGACTGTGGTTGGCAGAACACCCTAGGGTTCGAGTTGGGCTTCCCTGGTAGCTCAGCTGATAAAGAATCCGCCTGCGATGCAGGAGACCCTGGTTCAGTTCCTGAGTCAGGAAGATCCCCTGGAAAAGGGATAGGCTACCTACTCCAGTATTCTTGGGCTTCCCTGGTGGCTCAGATGGTAAAGAATCGGTCTGCAGTGCGGGAGACAAGAGTTCGATTGCTGGGTTGAGAAGCTCCCCTGGAGGAGGGCATGGCACACTGTTCCAGTATCCTTGCCTGGAGAATGCCATGGACAGAGGAGCCTGGAGGGCTACAGTCCATGGGGTCGCAAAGAGTCGGACACCACTGAGCGACTGAGCGTGGCACAGCCCAGTTTTCACGTTAGTCTCTTCTGAGGGCCCGAGCACCTACTCTCAGAATGAGTCAGCCGCGGTTTCTGGCTTTTATCAGCCATGTGCGATTTCTGAACATCTTACTGAAAGCGGGCAGTTGGAAAGGGATGGATGGGCAAAGCCAAGGATTCACTCAGCAGACTCATGTCAATGGACAGGTGTGGTGAATGCTGATGATTCTC
Source organism: Muntiacus reevesi (assembly GCF_963930625.1). Classification (NCBI taxonomy): domain Eukaryota; kingdom Metazoa; phylum Chordata; class Mammalia; order Artiodactyla; family Cervidae; genus Muntiacus; species Muntiacus reevesi. Next base: position 13,638,370 of record NC_089258.1, read on the forward strand.
TGGCTCCAGGAAATATGAAATCTTTAGCCTAAATCAGGATTTTCTACCTAGGTTCCAAGAAGACTAGTTTTGTGGAATGTTAATAATGTGGGAAGAGGAACTGTGGGTTAATTAGTTTAGGAAATGAGTGGATTAAACTAAGTAAAAAGGGAGTCTTTACTGGAGGTCTTCTGAGAAAGCCTTTAATATCTTTATTATCCTGATTTAATATCCTGGCATGTATATGCCTCTCAAAGACCAGGCCAGAATATGCAATATTCCTCCAAAACCTCGCTCAGGGATCCCCCTGTACAGTGCACATTTCATCAGGCTGTTTCGGGTCTCAGGGAAACCACCTTCTCAAAACACACTTTAGAAAGTGCTTCCTGGGGAAGAAATATCTTGGAGCCCATGACATGACTGGCTGTAGAGTCCAGCCTTCATGTGGTCAGTGGCAGCTGAGGCCTTGCTTTAGGGCAGTGAAGAAGACGGGCTCACCACTTAATGCTGGGGGTCCCACACCTTTCTGATTATGCATTGATTTTTGAACAATCACCCCTTCCATATATTCATATTTATTTATAAGTCATATACATTTAGTACAGTGTTACTATATTAGGTTGGAGAAGGAGATGGCAACCCACTCCCGTACTCTTGCCTGGAAAATCCCATGGACGGAGGAACCTGGTAGGCTGCAGTCCATGGGGTCGCAAAGTGTCAGACACGACTGAGCAACTTCACACACACACACACACACACACACACACACTCTATATTAGATATACTATAAAATATATATATATTTTATATATATATATATAGGATATACTATAAAACATAACTTAGTGACAAGACAACAACTATAAAATACATACAAAAATGGAAGTTTAAGAGGATGAGGAAAAAACATTGATGAATGTTCTAACATTTATTCCTGCACACCATGGGGTTGACTAGTGCCCTAGGATCTCTGCGGCTGCCTGGGCCCCACCGTGGAAACTTTGAGTCAGTGGGTTTGGGGTGCTATCTTGGTATCTGGAATGTTAACATGTCTGCCCAGGTGATTCGGCTGCAGGTGTTATTTTTGAGGAGCTCTGGACAGGTAAGTATCTCTTGGGAATCTTTCACAGACTCTCCACCCTGCTGTCGTCCCTCAGGTGAGCATGTTAGACTGAGGAAAGAGGATGGTGGGGACATTCCTTGGTGACACCCCCTGCTTACTCATAAGGAAGGTGTGGGCCCAGGAGTTGGGCCCAGTGACAGGCCGGAATCCCTGGCAAGTGACTGGACCTCCCTAGCCTAGTTCTCTTCTCTGGAAAAGTAAGGGCCTGATTTAGAATTGCCTGCAGAGGGGCTTAGAGCCTTAACATTCTTTGATTTGATTAGGTTTGAGTTTTATTTTGAACAGGAGTGGGGGTGACTCAATTTCATTCAGTCATTTACATACATGTATATTTTCTTTTTGATGTAAGGGCTAGTTAGATCATAAGCCTGCAATTTTCTTGTACTTGGGCACCTGGGCAGCAGTAGGCGTTTAAATGTTAGGCCTGCAAGCAGGAGGTTCAGAAGGGGCCTCGCTTACCTCTAGTTAATTGCAAAATAAACAGATCTCAAGGGCAGGGGCCTCTTCCTTTCATAATAGCCGCCCCTGCTCTGTGCACCATCAATGCAAAACAGCATTTCCAAACACTGCATCAGGAGTGTGCTCCACGGAAAAAGGCCTGCTGCCTTCAGCCTGGCAATTCACCGCTCAGGCCCCTCAAAGTTAGCAGCTAACTCGTCCTCTCCCACCCACCCAGCCTTGTTTTTAGCCTCCAGATATCTCCATTTGCAAGCTAATAAGTTGCACATACATATGTTTGAACAGTTGTCAGGCTTGTCTGCTGCTCAAACTGTGCTTTGGTTTAAAACAAACAACAACAGAGAACCCAGAGGTGGGGGATGGATGAAGACGTTTCAGTTTGACCTGCAGGTGGTGTTGTTTTGACCTTGACAGTCAGCTTTAAACGACCTGTCAAGCACCTTTGTGTGCTTCTGGGCACACCCACCTGGAAGATATTATATCCCCTCAGCTTTATGTGCCCCAGCAGGCAGGCACCAGGTCCCTGGATTTTGTTTTCATCGGTGGAAGGTTAATGCATGCATGGCAGGACTTTACTGAGAGGGGCCCAGCTACAAATGCTGTTTTCGTTTAATTCTAATTTCTCTTCTTCCTTGGCCTAACCCTCCCCACCCCAGGCTCTCCCCCCAAACCCCTCCAGATTCCCTCCACCCCCAGTCTGTCTTCCCTGTTCTTTCAACCCCTCTGCTTGGCTTCAAACCATTTCTTCTTGGCTTTGATATCTCCTTGCAGAGCTGCAAGCAATCAGGAGATTATGGACCCCAGAGCTCAGCAAGTCACACTGCCTGGTAGGGGGGCTCAGGCCCCGGTCCCCAGGCCACCACAGGAAATGGGACCCAGAAAACCTGCCAGTCTCCAGACCCTCTGCCCCTGTGCCTGTTCTGGTAACCAGATCCCCAGGGTTGGAGGTTGTGGGGGGCGGGTGGTGCGGGCAAAGTACTTTCTCAGATCAAGTGGTATCTGGGGAGACAGACCTCTTTGGGAACAATTCTGACCTTTCCTGTGTGGTCAAGGGTCATCTCTGCGGCATCTGTTTGAATTTTGTCTTTTTTAAACTTTGAGTTTTTCCTGGGCCTTCTGAGGCCCTACATAATGGTGTCTGGAAGTTGGGATGAGGAGAGTGAATGGACAGATGAAGGAATCCAATTGGATTCAGCCTCATGCCTACCAGTGCTTGGATAGTTTCAGGCAATTTGAGGATACAGATGCTGGCTCTTTATGCAGGGAATCTCTCTTCCTTGGCTTCCATGTCTAAGGCCCAGTGTTGTTGAAGGTAACCAGTACTATATTTGTAAAGGTAGAGATGAGAGGGATGGTGTTTGTTCTCAGGAACAAATGTACATCTTATTATCCTGTAATACTTCCTCCAGCGTCTGAAAGGAAACAGGCCCACAGCTAGATATTTACCTTTCCAATGCTGCCTGCACCAGCCATGTGTTCACTGAGCTCCCAGAGGTGCCTCTGCTGGTCCTCTTGATAGCCCCCTGAGATGAGGCTCTAGATCTGAAAGAAAGATCAGTGCTAGCCAACCCATCGTCCTCAGACCCCAGCAACCCTCCTAGGCTGAGGCAGTACCTCACGCTGTCTCCCTCCAGGGATGCACACTCTGTACCCCTCACAGTCCCTGCCCTCGGGGCCCTCTGTGTTGGGATCTTATTATTTAACTTTTGGCACAAGTCCTTCCCTGGGATTTCCCAGTTGGAATGAAGAGTAGAGTAGGGTGAGAAGCATCTGATGTGAGGACAGTTGGACTAAGCTTCTAACCACCAGGGGAACCGGGTCTCAAAGAAAGTAAGAGAAGCAGAAATATAAGAGATAACCGGTGTTCACTTGTGTGCCCTGCCCTTCCCATGGGTCTGTGATCGTTTTTGGCCTAAGGTTGTTGAGCTGTGTTTCTGACATTTACAACCCAGAACCCAGACTAATTTACAAGGGCTACTTCTTTTTTGCCTCTACAAACAAAAGCCTCTTTAGACCTTAGGATTAGAAGGAGTCGGTGGCTTTGAGCAGCTCTGGATCCTGTCCCCTCAAGCCTTCCTTCTTTAATGATTCGCCTGACTCTGTAGGTTGTAGAGTGTCTTCATATGTGTGTGCTTGTGAGGGTCAAATGAGAGTCTATATATACAGGTATGGGCTTCCCAGTAGCACTAGTAGTAAAGAACCCACCTGCTAAGGCAGGAGATATAAGAAACTTGGGTTCAGTCCTTGTATTGGGAAGATCTGCTGGAGGAGGAGGGCATGGCAACCCACTCCAAAATTCTTGCCTGGGGAGTCCCATGGACAGAGAAACCTGGTGGTCCATAGCATCACAAAGAGTTGCAACTGAAGCCACTTAGCATGCACACACACATTTAGGTATATGTATATACATACAAATCTGTTAATATGTATATATATACACACCTTCTCTCATTTGATCCTCCCAGACAAGCTCTCAGTCCCCTTCCATGGCCAGCTGTCACAAGTTCCCCACAGCTTACTTTTGTGGCAGCTCTGCCCAGCCTGTCTAAGACCTGGGAGCCCTGTTACTGATGAGGCCTCTCTGCCCAACCCCTCCCATGATTCACCCACTTTCTGCTCAGCCGAGTAGTTTATCTTGTGGGGTGATGAGTACCAGCAGGTGCTGACAGCCAGGATCGGCTTCTGTGTCTCTCTGAGGTGCAGGACGAGTGGAGCCTCATGATGGGTTGTATGCTTGAGCTGAGTGACAAAAACCCGCTGGCCCACGCAGGGGTTGTGAGCTAAGCCAGGGCAAGTCCCAGGTGACTAACTGCATCTACTGCTGTGCTGCTGTTACTGCATGCTTCTTCAGAGTCCACGTTTGTCCCCGCAACCCTCGGGATGCCATTTGAGATGATGGAAAGAGAGCTCTGACCTTGCAGTCAAAAGACCAGGTGCCAGTTTAACTGTGCTGTTGACTGCTGTGAAACCCGGCCCAGGGATTTGTTTGTGAAATCTCTACTCACCTCCAGGACTCTTGGGCACATTAGATAAGATCATGTGTCAGATGCCCTCAGCCCTTGTTTCAGTCAGCTTGGAGAAACTTGGTAGTTTTCTATGTCAAAAAACATCTAAGACTTATTGCTTATTAGTGTGAATCACAAGCTTTAAGGTTCCTACCAACTCAGAATGTCCAAGATTCTCTGAAATAATAGCTGCAGGGAGAAGAAAAAATAGGTGTGATAAGTTGCCATGGTAGTATGAAAACATGAAAAGTTTGTTTCAAAGAGTTCCTGAGTCCAGATTACTCAGACAGTACTACAAGCGGAATTTCTCATTTCACCGAAGGAGAATTTTAGAGTAGCTCCTTGTTAGGTCTTCCTTTAAGGATGTAGCTTGAACTTTAGTAGTTTAAGTATATGTATTAACTTTCCTTCACCTCAAAAGGAAATTGAAAAAGGCAGCAGAATAAAACCCCTGGTCATTCTGGTTTAGGTCAAATGCATTTCTTAGATCCATTTCCATATCTAATAATAAACTGAAAGAAATCCTGGTCTTCTGGAGGTTTGGGATCCCACCTGGACTCAACTGTCTAAGCTCCTCTGGGGCTTTGGGTCCACAGGTTGGACCCAACCAGTGTTTTGACCTTGACAGTCAAGGACTGAACACAAGGACTGAACCCAAGTTTCTTCTATCTGCTGCCTTAGCAGGTGGGTTGTTTACCACTAGTGCCAGCTGGGAACTAATGAAAGGACCTAATGAAAAGAGGTCCTTGACCTCTTTTCCCATCACATTTGGATCATCGAGCAAGTCCAGTCCACCCCTGAAGCAGTTTCTCTAGTCTGTTCTCAGTATCAGAGGCATTATTCGACCTGTGTTTGAAAGGACCATGTGATGGAAACTTCCAGAAGAACACTGTGTTGCCATATCTGCTTCTTCCGAATGGAGCCAGAGGCCCAGAGTTGCAAGTCAGGCCAGGATGGAGGGGTGAGCAGCCGCAGGTGGGGGGTGCCCTGCTCTGCTCTCCTTTGAACACCAGCCCCGCCCTACAGCCCTTCCAAGGTCCCTTCCCAGAAGCACACACAGCGTTCAGTAAACAGTACTGCCTGGTTGGCTGAGATAGACCCGTAGACCAGAATGAAAATGGCTCACGACACTTCTCCAAAAGAATCAACAACTCAAGAAAGCCTTTGAATACTAAACTCCCCTAGTAAAAGTGTTTTCTATGTTTGTTCCCCTCCTCTCTTCCCATCTGCCCATCCCTCCATTAGTTGTTGTTATTCAGTCACTAAGTTGTATCCAACCCTTTTGCCACCCCATAGATCGTAGCCCACCAGGCTCCTCTGCTCATGGAATTCTCCAGGCAAGAATACTGGAGTGGGTAGCCACTTCCTCCCCCAGGGGATTTTCCAGACCCAGGGATCGAACCTGTGTCTCCTGCTTGGCAGATGAATTCTTTACCACTTAGCCACCTGGGAAGCCCAATATCACTTATATGATAAGAGGAATCTAAAAAACGATAGAAATGAACTTATTTATGTATATACTGGCATTAGCTTTTTATATAAGCCCCCATGTCTTGTTGAAAAACAAAATTCAAAAAAAAACTAATTGAAGATCTAATTGGCTTTATTCAGTGATTCACGAAATGGACAGCAAGCAGAAAGGTCTGGGAAGCTGTACAAAATGGAAGATTTTTAAAGGCAAAAAGTGGGTGAACAGGGAAATCAAAAATAAGAGGAAGGGTTGCTTCAGGTGAAGTCACCTTCCTTTGGAGGAAAGGCATCTCTGTCATGCAGATGATCTCACTAATGCTGATTAGGAAACTCCAGACTTTGGTTGAAAATTGTCCCCCTGGGAGAGGCTGAAACTGCACTTGTGCTAGGTAAGTTCTGATCTGCTGCTGTGGAGTTTAAGCATAAGTGACAACATTTGGGGTCAGTTGTTTCTTTTTTAGGGGGTCTCTTCATGCAGATGCAGTAATAAATAGCCAATAAAACTCTACAGATCATTATCCCTCCTTCTTTTATACAAAAGAAGGCAGAGCACACACCCTGCTTATACTGTGCTTTTATCACTTCACATGATAGCCTGGATTTCTATCTATTTTTAGGCCTTAGAGGGTTTTCTCATTCTTTTCTTTATTTAACTGCATGGTATTCTACTCTATGGAGGTTCTCAGTTTATTTTTCCAGATTAAGGATCTTTGAGCTTTTCTCAGTATTTTGCTGTTGTAAAATAATGCTGCATGGAGCATTTGGTGCATTTTGAAGTCACTAAATTGCACAGATTCTGTTATTCTGCTGCTATTCCTGCCATCTTGTGGGAAGTAGAAATGGGCCTACATCTTATTTATCCCCCACTAATGCTATAACTGTAGGTTAAAACGTGACATTTTTGCGAGATTTCCTAAGCAATGGAATATCAGCACTGTTGTGTGGCTCACTAAAGCAGGGATGGAAATAAGATTAATAAACCTAATGTATCATTGTGAAGCTCTAGCTTATTTAGGCCCAAGTCCTCATCTAATAATGGAGAAGGAAATGTCAACCTGCTCCAGTATTCTTGTCTGGGAAACCCCATGGACAGAGGAGCCTGGTGGGCTACAGCCCATGGGGTCACAAAAGAGTGGGACACGACTTAGCAATAAACAACCACCTCATCTAATAAACCAAGTGGAAGCACTGATGATCCCCTTTTCAGTAGTTTTGTAATGGTCTTGTTCCTCAGATTTCATTAATTTTAATGACTGTAAAGTTGTGTTCCTCCTATTCTCAGTAACTTAAGGAACTTTTTTTAAAGAAAATGAATCCACATATTTAGGAACCTTTTTTTTTTCTAAAAGATAATGAACCCACACATTTTATATTTTTAAATAGCATTAAGAAGTGCCATTTATTTTTCTAGGTTAGAGAACTGGGTATTATTTATATAATTTGAGCCATTGGTGCTTTTTATTTGGGCTGCGCCCTGGCGTTGAGTGAGCCGTGCTAGCTGGTGTGGGGATCTGCTGCCGGGCTTCTAAGAGCAGAGCCTTTCCTCCAGAGTTAGGCCAGTGAGAGGCCGCATGGAGCTCAGACCAGCAACCAGCCTAATGAAATCATGCCTTTGTGTAGGTTTCAAGTCAAAACATTCAAAGGAGGAAAAGGGAAAATATTCTTTAACCACATAGAAAAAAATGGAAGACGGATGCTATCTCCTTTTCAAATAGGAGGATGTCGAGGAGACAGAGATTTTTAATGGGTTTAATCTTCAGACTTAGGCAGAAGGCCAAGCATGATCTGAATACAGAAAACACAGAATGAAATGCCAGGAAGGGAAGTGGAAAGTAGTGGGTTATGGAAACAACGAAATGTGTCCGAATTTCCAGGCTCTTCAAGGAATTGGTTGAATTGTGGCAGCGTTGCTGAAACAGTTTTTAAGCTTAGTTGAACATCCATACACCACTCCCCACATAATTCTAGAGCATATCACTCAAAACTCAATTTGAAATAGTAGGCAGGGCCTAGCCTGCTACTCTATTATGGTTTGATGTTGGCCAGAATAATCTGATTTCTTCGGTAACATCAATGGGAGGCAAGCAGTGGACATGATTTATCTCAGCCTTAATAAGGCATGACACTAGAGAACAAATTTGGAAAATGTTTTACCAGCATGGCAGATTATTTTTTTAAAATCTCTAAAGGGCAACCACTTTAGCAGATACCAAATTAATATAAGCTGTAGGCCTCTACACTGTGTGTGCAAGCACACACCGCAAGCTCTCAGCCTATTGACCTCTCTGGTGGTTATTTCCTGTAGACACGCACACAGAATATGGTGATCACCACACTGGTTTGGCAGGACAGTCATTACTTAGGGGGAATAGACAGAGAGAACCGTTACAGAAGGGCTCCGAGGTTCAGAAAGCGTAGAGATTGGAGCTGCTGGTCATTTGTGTCACTTCCCCCACCTGGCAGGACCCTGAGCCCCTTTACAGATTTGGTCATCTTGTTAGAAGTGAAAAAGCAGCAACTGGAGGGTCATTTTTCTTATATTTTGAAATGGATGCCTCATCTGATGAGTGGACTTGTGCTTGTCTGGCCTCTAAGGCCAAAGGAAATGACTCTTCATAAAAAGAAAATTGTGGGGGAAGTTCTTTTTTATAGCTCACCCTTGCTCCTGTTGCTGCAATAGCACCCTTCTCCCACAGGCTAAATCCAGCAGCAGAAGAGCTGGTCACCCCCTCCTGAATCAGGGGGTGCTTTATTGCTTATTTGCTTTGCTCCTAAACCTTCCAGCTTTTGCTTTTCTGAGCTAGATAATCCCAACAGTTTTGAGTTCCTTTTTATGTTTCTATTTTACTTTTCTTTAAGCATCTCGGTTGCTTTCTTCTGGATCACTTTCTAGTTCTCTTTATTACTCAGAAGTTGATGAGTCCAAAACCAGACACAGGAAGCTGCAACAGTGTCTCCACGGTGAACACAGGGTCCATTTATGGAGCTCTTAACCCTGGGTCCAGCCTTGTCCTGAGGAATTTCATGTGTTGTCCTGTCGAAGACTTTACAGCCTCTACAGGGTAGAGGTTATTATTACTGGCATTTCGTAGATGAAGAAACTGAGAAACAAGTAGTTCTCTGACTTTCCCATCACCCAGGTGATAGCCGAAATTCCAGCCCAGCCTCTGCCTGTGGAGCCTATAGCCTGAACTGATTTTCCCTGGTTGCCATGATTTCACTCACCAGCCCCAGAATCTTATATTTAACAACTGTGCTAGGCAGCTGACCCTCTTTCCATTTATATCGTTATAGCTCCCTTTACTACTTTATTAACACATGGTTAGTCATTCCTTACTTCAGACTGGTCAGCATGTATTCCTGGAAATCCATTTTCTTTAACCACTTTTCCAAGTTCTTTGATTCTCTTTGGATTCCAATTCAGTCCTTCAAGAGGCTGTTAACTCCTCTAAACTTGATTCCCTGAAGGACCTAATGAGGTCTCGTCACTGGCACGCCTTTTAGCGAGTCTTGAGTGTCCCGTCTCCTCCCTGATGTCATTCCCCACACTGCGCTGGCTGTCCTCTGGGTTTCCATGGCAGACTGCATGGAATGATGTGTGGAGCGAGCGACAGTGTTGGCTACCTATTCAAAGTTGTGGGACCCACCGGAATTTCACAGTAACCTCAGAACTAAGGAAAGCTAACTTGGATTTTGTTTCAAGGACAGAGTTATCAAATACTCATTGCTCTTACTGAGAATCTGGGGCACTGCCAACATGCCAGTTTGTGGAAACCATGCCTTCGGAATGAAGAAACACTGTCTATGAAAAATATTCACCTGACACTGAAATTTTATCACAATCAGCAATACCAGGCATGTAGATGACATTCAGTTACTATTTATAAAGTGAGGGAAAGAATGTGTATTATAGGGGTAGCAGTGATGATGAAATAAACTTCACTTTTTGCCAAAGATGTCTGGTGTGGTTTTCCCAGTGTATGGACATCAGCTTAAACAGGGGAGAGTAAGACAGGAATTATCATTAGAATAATACCCAAAATGAAAATTAAAATGAAAAGTATTCTCTCATAACACATCTTTTTAGGAATAACAACGGCAACAACAAAAATCAGTGTTTCAGAATCTTCTCAAGCCCCTTAAAAGAGGATCTCAAGAGTCTCTGGTCTTTACCATTTCTTTTCTTCTGTCCTTTTCTGGTTTCTTTCCCAAAGATGTTAAAATCAGCCAAGGATGATCTCCTGTGAATCCCTTGCAGTCGTACCCATCATCACAAATGTAGCTTGCTCTCTGCTATATTTACGACCTCAGAGGCACTTGGAAACACTGTTGGGAATAGTTCCTAAGTTTCAGGTAGAACCAGAAAATAAACAATTTCATTTCTACCTCTGTGATTTTGCTCTTTCCAACCAATGGTCAGATTCAGCTCAAAACAGGATCTTGACTACAGAAGTTTTTTTTTCCTTTTCTGATGACTCCATAGGGCACATAGTTAGTCTGTAAACCATGGGAATGTGTTCCTGAGTGAATTTGCAGAAGGGTGTGGAACCAAGAGCTGAAGGTCCAGCAAGAAAATGGTTCTTTATTTACAACACAAGGGAGTGAAACTCCTGAGGCTCGAATTCCATGTCTACTCCAGGGAATTATGGATGCATTCATTTACCTTGATGGAGGAAAATGATGACTGAAAATTAAATAGAGAAAACAGCTTTTCTTTTCATTTCTTTTTCCTCTTTCAGTTTTGCTCTCTAGTTTTTGTAATACTGTTCTCAAGTCTTGAAAATACAACTGCTTCCCATTTGGTAAGCAATTTTTTTCCCCTTTCCATTTGGCAACAGCATTTTCCTGTGTTTTCAATGGCACCAAAATTAACATGGCTGTTTTTATTTAACAGGAACAACTTCAAGTTTTATATTACACGCCCAGCCAAAGAATCTTTGATTTTGCCCTGGTGTTTCCCAATATGTTAGCATGGCTTTGAAAACAGGGCTCTTTAACTGCTGTTACAAAGACAGCAGGGAGAGCATGGCAGATTGGGGAGGGAGGAGTGAGAGAATGGAGGAGATGAGGGAAACTGGCCTCCCCCAAGTTACTATTTTTAAAGTTTGCTTGCCTACTGAATAGCTCAATTTACAAATCCTACTGGATATCATTTTGACCTTCCCCACTTTTCTTTCCTGTTGAAAGCGTGATGGATGCGTTGGTGGGAGACAAACCATTTGTTCTATAGTTTTTTCCATGTGCTTGCTCCCTTATGAACACCAGATCCTCCACTCCCCTCAGTATGGGATACCCACACTGTCAAATGCGTCCTGCGGGAGGTATCCAAGCCCAGATTTCTTAGGAGGTGGGATCTGGATCCCAATTAGAACACTCAAGGAAACACACATCTTTATTTGTTAAACAAATAGTCTTATGTGAGCCTTGGCTAGGACACTCATTTTAAATAAGTGAAGTAAACATTAACGTGCAGGGGAGCACTTTCTTATGTATCCTGTAACTTTGAAGCCCAGTTTTAAGGTTTTAAGTTAGAACTTGCAGAGCTCTTTTTCCCTTGGCTTGGGCTCCAGAGAATGTTGTTTCCTCATTTAGTAATTGGAGAGTTAATGGGGTTCTTTGTGATGCTACTGTAGGAGAGAGACTGTGTTTTATTCAGTTCTGGGACTGTAATTAAAGTGGCGCCCATCGGCATAGTTAGAGTTAAGATCGCTTCAGTTTTTCCAATATAAACTCATATTCAGGGGTTTAATAACCAGCTATAAAAGTTTGCTTCTAGCTACAGACCTGGCATATTCAGTGTCAGCCTAGGAATAACCTTTACTTTAAAAAAAAAGTCTTTTAAAAGTATAATTAAAAAATCAGTTTAGTTGTTTATAATATTAAGTTGTAAGGATGCAAGGAAATAAAAATAGCTTCTTTTTTTAGCAAAAACTTGTGACCTACTTTTAAAATATGGACAGAGTTGTAATGTATTTTTTTATATCTTCAAAGGAAAATACAGCAAAATCTCTGTAAAATTTGTTTTAAAAGGATGTTGTTTCAGTTTTCCTTATGATGACAGGCAGGGTGTTTTTATTCTCCCAAGACATGAGCCTTCCATAGGGCTACTGGCAAAGCTGTTTTGTCAGTGGGCTTCAAGTTCAAAACTCCTGTTGCGCTCTTCCTGACAAATAGAAATATGGCCAGCCCTTCCAACTTGGAGGCCATGGCTACTCACTTACTCCACTCCACCCTAACCTTCTGGGTTCTGCGTGTTGGAGCACAGTGAGTAGCCCAGGCACAAAGCCAAGTTAGGGACCCCCTTGGAGGCCTGGGGAGCCCTCCCCCAGTCCTTGCTCTGTGTCACACAAGGTGGGGAAGGGGAGGAAGCAGTGTGCCTCTGTAGGAGTCTCTTTGCAATTCAGTGGCATTTGTGGTAGCACGTGACTTTAGGTGGGGCCATTTGTGTACATGCTGAGAGTTGGATGTAGCCAGTTTGTCCAGGTGATTCAAAGGTTCTGTAAATAGAACCACCTTTAAAGCATCCTGCTTGACAGGTTGACTTTTACCCATTCTTTTTCTGGTCACCAGGGTCTTGACTGATGACATGTGATGATAGTGATGGTAGTGGGAGTTGTGGTGGGGGAAGAAGGAAAGGTAGTATTGGTCATGATGATGGTGCTGACAATGTTACTAGTGGATGTGAGATGGCCATGATAGTAGTCAATGGCAACGACAACAGTGGAAATGCAGAAGTAACAATGGTGATAGGACACAGATGGTGGTAGCGGCAGCACAGGGGGCTACAGACTTCTGCCTGCAGAAGCCATTCTTCATCCTACAGACGCAGTGACTTAGGGAATCTGCTTGTCATCCCTTCTCCACACACAGTATGCCCAGTGGAGCTAAGAACTAGCTTTTGGTAGATCCTTGCCTTCCACTGAACAATGAGATTGGTTTGTGGGAGAGACGAGTACATGCCTTTTCTCAGAGGCAGGTCTCCATTTTCCGGTCAGAGAACGGATCATCTTCTTTGTATGGTTTCCAGGTTAGGATCAAGGAACACAGTGACCTGAAGCCCAGGAATCAGAGTCATTAGAAGAGAATGTGACATATCTAGTATTTCTACCAAAACTGAATTTCTGCTGTGTCCTAGGAACCATGCTCTGTGTTTATATACATAATCAACTATAAATTCTTTCAACTACTCTGTAGAGTAGGTTTTTATTATTTTGGTTTTACATATTTAGGAACGTGAGGCTTGGCTCATAGGTAGCAAAACTGAGATTTGAAAACCACAATCTGTGTGACTCCTACTTCTTCCTTCTTTGCAGTCACCAGAGAGCTATTTCAGCCCTCATAAGGCTTTCTAGAATGTTTCTTGTCTTTGCTTAGGTAAAGGTATGAGAAGAAATTCATAAGAGAATATTCTATATTTGGTTTTCTTCTCTAACTTAGTAACTTAGCGTGAGGGCAAAGAATGCTTTTTCTCCCTACATATTTCCTTACACTCATAGTGTACTCAGATGACCCTTTTACAATTCATATGGGAACGGTTTGGAGGCTCTTCCCACATGTTTTCAAGACTGGAACTGTGGCGTGATCTTTTCCTGACCTGGCTGGTCTTTGGCCAAATAGGACATTGAGCAAGCCAGAAACCAGGCCCCAACAGAAAAAAGCAAATAGAGATAAATATTTATCCTCATCCCAGTGGGATCCCTAGGTTTTCAGGATCAAAGGCCTACTTTGTGTGTGTCTGTTCGTGAGCCTTGGATAAGTATACAGAAGTAGGCAACTGGCAGGGTAGTAAAGACTCTGTGGTACCCAGGCTCTTTAACCCTCAAATAAATTCCCTGGGGACTTTATTGGGGGGGAAGCAAAACAAAACAAAAAGCCAGAATCTCATTTATAAAAAGAAAATTTTAAATTGGATTCCCTAGGCACAGAATAAGAAAAAGATGGAGAAACACAGTGGGAACAAAAAGAAAAGAAAAAAGATGAGAAGTGAAAAAGGAAAGACCAGAGACAGATCACAAAAAAAGAGAGAGGGATGCAGAGCAAAAAGTTCTAGAGTTGGTACAGGGGAATATTTCTATAGGAAGCATGGAGGCAGATGCTATAATAGATGTTTTTCCTTCCAATTCTGTGAGTTGTCTTCTCAATTTCTTGGTAGTGTTCTTTGAAGCACGAAAGTTTTTCTTTTTGATAAAAATTCAGTTTATCTTTTTCTTTGGTTTGTGCTTTTGGTGTCATATCTAAGAATCCATTAAGATTTATACCTATGTTTTCTTAGAAGAGTTTTATAATTTTAGCTCTTTCCTTTAGGCCTTTAATCTGTTTTGAGTGGTATGATCTGAAAACATCATCCTTTTGCATATTTTGTGAATATCTATTTGTCCCAGATTTTTATTCCTTAATTCAACAAATATGTATGATGTACACATTGTGTGCTAGGTGTTGTGTTGGATGCCAGGGATAGAAATATCAACAAAACAGTGGTATCAGAGTGTCTCAGAACGTGGGTATTAAAAAAAGCAATTCAAGAAACTTGGGAAGTAAGGTAGACTTTTAGAGGATTTAGAGGATTTCAACTCTTGAGCAGAGATTTTTACAGTATAATACAAGGAAACCTGCATTAAAATTATCTGGACTGCTTGTTAAGAAAGCAAACAGATTGACTATGTATACATATATATATAAATCATTCTTACATAACTCAAGTATAAGAATCACTGCTTTATATATGGAAAGCTATCTAGGCCTGGTTATTATTTCCTATTAGATTGTTATAAAAAATCTGAATATCATTGATTTATATTTTTCAACATGAAAGAAGTCAGACTTTTCGGTGGCCTTATTTTAAGATCCAAAGTAGTGAGGCCATTGTCTAACCCACATACCAGACTGCAGTTGTGGAAGTCATTCTTCCAAGAGCCTATTGGTAAAGAAATATTTTAGATGGGAAATCTGATATATCTCTGGAAAGAAAAGTAAAAAATGATTCCCCATTCCTGAATTGGATGCACTTCATGAAACAAGCCATATCCACAATGCCAGGGCATTTGGCAGAGTGTCCCTGAGCAGCTGGCTACAGCCGCTCTTTCTACCAGATTCTTCTCTCTTCCTAAGCACACATACAAAACATCTGTGTGAATACCCCATACTCGGCCCGGCTGCTTGGCAAGTGCTGGTTGGCCCCAGGGAGAATCTTCTCCTCTCATGCCTATATTTCCTTTGCTGTTCATTCCCTGAGTGGAGAAAGAACAAAATGCCTTGACGCTAGCTCTCTCTCGGTGTTTGGGGCATTTGGTGGTTTGGATACTATCTGACTTCAGGACTCCAGGTGGCACAAGGGGGCTCTGTAAAGCAGAAACACAATGACACGTGCACGGGTGTTTCTTCACTTTGTCTGCACAGTCTTAAGGGTTCGTGTGTGTGAAAGAGCAGTGTTAGGAAAATGACGGCATGAGCCACATCAAGTGTTTGACTTTTAAAATGGGAAGTGCACTACTTCCAGCATATGAACTGACTGACTATAAGACTGCTTTACATTCTCTAAGGAACAGAAAGGGGAAAGATGATGATCATTTGAAATGTTACACTGAGTCCTAGAAGAAAATTATGAATGAATTTCTTTTTTAATGTGAAAGTTGAAAAAAAAAATCCTGGCTTCAAAATCCAGAACCAATAAAATGAAAGATTAATAAAATAGACATGAAAACAAAATATATTTGCATGTAAAGAAAAAAATAAAAGCCAATAATTCATTGGAAAAAAAAATCTGCAGTTTAAGCCACAGACAAATAAATAATGAGCTTCTAAAAACAGAATAGAAAAGCACCCCACAACCATATAGAAAAGTGAGCTAGAGATGTAAACAAAGAGTTCACAGAAATATAAATATCTCTGAAACCTGGAAAAACCAACTTTGCTCATCATAGGAGAAATGCAAACTAAAACTTCTGAGTTATCTTACCTATCAGACTCGCAAAGCTCCAAGAATTTGACAACATACTCTGTTGGTGGAGCACAGGGAAACAGGCCATCTAGTTTGCTGGTAGAAATACAAAACAGTTTATCTTCCATAGAGGGGAATTTACAGTTATCTAGCAAAATTAGGTAGGTGTTTGATTTAGCAGTCCATTTTTCCAGGAAATTATATTAAAGATGCACTGGCAAGAAAATATGAAAATACCTATGTATGTGGTTATTTGTTAGCACAGCAAAAGGCTGAAAACAACCCAAATGCCCATCAGTTTGGGCCTATTTAAAGAAACTGCGGTACATACACACAATGGAGCATTATACAGCTGTATAAAGAAATGAAGATTATTTCTAAAGCCACCTTTAGGTGTATTGTTGGGTGGAAAGAACAAGATGTAAAACTGTGCGCATGGCATGTTAAACATCAGTCGAACCGCCTGCTGCATGCTCAGTGGCTTCAGTCATGTCTGACTCTCCGCAACCCCGTGGGCTGCAGCCCGCCAGGCTCCTCTGTCTGGGGGATTCTCCAGGCAAGAATACTGGAGTGGGTTGCCATGTGCTCCTCCAGGGGATCTTCCTGACCAGGGCTTGAACCTGCATCTTTTATGCCTCCTGCATTGGCAGGTGGGTTCTTTACCACTCGTGCCACCTGGGAAGCCCAATCAATTCCACTGGTATTTAACAAAAACATTGGAAATATAAATGATTCTTTGGTGGCTCAGTTGGTAAAGAATCTGCCTGCAACATAGGAGATCACCTGCAGTGCAGGAGATGTGGGTTCAGTCCCTGAGTCAGGAAGATTCCCTGGAAAGGAAATGGCAACCTACTCCAATATTGCCTGAAAAATCCCATGGACAGAGGAGCCTGGCAGGCAACAGTCCATGGTGTTGCAAGAGTTGGACATAACCTAGTGACTAAACTACCACCAAGATAGAAGAAAGGGAACAGTGTGGCAAGGACAAGTATAGATAGACTTCTGCTGACTATACTTGCTTTGTGCATTTGACTTTGAAACTAAGTAAATATTATATGTAATTATAAAACTAGTTATTTCAAGGCATCTCTAAAGATTAAAAGCAAATGAAACAAATAACTTGTCTGTATTTACAGAATAACTATTCCAAGTGACTTTAAAGTATGGTGATTTGATCTGTACCAGTAATACTCCCAGTGGGATGACTCTGGTCTATCTAGCATGATTTTTAGTCATGATATTGTTATTTTGAAACTGTTTTCTATTGTAGGGTAAAGGAAATGGATAATTATGTTGGTGTCTTTGATAACTGAGATTTAAGGCATGGGAGAAAGCAGATCCAGGTGTAAAATTGATGAGGTGAAGTGAGAACTTAATAGTCATGAATGTGAATTGGAAGTGTGTGTATGAACTCATTATGAGAAAAAAAAAAAAATTTCCCATCTCTGTCAGCTGAAAGGCTGATGAATAGTATCTAGCTCAGTAGCAGTGAACTTCCCAAGAGCATGGTGTGTGAAGTCTAAGTCCCTTTTCTTGCTAAAAGGAATTAAGGCTCTTTATAGACATGGTTATTTCCAAATCTGGGGCAGTGTATAACTTGCAGCAGCAATGTATAACTGGAGTTTCTTGTCTTACCACAAAGCGAAGAAACTATAGAGACAACTAGAGCCATTGCCAAAAGACTTAGGAACCAAATTGAAGTTCTTACTGGGACAGTTTGAGCATCAATAGAGTAATAAACTGAAGTGGTTTAAAACAGAGCAAACATGTTTAAATCCATGAGTTCATAATAAAAAAAATAAATTCACATAATTGGTTGCCTTTTAAGGATGCTGGAGAATTAACTCACTATTTTTAAAAGAAATAAATAAAAGAAAAGAATCAGGCATTTATCCTGTCTTTCTTGCAAACACTGCATCTCAGCATAATCAAATTGTTGAGAAAGTGAGTTTCTCTTTATAGAAGAATTTCAGCCAATAAATTAAGAAGTAATGGTTTCCTTTGCTGTGCAAAAGCTTTTAAGTTTAATTAGGTCCCATTTGTTTATTTTTACTTTTATTGCTTTTGCCTCAGGAAACAGATCCAAAAAAAATATTGGTACAATTTATGTCAAAGAGTGTTCTATGTTCTCTTCTATGAGTTTTATGGTTTCAGGTCTTACATTTAGGTCTTTAATCTATTTTCAGTTTATTTTTGTATATGGTGTGAGGAAATGTTCTAATCTCATTGTCTACGTCAACAAAACAACAAAGCAACGGACAGAATGGGAGATGATATCTGTAAATGATATCACTGACAAGGGGTTAATATCCAAAATATATAAACAGCTCATACAACTCAATATCAAAAAACCAAACAACCCAGTCAAAAAAATAGGCAGAAGACCTGAACAGACATTTTTTTTTTGGTATATATAGATGTATATATATATACTTATACATATATATATATATATATATATAGGTATATATAGGTGGCTAAAAGACACATGAAAAGATGTTCAACATCGCTAATCATTAGAAAAATGCAAATCAAAACCACAATGAGATATCACTTCACATCTGTCAGAATGACTATCATCAAAAAGTCTACAAATAACAAATGTTAGCAAGGTTTTGGAGAAAAAGGAACTCCTGTGTATACTGTTGGTGGGAGTGTAAATTGGTGCAGCCACTGTGGAAAACAGTATGGAGGTTCCTCAAAAAACTAAGGATAGAACTACTATATGATCCAGCAATTCTGCTCCTGGGTATATATCTGGACAAAGTGAAAATACTAATTCAAAAAGGTACACTTGCTATTCTAAGCAACAGTGTTTACATTGTTTACAATATAATCTATTCATCAGTAGACGAATGGATAAAAAAGATGCAATGTGGCCTAATATGGATGGACTTAGAGAATATTATGCTTAGTGAAATAAGTCAGACAGAGAAAGCCAAATACTGTACATATCACCTATGTGTAGAATCTGAAAAATAATACAAATGAATGTGTAAAGCAAAACAAACTATGTAGTGGTTACCAATGGGGAAAGGGAAGGGGGAAGAGGCATATTAAAGGTACGGGATTAAGAGATACAAGCTACCATATATAAAATAGGGAAGCATCAAAGATGTACTGTGTAGCACAAGGAATTATAACCATTATCTTGTAATAACTTTTAATGGAGCATACTGTATCACTATGATGAATACCTGAAACTCATATGATATTGTAAATCAACTATATTTCAATAAAAAACTAAGATTTTTTTAAAAAAAATAAAATTACAATAATAAACTAAAATAATAAAACAGTAAACACATACACAAAAAAATAGATCAAGCCAGAGGTGTTATGACAGTATTTGGTAAGCTTTAAAATGTTTGTCACCTGATTTATGCAAAAGCAGGCTTGCCTGTAGCTCAGACAGTAAAGAATCTCCCTGCAATGCAGGAGACCTGGGTTCGATCCCTGGGTCAGGAAGATCCTTAGAGAAGGGAATGGGTGCCCACTCCAGTATTCTTGCCTGGAGAATCCCATGGACAGAGGAGCCTGGAGGGCTACAGTCCACGGAGTTGCAAAGAGTCGGACACGACTAAGCAACTAACACTTTTATGCCAAAGCATAAAATATACTCTTCAGTATTTTAGTCAACAAACAACAGTAATAGAATGTGATATTACTGTTTTTGCAGCATCTGGTTAATTATGGATCTAGGTACTGATTGTGCCTTTTCATAGTGATATTTAACACACTTCCATTAAAATATTCTTCCCCAGCTAAAACCAGTCTGACTTTGATCCAGCCTCTAAATCTGATCACCAATTTATAGGAAAAATGGATGGCAGAGTAACAAATTAAATGATTCTATGGGAGTACAGTGAGAAAAATCTAGGCAATCTTAAGCTCTGTAAGACAAACAGCCTGGTTTATTCAAGAACTAAATTGCAAGGAGAGAGAGAGAAAGAAAGACAGAAGAGGAACCTGAAAGAAATTTAGAGAAACACCAACCAATTCCACTACATGGGCCTTATTTGGATCACAATTTGGACAATCCAGCTATAAACAGACATTTATGAGATTATCATGGAAATTTGACAACTGACTGAATTGTTAATATTAAGGAATTATTACAGTATTGAAGGCATAATATTGGTATTATTGTTTTGTTTAAGAGTCCTTTAGGGTTACATACTGAAATATTTGAGGCATACAAAGTGTACATTCATGAAACAGTGATAGCATGGTATAGTGAACAGTATAAGAAAGTATATTGAATTATTTTTGTGTGTTTACTTGATTCTCTCCTCACTGATCTCTGAGTCTCTGGGCAACGATCCTTTGTTTTCACTTCTGTATCCCCAGTGCCTACCTATTGAATCACATTTAAGAATGAAAGTGTCTGATATTTGTATGTATTGTAAATATCATACGAACTGTAGGCAGTGAGAGGAGAGATCTTTGTTGCATACAGTTATCAAGGAATGCAGAAGGATAGGAAATGTTTTGAGGGTAGTAGAGAGAGCATCCAAGGCTGATAAGGAAAAATGAATGGGGTGATAGAGCAGCAATGATAATGGTATATTCAGGAAATGGGAGTGGATGTTGAGGGAGGTCTAGCTGAACCAGAAAGTTGCTGGATTTAAACACTTTGATGTCAGAATGGGAAATTTATACTTGATAAGATGGGCAGTATGGAGTCATTATAGATTCTTGAGGAAGGAAGAGGCACAGTAAAGTCTAGAATCTAGAATCTGACCCATGTGGCCAATTCATTTTCAACAAAAATACCTGATTAGTTCATGGGTGAGAAGATAGTCTTTTCAACAAATAGTTCTAAAATAGCTAAATAGCTATATTAGAAATGAATATTAATCCTTACTTTATGCAGCACACAAAAACTTACTCAAAATGGATCATAAACCTAAAGTAAAAGGTAGCATAAACCTCCCATAAAAAAGTGTAAGAGAAAATCTTCTTGATCTTAGGGTAGGAAAAGATTTCTTAGGATACAATATACATGAATCATAAAAGAAAAACATTGATAAATTGAACTTAATCAAAATGTTAAATTTCTGCAATTTGGAAGACATAGTTAAGAAATTGAAAAGGCAAGCAGACAGACTGGGAAAAAATATTCACAATATATGTATCTGACAAGGTACTTTTATCCGTAATAAATAACTTACAATTTAATAATAGGAAGAAAATCTAATACATGATTGATGTAAGATTTTTTAGAATTACTGTGTTGTATACCTAAAACTAATACAATATTATAAATCAACTATACTTTAATTTTAAAACATATTTTTAACAGGTACTTTAGAAAATTAGGTATATAAATGGTTAACAAATTCTTGAAATGGTGCCCCACATCATTGGTCATCAAAGAAATACAAAATGAGCCTCACTGATACCTAAATTGACCTCTACACATGAGAATGGCTAAAATTAAAAAGACTGATAGTAGCAAGTGTTGACAAGGATATGGAGCAACTAAACAACTCATACATTTCTAGTGAGAATGTAAAATGGTACAAACGCTTTGGAAAAGTTTTTCAGCTTATAAGTTAAACTTGCACTTACCAAATGACTTAACAATTCCACTTTTAGATAGTTTCCCAATAGAAATGAAAACTAAATTAAAGTTGTATGTATGTCCACACAAAAACTTATACACCGATATTCAGCCACTTAAACTAGAAGCAACCAAATGTCCACCATTAGGTTAATGCATAAACAATTGTCACGTATCCATACTATCCATATAATTGAATTCTACTCAGCATTGCAGGCAGCTTTGGAGATATTGTTCCAGACCACTGCAATAAAAGCAAATACCACAATAAAGCAAGTCACACTAATTTTTTGGTGTCTGAGTACATATAAAAGTTATGTTTAAACTATACTGTACTCTATTAAGTGTACAAGATCATTATATCTTAAAAACAATGTCTATACCTTAATTAAAAATTCTTTATTGCTAAAAAAAAAGTGCTATATGCAGAGTTGCCACAAACTTTCAATTTATAAAAAATACAATACCTGTAAAATGCAATCAGTGAAAGTGAAGTCGCTCCGTTGTGTCCGACTCTTTGCAACCCCATGGACTGACTATAGCCTACCAGGGTCCTCCGTCCATGGGATTTTCCAGGCAATAAGGTGAAGTGCAATTAAATGAGACATGCCTGTTAAAAGAAGTGATACAGCCAGCAACATGGTTGAATCTCAAAAGAAGCCAAATATGAAAAAGTGAGTGGTATAACTCCATTCATATGAAGCTATAGAAAAGATAAATCTTCATTGACAGCAGATTAGATTAGCTGAGATGGGGCATAAGTGGCAACATGGAAACTATTCTACATCTTGCCTTCATCACTGTTGTAGTGATTACTTGGGTATATACATTTGTTAAAACTCATCAAAATATACCCTTTAAGCTAGTGCTTTTTATTATATGTAAGTAAAAGTGAGCAAAATAGATTAGATGGACAAGTGTCCAACTAGGGGAGTGCCACCACAGGATATACAGGAGAGGTTTTCTTCCCCTACAATATATACTTTAGGAGCTTCCCTGGTGGCTCAGATGGTAAAGAACCTGCCTGTCAAAGCACGAGATGCAAGAGAAGGTGGGTTTGATCCCTGGGTCAGGAAGATTTCCTTGAGTAGAAAATGGCAACCCACTCTGGTATTCTTGTCTGGAGAATTCTATGGACAAAGGGGTCTGGCAGGCTATATTTCATGGGGAAGCAAAGAGTTGGACCCCCTTGATCTGTTCCTTCCTATACTAGATCAGTGTTTTCCTTCGTTACGTGCATTACTAGGAAAAACTGTGGCACTGGGGAGAATTTGAAGATTGATGGAAGAGGGTATGGAAAATTTCCTGTCATCAAATAAGCCTTTTTTTTTTCCTTTAAAGTAAGTCTAACTTAATGTCGTGTCTCTAACTTGGTTTCCTGCATTTCCCAGTGACTTGAATTAGAGATGCAAGGCCTCTCTAAGAAATATATTGAGACTCCTGTTCATATTAAAATTTTGTTCTATTTCTTTCTTTTTAACTCAGACAAGAGAAAAGACTTTAACACAGAGTTTATAGGCAACTGCTTGAACTTATTTTCTTTTTGCTTCAGTCAGAATAGTATCTGTAAAATTCCAAAGAGTAGATGACTGGAGAGAGTACAGGGCCAAAGCAATTCTTTATTTATGGTTAGTCCCAGTGTCTCTTCCAGGCAATGAGTTCAAAGACTCCTTTGATCACTTGATTGATGTTTCAGTAGGCTTTTTCTGGATTCTTCTACCAGATAGACATATCTCTTTTCCCCTAGAAAATCAGTCAGTCCCGAACAAGGGATCTTGAGGTCAGAGATGCAGTGGTGCATGGAGTGGGTGTGGACCTGGGTATGTTTATTGGAGAAAGAGGCTTGATGAGATTATTTGCATTTGGTTAACTTTTTTTTCTGCTAGTTTGTGTGTGTGTGTGTGTGTGTGTGTGTGTGTGTGTGTGTGTGTGTGCGCGCGTGTGTGTGTGCATCTGTATGTGCACGTAGTCACACACACCTTTTTCAGGAAAATGTAATTGTCACATAACTTAAAACATGCACAGAACTTCTATAAACACGTACCAGTCTTTGTGTGAACAT
Organism: Muntiacus reevesi; assembly: GCF_963930625.1. NCBI lineage: Eukaryota > Metazoa > Chordata > Mammalia > Artiodactyla > Cervidae > Muntiacus > Muntiacus reevesi. The sequence continues at coordinate 13,661,971 of NC_089258.1, forward strand.
AAGTTTTCATTTCTCTATGGTAAACATCTAAGAGACGATTGCTGGGTCATATGGTTAGTGTATGTTTAACTTTATAGGAAAACATCCTGTTTTGCAAAGTAGCTTTCCACAATTACATTTTAATCAGTGATGAACAAGACACCCCTTGCTCTTTACACTGGTCAACATTTGTATTGTCTATTATTAACATTTTAATCATTCTGTTGACGTGTTATGGTTTCTCATTGCAGTTCCCTATAGTTCATTACCCCTTTTCATATGCTTATTTTCTTTGGTGTGGTATCTGTTCAGATATTTTGTGTATTATTAATTGGGTTGTTTGTTTTCTTATGATGAGTTTTGAAAGTTTATTATTTATTTTGGATACCAGTCCTTTGTCAGATAATGTGATTTGCAAATATTTTCTCCCAGTCTGTACTTTGTGTTTTTATTCCCTTAACAGTGTCTTTCATAGAACAAGTGATTTTAATTTTGCTGGAGTCCACTTTATCAATCTTTTCTCTTATGGATTTTATTTTTGGTATCATGTATAAGAATTATTTGTCTAATTGCAGGTCATAGAGATTGTCTATGTTTTTCTAAAATTGTAACTGTATGCTTTTGTTGTTGTTGTTGTTCAATTGCTCAGTTGTGTCTGACTCTTTGTGACCCTGTGGATTGCAACATGCCAGGCCTCCCTGTCCTTCACTATCTCTCAGAGTTTGCTCAAGCTCATGTCCATTGTGGAGAAGGCAATGGCACCCCACTCCAGGACTCTCACCTGGAAAATCCCATGGACGGAAGAGCCTGGTAGGCTGCAGTCCATGGGATCACTAAGAGTCAGACACGACTGAGCGACTTCACTTTCACTTTTCACTTTCATGCATTGGAGAAGGAAATGGCAACCCACTCCAGTGTCCATGCCTGGAGAATCCCAGGGACGGGGGAGCCTGATGGGCTGCCGTCTATGGGGTCACACAGAGTCGGACACGTCTGAAGTGACTTAGCAGCAGCAGCAGCATGTACACTGAGTTGATGATGCCATCCAACCATCTTATCGTGTCACCTACGTCTCCTACCCTCAATCTTTACCAGCCCAGGGTCTGTTCCACTGAGTCAGCTCTTCACATCAGGTGGCCAAAATACTGGAGCTTCAGCTTTGGTCTACAATTAATTTGAGATAATTTTTTGATAAGATGTGTAGTTAGATCAATGTTCATTTTTTTGTCTTTGTATATCCAGTGATGTTTTAACCTCACTTGTTGAAATATTACTCTTTCTCCTCTGAATTGCCTTTGTAAAAAAATTTGTGACCATTTTTGTATGGGTTTATTTCTGGACTTTCTAATCTTTTCCATTGATCTCTCTGTCTCATTCTTCTCCAATAGTGGACCTATCTTGATTACTGAAGATTTGTAATAATTATTAAAATTAGGTAGTCTAATTTCTCCAGCTTTCCTCTTTTAAAAAAGTGTTTTAGATCTTCTAGTTCTTTTGTCTTTTCATATAAATTTTAGAATTAACTGATTTATATCTACTAAAAATTTTTTCTGGGATTTTCATTATAGTAATATTTCATTACTTAATATTTTAATTAAGTCTAGAGATAAATTTGGAAAGAGTTGCTCTTTACTGAATCCTTACTTTGAGTCTTCCAATCGTGAATATAGTATGTTTCTTCATTTGTTTAGGCCTTGGATTTCTTTCATCAGTGCTTTGTAGTTTACAGTATAAAGACTCTATGCATGTCTTATTAGATCAAAATATAAGCATTTCACCTTTTTGAAATTACTATAACTGGTATTATTTTTAAATTTCAGTTTCCACTTTTCATAGCTAGTATGTAGCCATATGATTCATTTTTGTGGGTTGACTTTTCATGTTGTAATCTTATTTCTCACTTCTTAGTTCCAGATGTCAACAAATGGAATAGCTTATTTCCTCTTTTCTAAACTGTATGACTTTTCTTTCTTTTTCCTGCCTTGTTGCATTCTTAGGACTTCCAATATGATGTTGAATGGAAGTGGATAAAGTGCATGTCCTTGCCTTGTTCCTAATCTTGAGGAAGAGCATTCAGTCTTTCACCACTAAATATTATGTTGTGCTCAGTTGCTTAAGTCGTGTCTGACTCTTTGCAAGCCCAAGGACCATAGCACGCCAGTCTCCTTTGTTCTTGGGATTCTCCAGGCAAGAATACTGGAGTGGGTTACCGTGCTCTCCTTCAGGGAATCATCCCTACCCAGGGGTCGAACCAGAGCCACCTGCATTGCAGATTCTTCACTGCTGAGCCACCGGGGAAGTCCCAAATGCAATGCTACCTGTGCTGTGCTGGGCCTACCTGCTCCGTTGTGTCTGAGTCTTTGCAACCCCATGGAATGAAGCCCACCAAGCGCCTCTGCCCATGAGGATTCTCCAGGCAAGAATACTGAAGTGAATTGCCATGCCCTCCTCCAGGGAATCTCCCCAATCCAGGGATCAACTGCCCCCTGGGAAGCCCTAATATAAGCATTTAATAGTATAAATTTCCCTCTAGCACTGTTTTAACTGTATTCCACACATCTTGATATATTATTTTTTCATTTTTTCTTACCTTAATGTTTTCTGATTTCCTTTGAGACTATCTTTGACCAGTGGGTATTTAGAATTGTGTTGTTTAATTTCCAGTTGTTTACAGATTCTCCTATTAGCTTTCTATTATTGATTTCCAATTAATTCTACTATTGTCAGAGATCACATCTTTTGTGATATCAATTCTTTTTTTTAAGGTTTTTACTTTCATCAGATAATGTTATATTTACTTTCAATTGTTAAGCATATTTTAAAGAATTCAATAAGAGCAAATTAGCCTATTATATCTACATAGACATTTACCCTTTCTCTTGCTTTTCCTTCATTTCTGATGTTCCAAGTTTTTTTTTTTTTTTTTCTGATTTTGTTTTCTTTGTGTTTGAAGAACTTCCTTTAGCAATTATATGCTGACAAATTATCTTACTTTACCTTCATTTGAGAATGTCATTTCACTTTCATTATTAAATCATATTTTGAAACAGAATTCTGGGTAGATCTTTTCTTTTGACACTTTACAAATGTCACTTTCTTCTGGCCTCCATAGTTTCTGATGAGAATAACATAGTCACTCAAATCATTGTCCTGTTATAAGTGATTTCCCTGGGTGCTTTCATGAGTTTTTCTTTGTCTTTAGTTATCAGCAGTTTGATAATTATTTGCCTCAGAATTGATTTCTGTTTTGTTTAAGCTTTACTCTTCTTTTTGAATCTGTAGCTGTATGTCTTCCACCAAATTTGTTGAGTTGTCAGACATTATATCTTCAAATATTTTTTCTGTACCACCGTTTTTCTCTTCTGTACTTTTTTTTTCTTTTTTTTTGCGCTTTTATTTTTTTTTTGATTAATTTTTATTTGGGTATAGTTGCTTTACAATGTGTTAGTTTCCGCCGTACAGCAAAGTGAATCAGCCATATGTATACATACATCCGCCTTTTTTGGATTTGCTTCCTCTTCTGTACTGTTTTAAAAATTTGAAGTATGGTTGATTTGCCTTTTCATACTGTTCATGGGGTTCTCAAGATGTGAAATGCTGGGCAGGATGAATCATAAGCTGGAATCAAGACTGTCTGGAGAAATATCAACAACCTCAGATATGCAGATGATACCACCCTAATGGCAGAAATTGAATAGGAACAAAAGAGCCTCTTGAGGAAGGTGAAAGGGGAAGGTGAAAAAGCTGGCTTAAAACTCAACATTCAAAAACTAAGATCACAGCTTCAGGTTCCATCATTTCATGGCAAACAGAAGGTGAGGAAAATGGAAACAATGGCAGATTTTAGTTTCTTGGGCTTCAAAATCACTGTAGATGGTGAGTGCAGCCATGAAATTAAAAGACACTTGCTCCTTGGAAGAAAAGCTATGACAAACATAGACAGCATATTAAAAAGCAGAGATATCACTTTGCTGACAAAGGTCTGTATAGTCAAAGCTATAGTTTTTCCAGTAGTCATGTACAGATGTGAGAGCTGGACCTTAAAGAAGGCTGAGCACTGAAGAACTGATGCTTTTGAACTTTGGTGCTAGGGAAGACTCTTGAGAGTCCCTTGGACAGCAAGATCAAACCAATCAATCCTAAAGGAAATCAACTCTGAATATCCATTGGAAGGACCTGATGCTGAAGCCGAAGCTCCAATACTTTGGCCACCTGATGCAAAGAGCTGACTCATTTGAAGAGACCCTGATGCTGGGAGGGATTGAGGGCAGGAGGAGAAGAGAATGACAGAGGATGAGATGGCTGGATGGCATCACCGACTCGATGGATATGAGTTTGAGTAAACTCCAGGAGTTGGTGATGGACAGGGAGGCCTGGTGTGCTGCGATTCATGGGGTCGCAGAGAGTCGGACACGACTGAGCGACTGAACTGAACTGAACTGAATATTCCTCTCTGGAACTTTAATAAAAGCAAATATTAGTCCTTTTAGTAGCTGCAGGTCCCTGAGGCTTTAAGTGTTAAAAGAAATTTTTCTATCTGTTATTCAGCTTCTGAATAATATTCAGAATAGTATAGTATTCTATCACTATATCTTCAAGTTTACTATTTCCTGTGTCACTTCTAATCTACTATGGAGCCTATTCAGTGAAGTGAATTTTTAAAATATTATTATATTTTTCAGTTTTACAACTTTCATTTGGTTCTGCTATACCTTCTATTTCTTTCTTTTTTAAAATTGGGATATAGTTGACACGTAACATTGTATTAGTTTCAGATAGACAACATAATGATTAGATATCTGTATTATGAAATGATCACCATGATAAATCGTTAACATCCATCATCACACATAGTTAAAATTTTTTTCTTGTGATGAGAATTTTAAGATCTCTCTTAGCAACTTTCAAATGTACAATACAGTGTTTTTAACTATAGTGACCATGTTGAATGTTATATCCTGCTAGTGTAGTGTTAGTTGCTGAGCCGTGTCTGACTCTTTGCAACCCCATGGACTGTAGCCCACCAGGCTCCTCTGTCCATGGAATTCTTCAGGCAATAATACGGGAGTGGGCTGCCATTCCTTTTCTGTAAGGGATCTTCCCAAACCAGGGGTTGAACCCGGGTCTCCCACATTGCAGGCAGATTCTTTACCATCTGAGCTGTCAGGAAAGCCCAGAACATTACATTACATCCTAGGATTTATATATTTTATAACTGGAAGTTTGTACCTTTTGACCTTCACTCCTCAACTTTGGCAACTTCCAATCTATTCTCTGTATGAGGTGTTTTTGTTTTTTTTTAAAGATTCCATATATAAGTGAGATCATAAGTTGTTTGCCATTTTGTCTTTCTCTGTCTGACCTTATCATAAAGGATTTCTTTCTTTTATGGCTGAATAATATTCCATCATGGTGTATGTGAGTGTGTGTATCACATTTTCTTTGTTCATTCTTTCATTGATTGACACTTAGATTGTTTCCATAATTTAGCTGTGCTAAATAATGCTACATATGACTTCTGTCTCTTTGCTGAGACTTTCCTTTTTTCTGTTCGTTTCAAGTGTGTTCATCCTTACTTCACCGAACATTTTTATAATAACTACTTTAAAGATTGTGTCAGGTGGTTTCAGCGTCTCTGTCATCACCCCATTGTCATCTGTTGACTTCTCCCCACGTGACTGAAATTTTCTTGATATGCAAAGTAATTTTAGATTGTATCCTGGACATTCTGAATATTATGAGATTTGGGGTCTTTTTAAAATCTATGGATTAGGTTAATTTCTTTTTTTAGAGCAGGTACGATTGGGTTTGGGCAGGAAGTCCTGACCAGCCTCTTGTAGGTTATGGTTTCAATGTCTGCTGTGTTGTAGAAGTCTTTGCAGTATTGCTCAGAGCTGTCCCTCATGTCCTAGTGGGTGCTGGGAGATGGTCTTTCCCTTAGTGCAGGTCTCCATGTGTTTGGTATGCCTTTTAAGATCAGATCCCTACATGCACAGCTTGGGAGTAAGCTGAGGAGTTTATAAACAACGTTGTTGATCCCTGACCCCTCCTCTCTCTGCATTCTCCTTGGTATTTTCGATACCCGGTCCTCCTTTTTTTGGTGCTTTGGCCAGAAATCTGGGGCTTTGGTTGCCCCGCTTTGACACGCTGCCCACAACTCTGCCCCTGTCCAGGGCCAAGCAGCAAGAGTATTGACATAGAAAAAAAAAAGCAGAGGGTGTTTTCCCCTCGCCTCTCAGGATCACAGTACTCCAAAAAGGAAAGGGAGGTTCCCACCCTCAGCTTTAGGTGCTTTCCACCCCAAAATCTCTGCCTCCCGTCACCAGTCACTCAGGATTGCCTCGGGGTAGAATGTGAGCAAAGAAGAAAGAAAAGAAGAAGGAGGGGATTTCTTTCCATGTCTCTCCCCTTCTTGCCTCTCTTTTAGCTTTAGGTGTTCTTCCTCTGTATCCTGGGCCTCCTCTGAAATAGAGGATTTGTCCCGGAGCTCTATCTGGCCTTGCCCTGGTGGTTTTCATCAGGTTGCTTTGAGTTTCATCTGAGGAATGCTGCAGAAAAAACAGGAATTTCACCACTGGTTCAATAGTATTTTAAATTCTGGTCTTCATGTACAAATCTTCAGCTACAATTTATTTTTCAGAGTCTTCTGGTAGTTGCTCTATACATTCTGTCAGTGTTTAAGATTTGCATTCACTGGGAGGGAGAGGGTGAAGTGGGATTATTTCATCCTACTTGAACACAGAACTCCCCTGGACCTTTATTCTTTTAATTAACATTTGTTTACCCTTCATGAACCAAGAATTTTCCTTCTAGGACTTTATGGTAGTCTTCATTTTCTCTTATAGTCTGCATTATAATGATACTAATAAGAGTTGATTGAAATTGATTATCATAGTGGTAGTTTAGAAAATAAAAACTTATTAATACATTTTTATTTATGAAAACTAAATAAAATTCAAAATATTTTCATACTATAACTGGAATGTTTATCTTACATGGAAGTAATAATACTTAAGAAGAAACAAACATAGAAGAAAATGTTGAAGTCTTCAAAAATTCCATGCTTACCCTCCAAAGCCTTATTCATGTGCCAATAAACTTACTGCATTGTTTGAAGGCTGTGTGATGCCAAGTCTGGTGGTTTTTCGGTTTCTGCAGCAGATGGGGTTGACTGTGTCACCTCTGCTTTATTTAATGTGGCCTTTGTATGGTGCAACAAGTGTGGGGGCACGTGCCAGGGAAGCAGTGTCCCCGACCCTGTGACATCATGTCTCTTCCGAGAGACCAGAGGCCAGGACACTCATACATATTTATTTCCTCCTCAGGCCAGCTCTGGAAGCCCCGGAGAACAACCTGAGTGTAGTGGAGGCCCCACCGCCACCCCCAGCCGAGTGAACAAGCACGAACAGCCATCTCTTTAACAGCTTTAACCTCCTCCCTCCCCGCATCCCCTCCCTCTTCTCTCCTGGTTAGTGGGACATCCATTCAGTGACTTAAGACACAAACCTCCAAGTCAGCCTGAACTCTTACTGACCTCATGTTGGCTGCATCTATCAGTCACCAAGCGCTGCCTGTTTTTCCTCCAAAGTATCTTCGGAATGGGCCCTCTCCTCTCTCTTCTGCAGGTGCTTCCTGATGAGAGCCCCTGACATCTCACTGGGGCTTTGGAGGAAGCCTCCTCTCGGGTGCTCATGCCTCTGGCCTGTCTCGTCTCAAGCCCTTTCTCTATGCCACTGTAAGAATCATCCAGCCTGCCTGAAAAGCAACTAGAATTGGCTGCTTATCCCCTTAGCATCTTACACGAGGCCCTTTGCTGCCTGCCTCTGCCCATGTCTCAACACAGCACTCAACAGAAACAATGATCTCTCCTGTCCAGATTCCTTCACACTCCAAGGGTTTTGTACCTCTACACCCTTTTGCATCTTGTTCCTTAGCCTAACTTGCCCTCCCTGTTTCCCCATTTCCCTCCCTTGCTGCCTGGTGAGCTTCTACTTATCCCAGAAAACCCATTTCAGGACTTTCATCCTCAGGGATCCGTCTTTGATCCCCCAGAGTGAGTTCATTCTGGCTTTCTTCTTTCTCATTATGTACCCACGTGTTTTTCTTATTACACTTTTTGTACTCTGTTGTGATGGTGTGTGTCCATGCCTCCTTCTCTTAGCCACAGTGTTCGAGGAGCTCATGGTCTCCTGTGTCTTATTCACATTTGTGTCCTCAGAGCCTAGTACAGTCTGGCATTTAGAAGAAACTCAAGCAGTGAATGAATGTCTAGTTTGGATCATCATCATTCTTGCTCTCTCAGCCTACTGGATGGGTTGGGCACCAGGCAGAGAATGCCCATGAGCCTTTGAAACCACGCTTTTTATAGAAATTAAAGACAAAATCCATTCAATTTGACCAGGACTCTCTTTTTGTCTTATCTAGTATTACTGCAGTAATTATGGTTCTTGAACACTGTATTACTCTTCAGAAAGGAGGTGATTATATTGTCTCATAGTTTTTTCTCTTATAACCTGAACTATACTATTTGCACTTGGCTTTTTGTTTCCCTCCAATATACCTTCCTGTCTTTTTATATATGTCTCAGTGTTATTATCTTTCAATTACTGCTGTCTGATTGTTGAGCCCTATGCTATGGAAAAGATTTATGCTATGAAGATAATTTTTCGATAGACCTAGGTACAGTTAATGTTTCATCTCACTATATCTGGGCTATTTATTTTCCTCCATGGCGTTGCTCAGTCATACCTAGCATATTATTTAAATCTGAAAACACTCAATAGACAATTTGTGCCAGAAACCCTTAGCATGAGGGATGAAAGATAAATCCACATGCTGTGCCCTGGAAGAACTCAGGGTCTCAGGAGGCAGATGGACCTACTCTGAGGGCTGTCTCTGGAGCCAGAGCAGGCCAGGAAGGGGCTACCTACGGGAGTGGAGTTCAGTGTGAAGCCTTTTAGGCCAGGGTGTACGTTACCTGAGCCAGTCAATATAGCAATAAAAAGGTGTCCCGTTCAGGGGGAAAAAAAAAGCCCAAGAATTTAATCATTCACTCAGTCTGTCAATTAACAACTATTTATTGAACACTTACTATATGCCAAGTACTGTTTCAGGGACTCGGAACAGACAAGGTCCATTCCATCACAGAGCTGCAGTTCTGTTGTGGAAGACAAACAAACAAATAAAGATGTACTGTGTAGTCAGGTATTGAAAGTGCTCTGTAGGATAAAGCAGGGTGAAGGGACTGAGAGTAAGGAAATTTGCTATTTTTTATGGCAAATTCAAAATCTCAAAAATGACAGAATGATCTCTGTTCTGTTCTGGTTTCCAAGGCAAACCATTCAAAATCACGGTAATCCAGGTCTATGCCCTGACCAGTAATGCTGAAGAAGCTGAAGTTGAACTGTTCCATGAAGAACTACAAGACCTTTTAGAATTAACACCCCAAAGAGATGTCCTTTTCATTATAGGGGACTGGAATGCAAAAGTAGGAATTCAAGAAATCCCTGGAGTAACAGGCAAATTTGGCCTTGGAGTGCAGAATGAAGCAGGGCAAAGGCTAATAGAGTTTTACCAAGAGAATGCACTGGTCATAGCAAACACCCTCTCCCAACAACACAAGAGAAGACTCTACACATGGACATCACCAGATGGTCAACAGCGAAATCAGACTGATTATATTCTTTGCAGTCAAGGATGGTAAAGCTCTATACAGTCAGCAAAAACAAGATGGGAGCTGACTGTGGCTCAGATCATAAACTCCTTATTGCCAAATCCAGACTTAAACTGAAGAAAGTAGGGAAAACCACTAGACCATTCAGGTATCACCTAAATCAAATCCCTTACGATTACAGTGAAAGTGAAAAATAGATTTAAGGGACTAGATCTGATAGACAGAGTGCCTGATGAACTATGGGCAGAGGTTCATGACATTGTACAGGAGACATAGATCAAGACCATCCCCAAGAAAAAGAAGTGCAACAAAGCAAAGTGGATGTCTGAGGAGGCCTTACAAATAGCTGTGAAAAGAAGAGAAGTGAAAAGCAAAGGAGAAAAGGAAAGATGTACCCATCTGAATGCAGAGTTCCAAAGAATAGCAAGGAGAGATAAGAAAGTCTTCCTCGGTGATCAGTGCAAAGAAGTAAAGGAAAAGAATAGGATGAGAAAGACTAGAGGTCTCTTCAAGAAAATTAGAGCAAGGGAATGTTTCATGCAAAGATGGGCTCAATAAAGGACAGAAATGGTATGGACCTAACAGAAGCAGAAGATATTAAGCAGAGGTGGCAAAAATACACAGAAGAACTGTACAAAAAAGATCTTCATGACCCAGATAATCACGATGGTGTGATCACTGAGCTAGAGCCAGACATCCTGGAATGTGAAGTCCAATGGCCTTAGGAAGCATCACTACGAACAAAGCTAGTGGACGTGATGGAATTCCAGTTGAGCTATTTCGAACCCTAAAAGATGATGCTCTGAAAGTGCTGCACTCAATATGTCAGCAAATTTGGAAAACTCAACAGGGGCCACAGGACTGGAAAAGGTCAGTTTTCATTCCACTCCCAAAGAAAGACAATGCCAAAGAATGCTCAAACTACTACACAACTGCACTCATCCCACACACTAGCAAAGTAATGCTCAAAATGCTCCAAGCCAGGCTTCATCAATACATAAACCATGAACTTTCAGATGTTCAAGCTGGTTTTAGAAAAGGCAGAGGAACCAGAGATCAAATTGCCAACGTTCACTGAATCATCGGAAAAGCAAGAGAGTTCCAGAAAAGCATCTATTTCTGCTTTATTGACTATGCCAAAGCCTTTGACTGTGTGGATGACAATAAAGTGTGGAAAATTCTTCAAGAGATGGGAATACCAGACCACCTGACCTGCCTCTTGAGAAACCTGTATGCAGGTCAGGAAGCAACAGTCAGAACTGGACATGGAACAGCAGACTGGTTCCAAATAGGAAAAGGAGTGCATCAAGGCTGTATGTTGTCACCCTGCTTATTTAACTTTTATGCAGGGTGCACCATGAGAAACGCTGGGCTGAATGAAGCACAAGCTGGAATCAAGATTGCTTGGAGAAATATCAATAACCTCAGATATGCAGATGACACCACCCTATGGCAGAAAGCAAAGAAGAACTAAAGAGCCTCTTGGTGAAAGTGAAAGAGGAGAGTGAAAAAGTTGGCTTAAATCTCATCATTCAGAAAACTAAGATCATCCAGTCCCATCACTTCATGGCAAATAGATAGGGAAACAGTGGAAACAGTAGCAGACTTTATTTTTTAGGCTCCAAAATCACTGCAGATGGTGACTGCAGCCATGAAATTAAAAGACACGTATTCCTTGGAAGGAAAGTTATGACCAACCTAGATAGCATATTAAAAAGCAGAGACATTACTTTGCCAATAAAGGTGTGTCTAGTCAAGGCTATGGTTTTCCCAGTAGTGATATATGGATGTGAGAATTGGACTATAAGGAAAGTCCAACGCCCAAGAACTGATGCTTTTGAACTGTAGTGTTGGAGAAGACTCTTGAGAGTCCCTTGGACTGCAAGGAGATCCAGCCAGCCCATCCTAAAGGAGATCAGTCCTGAGTGTTTATTGGAAGGACAGATGTTGAAGCTGAAACTTCAGTACTTTGTCCACCTGATGCAAAAAACTAAATCATTTGAAAAGACCCTGATGCTGGGAAAGATTGAAGGTGGGAGGAAAATGGGGATGACAGAGGATGAGATGGTTGGGTGGCATCTCATCCAACATGAGTTTGGGTAAACTCTAGGAGTTGGTGATGGATAGGGAGGCCTTGCATGCTGCAGTCCATGGGGTTGCAAAGAGTTGGACACGACTGAGCGACTGAACTGAACTGATGGCACATTCAGATCAAACTTTCTGATAATGTGATATTTGAGCACAGACCTGAGCGAAGCAAGGCAGAGGGCCAGATGAGACAGAGTCCCTGAGGTAAGAATATGCTTAGCATGTTGAAAGACAGCCAGGCAGCTGGTGTTGAATGAACAAGGGAAAGAGTGATGGTGCACTGGAGAAGTTACAGAGGACACAGTTTTGTAGGGCCTTCTCGGTCTTTTGTCCTGAGTGATATGGGGGGACCATCTTTAGGTTTTTTGTAGTAAGTAACACGATTTGATTTATACCTTGAAAATGTGACTCTGGGTAGATGCTTGTTATTTGTGTTTGGAAGATAGAGAAGGGTAAGAGCAGAAGCAGGTATCCAAATTAGAAAGCTAATAGAGAAATCTGTGAGAAATAATGGTAGTTTGGACTAGAATGGTAACAGTAGATGAGGTGAGAAGTGTTCAAATTTGGGATATTTTGAAGATCAAGTTAGTGAAATTTTAGAGTGAATTGTATGTAAGATGTAAGAGAGAGAAATCAGGGACAACTTCAAGTTTTAGGGTCTGAAAAAAAAACAGTGGTGTTATTTTTATTGAGATGGAAATATTAGGGAAAGAATAAGGTTGTTAGGGAAAATCAGGATTGATTTTAAATTTGTTGAGTTTCAAATGTCTTAGTGAAAATGTAGCTGGAATTCAAAGGGAAGCTCATAGCTGGAGATATGAATTTGGAGGGGTTCTTCAGGATTCAGGTGGTATTTAAAGTCATGGGACTGAAAAGCACATTGTGGAAGGAGATAGAAAGGGAAGATAAGAGGGATGAGAACTGAGACATGATAACCAAGTGTGTCAGCCACTGGACATGAAATATACATGCCCTGAGAATTGACTCTGGGATTTGGTCCAGTGGATGTCACTAGTAACCTTAAAGAGAACAATGGTGATAACATTGTGAGAAGGAAAGTCTAATTGGCAAGAGTTAGGGAGAGAACTGGGAGGGAGTTAGAAAGTAAGTTCAGATATCTAGTGAGGAGGCTCTTTGAAGGAGTCCTGTAAAGAGAGTAGAGGAATAGGGAAGTTTATGGTTAAGGATGTGAAGTCAAGAGGGGATGTTTTAAGGACAGACTTTATCAGAGCATGTTGGTAGACTGATGAAGTCTGAGTAAAGAGGAAGAAATTGATGAGAAAGGAGAGAATGAGAAGACAGGTGATGTTGGCAGCAACTATATGCATCATTGTGGTGAGAAGGAAGGGGGCTCTATAATAAGAGTAGTGAGCTCTTCGCCCAACCGCCGCCGCGCCACCATCATGGACACGAGCCGTGTGCAGCCCATCAAGCTTGCCAGGGTCACCAAGGTGTTGGGCAGGACCGGTTCGCAGGGACGGTGCACACAGGTGCGCGTAGAATTCATGGACGACACGAGCCGCTCCATCATCCGAAACGTGAAAGGCCCCGTGTGCGAGGGCGACGTGCTCACCCCATTGGAGTCAGAGCGAGAGGCTCGGAGGCTGCGGCGAACTTGTGACTGGGTGCTGGATGTCTGGGTTGACGCCGTGGCCCACCAGGATGATCTGCTAATAAAGCGTTTATATCGTATGTAAACTTGAGGGGAAAAAAAGAGTAGTGAATCTTTGATGGGCACAAAAAAGGTTCCCTCACTGTCACAGAAGAGAAGGCATGTGTGGAGTGGGTACAGGTAGAATGATAGAAGAGCTCCATGTTGATTACTTCTGTTTCCCACAAAAGCCACGGTCAGAGACCATTGCCATCAACCAGGTGACATCTCTCTCTTATTCTTTGTGCTGTCGATTTCTTGTTAATACCTACCTTTTTGAAATTGAATAGAGTCTTATAGAAGATTGAAGAAAATGAAATTCATTCAAGAAGTAATGAAGCAGAACTATGTTATTAGCTGCAGGCGAGCAGCTGATTTCCTTAATAGGTTGAATCATTCACGGAGTGGGACATTGGGGCCTTCGTGTGTGGTAAAAGAGGAAACAGATATGAGTGGGAGAAAATTTGAGTTATGTTGGAACCAAAACAATCTCATTAGTTACTCTTAATATCCTTAGACGTTCTGTAGGGACAGTTGATATCCTTTAACAGATGAAGAATGAGAGCCCAGGGCATTTCTGTAACTGCCCGTAGCACCCAGCAAATTAATGATAGATCCAGAATTTAAATGGTGTCCTTGAATTTTCACTGCTTTACTTGGTTCCTGAACCGAAGCAAAGTGGTAAATCTTGACCATGAACCACCTGCAGGATTGGGGACATATGACTTAGGCTTTAATGTTCAAGCCCTAACTGCTTCACATAATTTCTACCACTTGAAGTGGAAATTATTTGGCTACTGGCTCCAGGGGGAATGTAATACTGTAATTAGTCACTGAGTTCCCCTTTTAAGGCCCTTTGTGGAAGAGAGCATCTAAGCAGCATATATTTGGTTAATGAGGGTTAATGAGTAAAACCTGGAGCCTGTCTCCCTGATGACTGGAATTGCTGTGCTTCCTCCCTTTTATCAATGTGTCACCAAGTAAATAATAGTGGGACACACACACGTTATTGTAAGTATAAGCACAGAATGTAAGATGCATCCTGATTTCAGCAGTGTTAAACTAGGGGTAGAGATCATAGGAAGGGGAAAAAGTATATCTTAGAACTAGAAATTAGGCCTCTCAAATTTTCATTTGACATTATGCTGTGAAAACACTTATACTTTAAAGATAAAGCTATATTTAGCTTGAGGTTAGCTTTAATAATGTTTTACTGATAAGCCTGACTCCATAAATTAGTTTTAGGTTTAAATGAGATAATGCATGTAAGACATTTATAGCAGTCTCCAGCACACAGTAAGTAAAGGCTCAATAAATATTCATTATAAATAATAATAATTATTATTATATTTCTCTTAATTTATTTTCCAGGGAGCAATGGATTATTGAAGTATTTCCAACTGTAATTACTTTTACAGTAATTACAGTAACAACTTTATACTAGTAATAAGAAGAAAGTGAAAGTTGCTCAGTCTTGTCCGACTCTTTGTGACCCCATGGACTGTAGCCTGCCAAACTCCTCTGTCCATGGCATTCTCCAGGCAAGAATACTGGAGTGGGTAGCCATTTCCTTCTCCAGGGGATCTTCCCCAGCCAAGATCTCCTGCATTGCAGGCAGATTCTTTACCATCTAAGCCACCAGGGAAGCCCAATAAGAAGAAATGGCCCTTTTAATTAAGCTATTAATATGCGAAAAGCAAAATGAACTTATTGAATGCCTAATTGGGCATGTCCCTGCTTGTTAGCTATTATAGCCTCTTACAGAGGCTGTGGAGATGGCCAGTAACAGGTATTAAGCCTTAATGTGTGCTAGAGTATTGTAAGTACTATATATTTAATCCTCCTAGCAATCCTGAATTAGGAACTCTAATTATTCCTTTTTTCAGAAAGAAGAAAACTGAAGCCCAGAGAGCTAGATAGCAATTGGTTCAGTGGAATATAAGCTCACTGTCTGCGGAAAACTGGCTGCCAGAGTGTATGTCCTTGACCACTACACTCTACAGCCTGTTTCTAATATGATGCAAACCTGAGCCAACCTATTGGTTACCTGCCTAAAACCTTGTCCCACTTTCTTCCTTGCTAGAAAATCTTTGATTTTGCTTGGTTGTTTACATCTCCCTATGTGTCTCAGAGAAAGTGAATCCTGTCCACATTTCCATGAGTCAGTCCTGGCTCACCTAAATCAAACTTGGTGTCCCTTTTCACCTTCCCAAGAATCTGGCTAAGCAAGACAATGTTTGACAAGATTCTGGTCGAGGAAATCTGAGGATTTCCAAGGGCTTCTGAGAAAGGTTTCTTCACTGGAAGAAAAGACACACAGGAAAAGTCACCTCTCTTCTTTCCGTGATCTTATCACGTCTGGATGTGATGTCTAGCGTTGTGGCAGCCAGTTTTCCACTAGCATACAGAGGAAGCTGATACCCATCCTAGGCGGCGCATAGAGGATTTTAGGGCGGTGAAACTATCACTACTCTGTATGATACTATACTGGTGGATACATATCACTATGTCTAAACTCACAGGATGTACAACTTTACTGAGCATTCTGTGAGTTTGGACAAAGTATAGTGAGCGAACTTTGATGTAAACTATGGACTCTGGGAGGTAAGGATGTAAGGAACTTAAGTAGGTTCATCAGTTGGAACAAATGTATCCTTGTGGTGTGGGAGATGCTGATAGTGGGGAAGGCTATGTGTGGGGGCAGGGCATATATGGGAAATCTACTTTCTGCTCAGTGTTGCTCTGAACCTAAAATTGCTTAAAAATTATTTTCTTTTAAAAAATAGAAAAAAATTTCTATTAAAAAAAGCAAAGTAAACTCACAGAAAAATACAAGATAAAAATGTACCTATGGTTGTGATAATTAAGAATATTAATGAAAAAAACAGATTGAAGCTGTACTAACTGATCAAAATCACCTAAGAGAAAAATTATGTATCAGTGTGTGTCAATAATAAAAATTTTAATTAAAATATTTGAAAGGGTAAATGTATGTTTCTGAGAAAACATCTGTTGCCCCATTCTCTTTGAGCCTGATGACCCTTAAGATCCCATTCAAGTATAATTTCCTCTGAGGAGCCTTCCCTAGTATCGTAGACTGTTTACTCACTGCTCCCTCCTTTGTGTCCTGTAGAGGACTTAATATTTCTGTTACAGCACTTAATGTCACTGTGATTTAAAGATTAGTTTTTCAAGTTTGTCTCTGCCAGTGGAGCATGAGCTCTTGAGTAGAAAAAAATTCCTTGTTGAGAATGGCTGTCAGGAAGCCCAGAACCAAGCTCAGTCATGGTACCTAGATTAACCCAGATGTGGTGGTCATCGAAAGATACTGCAGTCCTAGAGTACTCATTCTTTGTCTTGGCTGATTTTTAACATTCCTGGTTCCCATTCCCAGAGGTGATGATTTATTTAATGTGGGGTGCAGCCTGGCTGTTGGTGTTTTAAAGGCCTCAGTGGATTCCAGAGTTTAGTCAAGTTGAGACCATTGTCCTGAAGGACATAGCCAGAGGTAAAGATGTTGAAGGCTATTTTAAGAACCGTGATAACAATAGATGTAAAGGGGATCCAGAACTGGATCCAGGGAATTCAGCAGGGAACTTGTCACAGTAGCCCTGATAAGAGAGAATGATCTCAACAGGTGGGTAGGATCAGTGGGCATAATAATTGAAGGTCTACTGTGGAAGATGGCTTATGGAAGTGATTCTCATCTGGATTACCTGATAGCATCACTGGGGAGGCTTTTTAAAAACATAAGTATTTGAACCCCATCCAGAGATTCTGATTAAATTGATCTGCTGTGGCGTGTAGGCAATGGTTCATTTTAATTTTGTTTAAGTTCTCCAGGTGATTCTAAGGAGATTGAGAACTACTGTCTTTATAAGAATAGCAGTAGAATTTGACCCTACTTTAATATTAGAAACTGAACAGAGATTATCCCAAGCTTCCTGACTTGTGATGTTGAGGAGAAATTTGCATAGACCAACTGTAATGGGAGGGCTGGCTAGAAGTTGGACATAGGGTAAGGAATGAGAGGAGAAGATAAATACTTCTTCATGAGATTAAGTTTGAGTTGACAATGAGTCTGAAATCCATGACAGGTATCTGACTGAGTGTTACACAAACCTAAGTCAAGCTGGAAAGCTGAGAGCAATTACTCAGTGTGGCCCAAATGGATTCCCTCCTATCCCAGCCCATTCTGACAAGTGGTCTATAGGTGCTTTGACAGTTTCATATAATAGATCAGTAAGGTCATTTTGTTCACACACATTTCATAAATTAGAAATAAAATTATCATTTTCACAGTATTCTTGTCCTTAATAATCTCTATACTCTTAAAGATTGTGTATGTTAGAAAAGACTGTCAATCACCTTGTCTTGGCTATTTCTTGGTCAACTAACTGAAGTTCATCTCAGTTGACATATTTTTACATCATCTGCCATTTTTGTTCACATAAATTTTCATTTTTTACATTCACTATATACCAATTTTTAAAAAGGCTCAGTGGTAAAGAACAAAAGTAGAATGAAATGAGTCAGGTAAATACTAGTGCTCATAATGATGTTAACAATAAATGTTGAACAGGATACCAGTACAGAGATAGAGTATGCATTTATAAGCTGATGTGACAAATGACTACTTGAGTAGCATGATTTAATATAAGCAGCCATAAAAGGAAGAAAAAGTAATGGTAAATATCTGAAATTACATTTTATTGAACTGGTAGTCCATTCAACACCATTTCACAGTGCCCTTTTCTCAAATAGTGCCATGATGTCATTGAAGCTTTTCTGTCATTTTTAACAAAACAAAGGTAAATCTATTAAGTTTTTCCAAAACATATCCAAAATCATGATTTTCAAAATGAAATTTATGAATTTTATAATGAAATCAGAGAAGTCAAAATGACTAGGATAACACTAGTCCTATACTCCACATAGAAAAAACCAGGCACAAATTGCACTATGTTGAAAATCTCATTAAGATTGTCTCCAAAGTTAATGACAAGTGTGATTCTCAGAGAAAGCAGAATAGGGTACTTGGCAAAATGCTTTTATCTAATGGATATTGCATAATATTCATGATACAAGTATGGAAAAGCAGTTACTGTTATACAGTAGTTTATGCTACCAGATCTTTTACTTTACATTTGAGGAAAACCAGTGATGTGCAGATTATGAATCAACTCTTTATCCATGTGCAGTACTCATATGGAAGAGAATTGCTTGATGAGTTTCTGTTCAGTGAAAACCCTTGTCATAGGGAAGAATGTTTTGTTTGTTTTGGTCAGTGATTATATTGTGAGCCATGAAAGAGAATGAAAAGGTATGTTGGAATCAATAGTGACAGGTAAGTAAGGAGAAGGGACATTGCTACATGAATAAAAGAAATTATAGTAGAATGTGAATAACAACATTATTTCATTCTCAGAGAACAGTGGGTGACCTGCACGGTGACTCTTAATCCTGATTGTAGTTGAAAGGAGTAGTGAAAAGTGTGTCAATTTATCGCAATATGAAGAAAATGAGCAGCAAATAGCTTAATGGAGGTGAAGGTGCCTCACAAAAGATTTTAGTATGTGGAATGAGTTAAAAACTTATCTTTGTGATGCTGTTTAGTGTCTGTAAAAGCCATTTCTATTATTTAGGTCGGTTTTTCAAGTGAAATGCTATTTTGGACCTGAACATGAAGATATTTAATGTTTATGAGCAATCCTGTTATCTTGTGAGTCTGTGAGGACAGAGATACAGTCTTGTCTCTCACTGTATCCCTATGCCTAGCTATGTCTGCAGTAGCTCAGTAGATATTTGCTGAATGAACGGATCTTCAGTCATTAGTGAAAGAACTGAGGCTATAGTATTATGAAAAGTGAAAGTGAAAGTCGCTCAGTCCTGTCTGACTCTTTGTGACACCACGGACTGTAGTCCGTGGAATTGTCCAGGCCAGAATACTGGAGTGGGTAGCCTTTCCCTTCTCCAGGGGATCTTCCCAACCCAGGGATCAAACCCGTGTCTACCACATTGCAGGTGGATTCTTTACCAGCTGAGCCAAAACCACACACAAATGCTGCAACATGCTTACCAAATGCAACTGAAAGGTAGATTAGGCATCTATTGCTTTAATCCTGATGGAATATTCAGTCCAGTCTTCTACCTCTTGAATATAATGTGCCTGTCAGTTTATGTTTACTAGCACTGAAAGAAGTCCTTGGTGAGAAATCATCCCAGAATTTCTAGGACTACACTGAATGTGAACATCCAAATATATATGACAGAGCCTCCAAACACTTGTGGCCCTTTCAGACAATCTCTCCATGTGAGCACTTTAATTTAGTAGAAACATAACATAAGAAAAGAAACTACATAGAAGACAGCTCAAACTATTTGTCATTATATATGTAATAACAAAATAACTTATCATTATAGACATAATGTCAGACATACATTAACTAAGACTATAAACTACATCATCCCTTTCACTGATATGAACATATTTTAAATAAAGATTTTTAAACTTTTTGTTTGTTTATTTTTGGCTGCGCTGGGGGCTGTGTGTTCAGTTCAGTTCAGTTCAGTCGCATCCTACTCTTTGTGACCCCGTGAACTGCAGCACGCCAGGCCTCCCTGTCCATCACCAACTCTTGGAGTTTACTCAAACTCATGTCCATTGAGTCGGTGATGCCATCCAACCATCTCATCCTCTGTTGTCCCCTTCTCCTCCTGCCTTCAATCTTTTCTAGCATCAGGGTCTTTTCAAATGAGTTAGTTCTTCACATCAGGTGGCCAAAGTATTGGAGTTTCAGCTTCAGCATCAGTCCTTCCAATGAATATTCAGGACTGATTTCCTTTAGGATGGACTGGTTGGATCTCCTTGCAGTCCAAGGGACTCTCGAGAGTCTT
The DNA here is from genome assembly GCF_963930625.1 of Muntiacus reevesi. Taxonomy (NCBI): domain Eukaryota; kingdom Metazoa; phylum Chordata; class Mammalia; order Artiodactyla; family Cervidae; genus Muntiacus; species Muntiacus reevesi. The sequence goes on from NC_089258.1 coordinate 13,682,259, forward strand.
CCCAACACCACAGTTCAAAAGCATCAATTCTTTGGCTCTGGGGGCCGTGTGTGGGCTTCCTCTAGTTGCGACAAGCAGGGGCTACTCTTCACTGTATTTTGCTGGCTCCTCGTTAGTGGTGGCTTCTCTTGCTATGGAGACAGGCCCCAGAGCACACAGGTTTCTGTAGTCACAGCCTGTGGTCTCTCGGGTGTGGGCTCAGTAGTTGTGGCTCAGGGGCTTAGCTGCTCAGAGGCACGTGGAATCTTCCTGAACCAGGGACTGAACCCGTGTCCCCTGCTTTGGCAGGTAAACTCTTAACCATTGGACCACTAGGGAAGTCCCAAATAATGATTTTTTTAGTATCATGTTTTAGTTTATCCTTCATTATGAGGAATCTTATTTTTAATTTGCCTAAAACTGGCGGTTGGTGTGTGGATCAGATTCCCACTGGGCTTGATAAATGATGGCCTAGAGATAGACAAAATATATTTGCAAATTATTCTTATAAAAACTCCATTATACAAAGTCACAGGTGTCCTCTTCTTGGAGCCTGGAGTGAGACTGAAAGAATATATGGTGAAGGAGAGGTGCACTGCTGTCATCAGATGGCCAGGAGTCACCACTGAGGAAGCATGAGTAGAAGAACTCAGAAAAGGCACATCTACAGGCTTCATGGCTTCAGGTCACTCACATCCTAAGTTGTGTCTATCACAAGTCAAGAAGCCAGCCCTCGCTGGGCAGGCCAGCACCTCTGGGCTGGGGGCACAGCAGCAGAGAGGTTAGAGCCCCTGAGTGTGATGGCTGGGCACATACCTCATCTGGTACGTGTGCCTGAGGCCCCTTGCCCACAGGCCAGCATGCACTTGCCCTCACTCAGCAAAGGTGCAGCCACATAGCAGGCTGCAGTCTTCAGTGTGGCCAGTGATGACTCGGCTGTGAAACCAGTATAGTCTCAACAGAAACAGATCATTTGATCAACTAGCTATCTACCACCAAGGAGACTGAGGGGAGGCAAAGGGTAAAGGAGGAGCAGGAAGATGACAGGGGTGCTATGTCTGTTTGAAGTTCCTATTAAAGAGAACTGGTAAAAAGCAATCAGCTTGAAATAGCTCATTATATCAATAGAATAGGCTGACAGTACTCAACACTTAATGTGCCTCTAAGAAATAGTAGGCAATTTGTCATTATTTAAGCTAGTAGACACATCTCTAACGTCTGAAGTAAGTGAGAGGCAGAGCACCCAGAGTGCTGGACCTGAGTCTGCATCCCCATCTGACCCAGTCTGTACACCCATCTGACCTGAGTCTGCACAACCATCTGACCCAGTCTGCACACCCATCTGACCTGAGTCTGCATCACCATCTGACCCAGTCTGCACACCCATCTGACCTGAGTCTGCATCCCCATCTGACCCAGTCTGCACACCCATCTGACCTGAGTCTGCACACCCATCTGACCCAGTCTGCACACCCATCTGACCGAGTCTGCACACCCATCTGACCTGAGTCTGCACACCCATCTGACCGAGTCTGCACACCCATCTGACCTGAGTCTGCACACCCATCTGACCCAGTCTGCACACCCATCTGACCTGAGTCTGCATCCCCATCTGACCCAGTCTGCACACCCATCTGACCTGAGTCTGCATCCCCATCTGACCCAGTCTGCACACCCATCTGACCTGAGTCTGCACACCCATCTGACCCAGTCTGCACACCCATCTGACCCAGTCTGCACACCCATCTGACCTGAGTCTGCACACCCATCTGACCCAGTCTGCACACCCATCTGACCTGAGTCTGCACACCCATCTGACCCAGTCTGCACACCCATCTGACCTGAGTCTGCATCCCCATCTGACCCAGTCTGCACACCCATCTGACCTGAGTCTGCACACCCATCTGACCCAGTCTGCACACCCATCTGACCCAGTCTGCACACCCATCTGACCTGAGTCTGCACACCCATCTGACCCAGTCTGCACACCCATCTGACCTGAGTCTGCACACCCATCTGACCTGAGTCTGCACACCCATCTGACCCAGTCTGAACACCCATCTGACCTGAGTCTGCATCCCAGCTTGGCCACCTGACAGCTACTTGTTCCTGGGAGAGTGACCTAGCCCGTGTTTGCTTCAGTTTCTCATCTGTAAAATGGGGCAGCTGAGCTAAGTGATCTCCAAAATTCTTTCCTACTCTCTAAATATTATGATAAGTGAAATAATTTTAATAGTTTTAACTGATTCCAAGTTATGTCCTGCACTGTCTGAGAAGCACCTTTGCTTGGGAAATTTTCTTACATTAAAATATCCTCACCTTCCTGCCTTGCCTCTGTCAAAATTGGGCAGCATTGAGTTACCTCACTGAATTCCCTCAACCACATTGTCTCTCTCCCCCTCTTCATCTAGAGTTCTCTTTATGCTCTCTTACACAGCTCTTATGATAGTCATTTCTTCAAGCAGATTTTAACTGCTGTGAAATTCACCTCACGTATGTTCATCTTAAACTGCAGAGTCATATTGACAACAGCTTTGAAAATTTCCGATTTCCTTTAGCAGGATTAATTCCCAATGACTTAATATCCTTTTCTCGTCTGGAGGCACTGAATGAAATAATAGTAAGATGGCTGCTCTAGCAAGCAAGCTATTATCCCTGTCCTCCGAGTGGGAATAGTCAGTTCCGTTCAGTTGCTCAGTTGTGTCTGACTCTTTGCAACCCCATGGACTGCAGTATGCCAGGCCTCCCTGTCCAGCACCCACTCCCAGAGCCTACTCAAACTCATGTCCATCGCATCGGTGATGCCATCCAACCATCTCATCCTCTGTCGTCCCCTTCTCCTTCTGCCTTCAATCTTTCCCACATCAGGGTCTTTTCCAATGAGTCGGTTCTTTGCATCAGGTGGCCAAAGTATTGGAGTTTCTGCTTCAGCATCAGTCCTTCCAAGACTATTCAGGACTGGTTTCCTTTAAGGTGGACTGGTTGGATCTCCTTGCAGTCCAAGGGAATCTCAAGAGTCTTCTCCAACACCACAGTTCAAAAGCATGAATTCTTCAGCACTTAGCTTTCATTATAGTCCAACTCTCACATCCATACATGACTACTGAAAAAACCACAGTTTTGACTAGACAGACCTTTGCTGGCAAAGTAATGTTTCTGCTTTTTAATATGCTGTCTAGGTTGATTATCACTTTTCTTCCAAGGAGCAAGCATCTTTTAATTTCATGACTGCAATCACCATCTGCAGTGATTTTCTAGCCCCAAAAAATAAAGTCTGTCACCGTTTCCACTATTTCCCCATCTATTTGCCATGAAGTGGTGGGACTGGATGCCATGATCTTAGTTTTCTGAATGTTGAGTTTTAAGCCAACTTTTTCACTCTTCTCTTTCACTTTCATCAAGAGGCTCTTTAGTTCTTCTTCACTTTCTGCCATAAGGATGGTGTCTGTGTATCTGAAGTTATTGATATTTTTCCTCACAGTCTTGTTTCCAGCTTGTGCTTCATCCAGCCCGGCATTTGGCATGATGTACTCTGCATATAAGTGGGAATATTACAAGTATGTTAAAATGTATTTCTTCGCAGTACACATCACCTCATAAGTAGTGTTTGACTTCTAATGAGCTAAAATAAGTCATTAAAAATGTATATTTCTCAGCATCTTGTCTTACAAAATTATAGATTGTCTTGAACCAGGGCATATATGCTATCACTTTTCCAAATCCATACGTTTAATATATGGGGCAAAAACCATGACCCCAGGTAGGCTGAAAGATAGATTTGAAAGTACAAGGCCTTTAAATGTCATGGAATATGATCCTTTAGGTATTTGAAGGTAGTTGTTTAACTATTATAGATAATTTAGTGTATTGTATAAGTGAAAACAGAAGAATCGCTGTGGATCTGAAAACATTTTGGAGGCAATATTAAGACATTGTTTACTTTGGGTTGGACATAAGTCCTGAGCTTTGTAGCATTTTTATCCTTGGTAGTCCATTGTTTCGTTTTCTCTTTCCTTATTGCTAATTCTTGACTTTGGGAATATGGAGTAGAGATGGTGCTGAGAATGGAGGTGCCATGTTTTATCCGTGGCTGAATAGTCTATGGCGCAATTCAGATGGGGAACATAGGGAGAGAGTAGAACTTCCTCCAGTATAACCACTGTGTTGTAGCAGAATAATGTGATAGACTCTGCATTAGGTTCCTATACCTGCTATAACAAATTAACACAAAGTTGTTGGTTTAAAACAATGGAAATTGATCCTCTCACAGTTCTGGAGGCCAAAAGTCTGAAACCAGAGTGACTGGGCTGAAATCAAGTTGTTGGCAGAGCCACATTGCCTCCTCAGGCTGTACGAGACAATCTGTTCCTTGCCTCTTTTACTTTCTGTTGGTGGCCAACTTTTTTTGACTTGTGGCTGCGTCACTCCAGTATTCAAGACCAGCGTCTTCAAATACCTTTCTGTTCTGTTATCATATCTCCTGTTTCTTCTGTGTGTTAAATCTCCCTCAGCCTTTCTCTTTTTGAACACTTGTGATTGCATGTAGGGCTGGCCTGGATAATCCAGGATAATAATCTCCCCACCTCAAGATTCCTAGCTTAATCCTCTCTAAAGACCTGCTCCCTTTTTTCCTTATTTATTGATTGCTATATGAAGTGACATTCACAGGTTTCAGGAATTAGGATATAGATATCTTTTGTGTGCTCAGATGTGTCTGACTCTTTGTGACCCCGTGGACTGTAGATCACCAGACTCCTCTGTCCATGGGATTTTCCAGGGAAGAATAGTAGAGTGGGTTGCCATGTCCTTCTCCAGGGAATCTTTCCGACCCAGGGATTAAACCAGGGTCTCCTGTATCTCTTGCATTGGCAGACGGATTCTTTACTCCTGAACCACCTGGGAAGCCATAACTATATTTTGGGGGGACATTTTTTAGCACATTATCACAGTTTCCATTTGCTCCAAGTGAATTCACTAAATATTATGGCTCCTATATTTTCCATATCTGCTATATCTTCTCCTTGTCCTTGATATAATCTAATAAGTGTTAAGAACATAAATATATTAATTCAAACTAATTAATTTATTTAGGACCTGCTATGTGGCTGCCACTAAATTCTGTGACTACAATAGTGAGCAAACAGATACGGTCCCTGTCCTCATATGGGGTTTATAGTCTTGTTGGGAAATTGCATATTAAACATATTCTCTGAAAAATATAGTGTTACAAACTGGTAAATGCTACTCAGAAGAAGTGCCTTCTGACAAGCTCTTAGGGGAGGTTCCTCTGAGGAAGTCGTGTTTCAGCTGAGATCTGAAAGATGGTATGAAGTAAGCCAGGCTAGGAGAAGAAGGAAGAGCATTTCATGCAGAGGACAGCCTGTAATTGGAAGGAATGTGGAACTCTGGAGGACCTGTAAGAATTTTTGGTAGGACTTAGGGAGTTGTGGAGGATTGGGGTGAGATGAGATTGGAGATGTTACAGACTAGGCAGGGCCTTCTAGAAATCTGAGCTTCATCTTAAGTGTATAAGGAAGACTGTGAGTTTAACACAGTGACAGTGGGAATGGGGTGGGCATGGCATGATCTGGTTTGTGTTTTCACAGAATTACCCTGGATTCTGGTTGGAGAATGAATTGACAGTGATGGGAATGGTAGCAGTGGAATGTGAGAGCAGAGGTTTGGGCGTAGTCCAGTAAGAGGCAAAGGTAGCTTGGACCAGTGTGGAGATAGTGATTGTGGGGCAAATTGGAGAGATTCAAGATGTGCTTTAGAGAAATGGCAGAACTTGCAAGTTTTATGTGGGGGAGTTGTGAGACGAGGGAGGTGTCAAGGACTCGAGTCCCAAGTTCCTGGCAGAAGCAGCGAAATGGATGGGGGTGCCGCTGAAGGTGGGAGGACAGGAAGACCGCTTTTGGAGAAAAGATCCTGAGTTCAAGTTTGTATGTGTTAACTTTGAAGATGTCACTTGGCACAGTGCCTGGCATGGAGCACACCACACATAGTTGCTTCTATTTCAGGCAGTCATTTCAAAATCACAACTGGCCTTTGAGTCAATAGACTTCGGTTCTAGCTGTGACTAGGCCACTTCACATACATAAACCTATCTGGGCTTCAGCGCCCTCATCTCTAAGTGGGAGTCTATTGACCTCGATGCGTGATGCGTTTTGTGCTCCCTTTCAGCTTTAATATGCCTGCAGTGCCATGAAATTCTTTGGTCTTGACCACCTGGAACGCTGCTCTGGCCAGCTGGATCCTCTTCAGAGAGGCTGATGTACTAGAACTGTGCGTATGGGTGGCAGTTTCTGGTGGAAGCTGACGCAGAGGGAGCTCCAGCCAAGGCAAACTGTGGCTAGTGAGGAGGCCTCGTGACGAAGGGGAAGGATGTGGTTTGAGGAGAGCAGCAGCTGCTGCTGTCACCAAATGAGCCTGAAATTCACCACACTTTGGAGGATACTGCAACCCGGGATAGCTGTCGATTAACTGGTGAATTAATGTGAGTTGGGGCATATGGAGAAATGGTGATGGGCAGCAAAGAAGATGAGAAGAGTAAGTCATGCTTGCTGTGCACGCCTCTGTTGTGAGTTAGAGTCTTTGTTGGAGCCCGAGTGGGTGTCAGGGATAGATCATCTCCAGTCCAGCTGCCTTCACTTACAGAGAAAGAAACCAAGGTCACCAGTGTTTTCCACTGCGGCAGAGCCGAACCAACACTCAAGCCTCCTCACAGCTGGTCTGTGCTTCTGATCTACTAGGCTGCCAGGAGTGATTCTTGGGAGCAAATTTAGGCTGAATTTTGGGAAAGGGTCAGGTTTGGTTTCATTTGCCTTAGACTAGATCCCAGAAAGGCTACTTACTCCTCCTAAAGCTCCGGATAGGAAAGCACTTTGTGTGACTTGTTGCACTTTGGACCCCAGCTGGGCCTTGGATCCACAGGGCTCCTCCATTCTACTCACCTCATCTGGGCTCCGCAGTGGTCACAACGAGTACCGACTCTTCTGAAACACATTCTGCAACTGAAGGCTGTGCCCAGGTCTTTCATTAGATTGGACAGTGCCCTTTCCCCCAAAGGTATTAGTTGATTTTTAAAAAAAAAAGAAACTGAACTGTGGCTTTGTTTATGAGGAGTAGCTGAAAGGGAACTTTATTAGGAAAGTTGCTGCTTCATCCTGTGATTGTGGTTAGCTTGTGAGTAATTGAATTCCCTGGCCTCTTCTTTGGAAGTGATGACTGGTCAGCCTGTGGCTTTATTGTTATTTCACCAACATAGGAGGCAGATCACGCTACCACTACTTAACAGTTTAATTTAAAACGCCCCATTAGAGATTGTAGGCAGGATTTCGTATGTGCCTGCTGCGTAGCAGGAAGCACATTGCTCTGGAAGTTAACACGGGGCTGAGGTCTGATCAGGATCTCTACAGAAAAGCAAGGGCCTAGGGCTGAGGCACCACTGCGTCAGTCTTGGGGAGTCACAAGCAGGGCTGTGTTATATGCAAGGCAGGGAGAATCTGTAGCAGAGATTCATCTCCTAAATATGGGGTGAATGGTGAGGTAAGCCATCCTTTACGAGGGTTCTCTTCAAGGCTGAGAGACCACATTCTGAGCAAAGGGAGGGCCCTCTTTTCAGAGGCCACACATCTGGTTGACCTCCTTCCAGTCTCCTTGAACATGCTGTGCTCATTATGAAACACTGGTTTCCCTGCTATTGGTCCCCACCCTGGGGACACCCAGCCCATTACCAGTGCCTCTCCAGGTTCTGCCCCTCCTTCAAGGATCACCTCAAGGGCTAGTCCTGCCTGGAACTTCCCCAAGAACCCCACTCCTCATGGCCCTTTGACTTCTGAAATCCTTCCATGATGGCCATCTCACTTCACCATTTCACTCTTTGTTCTTCGCCTCTGTGTGCTGTTTCCTCTAGGCAGGTGTGTTGGGAATGGGCAGATTGGCGGTTCATGCATGTTCCTTTCCATTGGCTAAATCACTAACTTCTTAAGGATGAAAACCTGGTCTTGAATTTCTTTATATTCTCTTATAGTTCCGTTCAGTTCAGTCACTCAGTCATGTCCAACTCTTTGTGACCCCATGAACTGCAGCACGCCAGGCCTCCCTGTCCATCACTAACTCCCGGAGTCCACCCAAACCCATGTCCATTGAGTCAGTGATGCCATCCAACCATCTCATCCTCTGTCGTCCCCTTCTCCTCCTGCCCTCAATCTTTCCCAGCATCAGGGTCTTTTCAAATGAGTCAGCTCTTCACATCAGGTGACCAAAGTACTGGAGTTTCAGCTTCAAAATCAGTCCTACCAATGAACACCCAGGACTGACCCCCTTTAGGATGGACTGGTTGGATCTCCTTGCAGTCCAAGGGACTCTCAAGAGTCTTCTCTAACACTTCTCCAACAGTTCAAAAGCATCTCTTATAGTGTCAGGTTTAATTCTGAAGACAATATGTACTCACAAATACAGTCAGCCATTCTTATCTGTGGATGAGGAGGGCCAAGTGTACTATACCACTTTATGTGAGGAACTTGAACATCCATGCATTTTGGAATTGGCAAGCATCCTGGAACTAGTGGTCCATGGGTACTGAAGAGTGACTGTATCTATCTACTCACTGGAAACAGTTCTCAGTATGTTTACAAAATAATAGATTTCAAAAAGGCACATGTAAGCCTACCTGTGCCTGTTTTTTTAATTAGTTTCAAAATCATATCACTATCCAATTTGGCTACATGTAACAGGAAGCTCACAATAATAATGACTTAATTAAGGTAGAAGAAGAGTTGGACCACAAAGAATGCTGAGCTGAAGAATTGATGCTTTAGAATTGTGGTGCTGGAGAAGACTCTTGAGAGTTCCTTGGCCTGCAGGGAAATCAAATCAGTCAATCCTAAAGGAGATCAGTCCTGAGTGTTCATTGGAAGGACTGATGTTGAAGCTGAAACTCCAATGTTTTGGCCACCTGATTCCAAGAACTGACTCATTTGAAAAGATCCTGATGTTGGGAAAGATTGAAGGTGGGAGGAGAAGGGGATGACAGAGGATGAAATGGTTGCATGGCATCACTAACTCAATGGACATCAGTTTGAGCAAATTCTGGGAGATAATGGAGAACAGAGAAGCCTGGCATGCTACAGCCCATGGGGTCACAAAGAGTTGGACACAGCTTAGCAACTGAACAACTACAGTTAAGGTAGACATTTACTTCTTTCTCTATGTTAAAAAAAAAATGCAGAAGTAGGGCCAGGGTGGAGTGGGACTCCACAGGACAAGAACCCAGCATTCTCTCTTGCTGCTGTACTTTCCTAACATGACTTTCATTCTCAAGGTCAAGTCCTAGACTCTCAAGGTCAACTCATAGTCCATAATGGTTGTTTGAGTTCCAGCCATTACATGCACATCTTAGGCAGCAGGAAGAAGACAGGGGGGAAGAAGAGGCAAAGGAACCCCTCACACAGGCTGTCTTTCAAGGAGCTTTCCAAGAAGCTGTTGTTGAATGTTTCTGTTTACATTTTATTAGTTCACATCTAGTGCACCTATCTGAGTTGGACCATAAAAAAGCCTGAAAGATTGAAGGCAGGAGGAGAAGAGAATGACAGAGGATGAGATGGTTGGGTGGCATCACCAACTCAATGGACATGAGTTTGAGCAAACTCTGGGAGATGGTGAAGGACAGGGAAGCCTGGCATGCTGCAGTCCATGGGGTCACAAAGAGTCAGGCATGACTGAGTGACTGAACACCACCACCACCTAGCTGCAAGGGAGGCTGGAAAATGTAATCTTTGTTCGTGGATGGGGGGCATATATTCAGTGGAAACTTAGGGATACCAAGAAAGAAGAGGGAAAACAGAGACTCTAACACATAGGATCAATTGGATAAAGTGAGGTACACTGAAATAGCTGAGTCTTTTTAGCTTTATCTCATCAAACCATTCATGAGTTTTTCAGTGAGCCATGCTTGCCTCTATTATATGCATGGCACTAAGTGATAGAGAGAACAGGACAGATGTCTTTACTCTCAGAAACCTTACATTTCACGTGAGGGAGACAACAATAAGCAGGAGAATGAATATGTGAACAAGATACCATGAGATAATAGTGAGCACTAAAACAAAAATAAAATCACTTGCCTTGGTTGGTTTCAAAAACTATCTATCTATTGGGTATGCTTTGAGTTGTTTATTACATGAATGAAACATTCAGTCTTCTTCAAATCTATTTTGATTTCCCTTTTGGATTGTGCCTGTAAATCTCTATGAGCTTTTTAGGGGGGGAAATGCATTAAAAATTGCTTTGTTGGACCACTTATAAGAGGATTTATTTAGACTGGAAAGTTTTAAGCTGACATTTCTAAAAAGTTTATATCTGGAGTATGTTTATATTAATTAAGGTTTTATTTATATAATATAAATGCACATTTTCAGGAGCCATTTATTTAAACATGTAAAGGCCATTAAGAAAAGTGTTGTCAGTAAAGAAGAGATTTCTAATGGTATGTGTTTAATAAAGCTGCATAATTTATAAAATACTTAGAAAAATGTTAATGTTTTATACTCTTTTTCCCCAGGGAGGAATTTTTATTTCCCTACATTTCACTCACAATGGTATGATTCTCTTTTTTCAATTTTATAATATGTTGCCACTAGAGTCAGATATGTCTTTGCATAGGGTTTGTTTTGTTTTGTTTTTTGACTGAGCAAAACAAAGAGCCATCAGCGACACTTGTGTTGCTTTGATTTGATGTCTTTTGTAGCAGTCCAAGTTGATTTCTGGAACCCTGTAGTATAAAATCACTTAGGGATAAAGAAATATTTTATGAAATTTTCACTTTATGACTCTTTCATTAACCCATGTTTGACTTTCTAGTTTACAATATTAATTTTCAGCTATTTTGATCCACAGCCTATCATTTCTTAGTTAGGGTAAAGATCACAATCTGGACAAGAAAGAGAAAATCCATATTGTTTAGACTATTTTTAAATAAGAAGCCCTGGAGAACACTTCTTGATTTTACACATAGAAACGTTACTCAATGGTAATAAACTGTGCACTGACGACATGTTTAAAACAAACCAGAACTTAGGAAAAAACAGGAAATTTGACCAAACAACTCTTCGTAGTAACAGGTTTTATGTGTCTTTGTTAAGATCATCACAGCTTGTTTTAATTTTTTTTCAACTTCCTTTCCAAAATTTGATGTTATATTTCTTTGCAGTTTTATATACAGCTTTCATTTAATAAGCACTATTCATGTCAAACTGGATTTTTGTAATAGAGGAATTGCAAATAAAAGGAACCTATAATGAAATTGTAATGCTCCATATTAGTCTATAGACAAATTGGTGTTACAGTCTGCTAATTAATGAGGCTTTTGGGGCTTCCCCCTTAACTCAGTTGGTAAAGAATCCACCTGCAATGCAGGAGACCCCGGTTCAATTCCTGGGTCGGGAAGATCCACTGGAGAAGGGATAGACTATTCACTCCAGTATTCTTGGGCTTTCCTTGTGGCTCAGCTGTTAAAGAATCCACATGCAATGTGGGAGACCTGGGTTCGATTCCTGGGTTGGGAAGATCCCCTGTAGAAGGGAAAGGCTACCCACTCCAGTATTCTGGCCTGGAGAATTCCAAGGACTGTGTAGTCCATGGGGTCACAAAGAGTCAGACACGACTGAGAGACTTTCACCTCACTTCACTTCACTTGCCAGAATAGTTCTTGAATAACCTTTAAGTCCATCTCTTAATTGGTAACATTATCTGGCATTTTTTAGACGGTGAAGACCTTTTGCTTACCATTCTTACTTAGGCTTATTCTTATATTCTTAATTTTAAACTTGACCCTTTGTTGCCATCGTCATGCTAGAAACCATTCCCATTTAATCTGGGACAGCTGCATTTGTTTAGATACTATATGCTTAAGTTCTCACAGAAATCTGACCTAAAACGGACAGATGTTTGAACTCCTATGTAAAAATCTATTCTAAACATTCTGGGCTACTGCTAGACAGGAATGCCAAACATTTCCAACCACAAATTATACTTGATAATAACCACCTTGATAGCAGAAAGCAGCAGATCCCCAGTTCCATTACATGATCTGGAGGAAGATAACGGGTCTTTGGCATTTTAACTTAGATTTGCTATATTTACAGATGAGTAAGGCCAGTGCAAATTGCATCATTGTGAAAATCAGAAAGTATTAAGTCATATACAGAAATTCTCTGAGCACAGAAATCTGTCCTCTCTTCTCCATGTAACTGGACTGTAGCAGAAAATTGTTAACTGTGAAGCAGGAGCAAGCCAAAAACCAGGCAGACTGAATACACAAAAAGCCATATGGTTCAAGGAAATGGACACGCGTTTCCTTTTAAAGTTTCTGAAATCAACATATTCCTGAAGAACCGTTTAAATGAGCTCGCCAGCATGTTTTATTTTCTGCAATGTGGGGCATGCTGGTTATGAAATGGGAACCCTGAAATGTGATACATCCATCTTAACCAGCTCAGGGTTTTATTCAATTCTTCAAGCCTTAATCCTATTAACTTTCTTGCACAAAGGAAATGCAGAGCTCCTCTCTGATGATTCTGCTTAGGCCTCATGGCGTTTGTAAACCAAGTCTTGAATTTTACAAATGAAGCTTATTGGTGAATGAAAAATGTAACAAGCATCAGTGAAGCCACTTTTCAAAAAGAATATTTCAGATTGTTGACTTTAAAAAAAAGTCCTTAGAAGAGATTAATGATGACAATCAGTTTTTAGAATTTGAGGATTTTTTAAAAGCAGCTCACTTGAATATGCAAATTTTTGGTGTGAAGCACATCAAATAAATATCTGGCATTTTAAAACCAAATCTTTGGTTTCACAAATAAAGTTCATTGGTTATTTAAAAATATAAGCAACATCAACGTAACCACTGTTCAAAAAAGATTTTGTAAGACTGTTTATGTAAGGGCTTTTGAAGGGTTTGATGATTCATAATCAGTTTATACAATGTGAAGATTTTTTAAAAACAACTTTACTTAAATAAGTCAAAATTTTAATATGAAATGCATTAAGCTTATTTCTGTCTATATGTCCTTTGGACATAGATCTAAGCCAGCAAAATACCAAGACCTAATTATGCTGCTGATGGAAGTTAATCTCATTGTAGTGAACATGAGCTAATAACGCATTAGTCCATATTATATTATATACTTTTCAGTCTGTGGTCTGCTGTTTTGATTAAATTTAGTATCTACCATTTAGATTTGAAACAGCAAAATCTTCCTATTACTACCTATCAAGTTTATAAAGCCTTTCCTTTCTCTAAGATTTTGAACTAGATCACCATTACCTACACTTTATCCAATGTAAGATTTTATCTGTAATGTGAAATCAGAGAGGATGTATGCATCCATCCATTTCTATTCAGTAATACTTGCTACTTCCAGGTGGTGAACTGTCGTTAGCACAGCCTGCCTATGCTGCGGTGGGCCTGGAATGTCCAGTCATTCCAGTTTACATAACAGTTTCACCGGGGTGTTTGCTTTCAGAGGTCACTTCAGTGTCAACCTCAGCAGTCCGCACACAAGTCTGCCTGTTCCACGCCACTGGCAAAGTAAAAGAAAATATTTTATCCAAGACATCCTCCCTACTTTCTTTTCTTAGTCTAAATTCTTTGACTTTTACATTAAAGGAGTAATGAAATTCACCTCATATTCTGAAGAATGGGTTTATTCTTCTGTCCAGTTTCCTATTTTGACTCTTCTCCTGCCTTGGAAGGCATCTGGTCGTTTAGCCAGGACAGCTGACTGCTCCTCTTCCCATCATCTTGTCCTAAAGTAAAGAATAGCACTAGGTCAGCACCCCTTATTGTCCTGACCAGAGTTCTCTCAACTCTGATAGGATCTGTTCAGACTCAAAGCATCAAGGAACATTCTCTTGATGAATGAACCTTGCTTCTTAAGTACTAGTACATTGACTTCCCTGTAGCCAGGTAATTTAAGCCAGTTACCTTTCATTTCAACCATGTTGAAGTATCAAATAAAGCTATAACATCAGACCAGCCAGGAAAATGAGAGGGTGGACAGTAACATGTTTTAATATAAATCCTTCCTGTTTTCTCAACCCTTGCCCCATGGCTGTTTTACAGTTTGACAGTCAGAATACTCTAGAGATTTGCCTACAGACAGTGGCCACCAAACTAAAGATTTGTTGGTTATTTATTAAGGAAAATTGCAAAGCTCAAATACATGAGGCCGCTTCTGGGTAAAACAGTGGATCCAAACCAGTCATTCCCAAGATCCATTAGCATTAATTATTACAATAACCAGGATAGGCAGACCTTGGGTCACTCATTTCCCAGGAAAGCAGTTCAGAGGATGCAGATGACTACTGCTTCTTTCCAGATCCAAATACCCCAGATGTACCCTGGGTCACCAGTGTGGGGAGGACACTCTGCCAAGGCTAAGAATATCTGTGGGTCTCCTTGATCTTGAGGATCAGTTTTCTGACCTTGGAGAAAATCCATTTCAAAACATTGATTTTTTTTTAGGTGTTATAGCTATATCACATGTCTCTTAAGCTTTTGAGTCATTTGAGCAATGTTTGTGAAATGCTTTAAGTATGATAAGTAAAGGTAAAACCAGTTCCTAACTGGAATTTGAAGAGGAGCCCCAGGGAGTTACTGACAGCCCAGAACTGTGTTGACTATCCACTGCTGAGCATACCCACACACACACAGACACACACACAGACTTCCTGTCTCTCTTTTTCTCTCTTTCTCGCAAAAGTGTTCAAGATATTTCACTAAAAAATATAACCATGTCTACTTACTGATATTTGGGGGAAAGGTGGTTTCAAAAGAGACTGTGATAAGCATTGCTAAATAACATTAGGAAGTATATATTCCACTTAGAGTTCCTCTTTCTCTTCAAAATGGCAGACTTAATTTTTCTTTCTTTCAAAGCATGGGTTCAAAACCTGTGCTTCCTAAAATGTTGTTCAGGAGATGCAGCTCAGTAAGATACTATCAATTAATTGAACACTAATTTCAGACAGTTAGAAGCCATGCTTCTTTGGGGAGAGAACTTGGTAGTTAAGTATTCTCTGGACTGGCTATGTTATTGGTGGGGCTTTGTGCAAAATGAAATGTGGAACCCCTTACTCAAAGGCAGAGAAAAAGGTAGTAATATAGAGAGTTTTTTCCTTTTTTCCTCAATCTCTCTCTCAACTTCCCATAGTGTGTTATATTTGCTTTCCCGGTGGCTCAGATGCTAAAGAATTCGCTTGCAGTGCAGGAGACCTGGGTTCAATCCCTGCGTCGGGAAGATTCCCTAGAGAAAGGATGGCTACCTATTCTAGTATTCTTGCCTGGAGAATTCATTGGACAGAGGAGCCTGGCAGGCTGCAGTCCACGGAGTTACAAAGAGTCAGATTTGTCATTTGTTATTCTTAAGTAAAGAAAAAATTTAAAAATTTAATTATTAGCATGAATTTTACAACTCATCTCTACATTATCAGTCAATTTTAACTACAAATGTAAGAATATTTAACTCATAAGCAGAGTCATTGAAATGAGACAGTTCTTCGTAGATTGTACTCACATGTTTTCTTTTTCCCTTACCATCACATTGGAAAGACTGCACAAAACTAACTCTCAGTTTTTATTTCACTTCTTGATACATGTCCTGTCTACTTTTGTCTTACTGATGAGTAAAGAAAAACTAAAAAGAAATGGACTGTAGGTTGCCCTATCTTTCCTTTCCCTCCACGCCTTTTTGCAATATAAGTGGTTGGCTAATACAGAGAAATAGCAGGAATAAGAAATGATGTGATAGGGTTTTTTGGTTGCTAGTGTTTCTTAGAACAGTATTACTTTCTTTCTGCATTTGAAGAGAATTCTGGTTCAAATGGAAAGCAGAGCCTCTCAGGCTGTCAGCAGTCCCACTTACTCAACCTTAGACATAACACAGCTCCCTTCCACTCACTTTGAGTCTCACTGGACCTCCCACACATTGTGGGTCCACCAGAAGTCTGTGTTCACCGGCACTGCGACTGCTATATGTGGGTGGGGTGGCAAGGAGCAGTAGCAGATACACATAATGCTCGTAGCTCCTCTGCTTATGCATGCACTCCATTATTCCATTGGTCTTCACTTATATGACAGTTTCAAAGACAACATTATTGAGAATTTCAAGAATTTTAAACCAAGCACAAGAATACACTTGTGTGACTGCACAGGTCACATGCTCATGAAGTACCCCTGAGTACTCCTGTACCTTAGCTGACCTCCTGTGTAGACTAAGATTCTAAAAGGTGTAGGGTTTCAAGCTTCCCCTGCCTCATCCAGTTTTTCTTGCTGGGAAGATCTTGAGAGCAGGAGTGAGCCAGAGGCTGAGGCTTCTCCCCCAATCCAGACTGCCCTTGCTCTGTCCTCCAGCCCCTATCAGAGTTGTGAAAAAGGGGGCCTTATCCCTTTTAACTCAGCTCCCTCTTACCTAGCCCTCCTCTAATCTCTCCCCACTCAGCCCAGTGAACTGGAAATAAGGGTTAATAGGATCCATTTTGAGACTTACCTGGTAGCTCAGCTGGTAAAGAATCCACCTGCAATGCAGGAGACCCCAGTTCGATTCCTGGGTCTGGAAGATCCCCTGGAGAAGGGATAGAAGGGATAGACTACCCACTCTAGTATTCATGGGCTTTCCTAGTGGCTCAGATGGTAAAGAATCTGCCTGCAATGCGCAAGACCTGGGTTTGATCCCTGGGTTGGGAAGATCCCCCTGGAGGAGAGCCTGGTAACCCACTCCAGTATTCTTGCCTGGAGAATCCCCCTGGACAGAGAAGGTTGGCGGGCCATAGTCCATGGGGTCACAAAGAGTCAGACATGACTGAGCAACGAAGCACAGCACAGGATCCATTTTCTTATTACTAACAGCTCACCAATATTATCAAACAGACTTGATTTCTCTCTCATAGGTCAACAATTTTGAGCCATAGGATGGTTTTTAATATAAAATATCACAGAAAAATAAAGAGATTTAGAAAATTACATTTATCTGAGTACCCATCATCCAAATCAGACCTAAAACATTACACACTCAATGAAAGTTCCCTGTGTTACCTTTCCCAAGTTCATTCCTCTTCCTACCCCTCCCTCCAGCAACTATTATTGTTTTTTCTTCTCCTGCATATCTTTATTTTTTTACTTTGTATGTATGTACTCCTAAAACATGCATTTAGTATTACTTGTTCTTTTTTTTAAAGCCTGCTGTGAACAGTATCATTTAGTACACGTTCAGCAACTTGTTTTTCACTCTCAACTATTTGTTTTTGACATTTGTCCATGTTGTTATGGCAGTAGCCTTGGTGTCCATGTTAATTTTGTTTCCAAAGTTCCAAGTTTATAATCTTGTAGAGAGTTGTTTGTTGTTAATGAATGCCCTATTTCTAGCTTGGGTTGGTTTTATCTAGTGATTAGCCTTTGAAGCTTTATTTAACTAAAAACTTGTTTGGAGACTTGAGTCATCAACCCTTATCTGTTACATTGGGTTTCCATTCAGCCATTGTCTGGACAAAATATGTGTTGGAAAAGTTTACTAGTGTCTCTTGGCAGTCATTTGCTATGGGATGGCATAGCCATGTAGAATGAAGTGGGTAATGTTTAGTTTTTTTTTGGTTACACTCTTTACCTTCAAATTAGATTGAATTACAATAAAGGGAAGCATGTAGAGATGTAGATTCCAAGCCAGATAAGGCTTATCTTACCCAGAAGCAGAATGAATGATTATGCATCTACAGAAATGTCATTTGAAGACAGCCTATCTCCTGTGAATATCTCTCCACAAATTACTGTTTTATATAATCATTGCCCAATCCCATTATATGCATTGCTTTTTAGAGTCACCCTTTGATATGAGTGACATAATCAAATTTATTTCTCTAAAAGAAAAGATGGGGCAATGTAAGGGTACTTGGCACTTGGGCAGGGGAAGGGATTAAGGCCATGACTTTTTTTTATTTTTAAAGGGAGAAGGCACGGCCAAAGCATGATTTTTTTTTTTTTTATGGGTAAGAGTACAGAGAATTAATAAGAATCACTTCCATTTCTAGAATACCAATCACATGCTGAACAAGTGCCAAGTGCTTTATGTATATTCAAATACTATTCAGTCCTCACAACAACCCTGAAAAAAAGACGTTGCTTTTATCACTTTGTAGATGAGAAAAATTCAAAGACAGTAAGACAGTTCCCCAAGATCCCACAGTTGGTAATGGGAGGGCTGGAATTGGACCCCGACCTGGCCCCAGAGGCAGGGTTCTTTACATGATCCAGCAGACCAAGCTTGCTGATGCCAGTTTAGCAGCGGCCCAGCCTTGCCTGAGACGAGAATCGTCCCTGGTGCTGGGCACAGGGTGATGAGAGGGTGTATGCTGTGACTTTTGTGAATAGCGAACACATAAATTGGATGTGGGTCAGCTCAGTGGGAAAAGAAGTAGAATGTTAGTGGTTATGTGGTTTCTAAGGAAGAGCCAACAAAACTAAAAAGTCACCGTGATTTGGGTTTTTACAGACCCGCCTTTGGCCTCAGAGGATCACTACCCTGCTTGAGGTTTGTCTGTGGCTGGCTGGCCTTCTGAAGGGTGGTCGCCTCTCTGCTCTGCTGGGCTCGGCCAGAGTCCATTCCTTCTGCAGTTGAGTAGTGTCCTTTCTCGGTGCACAGAGTTGGTCAGTCCCCTTTCTGTCCATCTGTTGCTCAACCTTCTGCCTCTACCCTCTGAAACATGGGTGTAACTCCCAATTCCATTCTCCACAAAGGTCGGTACCCTGGAGTGCATTCTGATGCCCCACCCTGACACCATATTTTTGAGCCTGTGTCAGCAACCTTTTTCCTCACTCTCTTTATAGTTGTTTCATGTGACCTTGATTCATCCTGCTATCTTTAGCTTTGCTCTCTTAACCATAGGCACAGGTAATGCCACGACTCAAGTGATTACTTTATCTTCAGGCCTTGGCTGCTTTTCAACCTTTCTGTTTTAAGCGTGTCCTTTATTTATCATCAACCCAGGAACCTCTTGGGGTTAATGGCATAATTTTCAGACTTCCTGACATCTGAATGCAGCACATACACACCCTCCTTAATGCTGGCTGATTTTAATCTTCTCAGCCACAATAAATCTGACACATACCTCAAGCCAGTGGCATGCTTGCCTTGATATTTTGATCCATTTTCCTTTACCACAGAGATTGCTTGATTTAAGAAAATAGCTCTGGCATGTGCTGTTTTTACTAACATTTGAGTGTCAAATTGGCATTCCAGCACATTTGGATTTCTGAAACCTTTTATTAACCTTATCATACCAGACTTAAAAGTCTTTTACCTATCTGATATTTGCTGGCACTAAAGATCAGTTAAGTTTCTTCCTTGCCCTGTATCTTATAGAGTAATAAGAAATATGACAAGTTGAAGATTTTTCATACTAGGTTTTTTATTGTCCAACAAAATATCTATAGGAAGTAAATGGTTCTGGTGACGATAAAAGTAGTACTTAGAATTCCCATTTTTCTTTTTTTCTTCCCTGGGTCTCATCTGAATGACATTCTCCAGGTAGGTCTCATGTTTAAAATAGATTTATGCCAGGGTAAATAATCACACTTCCTGATAAAAATCTAAATGAGGGTACTAATAATTCTTTAGTCTTATTTTTGTTTTGCTTATTTGGTTTTTAAAAGTCATCTATCCAACTCCTTATTTGTCTGAGGAGGAAGCTAAAGCTAAGAAAGGTTGACCTATTCATGATAATTTATGGCAGAAGTAGTCTCAAACCCATGGCTCATACCCAGAATCTCTAGGAGGAATTTTGAAAACTTACTTGTACATACTATTGAGTCACTAACTGATGAAGGGGCTTCCCTGGTGGCTCAGATGGTAAAGAATCTGCCTGCAATGCAGGAGACCCAGGTTCGATCCCTGGGTCAGGAAGATCCCCTGGAGAAGGGCATGGCAACCCACTCCAGTGTTCTTGCCTGAAGAATCCCATGAACAGAGGAACCTGGTGGGCTATAGTCCATAGGGTAGCAAAGAGTTGGACTCAACTGAGCAACTAACACTTTGACTTCCAACTGATGAATAAATAGAAATGCCTCTTAAAGGGGAAAGTTCTGTATTCCATTAAGTTAGCTTTTTATAACCCATGTATCTCCATATTCTTGAGTAAATGAGCTTAAATATCTAAAACTCATTTATACTCAAATCCTGTTATCCCCCAAATGAAACTCTAGCTTATCTCCATGAAATATGCCCACCATTCTATTCAATCAGTAACTATTTGTTCAGTTTATATGGTATGCTTTTCAAGACTTAGATACAATATTCCATGTCCTTGAGTAGGTGTCTACTAATTGGAAAGAAAAGACATGAGAGATGAACAAACAACAATAAAGTACTGATTGTGAGGTACCAAGCATTGGTGCCACAGAACTTTAAGGAAAGTAAAAACCACTGGCAGTTGGAGCAGTTCAGAGAGCCTTCCAGAGAGGTTTCTCACTTACAAGAGGGTTAAGGTTTTTTAGAGGGAGGTTAAGTGTTACCACAGGAGGACCTGTCAGAGAAGTACCCAGAGGCTGTGAGAGGCAATAAGAATAGGAACTATACCCAGAGGCAGTGAGTTATAACACAGAGGTACAGTAGGAGAGCAGACGTATTAGATGATGCAAAGAAAAACAAGAAAAGGGTGGGAAAAAGAAACTGGGGGAAAAACTGGGGAGGGAAAAAAGATGAAAATGAATCACCTAATTAATGGGTGGGAATGCTTTCTGATGGTTTCCAAGGGCACTATTTCTAGTCCAATTATCTGTCAAAAAATGCTTTGGCTTAGTGGCCAAAGGAAACTAAGGAGAAAACTCCCTGCTAAAATACTTGAATACTTTCCCCAAACCTCTCCTTTATTTCTTAATTTGAAAGAATATGAAAGAAGGTGTTATACCTTTGACCAAGAATATAATTTTAAAGTTCTGATTCTAATTTTTTGGAATTAACATATGTGAGGTGTGGTCTTTAGCTCATCACTTTGGGAAACACCTGACATTTTTGGAGCCAGAGTACAACTTAATAAATTACAGTTGCCTGGGTGGTTAGGAGATAGCTCTGAAAAGGAACTCAGACTTGGACCAAGTTGGAAGAAGGAACAAAAAAACTGCAGTGCATTTCACGTTTCTCTTCCTCTCTATCTGATTTGTACACAAGAATTCATCAACCTAGAGAATCCTAGCTGTTACCTGTGGACCATAAAGAAAAAAATCCATCTTCTGTATTCTATTTTTTATACTCACATATTTCATACATATGTATTGACTTAATAAAAAGGAGAAAATGCTTAGTATTTTTTTCAAACAGCTTCTTTAAAACAGTAGTGTCTTATTGTCTGTTTCATCAGCATGCTATAAGAAGATTTAGGTAGTATATGATATATTCCCAACATAATTCAGTCTAATCACAGCCACTGTGCTCTGTGAAGTGAGAAGATTGTAAGTCCTTCTCTCCGTGGAGGATGAGGAAACTGTGAGTAGTTGATTGAGTACAGTCCTAATTGTGTACAGCCTGGATGTGGAATGCTGCTTCTCTTCAAAAAAAAAGAAGGAATGGGTATCTGTATGTAAAGATTACAAGAGAATTATATTTTATTTGGTGATCCTGGAGAAGTATGGTTTCTCTTTAAACCTGAATAGGAAAAAAAGTGAAAAATAGTTATTAGAAATTTTTCTGCTCTAGTTAACTAAAGATAATTATAAAAAGTTTTAAACTTTATTAATGCAGTTCTCCAATATTACCATCCAGGCAGCACCTTAAGCATCCTCAAAGGCATTGCTGTTTTTTAATCCCGAAAAGTCTTGATGATTTAATATTCTTCTGCAAAAATATCCTACTTTTGGTGGTTTTAATTTTTTTAAATTGATTGCAAACAACAAACAAAAGAACATTCTTTTTGGGAAAAAAAAATAACCACAAGAAAACTGAGTTATTTTTATAATAATAATACTTCATACAGATCTGTGGTCTTTCATCTAAGAACTTTCAAGGACTTCTCAAATGTTGACTCATCAATCCATGACACACAGAAGAGGGGCAGTAATTCTCCCTCTGTTTGATTTCAAAGAAATCACTGTATCCTAAGGTCCAAAGACATGTGGACTCTCTCTTTTTTCTTTTTTTTGCTTCTTCCTCCTTCTTTTCTTTTCTTTGTTAAAGGCCAGAAGAAATATGGCTTGGTCCCAACCCACTAGAAACTCAGTGTGATGAGGAAGGAGTCATGGAAAAGCTCTTCAAATTCCCAATAACACATGCTACAACTTAAAAACCAGAGACGGAAATCCCTACATATTTTGAAGGGTCCAGAAAGACATTCAGAAGACTCTGAGCCCTAAATTATTCCAAGATATAGACGCAGACTTGCTTTGCCGAATTGGCGTTTTAATCAGTACTTTTAAAAAAAACTTGAACAGGACAAATATGTTATTTATAGTATTTCTGCCAATGGTAGATTTATGCCTTTTACCCAGGTAGGGAAAGAGGATCAAAGTGGATTCTTGGCTGAAGAATTAAATAATTATTTAAAGAATTAAATAAATATTTCCCAGGCCCAAGATAGAAAAATAGGCTGCCAGTAATTAGAAGTTTTATGGAGTATCCATTAAGATTTTATTGATTAATAGTCTGAAGTTTTAGTCTTTATTAGATAATAAATAGACTTATTTCCTTTGATAGGTATAATTCATAGCCTATCTAGATACCCTTCAAGTGGTTAAAGTGGAGAGCTATGTTGGAGGATATTATTCAACTCGGAAATCATATTTTTTCACTTACATGTTTTTTAATTACTCCATTTCCAGTTCAAGAATGGTGTGAGAATACTGTTTACGAGTATGGATCATTACATATGAGAATAAGAAAGTTATAGGAGTAAAATACCTCTAAGTATCAGAAAAGTGTATTTCTTTCATCTATCTAAAATAATTTGAGTTGATAGCAGTAGATATTAGTTAAAATGTTAAATATGAGTTAAGGATTGAAACAGAGATCAGAAAAATTTTATGTGACATACTAAAGACCGTTGCTGGAGAAGACTCTTGAGAGTCCCTTGGACTGCAAAGAGATCGAGCCAATCAATACTAAAGGAAATCAACCCTGAATATTCACTGGGAGGACTGATGCTGAAGCTACAATACTTTGGCCACTGGTGCAAAGAGCTGACTCAGAAAAAAGCACTGATGCTGGGAAAGATTGAATGCAAAGGAGGAGGTGGCAGAGCAAAAGATGGTTAGATAGCATGACTGACTCAATGGACGTGGATCTGAAGGGATAGTGAAGGACAGGGAAGCCTGGCGTGCTGTAGTCCATGCAGTTGCAAAGAATTGGACATGATTTAGCAACTGAACAACAACAGAAGACCGTATCCCCTTTAAGGATCACAACCCTGTCATGGTGAAGGGGCTTGCATAACTCAATGAAGCTATGAGTCATGCCATGCAGGGCCACCCAAGACGGCTTGGTCATAGTCAAGAATTCTGACGAATCGTGATCCACTGGAGAAGGAAATGGCAACCCACTCCATGGACAGTATGAAAAGGTGAAAAGATATGATACTGGAAGATGAGCTCCTAGGTTGGAAAATGTCCAATATGCTACTGGAGAAGAGTTTAGAGTAATTACTAAAAGTTTCAGTAAGAATGAAGCGGCTGGGTCAAAGCAGAACCAATACTCAGCTGTGGATGTGTCTGATGGTGAAAGTAAAGTCTGATGCTGTAAAGAACAATACTGCATAGAAACGTGGAAAGTTAGGTCCATGAATCAAGGTAACATGGATGTGTTGAAGCAGGAGATGACAAGACTGAACATTGACATCTTAGGAATTAGTAAATTCAAAGGGACAGGAATGGGAGAATTTAATTCAGATGACCATTATATCTACTACTATGGACAAGAATCCCTTAGAAAAAGTGGAGTAGCTCTCATAGTCAACAGGAGTCCAAAATGCAGTTCTTGGGTGCAGTCTCAAAAATGACAGAAAGGTCTTGGTTCATTTCCAAGGCAAACCATTCAACATCATAGTAATCCAAGTCTATGTCCCAACCACCGATGCCAAAGAAGCTGAAGTTGACCATTTCTGTGAAGATCTATAACACCTAGAAATAACATTTTTTTTTTTAATGTCCTTTTAACATAGGAACTCAAGAGATACCTGAAGTAACAGGCAAGTTTGGTCTTGGAGTACAAAATGAGCAGAGCAAAGGCTAACAGACTTTTGTCCAGAGAACACACTGGTCATAGCAAACACTCTCTTCCAACAACACAAGAGACAGCTCTACACATGGACATCACCAGATGGTCAATACCGAAATCAGATTCACCATGTTCTTTGCATTTGAAGATGGAGAAACTCTATACAGTCACCAAAAACAAAACCTGAAGCTGACTCAGATCATCATCTCCTTATTGAAAAATTCAGCCTTAAATTGAAGAAAGTAGGGAAAACCACTAGGCCATTCAGGTATGACATAAATCAAATTCCTTATGATTATATAGTAGAAATGACAAATAGATTCAAGACTTAGATCTGTAGACAGAGTGCCTGAAGAACTAAGGACAGAGGTTCATAACATTGTACAAGAGGCAGTGATCAAAACCATCCCAAAGTAAAAGAAATACAAGAAGGCAAAGTGGTTGTCTGAAGAGGCTTTCCCAATAGCAAAAGAAAGAAGAGAGCAAAAGGCAAGGGAGAAAGAAAAAGATAAACTCAATGGAATGCAGAGTTCCAGAGAATAGCAAGGAGAGATGAGAAAGCTTTCTTAAATGAACAGTGCAAAGAAATAGAGGAAAACAATAGAATGGGAAGGACTAGAGATCTCTTCAAGAAAACTGGAGACTTCAAGGGAATCATTCATGCAAGGATAAGCAAGATACAGGACTAAAACAATAAAGACCTAACAAAAGCAGAAGAGATTAAGAACAGGTAGCAAGAACACACAGAAGAACTATATTAAAAAGTTTCTTAATGACTGGGATAACCATGGTGGTGTGGTCACTTACCTAGAGCTGAACATTCTGGAGTGTGAAGTCAAGTGGGTCTTAGAAAGCATCACTATGAACAAAGCTAATGGAGGTGATAGAATTCCAGCTGAGTTATTTCAAATCCTAAAATTGTTGTTAAAGTGCTGCACTCAATATGTCAGCAAATTTGGAAAATTCAGCAGTAGCCACAGGACTGGAAAAGGTCAGTTTTCATTCCAATTCCAAAGAAAGGCAATGCCAAAGAATGTTCAAGCTACCATATTGTCGCACTTATTTCACATGCTAGCAAGGTTATGCACAAAATCCTTCAAGCTAGGCTTCAACATAAATGAGGTGAGAACTTCCAGATGTACAAGCATTATATAGAAAAGTCTGAGGAACCAGAGATCAAATTGCCAACAGCCACTGGATCATAGAGAAAGCAAGGGAGTTCCAGAAAAACATCTACTTCTGCTTCATTGACTATGCTAAAGTCTTTGACTATGTGGATCACGACAAGCTGTGGAAAATTCTTAAAAGAGATGGGAGAACCAGACCACCTTACCTGTCTCCTGAGAAACCTCTGTGCAGGTCAAGAAGCATCAGTTAGAACTGGACATGGAACCACAGACTGGTTCCAAACTGGGAAAGTAGTACAATGAGCCTGTATACTGTCACCCTGCTTATTTAACTTGCATGCAGAGTACATCATGGGAAATGCTGGGCTAGATCAATTGCAAGCTGAATTTGAGATTACTGGAAGGAATATTAACCTTCCTCAGATAAGAAGGTGATATCACTCTAATGACTGAAAGCAAAGAGGAACTAAGGAGCCTCTTGATGTGGATTAAAGAGCAGAGTAAAAAAGCTGGCTTGAAGCTCAACATTAAAAAAAACTAAGATCATGACATCCAGTCCCATCTCTCCATGGCAAATAGAAGGGGAAAAAGGGAAAGCAGTGACAGATTTTATTTTCATGGGCCCCAAGCTCACTGCAGACAATGACTGCAGCCATGAAACCAAAAGATACTTGCTCCCTGGAAGGAAAGCTATGACAAACCTAGGCAATGTACTAAAAAGCAGAGACATCACTTTTCTCATAAAGGTCCATATAGTCAAAGCTATGTTTTTTCCAGTAGTAATGTCCAGAGGTGAGAGTTGGTCCATAAAGAAAGCTGAAGTTGAAGCTCCAATACTTTGGTTATCTGATGTGAAGAGCCGACTCATTAGAAAAGACCTTAATTCTGGGAAAGACTGAAGTCAAAAGGAGAAGAGGGTGAGAGAAGATGAGATGTTTAGATAGCATCAGGGACTCAATGGACATGAAACTGAGCAAACTCCGGAAGATAGTAGAGGACAGAGGAGCCCGGCATGCTGCAGTCCATGGGGTCGCAAACAGTCAGACACAGCTCAGTGACTGAACAACAACAGGTTCAACAACTAAGAAAGTCCTTAGTAGTTCACAGAATTTTGTCTTCAGCTTTCCCAGCAGTTGAGTTGAGCTGCCATGCCCAATTCCTTATAAGTTCATTTTTCAGCTAGTAGAACAGTTTCTTGCATTTGGATTGCAAAACCTCATTTAGTCATCCTTAGTTGTCTTTCATTAACAATTTCACCTACTAATACTTGGAGGCAATTTGAGACAAAGGAAGAAGTGAACAGCATCATTAAAAGGTATTTCATGGTTTCTTCCTCTCTGCATCTCTCTCTGTAACCAGAAGAGAAAGATTGCTTAGGCTTCTGGCTTACTTGGTGCTGATGAAGACAGAGGCTCACAGGGAAGATCCAGGCAACTCCTCGCCTTCCAAAGCAGATGAGCATGAGCTAGGGATGAACCTCATGGAAGTCCAGGTGGGGGCCACTCCATGAAGTGACTATCTTGGGGTATAGTCCTGAGGGATGAATTAGACAGAAGTCAGCCCCGAGCTCTAGCTTTCAGAAATTTGCTTAATTTCATGTCCCTTGAGTCGGTGATGCTATCTAACCATCTCATCATCTGTCACCACCTCCTTTTGCCTTCAATCTTTCCCAGCATCAAGGTCTTTTCCAAGGAGTCATCTCTTTGCATCAGGTGACCAAAGTAATGGAATTTCAGCTTCAACATCAGTCCTTCCAATGAATATTCAGGGCTGATTTTCTTTAGGATTGACTGGCTTGATCTCCTTGCTATCCAAGGGACTCTCAAGAGTCTTCTCCAGTCCCACAACTTGAAAGCACCAGTTCTTTGGCACTCAGCATTCTTTATGGCCCAACTCTCACACCTGTACATGACTACTGGAAAAACCATAGCTTTGACTATACAAACCTTTATCAGCAAAGTGATGTCTCTGCTTTTTAAGTTTGTCTTAGCTTTCCTTCCAAGGAGCAAGCACCTTCTAATTTCGTGGCTGAAGTCACCGTCTGCAGTGATTTTGGAACCTGAGAAAATAAAGTCTGCCACTGCTTTCACTTTTTCCCCTTCTATTTGCCATGAAATGATGGGACCAGATGCCATGATCCTAAACTGTGAAGAATTAGAGTAATGGAAGAAGTATAGCACAGAGCATAGATACTGGTATTCGGACTGCAGGGTGCTAACCCCAACCCTGCCTCTTGTTTGCTATGTGATCTTGGGGGAGTTGCTTGACATCGCTCCACTTCAGTTTCCTCAGCTGAAAAGTGGGAACAATATTACTATGTCACCTATCTCACAGGATTTTTCAGATGAAATGATTTAATGCATGGGTAGCTCTTAAATCAGAGACCAGAACCAAGGGGATGTTATATTAATAATTGCTGTGATGATAATTTTTTTATTATTATTGTGTGCTAAAAAATGTAAAAATATTTTGTATTAGTTACCTGCTGACATCCAAATGATTAAAGGGGAAAAAACATGATGGAGTACTCATAGGAAGTTTTAATGAGCTGGGCCTGGCCCTGCTCACTCCTACCCATGTTCCGTTGGCTAGAACTCAGTCACACAGCCACACCTAACAGCAAAGGAAGCTAGAAAATACACCCTAACACCAGGAGGCCAGGAGCAAGAGGGGAATGTAGATTTTGCTAAGCAAAAGTCTCTGTCGCAGTCCTAAAACCACAGAGAATCTCCTACATGTTTTCTCTTTTAGGAGATCAAGTGAGTAAACTATTAATACATGTGCAGTGATCCTATTTTTTATTAACTGAACATTTTATATGTGGCCTGAAAAACTTTTTTTCTGATTTGTGAAAGACTTTTATATCAAAAATCTTACAAAATCATATATATTGAATTAATGTGGTTGTATGTTTAAAGACTTCTATTTAACAGAGAGTATCATTGTGTGAAATCAGGACAGTGCCAAGAGATGTGAAACACATTCTCTGTTCAGTAATAAACAACTGACCCATCATTATAAAAATCCACATTCACTCTATTGACTCAATAGCCAGGGTCAGTGTCAATGCAACTGAGGTTAGTACACTTGAAACCCCAAAGTGCTAGTGAAAATTAAAACCACAAAGCTTTGGGGGAAATTGAGAGATCTGAATGGAACAGAAGGGTCAGAGCAATGGAAAATTCTCTGATGAAAAAGCCTCCCAAGGAAGAGGTAGGAGTAACCTGCATCTGACAGGTGGTGGACAATGGACTTTCCTTGGCACTTTTTAAAGTACACAAATAAAATAGAGCCAAGGGCCGGATGTGCCTTTCTTGATGTGTAAACACTTCTGAGAAGATGGCCACAAACTAAATTTGTAAAACGCCAATTGTAATGCTTTGGAAAAGATACCTATATATCTGAGCCATACAGAAAAGGTTTTTTCTTTTCAAATTGTAATAAATATATTACTTTTAGAGTTAAGAAAAGTAAAAAGAAGAGTGTATCATGTGAGATTTTTCTTAGCATAGGGGTTTAGGCTGATTGTTCTTTGTTCTTTAATACTGTTGAATTTTTATGGGACAGTGGAGACAGTTTTACACAGGGTTTATGTAACATTTTAAATTAAGTTCATAAGTCTAAAATCCCAATAGCTGCAGTTATCTTTAAAACCTCTTAAGTATCCACAAATATACTGTATGTGGGTTTGTTTATATAAATCTATTATGTAATATGAATATGTAATATAGACTAGCATACAATCAATGATGAAATGCACATGCAAGTGTTGTCTCATAGCACTACTTAAATTATTTAATCTGCTTTTTTATTATGAGTTGAACTTCAGCCCCTACAGAGAGAAGCTATGCTGTGCATGTGTAAGTGAAATAAACCCATTGAGAAATCCAATGTAAACATTGAAAGTTCCACTCAGTAGGCATTGAGGGAGTATTGTTGGCAACAGATTTGTCATGCTGTAAGTTTTCTAATTATAAGGCCATTGTTTGCTTCAATGGACTATTGAAAATACGTCTGTTCACCAAATTTTCATCTTCTTCCTAATAGTACATCTTAGAGACAGCATTATGTAAATTACATTAGTACACAGATAATTTAATGACAGGAAAAGAAGAATGAAAATGAGCAAGAAAATCTATCATAACAGTTGAAGTGATGTGTCAACCAATTAGGATTTTATTCCCTTCTTCTTAAAATGAGACTTCAAACATTTTTGGCCATAGTGCTCCTATAATTTTAATCTATCATAGAATAAATTGAGACCATGCATGTGTTATATGTGCCTGTTTACTTTTTATTTCAAAGCAATTACAAAGTCCAGGAAGTTGCAAAGAAATGTACAGGGAAGTCTCATTTACCCATCACCCAGTCTCCCCCAGTGTTAATATCTTGCTTAACTATAGTATGATGTTAAAACCAGGAAATTGACATTGATAAAATTCACAGGGTTTATTCAGATTTCATCAGTTATACATGGATACATTTCTCTCTCTCTCTCTCTCTCTCTCTCTCTCTCTCTCTCTCTCTCTCTCTCTGTATGTGTGTGTATAGCTATATACAATTTTATCATGTATTTATCACAGTACACCACATGTAACCACCACCACAATCAAGACACCTAAGTGTAATATCAGCACAAGTCTCTCCCATACTACGCCTTTCCAGCTATATCTACCCTTTCCCCATCCTTAACCTCTGGCAACCACTGATCTGTTCTCTTTTTCTATATTTATGTAATTTCACAAAACTATATAAATTGTATTATACAATATGTATCATTTTGCAATTAGCTTTTTATTCTCAGTATAATTTCCTTTGGTTTTATCCAAGTTGTTGTGTGTATCATTAATTCATTCCTTTTTATGACTGAGTAGAATTCCATGGTTTGGATGTATCACAGTTTGTTTGAACAGTCCCCACTGAAGGACGTTTGGATAGGGTCTACTATTTGGCTATTACCAATAAAGCTTTTGTGAACATTCATGTCAAGTTTCTGTATGAAAATAAATTTTCATTTCTCTGAATCAATTTATAAGGCTATGGCTGAATCAAATGGTAAGTCCATTCTTATTTTTCAAAGGAACTGCCGAACCATAAGGTTGGCCAAAAAGTTTGTTTGGATTTTTCCATACAGTGTTATGGCAAAACCCAACCGTGTGGACTTCTTGGCCAACCCAATATTTCCCAGAGAGGCTGCACCATTTTACAGTCTTGCCAGCAACATATAAGTGATCTCGGTTTCCCACGTTGTTTCCAGCATTTAGTGTCATCACTTTTCTGTTTTAGCCAGTCAGATAGGTATATAATGATATTGCATTGTGATTTTAATTTGCATTCCTCTAATGCTTAATGATATTGTTTCATGTGCTTATTTGCCATCTGCATATCCTCTCCAATGAAATGTCTGTGCATTTCTTTTTTCCATTTTGTCCAGTTCAGTTCAGTTGCTCAGTCGTGTCGAACTATTTACAACCCTATGGACTGCAGCATGTCAGGCTTCCCTGTCCATCACCAACTCCTGGAGCTTACCCAAATTCATGTCTCTTGAGTCGGTGATGCCATTCAGCCATTTCATCCTCTGTTGTCCCCTTTGATCTTCAATCTCCCACCTTCAATCTTTTCCAGCATCAGGGTCTTTTCAAAAGAGTCAGTTCTTCGCATCAGGTGGTCAAAGTATTGGAGTTTCAGCTTCAGCGTCAGTCTTTCCAAAGAATATTCAGGACTGATTGCCTTTAGGATTGACTGGTTGGATCTCCTTGCAGTCCAAGGGGCTCCCAAGAGTCTTCTCCAACACCACAGTTCAAAAGCATCAATTCTTCAGCACTCAGCTTTCTTTATAGTCCAACTCTCACATCCATACATGACTACTAGAAAAACCATATCTTTGACTAGAAGAACCTTTGTTGGCAAAGTAATGTCTCTGTTTTTTAATAGGCTCTCTAGGTTGGTCATAGCTTTTCTTCCAAAGAGCAAGCGTCTTTTAATTCATGGCTACAGTCACCATTTGCAGTGATTTTGGAGCCCCCCCAAAAATAAAGTCTCTCACTGTTTCCATTGTTTCCCCATCTATTTGCCATGAAGTGATGGGTCTGGATGCCATGATTTTAGTTTTCTGAATGTTGAGTTTTAAGCCAGCTTTTTCACTCTCCTCTTTCATCAAGAGGCTCTTTAGTTCTTCTTTGCTTTTTGCCACAGGGTGGTGTCATCTGCATATCTAAGATTATTGATATTTCCCCTGGCAATCTTGATTCCAGCTTGTGCTTCATCCAGCCTGGCATTTCACATGATGTGCTCTGCATATAAGTTAAATAAGCAGGGTGACAGTATATAGCCTTGACATACTCCTTTCCCGATTTGGAACCGGTCTGTTGTTCCATGTCCGGTTCTAACTGTTGCTTCTTGATCTGCATACAGGTTTCTCAGGAGGCAGATAAGGTGGTCTGGTATTCCCATCTCTTGAAGAATTTTCCACAGTTTGTTGTGATCCACACAAAGGCTTTGGCATAGTCAATAAAGAAGAAGTAGGTGTTTTTCTGGAACTCTCTTGCTTTTTCAATGATCTGATGGATGTTGGCAATTTGATCTCTGGTTCCTATGCCTTTTCTAAATCCAGCTTGAACATCTGAAAGTTCACGGTTCACGTACTGTTGAAGCCTTGTTTGGAAAATTTTCAGCATTACTTTGCTAGCATGAGATGAGATGAGTGCAATTGTGTGGTAGTTTGAACATTCTTTGGCATTGCCTTTCTTTGGGATTGAAATGAAAACTGAACTTTTGCAGTCCTGTGGTCACTGCTGAGTTTTCCAAATTTGTTGGCATATTGAGTGCAACACTTTCACAGCATCATCTTTTAGGATCTGAAATAGCTCAACTGGAATTCCATCACCTCCACTAGCTTTGTTCATAGTGATGCTTCCTAAGGCCAACTTGACTTCACATTCCAGGATGTCTAGCTCTAGGTGAGTGATCACACCATTGTGGTTATCTGGGTCGTGAAGATCTTTTGTGTATAGCTCTTCTGAGAGTCAGGCATAACTGAGCAATTAGCCACACACACAGTACTTTTAATTTTAAGCTGTGTTGTTTGGTACATACACATTTAGGATGGCTATATACTCTTAGTAAATTAATACTCTTTGTCTCTTGTACTTTGCTCTGAAGTCTACTTTATTTGATGTTAATATGATCACCTCTGCTCTTTGAATTCATGTTTGCATGATATATCTTTTTTTTTTTTTTTACTATTTTATTAATACTTTCAACCTACCAATACTATGCTTGAAGTGAGTTTTTGTAGACAGTTGCTTTTGTAGTCGGGTTGGATTTTATCTTTTAATTGGCATATTTAGACCATTTGTAGCTAATGTCTAAGTACTGACATATCAGGGCTTAAACCTAACATTTTATTGTTTTAGGTTTATTCTTCTGTGTTTGGCATTTTTCTGTTCCTTCCTTCCATTTTGATTATTTATATTTTTGAGTATATCATTTTTTATAGTTTTCATAGTAGTTTCTCTAGGTGATACCATTTACCTATGTAAGTTATCACAGCCTATTGTTTTTGACATTTTACTCTTTCTGAAGTGTAGAAATCTTACATTTAGATCACTTTACTCTTCCCAGTTTTAAAATGTTTTATCTTAAGTGTACCATCTACATACATTGAGCACCACATTACATAGTAATATAAGTTTTGTTCAAATCATAAAATATGATTAAAGAAACCTGTGAGGTGAAGAATAGTCCATTATGTTTGCTTTTGTTTTTATCCATTTTGTTCTTCTTATCTTTGGGAATGTCCCAATCTTCTTCTCTTAAAATTTCTTCTTGTTATAGGAACTTCTTTTAGCCATCCTTTAAGAGTAGATCTGCTAGTAATAAATTCTCTTAATTTTCCTTCATCTGAGAATGTATTCTTTACTTCTGAAAGAGAGTTTCATTATATATCACATTCAGAGTTGATATCTCTTTCAACACTTGAAAAAAATATTGTTCCACTTTTGGCCTCCATATTTTCAGATGAAAAACCACTGTCATTTGAATGGATATTCCTTTATGGATAATGTGACATTTCTTTCTGATAGTTTTCAATTTTTTTTGTTTTTCTCTGCTTTTCAGAAGTTTAACTGTGCTGGGTCTTGGTGTAGATTTCTTTGGGTTTTTCCTATATGGGATTTGCTCAAGTTCTTGAAGCTATAGGTTTCAAATTTGCCAAATTTGGGGAGTTTTCAGTCATTATTTCTCTGAATACCTTTTCAGTTCCACATTCTCCCTCTTCTCCTTCAAAGATTTTGATGATACAAATGTCAGACCTTCTGTTATTTTCTCACAGAACTCTGAAGCTCTGCTTATTTTTTCCAATCTATTTTCTTGCTGTTGTTCAAACTGAGTCAAGTTTATTGGTCTGCCATCAAGTTGACTTGTTCTCTTCTCCATTATCTCTACTCTACTTACCAAGTCCATCCAGTGAGTTTCTACTTTAATGATTGTATTTTTCAGCTTTATAATTTCCATTTGATTCCTTTTTATAACTTCTTTTTCTTTACTCAATTTTTCTGTTTTTTTATTTCTTTCAATTTTTAATTGCTTGTTTAAGCATTTTTTAGAGAACCTTTAAAAAAACCTTGTGAAATAATTCCTGTATCTGATTCTTCCTGGAGTTGACTATTCTGAAGGAAAATTAATGATCCCAACTTCAAAACTTTTTGAAGTCAGTGGTTAACTGATTGAACCAAAACTGCAATAAGAACAAGCCAGTGTTTGCCTAGAGGTATACAGACTTGGCCTGACAAAGGAAAGAGCATACCTTTTCATGGGCGGAAAGTGAAAGTGACCTGGGTGCCCTGTAGTTTATGAAAGTGAAAGTGTTAGTTGCTCAGTCGTATCTGACTCTTCAACTCTTTGCAACCCCATGTACTGTAGCCTACCAGGCTCATCTGTCCATGGATTTCTCCAGGCAAGAATACTGGAGTTGGTTGCCATTTCCTTCTCCAGGGGATCTTCCTGAGCTAGGAGTTGAACCTGGGTCTCTCACATTGCAGGCAGATTCATTACCATCTGAGCCACTAAGGAAGCCCTTTCATGGGGTAAATATTATCTACTTTAGTCTTTTCTTTTGCCCACAGCTGAGTATACAGTAAAATGAAAATGAAAGAAAGAAAGGTGAAGAAATAGGAACATGTGACCTAAAATCAAGAAAAGAATTAATAATTAAGGAACAGACTACTGAAAACCCAGATGTTGGAATTAGCAGACAAGAACTTTAAACTAACTATGATAAATATGTTAATGTTAAAGGATCTAACAGAAATGGTAGACAATAGATGGGGAATATCAGGAGGAAAAAAAGAAACTCAGAAAGAATTGCATGGAAAGTCAAAAAAAGAAAAACTATTAAATGACACATTTACATAATGGGATAAAGAACAGAGTAGATGCAGAGAAGAAGGGATCAGTGAACTTAAAGACAAATCAATTGAATTTATCAGAAATAAAGTGAAGCACATTTATCTGAAATAAAAATAAAATGAAGAGAAAAAAAAAGTTGAAAAAATTGAACAGAGCATCTTAGAACTATAACATGTTAGCAAATTTTCTGGCACACATGTAGTTGTGGTTCCAGAAAGAGATGAGAGAGAATGCAGAAACAAAATATTTGAAGAGATAATGGCCAAGAATTTTACAAAGTGTATCAAAGAAATCAACCCACAAATCTAACATGCTCAACAAACCCCAAGCAGGATGACAAATTTAAAACAAAATGGTACCTAAGAATATCATATCAAATGCTAAATATCAGTGATAAATAGAAAATTTTAAAGTGCAGCCAAATTAAAAGCTCTCATTACATTCTGAGGAACAAAATTAGAAATGATGGCAGGCAACCTCAGAAATAATGGAAGCTGAATGCAGGGTGGAAAAGACCACTACAGCAGAATATGGTATCTAGATATTGACCCATACACTCATGGTCAATTGGTTTTTCACAAGGATGTCAAGGGAAATCAGAGGAGGGAATGGAGCTGATAAACCTATGTATCACTATGAAAGCAAGTGAACCTCAACCCCACCTTACTTCATAAGCAAAAATTAATTTGAGATGAATCATAGACATAGATGTGAAAACTAGAACTGTAGCTCTTCTAATTCTTTTTTTGTTTTTTTTTGGTTATGCCACACAGCTTGTGGGATCTTAGATCCCTGACCAGCTATTGAACCTGTGCCCTGGCAGGGAAAGCACTGAATCCTAATGATTAAACCACCAGGAAATTCCCTGTAGCTCTTCTAGAAGAAAATATTGAAATATTTTCAAGACTTTGGAGTACACTTGGATTTCTTAGCACATAAAAATCAGTAACCATAAATTATTAAATTAATAACTTTTAAAGTTTTGATTATAAAGTTTTGAAAATTAAGTTAGCCATAGATGGAGACAAAATATTCACATTTAAAGGGCTTATGTTTCAAATATGTAAAGAAGACAAATAAACCAACCTAAAATATGATAAAAGTCATGAGTAGTCACCTCATACACATACCAAATAGATTTACAAATGGTCAATAGCACAAGAAAAAGTATACAAAATCACCAGTCATCAGGAGAAAGCAAAAATTCAAACCATCTGAGATATCACTCATATATGTACAAGAATATCTGATAGGTACGATTGGCTAAAATAAAATATTTTGTTTTACCAAATATTAGCAAGTGTATGGAGCATCTGGAGCTGTCCTCTGTTGCTGGTGTTAAGTGTAAAATGGTACAGCCACTTTGAAAAACTTTTTTGTAGTTTCTTATAAGGTTAAAAATACACCCACCATGTGACCTAGCAATCTCACTCTGAAGAATTTATCTGAAAGAAATTATCCACAAAAAGTCTTGTGCAAAAATATTTAGAGCAGTCTGATTCTTAATAGTCTCAAAGTGGAAGCAACCCAAATGCCTACTAACAGGAGAATAAATGAATTGTAGCATATTAGTATAATGAAATACTACCCAGCAATAAAAAGGGATAAAGTACTTTATGACACAGCAACATGGATGTCAAAAACATTGTGTTCAGTAAAGGAAACTAGGTACAAAAGAGCACACACTAATGCTTCCATTCAGATGAAACTCAAGAATATGCGAAAGTAATATGTGTTTTAGAACTCCAAAAGTAGTTGTCTTTGGGGTGAGGGTGGGAATCGATGGAAATAAGGCATGAAGGAACTTCCTGGGCAATGGGAATGTTCTATCTCTTGATATCAGTGGTGACTATTTGTGTTTATTCAGCTGTCAAAGCCCCTAAAGATCTGTTCATTCTGTTGCATGTAAAGAAAAGAAAGAAAGTGAAGTCACTCAGTTGTGTCCGACTCTTTGTGACCCCATGGACTGTAGCCCACCAGGCTCCTCCGTCCATGGGATTTTCCAGGCAAGAATACTGGAGTGGGTTGTCATTTTCTTCTCCAGGGGATCTTCCTGACCCAGGGATAGAGCCCAGGTCTCCTGCACTGTAGGCAGACGCTTTACCATTTGAGCCACCAGGGAAGTCTTGTTGCATGTAAATTTTAAAAAGTGGTTTTTATTTAATTGAATTAAAATTTACATGCAACTTTTTAAAATTAAAAAAAAAAAAACCCTCACCAAGTATCTCCAGTGTCAGAGACACCTGGGTTCTAGGCCTCAGCTACACTATTTACTAGCAGTGTTACCTATGAGCAAGATATTTAACCTCTCTAAGTCTTAGTTTTCTCATCTCAAAATTAAGGATCAAGGTAATATCTACCCAAGAGGAATGGCTGAAGATCAGCATGGCTTAATACATATAAATCACTGAGCATAGTACCTGGCATGTAATAAATATTCATTAAGTGTTAGCCATTATTATTCTTGTCCTTTTTTCCCCCTCCCCTCTTTTTTCCACTTGAAGAAACTGAGAATGGTTAACTAATTTGCCCGGGGATACTGGTAGTATATTTCAGAGGTGGAAAATGAATCCATTTTCACTCCAGAGCAGCTCTGAAGGCAATTCTGCTACTGTTTCTAATGAATAAGTCCTATATCAAACTGTTTGGTAAGGACATGGAGAAACATAATTGATTGGTTGTTGATTGGTTAATTAATCCAACACAGAGACATGATAGGCAGTTAATCAATCTTGTAATACCAAACTGTACTGTAAGAAGAGTAATCTGACTGTATTGTATAGGATGAGCTTCCCTGGTGGCTCAGTGGTAAAGAATCCGCCTGCCAATTTAGGAGACCCAGGTTTAATCTCTGTGTTGAGAAGATACCCTGGAGAAGGAAAAGGCAACCCACTCCAGTATTCTTTCCTGGGAAATCCCATGAACAGAGAAGCCTCGCAGGCTACAGTCCATGGGGTCTCAAAAGAGTCGGACACGGCTGAGTGACTAAACAAACAACCTTGTATAGTATGGATTGGATCATACAAAAACTAGTTAGTTATAAGGCAGTTAGAATGGTCCTGAGAGTGTGGAACAAGCCTCAGCAAGGGGGTAACAATAGGAACAGAAAAGAAAGAATGGATTCAGATGATGGATAGGTAGATTTTAGATGATTTGACAACTGATTGAATGTTGGAGTTCAGGAAAGGATGGGACCAAAAATGACTCTGAGGGTGATGGCAGGGCCATTGGTAGGAATGTCAGGGGAAGGAATTAGTTGTGGGTTTGGGGGGCAGGAGAGCCAAGATAAGTTTCAGTAAATTGAATGTTAACAGCCAGTACTATACACCTAGAAGTACAGGGTCTGACAGATAATTGGTTGTGAACAGCTGCTTGAGAGAGGTAGGCTTAAGGCGGGCAGATTTGAGAGACACATGTTAGTTAATGTTTTCTGAGTAAGTAGAGCAAGAAAGAGGAATGAGAGCTGATAGAGGCCACATTTAAAGCATGAAGGAAAAAGAAGGCATGGAGCAGGGCAGCTGCTACTTCTGTGTAGGCCAGCAGTGCTATTGTCACTTGGCCAACTGGACATATATTTTATGCCATTTTCTTAATGCGGTTGCCTCTCTTTCTTTGTAGAATCAGATGTATGACAAAGCCTATTGCATTTCTTAAGCTCCGAGTGGGCTTAGTAAGACCTTATAGAAAACTGTGGCTCAGAAGTGAAATG
This sequence comes from Muntiacus reevesi, assembly GCF_963930625.1. Classification (NCBI taxonomy): domain Eukaryota; kingdom Metazoa; phylum Chordata; class Mammalia; order Artiodactyla; family Cervidae; genus Muntiacus; species Muntiacus reevesi. Next base: position 13,720,733 of record NC_089258.1, read on the forward strand.
ACATAGCTGGGGTCACAAGAGCTTGATGTGGTAGAAAGTCAAGCAAGGTGTTCATTTCTTTTTCATCATTGTTGTTGTTGATGCAATGGCATTTATTTGGGCACTCTTCTGAGTATATTGTAGGATAGAAAGGAATAGTATTCTCAAGGAGTTTATAGTTTTACCAAGGAAACAGAAGATGCATAAAACAGCAGAGTAAGCGTGCAGGCCGTTTAGATCACATACTAAAATGAGTCTAGTCAATGACGGTCACAATAGTAGAGTAAGGAGAAAGTCAACGACCTCAACCTGATTGCATGGATGAGTAGGATCTTCAACCTTTAAAAAAAAAAGAGTATAAAACGAGCATATGAGAGTATCAATCAAGATTTTAACAACCTACATATCAAATCCTGTTTTAACTTTTTCATTGATCATTTTACCATAGAGCCAATGAAATGAATGGCTTAGTAGCCAATCAGTCTTGTGCCGGTGGGAGGACAGACTGTCCAGAGGCAGTTATCCTCAGAAAAATAAACTCACTGAATGAATAGGCAGCATTCGTTCATTCATTCACCAGCCATTTACTGAATAGTAATTATGTACCAAGCACAGTACCAGCTATTAGAGATACAAACATGAGTAGCATAGACCAGTTGCTCTTAAGAAAACAATAATGCAGAAACAACTTTGTATGGTTCTTGGAAAGAAAAATGTAAAGTGGGTAATTGCTTTTAAAAATACAGTTCATAGAACATTTATAGAAATTAATCATGTCTGAGGACTTACTAAAAATGTCATTCTGTTCCTCAAAAGTGGAAATAAGACTGTGTCTGATCCCAATGCAATAAGATAATAAAGTTAAGAAATAATAAAAGAGAAATACCCCCTAAAATAAAACTCTTCTCTCTTAACCTTTGCATCAAAGAAGAAATTAAACCTAAACTGCAATGTATCTAGAAAAAACATAAATGAAAACACCACATAGTTCAATCTATATGGTGACATAGAATTGTTTTTAATGAAAAATTCATAGACCAACATCACTTTTTAAGAGGTTAGAAAACAACAATGAAATCAACCTAAGGAACACAGAAGAAATAGAGATCAAAGCAAACACGAGGTAATTAGAAAACATGAAAAAGAAAGCCAGAATTCATAATCCAAAAGTTGATGTTTTGCCAAAGCCAGTAGAACAGAGATAACTAAGGGCTAGCTTAATTAAGAGGGGAGAGGGAAGAACTTGCTAATACAGAAGATTAGAAACGAAAAATGGCAAACAACAACAGATGCAGAGGAAATTAAAAGAATCATAAATAGTCCTTTGTGAGCTTTTCAGCAAATAGTTTTGACAAGCTGGGTGAAATAAATGATTTTCTAAGAACATGTGAGTCACTGAAAATTAATACCAGAAGAACTATTATTAAACAACCAAATAAATAATACCCATGGAAGAAATTGAAAAAGTTATTGAAGAGTTTTCCCTGGAAAAACACCAGGCCCAGGAGGTTTTTATAGGTCAATTTGTTCAACACTTCAATAAACAGGCAAATCCTAACCATAAAAATAGTTTCATAGAAGGTAAGGTTTTCAGGTTATATTTATGAAGCCAACAAACTACTTGTACCACAACCTGATGAATTAGAGTAATAACATACTACAAACTACTCTTATTTGTGATATCAATGTAAAAATCATACAAAGATTATTAAAAATAATTCAGTAATATATAATACATCAAAAGCATGATAAACCCAAACCAAGTGAATTTTATATCAAAAGTATAAGAATGGTTCCATCTTTAAAAATGTATTAACATAGCTTAATATAGGTCAAAGATGTCAAAGCTCAATATTTGTAAAAAAAAAAAAAGGCAGTTAACATAATTTAACAATATTCCTAACAAATACTTTTAGAGAAAATAGAAAAAGATGAATATTTCTTTAACATTGTTTAAACTGGGTGTATGTATGTATATTTGTAATTGAAAGCTGGTATTATACTTGATAGTGAAACACAAGAACATTCTGTTTAAAGTGAAGATTAAAACAAGATAAGGTACTCACCATCACCATTCTTAGGTAACATAATTTGGATTCTAGGCCAGTGGTCAGTAAACTGCTGTGGGCCAAATGCCTGTTTTTGTAAATAAAGTTATATGGAACACAGAATTGCCCACTTACTTACATACTGTCTATGTCTGCTTTCATGCTGCAGTTGCAGAATTGAGTAGTTTTGGCAGAGGCTGTTTGTGATAAAGTTCATAATATTTACTATTTGGCCCTTTATAGAAAAAGTTTGCCCACCTCTGTTCTAATCAGTACAAATAGAGAAGGCAAAGAATAAAAGATACAGTTATTAAAAAGAGGAAGCAAAATTATCATTAGGGACAGAAGATACATCAGAAACCCAAGACAATCAATTGTATAGAAAACAGAAACAGTAGGAGAATTCAACAAGATGGATGGTTGCAAAATAAAGTTCTTTAAAAATTATGTTTTCTATTTTAGAGCCTCTTGATGAAGGTGAAAAAGAGAGTGAAAAAGCTGGCTTAAAACTCAACATTTAAAAAACTAGCATCATGCCATCTAGTCTCATCACTTCATGGCAAATAGATGGGGAAATGATGGAAACAGTGACAGATTTTATTTTGGGGGGGCTCCAAAATCACTGCAGATGGTGACTGCAGCCATGAAATTAAAAGATGCTTGCTCCTTGGAAGAAAAGCTATGATAAATATAGACAGCATATTAAAAAGCAGAGATTAAAAAATAAATCAATAAAAATAAATAAATAAATAAAAAGCAGAGATTACTTTGCCAACAAAGGTCTGTATAGTCAAAGCTATGGTTTTTCCAGTAGTCATTTATGGATGTGAGATTTGGACCATAAAGAAGGCTTAGCACCAAAGAATTGATGCTTTTGAACTGTGGTGTTGGTGAAGACTTTTGAGAGTCCCCTGGACTGCAAGGAGATCCAGCCAGTCAATCCTAAAGGAAATCAAACCTGAATATCCATTGGAAGGACTCTTGCTAAAGCTGAAACTCCAATACTTTGGCCATCTGATGCGAAAAGCCGACTCATTAGAAAAGACCTTGATGCTGGGAAAGATTGAAGGCAAGAGAAGGGGATGACAGAGGATGAAACGGTTGAATGGCATCACTAACTCAATGGATATGGGTTTGAGTAAGCTCCAGGATATGGTGAAGGACAGGGAAGCCGGATGTGCTGCAGTCCATGGAGTTGCAAAGAGTTGGACATGACTGAGCAACTGAACGATGATGACGGTTTTATGAATAGTATAAAAGGATAGTAGAAGAAGAGCCCCCATTTAGAAAAACACAGAAAAAAATATTTCTTGGGTTATACCTAATAAATATGTGTAGAAACAGGAAGAAAAACCTACACTTTCTTGAGAATTATAATGGAAGAAAGATGATAGGCTTATAAAAATATGTCTATTACTTATTTTACGTTAAGCTCTTACAAAAATGAAAAACCTCAAATACTTCATGAATTCAATGTGATGCCAATTAAAATATCAGTAAGAAATAGGTAGAATTAATGGGAGAGGGGTGACTTAAAATGATACTAAATAATACAGATACAGATAGATGCATATAAAAATATGTATAAAGACAGTGACTGAAGAACAGCGTAAAGATGTGTGTGTATGAGGGGCTTCCCTCATAGCTCAGTTGGTAAAGACTCTACCTGCAATGCAGGAGACCCCAGTTCAATTCCTGGGTTGGGAAGATCCCCTGGAGAAGGGATAGGCTATCCACTCCAGTATTCTTGGGCTTCCCTTGTGGCTCAGCTGGTAAAGACTCTCCCTGCCGGAGACCTGGGTTCGATCCTAGGTTGGGAAGATCCCTTGGAGAAGGGAAAGGCTACCCACTTCAGTATTCTGGCCTGGAGAATTCCATGGACTGTATAGTCCATGGGGTTGCAAAGAGTCAGACATAACCGAGCATCTTTCACTTCACTTCATACAAGGGTTAGTATATATATTAGCACCTATGTTCTGTCCACTCAGAGGACCTGAAAACAAAGAAACCCCAGCAGCAAAGATAACACCTGGCATCAAGATCTTAGTTTCTATGCATATGTGTGCTCAGTTGCTCAGTTGTGTCTGACCCTTTGCAGCCCCATGAACTTTGCAGCCCACCAGACCCTTCTGTTCATAGGATTTTTCAGGCAAGAATTCTGGAGTGGGCTGCCATTTCCTCCTGCAGGGGATCTTCCCAAGCCAGGGTTTCCTGCATCTCCTGCATTGGCAGGCCGATTCTTTACCACTGAGCTACATAGGAAACCCTCTGTTTTCCAATAAAAGGAATCTGAATTCCTAGGGGAAATGGCTGATCCTAGGACTAGGACAGGAATATACAATGTAAGCATAAGATAACCACGTTGTCAGAAAGTTAAGTCCTAAAAACAACAAAACTCCCTGACAATGATGTGGATACGTCAAAGGGATGCACAAGCCAAATGTTTCAAATGACCAAACCTGGAACCATTTGAGCATAAACTAACGCCATGTTAGATTAGAGTTTATACCGCTATCAGTAAGTGATTAAGTAAATAAATGGGCAAGAATAGACAACCCTGTTGTGCAGAATTCCAAATCCTCTATGTGAAGACCCTCTCTTAAGGAGATGGATCATAATGCCACACACCAGAAGTGTGGTCTGGGTGTGGTGACTTCCTCCTAAAGGGTTCAACATGGAAAGGGAGTAGAAGTAACTTTACTGTGGAGACATGGCAAACTCTGCTCGACCGCAGCCCCGTGGTCAAGGTCAGCATCAACAGTAGTAAGTCATGTTCATAGCATGTCCTTTGATGTTCTATGATGAGACTAGCCTTTTATGTCTATGGTCTTTCTCCCCCACACCTGTAACCCTTGTCTAACTATGAGAAAAGTGTAACACAAGCCCAAGTTGAAAGATGTTCTGTAAAATACCTGACTTAGTGAAAGTCCTCAAAACTTTCAAGTTCATCAAAAACAAGGCATGTCTTGAGAAACTGTCACAACGAAGAGGAAGCTAAGATGTGAAGACTAAATGTAATGTGGTTCTGGAAAAGATCTTGGGTCAGGAAAGGGATAGTAGGTCGAAACTAAGGAAATCTGAATAAACTGTGGACTTTATAATGCTGTAATTAATATTGGTTCATGATGTTACTAGTATGGTACCTTTTGACAAATGTATCACATTAACGTAAGACAACAATAGCAGAAAGTGGATGTGAGGTATACTATCTTAACAACTCTTCCCTAAATCTAAAACTATTCTAAAGTAAAAAATTTATTTAAACAAAGAATCAAAAGGTGAATGTAAAGTATGTTTTATAGACTGACCTCAATAAATTTCCCAGATCACAAACATATAAACACATATTTTAGAAAAGTGAAAGAAAAGAAACAAAGATACCAAAGGTCATTCAAAAAGTAAATGTGAGGATGAATGGGAAAAAATTAAGATCAATAAAGGGTTCTTGTTATATCAGTTATAAATGTTACAAAATATATTAGAATTATTTTTTACTGAGAAGGAACTAAACACTTGAAATGTGACAGAATGGAACAAATTCATTTAAGAAATAGACAAATTCATTTAAGATTTTTTTATATGATAAAGGTAGTATTACACATCAATGAGTAAAAGATGGATTGATTAATAAATGTTATTGAAATAGCTGATAAGCAATTTGGAAATTTAGCTGTGTATCATATTTCTTTCACAGAAATCCAGATCAAACATTGAATACTTAAAAAATCAAACCATAGTGGTAAGCAAACATGGATAAATTTATTTATGGTTTTAAAATGTGGGAAGCCTTTTACAGTCAGACAATAAAACCCCAAGCCATAAAGAGAAATAGCAATAAATATGTTCACATCAAAATTTTAAACTTCTTTATTGAAGAAATTCCACAAACAAGACCAAAAAATAAAACAAATGGAAGAGGGAAAATATTTACAACACGTGACAAATAAGGAGCTAAAATCATTTTTTTATAAAGTATTTTAACAATTAAAACAAAAATTCCCCCCCAAAATGAAAATATAATATAACCCAAAAGTGGGAAAATGAACTTGGCATTCTCATTTATTCTTTTGTGGGTGGAGAACTTTTTTGAGGGCAACTCGACAATATTTACCAAAGTTTGAAAAGCATATTCTCTTTAACTCAGCACTTGCACCACTGGTAATTTCACTAAAGCATAGGTGTGTAAATGGGCAAGAATGTTCACTTCAGCACTGTTGGTAAAAACAAAACTCTAGATTAATCATACTAAGTGTCAAGAAAATCAGACTAAGACAAATGTCATTTGGTACCACTTATATGTGGAATCTAAAAATAACACAAATGAAATTATTTACAAAACAAACAGACTCACAGACATAGAAAACAATTTATAGTTACCTAAGTGAAATGGTGGGGAGGAGGGATAAATTAGGAATTTGAGAATAAAATGTATATATTATTGTATATAAAATAGATAAACAACAAGAACCTACTGTATAGCACAGGGAACTATACTCAATATCTTGTAGTAACTCTTATGGGAAAATAATCTGAAAAAAAAGCGTATTAACTGAATCACTTTGTTGTACACCTAAAACCCAGGCCAGAATACTAGAGTGAGTAGCCGTTCCCTTCTTCAGGGGATCTTCCCAACCCAGGGATTGAACCCAGGTCTCCCACATTGCAGGCGGATTCTTTACCTGCTGAGCCACCAGGAAAGTCCCCTAGAACTAACACAGCTTTGTAAATCAAACACGTGTCCATCGTTCCAAGTCTCTTCAGCCATGTCCGACTCTGTGTTACTTACCCGGTTCCTGTCCATGGGATTCTCTAAGCAAGAATACTGGAGTGGATTGCCATGCCCTTTTCCAGATGACCTTCCCGACCCAGGGATTGAACCCGCGTCTCTTACGTCTTCTGCATTGGCAGGCAGGTTCTTTACCCACTAGTGCCACCTGGGAAGCCCAAATCAAATATACTTCAATAAAAAAAAAAACTAAATAATTTTTTTAAAACTCTAGATATCACCTGTGTCCATTAGCAGGGCCAGGATAGATGCACTCTGCCGCACCATTCAGTGAATATTTTTATAAGCAGTGAGATGGAACTTCATGTGGGACAAGCTCCAAGATGCAGCGTCCATCTCGCATTTCCCTTATATACCTGGAAATATTTTCTGAAAGGATTCATAATCAACATTGACAGTGATGCTGTTAATCTGTGTTGCCTTTTATTCCCCAGCAAATACATAGATCCAGTTGAACTTTTTGAAATACTGAACATAGTTCATGTATTCCCATGAATTTAGAGAATGTGAAGGGATCATGGAAACCTGGGTTAGGAACCACTATTATAATATGAAGAGCACTGGACGGGGAGTTAGGGCACGGATGGCAATGCTATCTACTGGCTGCCAACAGTTTGCTTGCTGTGGGACTTTAGCAAGTTCCTTACCCTTTTTGAGCCGAGTTTTCTTCTGTGTAAAATGAAATGATTGCTGGTGCCAAAAGATCCTTCTAGCTATCAAATTCTGTTTTTGAACATTACACTCTGTAAACTTTCAATGCCACCGAAGCGATTGTGACGACCACCTCAGACACCTAACGTAAACATTGTTCTTCAAATTGCATTCCCATGATCCAAAACAAAGTTATCCCCAGGTCCTGATGATGTGATATTGAGAGCTGGTGGTTCTTCATCCCTCAGGGTGGTGAGTGCAGACCCACTTTTTCTAACCTTTTCTGAGCCTTTCCTGTGCTTCCTGTCTCCCAGGGGAATTCTCTTGCATTTTCATCTTCTTCCTTATTGCTCCAGCCTCACATTGTGTTAGGAAAGTGTTCTATGGTACTCATGTAAAAGATATTATGGGAAACAAGTTATCATCTCTGGAATAGTAGTTAGTACTAATAACTCTTTGAAACAGTTTTCTCTGCATATCTGTATCTTAGTCAACTTTCAGGTTTCCCCTGATTGAGGAGAGGTGGGGAGTGTAGATAATTCAAATGTCATCTATATTTGTCTTTAGACATGTTTTTTATTCTTAGCTTTGAATTCTGGTTATGTCTGAGGTTCCAGGAACTGACTTGAAACAAAATCACGACTCTTTGCAGTGAGGATACATCTGACTCATGAGTGAAGTGGGACATTTTCCAGATGCTCCATTTTTTAGACCTTGTTCAAGTCTTTCCTCTAATAACTTCATGCTTTGATTAACCCACTTTCTCTCAGATTTTGGCAAAACTGACCTTTCCTGTATTTCCTCATATCAGAAGATAGCTACCATTCTATTTCTAATGGATGCACAGTTGTTAAATAACATGAAACATCACTTCAGTCAGTGGTTAGGTGAGAGTCATTATCAAAACAATTAAGTATTAATGGAATGTGGTACTCAGTGTCAATAGACAGGAAGTCAAAATTTCATAATCTTCCCTGACTTTTGTGGAGTTGATATATTTGTGGCACCTTCCATCTTTTACTGGGGAAGACAAAGAACAGAGTTCAGATTTGCTCAGATTACAAAAGAATTGATTGCCTCCTCCTCTGTGCCCCATGCCCCTCAATACATTCTTTCATTGTAGCAATTTTAATAATCTAACCTAGTGTTAGGCAATATGCTATAGCACTGTGTGCTGTTCTTAGTCACTCGGTTGTGTCTGACTCTTTGCGACCCCATGGACTACCAGGCTCCTACCGGGCTCCTCTGTCCATGGGGATTCTCCAGGCAAGAATACTGGAGTGGGTTGCCATTCTCTCCTCCAGGGGATTTTCCCAACCCAGGGATCGAACCCAGGTCTCCTGCACTGCAGGAAGATTCTTTACCGTCTGAGCCACCAGAGAAGCCCTACTATAGTGCAGTCCATGTTTGTCTTTAAAAATGAGATGTAACTGACATGCAACATTATATTAGTTTCAGGTGTACAACATAATGAACCTATATGTGTATTTAGTAAATTGTGAAATGATCAATGTAGTAAGCCTAATTAACTTCTATCATCATACATAATCATGCATTTTTTTTCCTGTGTGGAGAACTTTTAAGATTTACTTTCACAGCAACTTTCAAGTAGACAGTACAGTATTATTAACTTTAGTCACCATGCTTTATATTTCATTCCCAGGACTTATGTATTTTATAACTGGAAGTTTGTACCTTTTGATCCCCGTCACCCATTTTTGCCTACCCACTACCCCCTGCCTCTGGCAGTGACCAATTTGTTCTCTGTATCTGTGAGTTTGGGGGTTTTTTAGAGGCTATATATAAGTGAGATCATAAAATATTTATCTTTGTCTGAGCTAATTTCACTTAGCATGATGGCCTGAAGGTCCATTCATGTTGTTGTAAATGACAGAATTTCTGTCTTTTTAAGGCTGACTAATATTCCATTGTGTGTATATATATATGTGTGTGTGTGTGTGTGTGTGTGTATGTACAAAGAACAGATATACATATATATGTACATATATACAGATGTACATATATATGTACATATATATATACGCCACATTTTCTTCATCCATCACTTAAGTTATTTCTGTGTCTTGGCTATTATAAATAATGCTGTAAGTGAACATGGGAAAACAGATATCTTTTTGAGTTAGTGTTTTCATTTCCTTAGGATAAATACCTAGAAGTGGAATTGCTAGAATTTTTGAGGAACCTGCATGTTTTTCATAGTGGATGCACCAATTTACATAATTTATGTACATTACAAATTTACGTTCCCTCTAACAGTGCACACTGTTTTCTTTTCTTTTCTTTTTTTTTTGCTACATTCTCACCAACACTTGTTATTTCTTGTCTTCTTTATAACAGCCATACTGACAGGTGTGAGGTGATACCTTATGGTTTTGATTTGCATTTCCCTGATGATTAGTGATGTTGAGCACCTTTTCATATACCTGTTGGCCATCTGTATGTCTTACTTGGAAGAATGTCTAATCAGATACTTTAGCCATTTTCAGTCAGATTTTTTAAATCCTCTGGGTTTTATTTGTTTTTTGGTTTTTTTTTTTTTTTTTTTTTTGCTATTGGGTTGTATGAGCATGCTATGTATTTTAGATATTAACCCCTTATAAAAAATATGATTTGTAAATGTGTTTTCTTGTTCAGTAGGTTTCCTTTCATTTTGTGAATGATTCCTCTGTTGTGCAGAAGCTTTTAGTTTGATACAGTTCCGCTTGTTTATTTTTCATTTTGTTGTGTTTGCTCTTGGTGTCAAATCCAGAAAATTATCACTGAGACTGATGTTAAAGAGCTTACTGCCTATGTTTTCTTCTAGGAGTTTTATGCTTTCAGATCTTACATTCAAGTCTTTAACCCATTTTGAGTTAACTTTTGTGTACAATGTAAGATATTGGCCCAATTTTATTCTTTTGGAGGTAGCCGTTCAGTTTCCTTAACAACATTTATTGAAGAGACCATCATTTCCCCATTGTATATTCTTGGTTCCTTTGTTGTGAATTAATTGACCATATATGCCAGGCTTTCTATGATGTTTCCATTGATGTATGTGTTTGTTTTTATGTCAGTACCATACTGTTCTGATTACTATAGCTTTGTGGCATAGGTTGAAATTAGGACACTTGATGCCTCCAGCTTTGTTCTTCCTCTCAAAATTGCTTTGGCTATTCAGTGTCTTTTGTGTTTTCATACAAATTTTAAGATTGTTTGTTATATTTTTGTGGAGAATGCTATTGGAACTTTGGTGGGGATTACATTGAATCTGTAGATCACTTTGGGTAATGTGAATCTTTTAACGGTATTAATTCTACCAATCCATGAGCATGAAATATCTTTCCATTTATTCGTGTCTTTTTCAATATCAGTGTCTTATAGTTTTCCATGTAGAGATCTTTCATTTCTGTGATTAAATTTATTCCTATATGTTTTTTATGCAGTCATAAATTCTGCATTTCTTAATTTTTCTTCCTGATAAGTCATTATTAGTATATAGAAATGCAGTGCTTTTTTGTATATTGATTTTGTATCCTGAAAACTTACTGATTCATTTATTAGTTCTAACTCTTATTTGTCAGAGTCTTTAGGGCTTTTGGCGGGGCTTCCCTGGTGGCTAAGATGGTAAAGCATCTGCCTACAATTCAGAAGACCCTGGTTTGATCCCTGGGTTGGGAGGATCCCCTGGAAAAGGAAATGGCAACTCATTCCAGTATTCTTGCCTGGAAAATCCTGTGGACCGAGGAGCCTGGTAGGCTACAGTCCAAGGGGTCGCAAAGAGTTTGACACTACTGAGCAATTTCACTTTCACTTTAGGGTTTTTTTTAACATCTAATATCATGTCAGCTGCAAATAGTGACAGTTTTACTCCTTCCTTTCTAATTAGATCACTTTTCATTCTTTTTTCTTGCCTAATTGCTTCAGCTAGGAACTCCAATTCTGTGTTAATAAAAGTGGTAATAATGGGTATCCTTGTCTTTTTCCTGATCTTAGAAGAAAAGTTTTCAGTAAAGTATGATGTTAGCTCTGGGCTTGTCATATATGAACTTTTTTATGTTGAGGGAATAGTGAATGTTTCAAATGCCAAGACAGGCCCTGAATGTATTCATCCTTAGTCCCCATCCATTTGGCCCAGTGCTCTACCTACGGTTGATGTTCACCTGGTGTTCAGTGTGGGGTTTGTCTCCTGAATGTGGGATTAAACTTGAGTTCTCAGGACTCTCCACTGCTGCTCAGTGTCCTGCATACCTTTTGCCATCCACAAGAGGAAAAAACAAAAGAAAAACTCGATTCTTCAGTTACTTTCACTTACAGTGCATACGCTTCTGAAAATTTAACATGCATTTGAATCAACTGAGGATCTTGTTAAAATGCAAATTCTGACTTGGCAGTTCTGAAATGGGACCAAGAGTCTTAATTTCTAATAAATTAGCTCCCAGGAGATGCCCATGGCCCTGGTCCTAGACCACACTTTGAGTATCAAGAACTCAGAGTTGACTTACGTGTGCTATTAACTGAGTGTTTATGAAGGAGAGACACATTTTAGTTTTCCAGGGAATGTGTCGCTTAATATTTCTCACACACACATATATAGAAAGAGGTGAAGAAGAATTAATAGGGTTCAGTATGAATGATGTTCAGAAGGTGAGAAAGGAAAATAATGGAGCAGGCTGGATCTTGCTTTGTGTGCTGTGTGGATCAGCAAACAGATCCAGAGCATGGGCAGAGTGAGTAGGGTCCACTACTAAAATATAGGTTACTGTGAGGGTGAAACCCAGCATCTGCTTATTGTCTCCCCTAATAGCACACCTCCACTTAGGACTAGAAATGTAGGAATATATTGTATCAAAAGGAAATGACAAGGAATGGCATTTTAGACAGGCAGGTAGCAATATCCCAGTGGGGAATTTACCAAGATATCAGCAGTATGATTTAGATGACTTATCTTCTACAAAAGTATGTTTATATACCTCTTTTACCACAATTTTGGTACATTTTCTGGCCCTTAGTTTCCTAGAGTTTTCTTAGATAGGAATATATTTTGTGTGTATGGCATTTAAAGAAGAAAATTGGAAGCTCATTTTCTATAATTCTTTGCATTTCAGTTTCCTTGAAGTAGCTCTGCTTGTTGTTTCTGTTTTAAAGGTTGCAACAAGGCAGCAGCAGCCGCCTCTCCCCCAGCCCACTCCCCTCCATACAAGGGGAAATAGAAGCACATGAATGTCCAGTGGTACACAGCAGATATCCTCTTCACTCTCTCTTTATGTCAACTGAAAGTTGTAGATACATGGCAATCCACGCTAGATGCATGTTTAAAAATGTCATTAAACACTTCTGATTGCCATTTGACCCATTTGACTACACACCATAGCTACTCAACTTAAGCTTCTTTTTGTCCAAATGCTGAACCTTCAGTTGCACTACCAGCACATCTAGCTGAATTAATGTCTCCAAAAGTAAAGGAAGTGAGACCAAATGATCGGAGGAAAGCGTGGCCAAGACATTCACGTGTCAGAAATGTACGTGGCGTTGGAAATCCTGATAGCTTCCCTGCGCAGCGTTTGCTCATTTTAGAGACGGGACTGGGACCCAGAGAGGTGGGGCGCTTGGCCTGAAGCCACACTCAAGCCAGGATTTGAACTCAAGTACGTTTGGCCTCAAAGCCTGTGCCAGACCCACTAGGTCTCCGACCGTGTACTGTGAATCCTCTAGGGCAGGGGCCCCAGACCCCGGACCACGGAGTGGTACCCGTCCAGGGCCTGTTAGGAACTGGGCTACACCACAGGGGGTGAGCGGCCCATGAGCGAGTGAGCGTCACTGGCCACTCCCCATCGCTCACATTACTGCCTGAACCAACCCTACCCCCCAATCTGTGAAAAACTGTCTTCCATGAAACCGGTCCTTGGTGCCAAAAATGTTGGGGACCACTGCTCTAGGGCATTCTGTTCCATTGGAAGCTTTTTTTTTTTTAATCACAGTGAATCATTATTCAGAGGCTTCTCTCTCTGACACTCAGGTAGAGACTGTGCCTTAGCATCACCCACCCTCTTGTTTCCTTCAGGCTTTTTAAAAGTCTACAGTAATGTAGAACGTGATAATCTCATTCCACATTAAAATATCCTTTTTATCGTGAGCAACAGCAAAAATCAGGAAGATCTTCTCATTACACACTTCCTGGTAAATGTATACCTTTAAGAATTTCATTTTGTGTGAAAAAGTCAGAATCTGATTAACACAGCAGTTTACCGATGTTACATTTGGAGACCACACAAAAAATATTTCATTTTGTTCTGATTGATATTGTTGGACTGAGTTTTAGTTTCTTTTCTCAGCTACCTGAAATCCATATATTTGGGTTATACCATCATCATTTGTTAGAGATAGGTGTCTTCATAGAATTTCTAGTAGTTTGGGAGAAGTTGAATGTTCCAGAATCATAGCACGTATTTCTGCCGCACTATTAGCATTCCAGCTAAGGGGAGTTTATTGTTCCAGTTTTTGTCATTATAATGCAGTCCTGTTTAATGTTGCATGATCCGTGGGTTGCCATAAACTTGGTACAAATTGGAGTGCTGATATAACATGAAATGAAGAGCCTTGTCTGAATGTTGCTTTTGTTTTGCATTTAACAAATTAGTATGTTGACATTTGTCACTGATGGATTTCATTATTTGCTGAAAGGGTTTTAGGAGGTTTGACAGCATGAATGGTTTGTCCTACAGACTTTTGAGAATTGATAAAAGCATCTTTGTTCTTTGTACAAAGGCACAACAGATATCTTATTGATGGACACACAAAAAGGCATGGCTTGTGTAGCTGCAACATAAAATAAACCAAGAAAATAATTTTTGAGTTGCTACTTATGCTTTTATGTGACTTCTTCCTCTCTTTCTTTTTTCCCTGATCAAAGAATGTGTTTCATTCATCTCAATAACATGCTCAAGAGCAATCAGTGATCTTTTAAGAAACTTAAAATATTGGTTCCTTTATACTCCATTTGCATATTGTTTAAGAAAGGTAGTTTAAAGCATTATAAAAGCAGTTATTGTGTAAGGATTGCATTAAATAACTCTTCTGAATCCCCAGATAACAAAGGGGTAACATGGAGGAGTCAGAAATGACGAGTTGCATATAGAAAAGGAAAAAAGATAAAATTTTATTTAAAATTCTAGTTTAATTAAAACAGTAAAAATACATGTTGTTTTGTCACTTCTTTTCTGTAGTCTTTAGGAGAACAACCTTGTCATCCAAACATACCATCCCTGTACATACCATTGAGCTTGTTAGAAAGCTGTTCACCTCACACTTTTGCCTCAATGCTATTAAAACCTATTGTAAAATATACCCCCCCCCCCACACACACACACTCTCTCTCTTTCTTTGAGTAAAAGCCATGATAGAAAGCTACGAACAATGAATGAAATTTATCAATGATCAGATAATAATACCCATCACTAACAACTGCCAACACTCAGACTAAAGCAGTCAGTGTGTGGAACCATCCATCACCCCTGTCATATCAGCCGGGAGTGGGGAGCACAGCCTTGTATGTGGGGGCAGGGGGCTGCAAAGGCCGTTAGTGAGCAAAATATAAACCAGGGTGGTAGGATCCAAATATGACCCGAAGTTTCTAGGTGAAAACACAGGAACTAAGAGAGGAAGAGAAGTGCATGACTCAGTAAAGTAGTAAGGAATCTCCTTTTCTGCATGTCCCCCCGCCCATAGTTAGACTGTGATCTCCATGAGACCCCATCCTGTCCCTTCTGTTCGTGGATGTATCCCAAACACCCAGCACAGGGCCTGGCAGCTAGTTGGCTCTCGGTAAATATTTGCTGAATGAATGACTGGTTCAGCATCACTGTCTGCCTTCTGACTGTCTTCTCTGTCCCGTTTGTCCCATCTAGTCTTGGACCAAGAGCTTCTGTTCTTGGAATGAAATTACTTTGTGAATCAGGAACCAAAGCTGGTCCCACTGCGCCTGTGTTAGAAGTGGTATTAGAAGAGCCGGCTTCAGTTCCTGCTCTGTCACATACAAGCTTGCTATTTGAGGGCAGTCTTTTCCACATTCTGAGCTTCCATTGCCTCACCCGAAGGGGAAAAAATCCACAAGCATCACAAAGCTGTCAAGATTCAATTAAAGAGAGAAAGAAAAGGTGGAAGTGAAAGGTTTTTAAAAACTATAAGTGTATTATTATTCACTGTATTAATTGAGGGATTTTTCTTCTAAGAGGTCACCGATGAAAGAGTTAATTTACAAAGGACAATAATAATAAATAATATAATCAATGATATATGCATAACAAATAATAACCAACTTAATGGTATTTTAATACTTTGGCCACTTGATGCAAAGAGCTGACTCATTTGAAAGAATGCATTTGAATCAGTTCTAATGAGATGGACGAAACTGGAGCCCATTATACAGAGTGAAGTAAGCCAGAAAGATAAAGAACATTACAGCATACATGGAATTTAGAAAGATGGTAATGATAACCCTATATGCAAAACAGAAAAAGAGACACAAAAGTACAGAACAGACTTTTGAACTCTGTGGGACAAGGTGAGGGTGGGGTGTTTCAAAAGAACAGCATGTATATTATCTATGGTGAAACAGATCAATAGCCCAGGTGAGATGCATGAGACGAGTGCTCGGGCCTGGTGCACTGGGAGGACCCAGAGGAGTCGGGTGGAGAGGGAGGTGGGAGGGGTGATCGGGATGGGGAATACGTGTAACTCTATGGCTGATTCGTGTCAATGTATGACAAAACCCACTGAAATGTTGTGAAGTAATTGGCCTCCAACTAATAAAATAAAATTAAAAAAAAAAAAAGAAAAGACCCTGATGCTGGGAAAGATTGAGGGCAGGAGGAGAAGGGGCCGACAGAGGATGTGAAGGTTGGATGGCATCACCGACTCAATAGGTGTGGGTTTGGGTGGACTCTGGGAGTTGGTGATAGACAGGGAAGCCTGGCAGTGCTGCGGTTCATGGGGTCGCGAAGAGTCGGACACGACTGAGCGACTGGACTGAACTGAACTGAGTACCAGGGCTTACTGGTCTCCCAAGGCACAGGGCAGACGGAAGCCCGCAGCCGCACGTGCAGCACGTGGACAGCCCTGCTCTCTGACTTCCGCGCGCTGCGGCTCAGCTGTCCCCCAGCGGTCACCTCGGGCCCTTCCTGTGAGGGGGAAGCTGAAGACCCGAGAGACCCAGGGGTTGGTCCCAGGCCCTGTGCAGCGGGGCTCTCCACAGCCGCAGGGTGCGGGGTCCCCTGCAAAGTGAGCTCAGCTCCGCACATCAGGTTGTTTTCTGGAAAGAAAAGCCTAAGAGGGAGGGGTCTGCCTGGGTGTGTGACCCTTACACATACCCACATCCCCTCCAGAGGCCCTAGGGCTCCATGGGTCAGGACGAGTCTCCCTCAGCCGCCCGTGAACTCGTACTGAAGCCGCCCCTCTGTAAACCAAAGACAAGGCAGTTTCTCCCCCGAGCAGATGGGACGGTGAGGACTGCTGGCTCTGTGATGGCAGCGTGGTGTGGAGATCCTGGGGTCGAGGTTCAGGCTGCAGTCTGCCCCGAGCCTCAGTTTCCCTGTCTGCTGTCAGAAAGTAGAGGCTGTGTCAAATGACCATTGAGTGCCCAAGACTCTTTGAACCCCAGGCTTCTTCCTTTCCAACTTATGGAAATTATTTTCCCCACTTTTCCTGAGAGGGGAAGTGTAAGACCCCGGGCTGTCTGTGACAACTGCCAAAGCGGCTGTTTTTTTAATGGAAAGTCAGCTTCCTTCTGAGGTTGCTTAACATAGCAGAAGGTTCTGGAGAACAGAGAAGCCCAATGTTTTCCTTTAGCTTCTTGACGTCATTTGCCTGTGGGTGGGTTCCTGTCCGCCGCCTCTCCAACCACACCAAATTTTATTGCACAGATTTAAAAAACACACCTCGGCGTGGCAGGCCACCTAAAGAAGCAACGGGGTCCAGAAGCCCCGCCGCTAAGCTGCGGCTGAGAGAGGTAGTTTCGGGCCAGCCTGGACTATGCCAGGATCCCATCTTGAGGAGTAAATTAGCCATCCTCCCCCTCCCGGCCTCCAGCCAATAAAAGCGGCATGTTCACTTTACACTATCTCATGGGGGATTTGAAGAATCAATTCTAAACCCAGACTTGAAAGCACTTAGCAGGAGCATGTTGCAGGGGAGGGGAGACACTTCCATTTGTGGCGTGTTTATTGTCTGCCGGGTACTAGGGTGGGCACTTGACTTTCATTCTTTAACTGAGCTGTATAATGATCAGACACAAAACTGTCAAACAGTTGGTTTTCAGGTCACTAAGAACCCAAAGCTTATCAAGAAGATGGTGGACAAGCAGAGGGAGAGAAGGGGAAACCAGACCTACTGTAGGCCCCTGGGGAGCTGAATGTCTCTAACATTCTTAACACCATCCACGCACAGTTTAAAAATCCAACTATGTCCATTTGCAGTGCACAAATAGGAGGCATTAGAAAGATATCTATTCACACAAATATTTTACCCTCTTGGTGTTTGCAAATGTCAGAGAGTTCAGCTGAGTGATTGCAAATCTAGCTGCTGATAAATAACAGAGATGTTCATCTTACTCCAATATTTTCCTTTCTGAGTTAAAAATTATTTTGCAACCCTCCTAGTATGTGTTTAGATGATTGGTCTTCTAATGTGTGCTAGGTGGGGAATTCAGGAGACCTGAACTTGGTCGCCAAAATAAGCAACACTGCCCATGACATTATGGAATAAAAACACGCTCTCGTCTTGGTCAAGCCTGCTCTGAGGCTTCCATCGCTTAGTACTGTGAGCAGTGTTCACAGTGAGGTGCATGTGTGGAAACCATGCCACACGAAAACTGTGACTCAAGTCTGTTCTCAGAAGCACTGAGGTAATGGCTATTAATATTTTATTTCATACATTATAGTGTTTGCAGGAGCAAACACTGTAGTTAAGGTTACATGCATTGACGCTCCAGCATAGGCTGGTTTTTCTTCTTTAGGCCAGGCTTTCATTTCACAGATGGGCTCAACCCAACGGTGAATTTTCAGAGCCTTAAAAAAAGAAAAAGAAAGAAAAATTGAACACAACTAGGTAAATCATTATAGTTATACAACTGTAAGAAATATGTCCCTGGTTAGACTTAGAAAATAGTGGGAAATGAATTCTTTCTCTTGTTTGTTGTTATTCTCCTCTCAAGTGAAAGAGGTGGACAGCAAACTGACATGGTACCCTGTTTGGTTGAAACTTTCCTTAAAGGTCGTCCTCTGTAAGCAGAAGAAAAGGCCAAACGTTGCCTGAGAAGACATTCAGTAAGAAGCCACCAGTTCGCGGTGTCATACCATCTCAGAAGCCTGTTGTGGACGTGGCTGGCGAGGGTGGCACACTCACTCCTGCGCTCCGTCGCCATGAGCTTCTAACCCTGAGTGACTCACCAGTTTCAGGCCAAGGATCTCCTTTGGTTCTGCTCTGACTGGGATTGTGTGAAACAGTTTTGAATACACTGTCTGGCAGACTCAGGTCTGATGTGACTCAGCTGTGGCACAGAGGCAGCCCCCACCGTGTGGCTCTCTGGGTCTCTGTTCCCCCCCGTGTTGGATGGGAGGTACCTCTTGCATTGAGCGTGCAGACGTTCCTGAGCATGGCTCACACCTTCTCCACCATCGCTCACCCCCGGTGAGCCTGATTCTGCCTCGGCCTTTGAGTCTCTGTGTCCCTGCCCCAGGAGCGCTCTTCTTCCCACCCCACTCCTAATTCCTTCTGGACTAATTCCTTCCTCTTGCTTGTACTCCCTATATGCCCACCTTTTCTCCTCATCTCCAGCCCTCTGTCAAAATGAACTCACTCTGTCTCCTGGAGCCTTCCCGGCAGTTGGAACTGAGTATGGTACACATGGTCACCTTAGGGCTGGCGGCTCTGAAGCGGTGTTCTTTCTCCAGTGGGCCCAGATTAATGGCAATATTTAATCCTCTGGGGCTGACTGAGGCACCTGTGGAAGGCTGGCCGAATGAAATCACACTGTCTAATCGGAACTCCAGCTTCGCTGCAGTGATGTCCCAGCCTGTTCGCCCTGGGGTGCAGATGCAGAAGGGGGTCTTGAGTGGCCCTGTAGCACGTGGCACATCAGCTGCAGATCCACGCAGATCCACCCAGCCTCCCTCAAGTCTTGCGGGCCACCGCTGCTCCAGTTTCCTCTTCTCCTGTGGACTTGAAGATGTACTCCTCCCTAAGGCACCTGGCTTCACACTGAGCAGGCAAAGGAGTGAGGTGGCAGTGATCTGGGGCAGTGACCAGGGGCCAGCTGTTTCTGAGGACATCACAGTGTCGTTGCCTGTGACCTGTCATCTATACTTTTCCACAGTGTGATGCAGTAATGTTTCTAATTCTTTTGTTTGAAAAGTATGGGAATTTCCTTAGGTCTTACCATTTCTGCAGAAAAGGGTCTTGAGTGATGGAAGGGCAGTCTATAGGATGAGCCATGTGAAACTGCTCATTTGGGAAGGCTGTAAATGTCAAGTATCAGCAATCTCATACAGTTCATCCTAGAAGCTGAAAAGATGAAGGAGGGTCAAGGCCTTGTCCTGATGTTATATTGGCCTAGAATATTATATTACAGAAGAGCATCAGTCTTCTATATCAAAGAATATTATTGTAGATACTGTTGTTGCTGCTACTACTTGAAGTCACTTTAGCAACAATTGTTAGAGACAGAGGGAACACTGAGTCATCCTCTGGGAGCCATGAGCCTTGCCCCTGGCCCCTGGTCTCCTGCCTTTGAACTAGTTATTTTAAAATTGCTCTCTTGCCACTCCCATGGTTGTCTCATTTGAGCCAATGTGGTTAGTTTCAGAGATAAGGGATGTTGGGTGATCAGTGGCCTCCGATGATATAGCTGCTGTAGTTTCATTTTCACAATGTCATGGCAATGAAAGAGCCATTTGCTAATATAAGGGGCGGGATCCATTGCTGAGTGGTGTTCACGTCCACGCTGTCACTGCCTCACCCTGATTTCTCAGAGCAGCCGCTGGCTCGGTGTCGTAGCTGAATGATGTCATTTCAGTATAACGTAATTTTCCAGCTGGCCAGGATGGAAAAGGGGTTTATTATTGTGTCGTGTTTTCCACCATGTCTGAAAGAAAATGAAGCAGACGCGGATATATGACAGTATCAGTTCTGTTTTCACAGGTGTGTCTGAAGGATACAATGCACCTTTTACTTGCAATAGAAATGTGACTCTATGGTGAAAGCAAATTAAAAAACAAATACCCTTTTCCTCAAAAGATTTAAAATATATATATAATTAGTTTGGGGAACTGGCCTGGAATACATTCATCTGGAAAGATGAGAGGCAGAAGGCCTAGTCTCCATCTCATTTCTGCCCCTACTGACAAGACTCTGGCTTAATCTTTGCCTTGATTCTCCAAGGAGAAAATGGAGACCTCCTAAGATATTTGTTTGTGTGTGTGTTTTTTTAGCTTTTCACTGAAGTACAATACATGCAGAAAAGTATACATCTTAAGTGTACCGCTCATTGAAAGTTCACAAACTGAACACACCTCCGTAACAAGCACTCTGATCAAGAAACAGAATTTGACCAGTGCCCCAGAAGACCTCTATGTCTTCCCCCTTCCAGTCACCTCCCACCTGACACACACCAGGACCAGTGTCCTGACTTCTAATAGCATAGATTTTTGCCAGTGAGACCCAGTCAGACTTCTGACTCAGAGGACTGTAAAATGATAAATTTGTGCTCCTTTAAGCCCCTAAGTTTGTGGTTATTTGTTACAGCAGCCAGAGAAAGCTGATACAGTGACGGTAGATGGGAGAGTCCCAAGTCAAAGCCAGGGCTCTGTCTCCAAACCCTAAGTTCTTAAAAACCACCACCAGGTATAGTATTGCCTTTAGCTTTAGTAGAGTTTTGGCCCTCTGTGGAGGATCAGAAGGTAAATAAAAGTCAAATTTTTGCCAGCATCAAGTGAAGTTGGGAAATAGGTGGAATGTGTCTTTGAAGTATGCAACTTGCCCACTATCCACATGTTCAGAATGCCTCCTGTCTAGAAAAATGTGATATGGTATGTTACTAACACTTCAGTGTGAATTAATTTATTATATTATCCTTTCCCAAAATATTTGCTAGAGAAGGAAATGACAACCCACTCCAGTATTCTTGCCTGAAAAATTCCATGGACAGAGGAGCATGGCGAGCTACAGTCCATAGGGTCACCAAAGAATCAGACATGACTTAGGGACTAAACAACAACAAAAGTATTTGCATTCTAGAAGTCCCAAGGAATGACTCTCTAATACTGATGAGAAAGAGGGCTCCACTGGGGTACTGCAGCTGACCCTGTGGGTTGGTGAACCCAATACCCCATAAGCAATCCCCTTCCTGCTGTCTACCTCTACCAGAGAATCAGAAAAAAACAAAGATCTGCTTACCCATGCTGCCCTGTAACTTGGGTTACTGATGAGTGGAAATATGCTGTGGGCTTTCTAGGAAAGATTCTGATGAAAGGAATAGATGTCGCTGGCACAGCTGCCCTCCTCTGCACCTCCCCGTCCCCTTTTCCCTCTTGTGAACATGCAAGTGATGCCTGTAGCTGTGGTGGCCACCTTGTGACCATGAGGGGGCAAGCATGAAGATAAAAGTGAACATGGTAAGGGTGGCAGAGTGTGGCTGTTGTTTTTCAGTTGCTCAGCTACGTCCGATTCTTTGTGACCCCATGAATGGCAGCAGGCCAGTCTTCCCTGTCCTTCACTATCTCCCTGAGTTCGCTCAAACTCTTGTCCATTGAGTCTGTGATGCCATTCAACCATCTCATCTTCTGCTGCTCCCCTTCTCCTTTGCCTTCAGTCTTTCCCAGCATCAGAGTCTTTTCCAATGAGTCAGTTTTCTGTACCAGGTAGCAAAGTATTGGAGCTTCAGCTCAAGCAGCAGTCCTTTCAATGAATATTCAGGGTTGATTTCCTTTAGGAGTAATTGGTTTGATCTCCTTGCTGTCCAAGGGACTCTCAAGAGTCTTCTCTAGCACCAGAGTTTGAAAGCATAAATTCTTTGGCGCTCAGCCTTCTTTACAGTCCAATTCTCACATCCATATGTGACCACTGGGGAAAAACATAACTTTGACTATACAGACCTATGTCAGCAAAGTGATGTCTCTGCTTTTTAATAAGGTGTCTAGGTTCGTCATAGCTTTTCTTCCAAGGAGCAAGCGTCTTTTAACTTCATGGCTGCAGTCACCATCTGCAGTGATTTTGGAGCCCAAGAAAATAAAATCTGTCATCGTTGCCATTTTTTCCCCCTTCTATTTACCATGAAATAATGGAGAAGAAAATGGTAGCCCACTCCAGTGTTCTTGCCTGGAGAATCCCATGGACGGAAGAGCCTGGTAGGCTACAGTCCACGGGGTCGCAGAGTCGGACACGACTGAGCGACTTCACTTTCACTAATGGGATCAGATGCCATGATCTTAGTTTTTTGAATGTTAAGCTTTAAGCCAGATTTTTTACTCTCCTCATCAAGAGTCTCTCTCTGATCACATTACTGAGTCATGCAACCAACCCAGCAACCATCCTCCTCAAGGGTTCTTGTTACAGGGAAGGAGAAAACCTCTCCTTGTGTGTGCCAGCGCTAGTTGTCTTTTCTGTTACTTGCAATTGAATGCATCCCAAATGGGGACATGGGCACTAAGAATTATTTCAATGGTGAAGAATTCCTGTGATCCCTCTCCCCCCATACACATACTATCAGTAAAGTGAGCACCTCTAGGGGAACCATCCCAGGAAAATGGGACTTAACTCTAGATAGCCAGGGAACCTGATACGTTTGGAGAAGAAATGCAGTGCTCGTAATTTTAAATGAAAAGGTTAGCAAAACCTTTTACTTGTTTATTTTTGTTTCTGGTAAGGTTTATTACCTTTTTAAGGGAAATGCTCTTAAGTGCATTACCTCTGAGCATGACCATCTGTTTCATACGTTCTAGGACCACCCCGGAAAATATGAGGCATGTTGTCCCTTTATCTCCATGCATATGCTGCATTGATCTATTTGTGGAGTCACAAAGTGAGATTCGGAAATATGGCTATTGTTCTTAAAAGCGCAGTTATTTATGAACCCCCAAGAATCAGATGATCCCCTATCCTTAATGGCACTTATTGCTGTGGATGAGTACTTTCAAAAATTCAGGGAGACATTTACTTTGTAAGCAACCACTAAGAAGATCTCTGGCTGGATAAAGATAACTGAGCAGGCTAATCCTTTTAACAAAGGTGGTGATATATATTATGGCAGCTGAATGCTCCTTTACAGCCCTGGGAGAACAATCAGTGAATTCATTCATTTAATTCATGAATTTTCCTTCTATTTACACTTTAAACAAACATGCCAGTTGTTTGCTTAGCTAACAAGCTCTGCCTTCATTATAAGCCATTAGTGGCTAGCAATAATTGAAACTGTGTTTGGGTTTAAAAAGTACAATAAACCCAATTAATCCCACTCTTAGTAATATGGAATTTGTAGTGACTGACTTGAACTAGGCTGAAGTTTGTGTCTTTGCTCTCTTCACAAAGCCAGAATTGCTGAACTCTTTTATAGCCATAAGCAAGTTTGATAGTAGATTTTTTTCATAAGAAAAACTAAACAAGAGGTTAAATCCGCATGTCCATAAGGAGTCAGGCAGTAAATGCATGGGCAGAGCATCCTTTAAGAAATACTTGATCTTCTCTACCTGCTTTTGATGGAAACATGGATAGAAGGAATATTTCACTTTTCTCTTAATCCTGTTATAAGAAAGAGGTGGAGGGAAGCACATATAATCACATATGATTATAAATGATGAGTGGAGTCAGCCAGTGGTGAGGAGACGGGGCTGTGGTGGGGAGCTGGCGAGCCCACGTCCCCTTGGAAAGGGTCAGCTGCTGTTCAGCTGCAGTTACTACATAGGAACGTGAGTCTAGTGTAGTCACATCTTTCAAATTTTAAATAAAATTAGAAAATTTGGATTTCTAGTGAAATCTTCCCATTTATAAATTTTGGCAATTGATTTTTTTTTTTTAAGGTAAAAAGCAGCTACCACAGTGTAGATTAGTGGCTCTCAAAGTGTGGTCCCTGGATCAGCAACATCAGCATCACTGGAAACTTCATAGAAAATGCAGATCTCAGGCCCCACCCAGGCCTGTGAATCAGATTCTTTGAAGGTGTGGGTCCACGATGTTTTAACAAGCCCTTCAGATGGACCGCCAGGTTCAGCAATATTGCATGCGACACACATTAAAAAGTTATCAGTAATTTATATGAAATTCAGATTTAACTGTGTGTCTGGTATTTCTCTAGCAACTATATCTTTAGGTGATTCTGAAACACATCTCACGTGGATCAAGTGAAACATGCAAAAGAGAGCCAAGCTGCCTATATCTGAATCAGCTTTGATACATACTAACTATGGGATCTTGGCAGAGCAGTCGTGTAACTGCTCTATGACTCAGTTTACTTGCATGTAAAATGGGGATAATAATATCTCCCTCACAGGGTTATTGTTAGAATTGAATGAGTTAGTGAATGGGAAGTCCTTAGAACGGTGCGTGAGAAAGGGTAAGCAACACCTAAGAGTTTACCATCATCAGTGCTTTATTTTTCCTTTCCTTTTTCTCCACCACCATCATTCCAACTGTCAGGGAATACTTGAATACAGCTTCCTTCAGTTCTCTTATCCTAGAACAAACTTTGATTTCATGATAGAACTGATTCTACACCCTAGGCCCTAAGGTAGCCCTGGTGCTTGTTCTTACACAAAGTAACCTCTTGCTTTGAAAGCTAGCTGAAAAATGGTGTGGCTGTCTGTGTACCAGTGACTGCTTCCAGTGCTCACCTCTCAGCCTGCATGCCGTGCTGTACTGAGGCCTGTGTCTGTAACCATCAGCCTTTTTACTTCACCAGCCCCCAGGACGCCACTGAATCACCTTTCTGACCACATCTTGAAGTTTCAGATCCCCAGATTGCCTGCCTGGGCCGTGGATACTTGTTCGCAGTTGTGAAAGCAAACTGGTGGCCCCCTCCCGATTAAAATTTCTGAGTACTCTTTGGGAAATCCCCACCATTTCTTTCTCTAGACTTGATTTGCAAACCCAGAGTGCTTGCACTGTATTTCAAAGGAAACCCATAACCACGCTGCTCTTACTGAGGGTGGTGCAAGCTGCCTAAATGTGCCCCTTCATGAAGCAGCTTTCCACGCTTCCACAGGGTCACAAATGACAAACTTGTCCACGCAGAGAAAACCAACAGGATGAGCTATTCAGGTTCTCAGCTGCGCCATGTTATTGCTGTTCTGGGAATGAAGCACAATGCATTATTTTATTAAATAAAGATTTTCCCTATATCACGGTAGAGGCTAATTTTATTAGCTCTCTTTATGGGAACAAACGTCATCACCCTGGCTGGGGAGGCCGGGAGTAAGGGGTAAGGGAGCAGAGAGAATCACATTTGGTCATCCACGTGCTCCAGTGGAGGCTGCCAACATGTTTTAATTGGTAATTACTTACCAGAAGAGTTCTCCAGATCCTGCAGAAAACACACAGCTCTCAGTTCATAACTCACTTAGAGATGATTCAGAAGACATCTTCAACTACAATAAATATTGTTGATATAGTTTGGGTATGGCTATGCCCCTGGTGTCCAAAACACCAGAGTGTTCAATAACTTCAAGAAGAAGTGAATCCTTTGTTCTCCTCTATGAGAATCTGGAGCCTCCTTAGGTTGAACATGTACCTTAAGATTCAGAAACAGAAGAATTGTAAAATTCTGTCATATACTGGTTTTTGTCTCTTGATTCTTTAGCTTTCAAACCTGAAATAGTCACTTGCAGCTTTATTTAGCTTTTTAGGTGAGCATGACCACAAGATGCCAACCCCACCACCTTCTCAAGACAGAGTAGCCCAAGTTAGGTGCAGTCAACTCCTAACATCGAATACTAAGGCTGCCTCCACTTAGCATGCAGGGCTGAGGTCCAGAAAACCAGCACTAGGGACGATGTCCACCCACAGAAGTGAAGTGTCCACCACTCTGCTATGGCTCTGCAGTCTTTGGCCAGAGGCAATCTTTGTTTTCAAGAGTCAGAGGTGGTCTCCATGTTTTGTCATTATCATGCTATTATTTTCTCTTAGCAGTTGGCCAAGGCCAACCCTATCCCCAGAAGCACCCCCCCCCCCTCCTTGTGCCTCAGTAAGAGCCCCCTCGCCTCCCAGCTGTTATCCATGGTCAGCTTTCAGGCCTTACCCTGTCTTCCATGAGCAGCCATGTGAAACATGGTGGGATCCAGGAGTTAACGCCTCCACGTGCAACGAAACCCTGCACTTCTCCTGAGATAACCACTATAAAACAGAGATGATAAACTTGTAGCTCCTGTCCATAGGTTGGTTTGCTCTGGCACAGCGTTATTTTTAAAACTTTGTCTACTTCTTCCTGTTGTTTTCTACTTTCCTCCTGTAGTTACCTGTTTCCCTATATTATTATCATCACTCCCCTAATCTCGTTATCTGGTTCCAAATAGAAGAAGGAGTATGTCAAAGCTGTACGTCAAGTCTGGCCTGCCTCTTGAGAAATCTGTATGCAGGTCAGGAAGCAACAGTTAGAATTGGACATGGAACAACAGACTGGTTCCGAACAGGACAAGGAGTATGTCAAGGCTTCATATTGTCACCCTGCTTATTTAACTTATGTGCAGAGTACATCATGAGAAATGTGGGCTGGAAGAAGCACAAGCTAGAATCAAGATTGCCAGGAGAAATATCAATAACCTCAGATATGCAGATGACACCACCCTTATGGCAGAAAGTGAAGAGGAACTAAAAAGCCTCTTGATGAAAGGGAAAGAGGAGAGTGAAAAAGTTGGCTTAAAGCTCAACATTCAGAAAACTAAGATCATGGCATCTGGTCCCATCACTTCATGGCAAATAGATAGCGAAACAGCGGAAACAGTGGCTAAGTATTTTTTGGGGCTCCAAAATCACTGCAGATGTTGACTGCAGCCATGAAATTAAAAGACGCTTACTCCTTGGAAGGAAAGTTATGACCAACCTAAGTAAGTAAGTAAGTGTTAGTCGCCCAGTCATGCCTGACTCTGCAACCCCGTGAACTGCAGCCCATCAGGCTCTTATGTCCATGAGATTTCTCAGGCAAGAATCCTGGAGTGGGTTGCCGTTTCCTTCTCCAGAGGATCTTCCCGACCCAGGGATCGAACCCTGGTTTCCTGCACTGCAGGCAGATTCTTTACTGACTGAACTACAAGGGAAGCCCCTAGACAGCGTATTAAAAAGCAGAGACATTACTTTATCAGCAAAGGTCCGTCTAGTCAAGGCTATGGTTTTTCCAGTAGTCATGTGAGAGTTGGATTATAAAGAAAACTGAGCGCAGAAGAATTGATGCTTTTGAACTGTGGTGTTGGAGAAGACTCTTGAGAGTCCCTTGGAATGCAAGGAGATTCAAGCAGTCCATCCTAAAGGAAATCAGTCCTGGGTGTTCATTGGAAGGACTGAAGTTGAAGCTGAAACTCCAATATTTTGGCCACCTGATGCGGAGAACTGACTCATTTGAAAAGACCCTGATGTTGGGAAAGATTGAGGGCATGGAGAAGGGGATGACAGAGGATGAGAGGGTTAGATGGCATCACTGACTCAATGGACATGAGTTTGGGTAAACTCCGGGAGTTGGTGACGGACGGGGAGGCCTGGCGTCCTGCGGTTCATGAGGTTGCAAAGAGTTGGACATGAATGAGCGACTGAACTGAACTGAACTGAACTGAACTGAATCTCGTTATCTACTTCCTTCATCTTGTTCTCCACTTCCCATCTTGTTGTCCACTCCCTACCTTTTGTTATCTGCTTTCCTCATTTTATCCGTTTCCCACCTCTCATTATCTACTTCCCCATCTCCTTATCCACTTCCCTCTATTGTTGTCTGCTTCCTTACTTTTGTTATCAGCTTCCCCCATCTCATCTACTTCCCCATCTCTCTCTCTACTCCCTCATCTCCTTGTCTGCTTCCTCCATATCATTGTCTACTTTCCCACTGTTATCGTACTCCCTCCATTGCGTTGTCCACCTCCCTCTTTTTGTCATCTTCTTGGCTCCTGCAGTCCTCTGAGTTTGTGACCTGCTTTAAACCATGTCTTCTTGAAAAAAAGAAAAATCAGAAGATTTTCTTGGCAGTGAAACTATTCTGTACGATACCATAATGGTGGATACGTGTCATGATATGTTTGTTCAAAATTCACAGAATGCACCACACCAAGAGTGGACCCTGATGTAAACTACGGATGCTGGGTGGTGATGCATCAAGAGAGCTGTCATTTCTAATAACAAAAGCACCTTCTGATGGGGGATGTTGATAGTGGGGGAGGCTGTGTGTGAATGTGGAGGCAGGGGCATATGGGAAATTTTTGTACGTTCTGCTCAGTTTCTCTGTGAACCTAAAACTTCTCTAAAAAAATAAATAAATAAATAACATCTATTTAGGAAAAAGAAGTCAGGCCTAAACAAAAGTGGGTGGGAGGCAGAGGCTGGGGAGGAGCAGTAGGCAGAATAGCATGTTGTCCTGCCTGGGATCCTAAAATCATACCCTAAGGACTGACCCATGCACCCACGCACTTGCTTGTCTAAGCATCTCCTTGCAGTGGCCCACCAGGACCTGGCATAGGACAAGGTGAGGGAGAAGGGTGTTGCACTCGAGAATTTAGCCCTTGGGGGGTGGGGGGAGGGTGCGGAGGGGGCAAGCATCAGCTGTGTTACTGATGCTCCCCTCTCTTTTCCCCTGTCCTTTCCTTCCCTACCTTCCTTCTCACCAGGAAGAGGGTGAAACTCTGCTGATCACAAGGTCTGGTAACCGCCGGTCAGTTCTAACTGTGATATGAATTTAAGGAACAGAGAAAGGTGCAGGGCATGGCTGGTGGCTCCTCTTGAGTGAACACGGAAAATGGAGTTCCAGGGAGAGTAGTGATCATTGCACCACTAGGCTTGAGATGGCAGAGAGGAAGTGGGATCCTGAAGTCATAGGTCTAAACCCAGTGACCCTGGGCAGAGTAAGTCAGAGTCAGGCTTCGGGGTCAAGAATGTGTGAGTGGGAATACCAGTTCCATGACTTTTACCAGGCGTGTGACCTTGAGCTAGTCACTTTACCTCTCTGTGCCTCACTTTCATCATTTTTAAAATGGGGATGATGATAAAATCTGTCTCTTGAGGTCATGAGGTAGATTAAATGAGATGATGTATATAAAATACAGTGCCTAGCACACTGCACATACTCAAGCACTTGAGTCTTTAGAAGAAGGATGTTTCTGGTAGAAGTCTCTGGCCCTGGGGATTCCACTCAGTCACTCTCTGCTACAGTCATGTTAGCAGTTTGAGCCAAAATTCATTTAGATAAGTGACTAGATGTTTTTGCCTCTTTGCTTTTTATCTTTTTTAAAGGAAAACACATACTAATTTAGCCTTTTCTCTCAAACCTAAATCCTTGTATTGGTCAGATGCTGTAAGTTTTCTTACAGTTTTTAGATCTGGTTTCCACTTCCGGCTACTGAAAGGGCCACATCCCCATGTCTCATAAGGTTCCAGTCTTAGACTAACCTATGTGGCCACAGTGGAATGCCTGATGGAGCAAAAGGAAGCAGTCCCAGAGCCAGAGGGAAGCAAGGGCCCTCCAGATCCATCTGGGCCATCTCTTTCCTTTGGGGCAACAGATATGTCCCCTACCTTAGACTGCATCTGGGAGTGGGACTGAGGGATTTCATTGTAGAGATGAAGGGGCCGGAACTGAGCATTTGGTTTGTAAATGTACCGGGTGATATGCTGGCACAAAACCACATCACACCTGACAGAGGAAGAGGAAGCACGTTCTGAGTTTGTTGCTCAGTCGCTAAGTTGTGTCCGACTCTTTGCGACCCATGGACTGAGGTATGTCAGGCTCCTGTATCCTCCACTACTTCGCAGAGTTTGTTCAAATTCATGTCCATTGAGTCGGTAACGCTACCTGCTCATCTCACCCTCTGCCGCCCCCTTCTCCTTTGCCTTCAGTCTTTCCCGGCATCTTTTCCAGTGAGTCAACTCTCTGCATGGGTGGCCAAAGTATTAGACCTTCAGCTTTCAGCAGCAGTCCTTCCAGTGAATATTCAAGGTTGATTTCCTTTAGGATTGAATGGTTTGATCTCCTAGCTGTCCAAGGGACTCTCAAGATCTTCTCCAGCACCAAGGAATTCAGTTCAGTTCAGCAGCTCAGTCATGTCCGACTCATTGTGACCCCGTGGACTGCAGCATGCCAGGCTTCCCTGTCTGTCACCAACTCCTGGAGCTTGCTCAGACTCACTTCCATCGAGTCAGTGATGCCATTCAAGCATATTATCCTCTGTTGTCCCCCTCTCCTCTTGCCTTCAATCTTTCCCAGCATCAGGGTCTTTTCTAATGGGTCAGTTCTTTGCATCAGGTGGCCAAAGTATTAGAGTTTCAGCTTCAGCATCAGTCCTTCCAATGAACACCCAGGACTGATTTCCTTTAGGATGGACTGGTTGGATCTCCTTGCATTCCAAGGGACTCTCAAGAGTCTTCTCCAACACCACAGTTCAGAACCATCAATTCTTAGGTGCTCAGCTTTCTTTACAGTTCAACCCCTACATCCACACATGACTACTGGAAAAACCATAGCTTTGACTAGATGGACCTTTGTTGGCAAAGTAATGTCTCTGCTTTTTAATATGCTCTCTAGGTTGTTCATAGGTTTTCTTCCAAGGAGCAAGCATCTTTTAACTTCATCGCTACAGTCACCATCTGCAGTGATTTTGGGGCCCCCAAAAATAAAGTCTCTCACTGTTTCCACTGTTTCCCCATCTATTTGCCATGAAGTGATGGGTCTGGATGCCATGATCTTAGTTTTTTGAATGCTGTTTTAAGCCAACATTTTTATTCTCCTCTTTCACTTTCATCAAGGGGCTCTTTAGTTCATCTTCGCTCTCTGCCATAAGGGTGGTGTCATGTGCGTATCTGAGGCTACTGATATTTCTCCTGGCAATCTTGATTCCAGCTTGTGCTTCATCCAGCCTGGCATTTCACATGATATACTCTGCATATAAATTAAATAAGCAGGGTGACAATATATAGCCTTGACATACTCCTTTCCCAATTTGGAACCAGTCCATTGTTTCATACCTGGTTCTAATTGTTGCTTCTTGACCTGCATACAGATTTCTCAGGAGGCAAGTAAGGTGGTCTGGTGTTTCCACCTTTTGAAGAATTTTCCAGTTTGTTGTGATCCACACAGTCAAAGGCTTTGGCATAGTCAATAAAGAAGAAGTAGGTGTTTTTCTGGAACTCTCTAGCTTTTTCGATGATCCAAGGGATGTTGGCAACTTGATCTCTGGTTCCTCTGCCCTTTCTAACTCCAGCTTGAACATCTGGAAGTTCACGGTTCATGTACTGTTAAAGCCTGGCTTGGAGAATTTTGAGCATTATTTTGCTAGCGTATGAGATGAGTGCAATTGTGCGGTAGTTTGAACATTCTTTGGCATTGCCTTTCTTTGGGATTGGAATGAAAACTGACCTTTTCCAGTCCTGTGGCCACTGCTGAGTTTTCCAAATTTGCTGGCATATTGAGTGCAGCACTTTCACAGCATCATCTTTTAGGATTTGAAATAGCTCAACTGGAATTCCATCGCCTCCACTAATTTTGTCCGTAGCGATGTTTCCTAAGGCCCACTTGACTTCACATTCCAGGATGTGTGGCTCTAGGTGAGTGATCACACCATCGTGTTACCTGGGTCATGAAGATCTTTTTTGTACAGTTCTGTGTATTCTTGCTACCTCTTCTTAGTATCTTCTGCTTCTGTTAGGTCCATACCATTCTGTCCTTTATTGTGCCCATCTTTGCATGAAATGTTACCAAGGGATGGGTAACTCCTATTTGTCCTCCCTTTCACATTGCCCCAGGCTACTTACCCTGAGTCTGTATGCATACTCAACTGTATCCAACTCTTTGTGACCCCATGGACTGTAGCCCACCAGGCTCCTCTGTCCATCAAGTTTCCCAAGCAAGAATACTCCAGGGGAATCTTCCGAACTCAGGGATAGAACCCACGTCTCCCGTGTCTCCTTCATTGGCAGTCAGAGTCTTTACCACTGAGCCACCTGGGAAGCATTCCGAATTAACCTTTCAGTTATCCAGATTATATTTGCAATTTATTAAGTCATGCAAGCAAAAGTTGCTTTCACATCATCATGAGGTCCTTTTAGAACTATCCAGGTTAACTCTGGAAGTACTCAGGGTTCCCCTCTTTCTTGATTTTTCTTTCCTCTCTGGAATGGAATGTTGGGCTCTACATGTTGTTGAGACTGTGAAAAACTTTGAACCCGTAAGTTCAAGCTTGGTGAGTATGTGTCTGTTTCCTGGACTCACTTCCCAAGGACCTGTATAAAAAGTGAATCTGCTCCCCCTAAGGGGGGTTGGATCTGCTCCAGGATAATGGTGGGGTGCCCTAGGGTTCTTCTTGTCCCTAAGCAAAAGCAATTTCCTGTCCTCTGGGTCGGCCTGCAGCCTGCTCGTACCGGCTGGGGCCGCGGTGCTGGGCCGGGGCCCCCGGTGCTATCCCTCTCCCTGAGCCGCAGGGTGGGCCACGCTGGTCACGTCTCCCTGAACAAAGCAGAAATAAATCACACACCAGCCCCTGCTTAAGATCTGATGAAATTCTCCATTTCCTCTCCAAATTGAATTCCTCCCGAAGGATTGGAGCGGCTCCTGAGAGTAATGAAGGCACTCCTTCCTCCTCTGCTAGAAGCATGTTTTAAATTAACGGACACAGCCTTCTAATCTGGGTGGGGAGGGAGCTTTTAGGAACAGTCTTGAGAAACTGTTTTCAGACCAGAAACGATATTTTTAAACTTGAGGGGAGAGGCAGCAGACAGACAATAATACCACGTGGCCTTTGTCGGGAGGCAGCCCCGCTGGTGGTCTCCCGGGAAGGAAGGAGCACACGTGTCCCGCTGGGACCCTGCCCGCCCCCTGCCCTGCCCCGCCCCCTGCTCTGCCCCGCTGGCCCCAAGATCACTTGCAGTGAGAATTTATGACGGAGAATACAAATAAGAGGGGTTGTGCTTTTGGAGAGTTGAAAATATTACTTTCCCACCCATTTCTTATTTGGGAAAAATGATCAAGTCTGTGACTTTGAAAAAAAAAATTTGTAAATAAACTTTTTAGGATGAAGATGTCATTGAAGTGATTATCTTCCACCCTCTGTAATGATGATGAATCAACAATTTGGCGTTTGTAGAAGCAGTTGACACAGGCCCTTTCAAGGGAAAAAAGAAAAAAAGAAAACCCGTTTTCAAATGGAGCTTGTCAGAGTGAAGACTGATGCCCGGCTGACTGACTAGGACCATGAATACGATTCTGACAACTTGGGAAAATGTGAAGAGCCCAGGGGTGAAACTTATAAATCAAGTGAAAGGTTTGAGTAGAAAATTCTAAACATTCATTCTGTTTTGAAGAAGGGTGTGAAAGAAATTATCTGTTGGTAGAGGAATATTTAATATTACTCCTTGAAGTGAGTTTGAGCATTATACTGTTCTTCATTCATTATTGAAAAAAAACATTTTAAAAATTCTAGTTACCGTGAAAAATCCTGATATTTAAGTTCAAAAGGAGAGGAGTAAATTCTCCTTAACTTGAAAAAAAATTCTATTCATCCTTTTATGTCCAGGATTTTGTTAACAACTCTTGAGAAAGATTATCAAAACCTCACTCTGTGTTTTTAATTTAGTTTAAGAAAGAAGCCATCTTTATAGGGAGGTATGATCTATAGGTAAAACCCAACCTTAGACAGAAAACTCCACTGCAGGAGAATTTGGGATCTGGTTCTCAACTGGAAAATTGCTTTTCAGGGAGAAGGTCATGTTTTCCACTGATAATAGGGTCATTTGTATCAAGCGAAACGCACATCCTTCCAATCTAGAAGGAAGTTTAAGTTTCGGTTCTCTGAGAAGACAGTAGGAAACACATTTCTCCCTGGCTAGGAAGAGAGTATTGAGGACAGGGAATGGGAATTTAGGCACCATTCCAGCAATGTCTGGGTCTGTCCTGAGCCCAACCAAGGCCAGGGTGGTATCTCCAACCGGGTCTGGTGGAGACAACGATGACTATTGAAGGGGAAAAATTACAGGACAGGAAAATGAAATGCCACCCCCACACAGCTGCTTTGTGCATTCCTTCAGCGCTCTCAGACTTTGATATTTGCATAAAAGGGCCTGGATCAACTTCCACCCCGGGACAAAGCAGCCAGCAGGTCGCCGTGGACAGGGCAGGCTTTTTCCTCATGAACAGTCTGCAATTCCACAGTCATCAGCGTGTGTACCCCTCCTGGACCGAGGGGTCGGCTCAGCCACACCATGTCTGTAACTCTGCGTGCACCGTCTGGGTCTCTGGCCAGCAGACCTTTCCAATGCAGGCTTGTCTTTGAGCCTGTTTACAAAGCCTGAAGTTACTTCTGTTTTGTTTTAGCCAAAAGGGTGAAGTGCTGCCAGCAGTATGTCTGGAATGTTATTTACTTGGTACATTTCTGTGGCTTTTCTTTGTAGCGCTGCACATGCCAGAGCAAAGGGTCATTTACTTGAAAATGCCAGGTTTCGCAGTTTGTCTTCTCCACGGGCGACTTTCTCAGGAAGAGGAAGTTTAGCTCCTGCGCCTCTCGGTTCCCTCCCACCCTCCTCCGTCCCTCTCACCCTTCTCTCCGTCCTTCCTGCGTTCCTTGCTGGCTTCCTTTTTTTTTTCTTTCTCTGAGTTAGTGCTCTGAAATACTGTTGGCGCCTGCTGCATTGCACCCTTGTATCCTAAATGTCCCAGCTACACTTTTATTTCCCGGAGTTTCTGGTGGACTCTGCTGAAATCCTGGCAGACACTTTCTCATTTGCGTGCCTGCCCTGTTATTATTGCACATGAAAGCTGTCTGTTTTGGCACACATGACTGCCGCGATTTCAGTTGAGCTCCCTGAGCTGAATGGGTGAGGTTGTGCAAGGGAAATACAGGTGGGGTTTTCTCTACTGGTGGCCGTGGGGGCGGAGGACAGATCTGCAAGCAGTTCTGGCTTGTACAGAGCCCACATGATGGCAAATGCATGGCTTTTAAAGGAAGGAACCAGTGTGTACAGTTTCTTAATTTGGAAGGTTTCACAACTACTTGTGTTCAATTGATGGAGGAGAGGGTTTTTTTTTCAAAGCAAATTCTTCATTCAAAGACTGTAAACAAGTCCTGGATAAGTGAGAAATACCGAAGCACAGGAGGTATATTCCCTTTACCACTTCTCTCTTCAGCCTCCCTTCCTCCCATTTCATCAGTGCAGCTCTAATCATGGTGTTTGGGGTTTTAAAACAAAGTATGGGAAATGAGATTAGATATTAATAAATCTCCCTGGCTGGTGCCAGCCCTGGGGCCATTTGCACACCTGAGTGAGTGAACTTCCTTCTCTCTCTCTGCCTATCATTGTGTCATGTGAATTATAAGCATCTGTAGATAAGAAAAGATACCTTTGAAATTCTCAGCCTTACAGAGATTCAGCCTTTATCAGAGTCTCTTGAAACCTCACCCATCCATGGCACCTGTGAGTTTGTTACCTCTGTAACCAGCCCTGGCCTGAAATAGAAAATGTTTGGTTCCATTCTTCTCGGCTTTTCCTGTCCTTCTGCATGACTTCTCACTTTGTCTGTAAGCTACTCGGATTTTTGGCTGAAGGGTCTTCTTTGATCACTGTCTTGACAGCATGGGCTTCGCGTTCCCACACCTGCTCTTCTTTTACAGTCCAGATTTCAGAGTAAATGCTTCCATCGCCTTGTAATTTCTTCAGTGTAAACCTCGGTGCAGGTTACTTATTACAGGTAATAGCCTTTTGATGACGGAGACAACTGCTTGGCAGAAATGGCAGCCTGAACCGCTGCCAGGAACACAAACTGCCACTTTATTTATTTCTAAAAGCATCTAAGTTGCGAGCCTATCGGTCGTGATCTAGCATGCACATGATAATAACAGGCTGGCAGGGCTGAGAAAGCTGCCCCAGGGGGGCGGTCAGGAGGACAGGCCCTGACAAGACTCTTGTGTGTTTTCTCCCCCATTATCCACAGCCCACACATCGTCTTCCTCTCTCAGAGCACCTTGACTGGAATGAGCCAGCTCTGTGGGACCCGTCTCTGCCATGAAATTGCTCACGCCTGGTTTGGCCTGGCGATTGGGGCTCGAGACTGGACAGAGGAGTGGCTGAGTGAAGGGTTCGCCACTCACTTGGAAGATGTGTTCTGGGCCAAGGCACAGCAGGTAAGTTTCAAGTGCGCTAAGCATTTCAGTACCCAGAGTCAAGTTCAACTGAGTCGTTTGCTCATTCAACAGATAGGTATTGAGTGCTCATTATGCACCTAGGTACTTGTTCTGTCTGCTTTGTAAATGAGAGGAGAGACCTTACTCCCCGTGGGGTTCCCTGGGGTTCGCGATCTAGTGATAACAGGGAGACCAGATAGGTAAACAACAGCATCTGCAACATGTATGAATGATTACTGTCAAGAAAATGAAGCCAGATAGAGAGGGGTGGAGGAAGTGCTGTTTGAGAAGGTGCTTATCAGAGAAGGTCTCTGATGAGACGTTGAGCAGAGACTTGCAGAACAGGTGGTGCTGTGGTGTACGCAAGCACTCCTTTATGCTTGTGGTTGTGTTGACATCGACTGTGTTCTGTCTGCTTTGTTAAGTGATGAGATGAAATTTTAAATCCAGAGTGATGATCTCAGATGTCTGCTGCAAGTAATGAGGAATGAAGCAGCTGGTGTTGCAGGTTAGGGAACGGGGAGGACTGTGGTACACGGGCCGCTTCCCCTCAGTCCTGGCCAATTGCTGTCATGTTGAAAGGAGGACTCAGTAAAGCCTGGACTTCTAGTGTTTTAAAAGAAACCATGACTCTGGATTTTTATGTGACATTTATCAGTGTGAAAAATATGCAGACTAAATACACACCGAGGCCAGACTTGGTCAACACACTCCTAGTTTACAACCTCAACTTTAAAGAATTAGGCACCAGCAATAAGGAAGATACGGCAGCTAACCTGCTTCCTGCTTGTTTTCCAATTCCTAACATCTGGGTCACGTCTTTTCCCCTACCATCTCTGCATACTGGACTATTTGAATTCTTCTGAAATTTGCAAGTTTGTACACATCTGCATGTACACATCTGAAATTTGCAAGTTTGTACACATCAAGTTCCTTCTGCCTGTTGAAATCCTGTGCATCTTTCACTAGCCAGCTTAAGGTCACCTTCCTTTGATAGCCCAGGCTCTTCATCTCATTCACAGTTCAGTAATGCTCTTCTAGAAACTTTGAGTTTCCACTGCAGTTGTACTTACGTCTTTTTTCTCACTTGTTTCTTCTTCCTCCCATCCTCATGAGTAGGTGATGACCTCTTTCTCAGTGGCACAGTGGCCTGCTCATCCTCCCACCCCCCTTTCCCACCTTGGCTACTGAGCTAGCAGTGTGCAGAGCTGTGTCCCCCTCCACGCAGAATCTGTGAAGAAAGGTCACATGGCAGATTCTTGAGCAGAAAGGCTGGGTTTGAAGTAGGACCCGGGTTGGAATCCCAGCTGTGCTGTTTACCAGCTTTGTGAGTGTCAGGAGGTTAAGTCACCTGCCTGAGGCTCAGTTTCCTCATTTATAAAATGCTTAACCTTGCAGAGTGCAAGGGGTGGTGTGTGAATGAGCTTATTAGCACCATGCCTGACACATGGAGTGTGTGCAAGAAATACCAGTTGTCCCTCTTGTTCTCTTCATCTTTGTTTTTGCCACCACCTTGCGTGGAGTAGGCATTCAGCAAGGATTGAATAGGTTTAATGTAAACGTGCCTCTCTCACCATCTCTCCCCTGAGGTGCTTCCATCTGAGACGATCAGATTTGTGCTACTCTGGTAATCATGAGTGTATGTCAGGTGTCTGATGACCATCTCTCTGCCCTTTGTGTCCTGAATCCCCAAAGAGCACTCCCCCTTTATCCTTCCTCTTGCCTCTACCTCCTGGAATCTCTTTGCTTGGGTCCTGCCTCTAGCTGTTCTGCCCTGCATCTATTAGTACTGATAGAGGCACAAAGTTGGCCTGGCTGCATCTCACAGCTATAAACCTTCCATGTGTCCATTCTCTGCTAGATTCATAGAGATAAAAGGCTAAGTCCACCACGCTGCTTTGAGAAAGGTCAGAGTCTAATTTTGAAGATAAGGAAAGCATATAGTGGAAGGAAGAAGTAAATAAGTTAGAAAAGAGAGGTAAACACTAAGTAGTGTGGGAGTTCAAAGGTGAAAGAGGCTGGATGTGAGAAAATCCAAAAAGCCTTCCTGGAGGAGATGACTTCTTATGAGCCTCAAAGGGAAATAGGGGTTAAAGTTTCTCTGTCCCTCTTTTACCCTTAACCTGGAGTAGGGGGCAGTCCATCTCATCATCCTTTAAGGTACATGCAGTAAATCCTCAATGTGTGAAAACACAGACACCCCCCGAAGTGAAGTGTCCATTCTGGAATCAGCACAAAGTTTGGAAACATTTCCAGGGTTCATCGCTTGCTCTGATCCCTTCCTTGAACGTATAAGACTGAGCTGCTGGTGGTTCCTGCCAAGCCTCCTCAGCCAGAGAAGAGTGCTCCTCAGGGCAGAAAAGGGTGGGTGGCCTCGGGGAACTCTCCCGCTCCACAGGTTGCTTCATGACTGAACAAGGCATGAGAGTGCAGTGTTCCTTTTCTGCCCGGGAGACTGTACTTTGCAGCGCCACGCATTATCAAGTACGGCAAAGGGGAGTGGGGGATCTCTGAACAAGGAGACAGAAACCTCCACTCCTCTCAGTGGCGTTCCACAGAGAGAAGTGAGTTGAATTAGTGGCAAGTTGTGTCATATAACTTGTCATCAACTTGGAGAAAGTCTAGACTTCTTTACAGGTGTCTTAGTCAGCTCAGGCTGCCATAACAAAGTACCACAGACCAGGAGACTTAAACAGGCGAAGTTCAAGATGGAAGTGCTGACAGGCTTGGTTTCTGGTGGGGCCTCTCTTCCCTGGCTTGATGAGGGCCATCGTCTCACTATGTTGTCACATGGCCCAGAGAGAGAGTTTCAGTGTCTCTTCCTCTCCTTACAAAGACACCAACCCTATTGGATTAGGGCCTCATCCTTTTGAACTCGATTAACCTTAATTACCTCCTTAGAGGCCCCTATCTCCACACAGGGTCACACCAGTGACTAGGTCTTCAACATAGGATTTCTGCTGGGGGAACACAATTCAGTCCATAACAACAGGACACACAAGTTTTGTTGATCATATCACCACTACTAGCTACTTGGCACTTCTGTCCCTCCCTGAATGGCAGCCTGCTCCCTGGCCAACCCTAACCGTTCCCCATTTTTAAAACATTTCACACTCTTTCCAGGCCCCACGAGCTTTGTACATGCTTCCCCTCTTCCTGAAATTCCTCCTCTCCTGGCTGACTCCTACTTTCCTCGAGGACCAGTTCAAACCCCATCCCCTCCACAGGAAAACCTTCTGAACACCCTGGTTGTCCGGGGGGCTCTGGAGTCCTTCCTCAACCCCTGCCATCACTGGACTCCAGTGGTTAGTATTCTCATCTGTCTCCCTGGACTCCTCAAGTTCATAGCTGTGTCCATTATGTCCCCAGGGCCTAGCAGAGAATCAGTAAAGATCTGTCAGTTTCCAGGAATGCCTGTAGGCATCGACAGTCCCCTCCCCAGTGGATGTCCTGCTGCCCACCCCACCCACCCCCCACTGTGGCATTTAAAGCCGAGGGGCCTTGTGAGCACACGGGTGACAGCAGCCAGTTCTGACCAGTAGGGCAGGGGTGATGGCCCTCCTGCCAGAGAGGGAGTCCAGGCATTGCGCTCTTCCTGGTTATATGCAAACAGAGTCATCTGGGTTACATTAGCAGGCTCCACTGTAAACAGCCCTTAACAAAACTGGGGGCTGGGAAAAAATAGGAGGTAAATGGAGGGGACCTTTCCCACCCTGTGCGAAAAGACAAGGCAAGACAGGGCTGGAAGGAATCAGAGTGGAAACCGGCCCCTAGGGAGGTCTGCTCTCTCCAGGGCGGGGCGGACAGGGGGAGGCGGGGAGGCTGTCGGACCAGGGGGCACCTCCCAAGCAGGCAGCGCGGGAGGGAGGGCCGGTTCTTCCTTTGAGGGCCTGAAAGGCCTCTTTGGCCCTCAGACTTTCCCTGTGG
The DNA here is from genome assembly GCF_963930625.1 of Muntiacus reevesi. Classification (NCBI taxonomy): domain Eukaryota; kingdom Metazoa; phylum Chordata; class Mammalia; order Artiodactyla; family Cervidae; genus Muntiacus; species Muntiacus reevesi. The sequence continues at coordinate 13,761,460 of NC_089258.1, forward strand.
GGCACAAGGCGCAGTGGGGGCTGTCTGTGCCATCCCCCCCGAAACAAAGCCCGCTGCTGCATTGGCGGCTGAGCCTGCAGAGGACAACAGTGACTGTGTTTTGTGCATATGTGTTTGTGTGTCTGTGCTCTGAGCAGCTGGCCCCCCACGAGGCCCAGGAGCAGCAGGAGCTGAGGGCTTGCCTGCGCTGGCATCGCCTCCAGGACGAGGTGCAGAACTCCCCGGAGGAAATGCAGGTGTTGAGGTAAAGTCCCCATGATCCTGTCACCTTCCCGTCCTCCCCATCTCGCTCCTCCTTCCCTTCAAGGCACCCCCAAGCCATCTCTTAAATCTGCTGGGTTTCCTTTTTAAATTAAATTGGGCTAGATTACTCATCCTCCCAGGGATGTGATTGTTAACATTTTAAGTCTTTCAGGGCGTGGGTTTGGATTTGCCTTCTGACATTTTCCTGGTGTCTGTGTTCAGGAAAAAAACTAGCACAGGGCCATTTCCAGGATCAAATTCTTCATTTGAAGTTCTAACAGTCACTTTACATGGTTGACCGTGGACTTTGGAGAAGGTGAGGATCTGGTAGCCTGGCAGACAGTAACCCTTTAAAGCCAAAAGGAGAAAAGAAAAAAAAAAGCCTTTAGGAAAATATTGATTCCTAAGTGTTTAGTAGTAACAGATGTTTGTGTCAATGGGGCCTTTTGTTCCGGCTGGGTCCCCGGCAGGAGGCCACTCCCGTGCCGGTGGGAGGATTCTACTCCTGGTTTCCCTGGTTTTATTTTCAGAGCGTGTCTTGCAGCACTTGTAGGATTACTTCTTGCCATTTCACCATTTTGGGGGGGGGGGGGGCGGTTTCTCTCCTCTCCTTTTCTTCACTTCTCTAAATAGTTGTTTATCTGAAACCTTGAGCCTAGGCCCCAGGAGCACTGTGGTTACTATGGCAACAGAAGCTTTCCTCCTGCCCCCCCTGTTGACTGGAGCCAAGCCTTTGGAATCTGCAGTCAGACAGGTGGGAAGGCGGCCATCCAGGAATCGCCCCTTATTTTAGATGGCAGCCCCCAGGGCCAGTCTACTGCCTGGGTAGGAGCCTGCCTGGACCGGTTCTGTTGCTACTTGTTTTTAAATAAACAACCCCCTCTGCAGTGCCTGCACACTAAGGCCAAGGTCTGAGGGAAATGCCGAGTCCAGCCTGACCCCGGCGAGGCTGGCCAATGGTTTTGTGCAGCAGCGCTGGGTGTGGCCGCTCTTCCCAGGGAGACGTCTTCCCTCGCACACTAACCGCGGGCGTCAGCTGACTCATCCATTGTTTAGGAGCCAGGAGCCTGCCCTCCCCACCCAGCGCCACTGTGAGCGTCCTTTCCCTGAGCTGCCGGGTTGGCGACACCCATGGCCACCATGGATAGGGTCCCGGCTCTCTCGGGACTTACACTTAGCGGGGACCCTCTTGTGTGCACCGCTAGTTACAGGCAGTGAGAAGTTGATGTGAAGGGAACCTGGAGATTTATAGTAGGGAGGCTGGGCAGTGCCTCTTGGAGGAGCACCAAGGCCTGGAGGCAGGAAAGGGCCTGGCATGCTGGGGTTGAGGAAGAAAGGATGGTGGTGCGGTTGGAAGGGCGGGAGAGGCGGGTGGGAGCTGGATCATTCGGCCTTGTCCTGAGTTGCTCCAGGGCCTTAAGGACAGAGGATCCGATCTGTCTGGTGTTTTTACACTGCTTCCCTGGCCGCTGTATGGCATGGACTGCAGGCAGCAGACGAAAAGCAAGAAGAAGGGTTAGCAGGTTGCAGTAGTCTACACTAGAGGTCCTGGTGGCAGCGGGGAAGACACAAGAAGAGACCTGTTTAAGACTTGCTTTGGCAGTGGACCTGGCAGTTCTTTGGTCTATTGAATATGGAGAAAAGGAAAATGAAAGTGTCCAGAATGACTTCTAGGCTTTTGACTTGAGCAGCTGGGTAGACAGATGGTGATGCCATTTGGTGAGATGGTAAAGGCTTTGGGAGGAGCAGGCTTTGGAGGGAAGAATAAAGATTTTGGTCTTGCATGTTGTTAAGTTTCATGTGCCAAATAGACGTTCAATATGGAGAACGCAGTGGGGTTTACAAGTCAGGAGCTCAGTGGAGAGACTGAAACATTCACCCTATGGATACTTACAATTCTGAGCCTGTTGAAATCACCAGGTAGAAAAAAAAAAAAGTGAGAGAAGAGGTAGGGAGGAAGATGAGGAGTCAGCAGAGAACCTGGGGAAATCAATGTAGAGAAAACCCAGAGGCCAGGAGTCATGGAAGTCAGGAAAGAAAATGAGTCAAGAAGCCGAAGTGCGGTGTCAGATGTTGCTGAGGGGTGTTGTAAAAGGGATGGAGAGAAGTGACCTTTGTTTGGATCACATGAAAGATGTTGGTGACCTTGACATGCATGCATTTATTCATGAGCTGTGGAGAAGGGAGTCAGATTGAAGTGGGAAAGAGTGAATGGGAGGTCAGGAAGCAGAGACACTGAGTCTGGACTTCGTGAGAGCAGTTGTGCTGGGAGGGGAGCAAGGTGAGCGTCTGGGAGCTTTGTTTTAAGGCGGCTGATGCAGGAACAGACTGGTGTGTGGGCTGTGTAACCACCAATCCCGCCAAGAGTCAAGACTCTCAAGACTCAGTTTCCCCACTTTCCAAGTCCCTAAGTCCCTTCGATGCTTCCAGTTCTGAATGACCACAGACCATCCGAGTGGGTAAGGATATTATAACTAAAGTTAGTTGATGAAATGCGTTCCCAACATATAAACAGCCAGATGTCCACTGGGAAGTCAGCACACATGCCGAAAGCCTTGTCTCGGGGGTTCATGGAACTTCTGACGTCCAAGAGCTTTTCCTTTGTGTGTGGAGCTGGGAGAAGGAATACCCTATTTTTAGACCCTTGTGCTAGAAGGCTTATTATGGCATTTGTTTTTCTTGGTATTCAGAAATTGTGTTTGCCTAAATTTAGGCTAACCACGAAATGAGTGCATTTGAAAGATTTGTTGCACATCAGTATGGAAAATATTGTTATCAGATGCACTTACAATGAAGAGGAAATGTTTCTGAACCTGCCCTGAATTGTATAGTCTCAGTTTAGTTTACTCCCATCCCTTAGAATTCTCCCTTAAATGGGCACAGAGAACCTAGAAATGACAGAAAGTGAAAGGAAAAACCAGGGTTGTAAAAGTTTATTCTCAGATTTTTGTTTTAATACACAAATAAGACCTTGGGAAAGAAGTCTCATAAAATGATAATCAAAGATGCTATCTTTTTTTCCCTTTCTTTTAAGATACCCCATGGCCTTGAAATAATGGACCAAGAACAGTTTAGAAGTCTTAGTTTCACACTGCCAGATGCAACGGAAACTTCAACTTACCTTTGCAACAACTTTCAACATGGTTGACCACTCTTTTCTAAAAACACTTTCTTCTCTTGGCTTCTATGTCACACTCTCCTTGATTACCTTCTGCTTCACTGCTGGTCCTTCCTCACCTCTCCTGCTGGCTATTTAACATCTTCCCTTAGGTGACTCATGGTTCCGAAAGACTGATTCAAGTGTCCAACATCATATAGCTGATTAAGGGCAGAGTGGGGATTGAAATAATCCTCTTTTCCCTACTCTATCTCCCTGCCTCTGAAGAACTCAATATAGCATTTAGTTGCGGTTAAAAAAAAAAAAAAAGAAAGAAAGAAAACTCCAGGCATCCTGAACTGTGGAAGGACCTGAAGGTTGTGTTGAAAAAAGAATTCTTAGACCAAAGCATCTTTGTGTTTTCACACATAAGAGTGTGTCTGATTATTTCAGTCAATATAGGGAAACAGCAAATTCAATGTTGTGTTGATGATATTAAAGGAGTATTAACAAAGTGAGAAGAGAAAAATTAAAATTATGCTTGTCTCTGACTTGCTAATTTCAGTAATTTATAAGACCTGTTCCATGCGTGCCTTCCATATACCCAGTGTTGAATTATGGCTCTCATCAAATGTGTCTTAAATTGACCTAGTGGTAAGTTTTATTTGGTTACAGCAGTTCCTTGTGTTTTCCTAGCTTTCTCAGCCTTCACTGGCTGGGGAACCTGTGACGTGCCTGCAGGCTCCTAAGGCATAGTTTCAAAAGGCTAGGGTCACATTACTACTGGCTCCATGCCTTTTCTCATTTGTTAATTATTAAAATGCCTTTCCCATAGACGAGACCCCAGTGGCTGTCTCCAGACCCTCCCTCATCTCTCCACCACTCTGGGCAGAACCGTTCACACTGCAAAGCCTGATCTTATTGCCGTTCCACTCTCCCCGGCCTGGCAGCCACTGCTTCACTCTCTCCTTTTCCTTTCCCCAACCCCCGGCCTAAAAGCCCCTCCCTTGTCCAGTGCAGCAGTCCTGACTCTTAACAAGCAAGGTGCCTTCTGAAAGGCTCCCGTGCCTCTGGTCTCCAGGATATAGCTGCATCCGGCCTCTTCTAAGTGCTTTCAGTCAGCGCATCATGACTGGTCAGCGGGATGGAAGAGCTATGCTGGCAGGGTCAGAAGAAATCTCTTGGTTTTTATTGTTTGTGATTTATTATCACTTCCCCCCTTTTCTGGATTCATTGTTAAAAGTCAAGCTCGTGCTGAGAAAATCTTAAAATATATCACATTGAAGAGGTGCTGACAAGCCCAGAGTCTGACGTGGCTCTTTCTAGCTACTGCCTCCACAGTTGATACGGTTCTAGGGAAATGTGAGCTCTTTTCCTATCTTCCTTGTGAATCCCTCGCTGCTCCCCCCCATTACAAAGACATGCCATAATAAGAGGAAACCCTTCAAGTCTGTAACTCTGTCTATGGCCAAAATGAATGTTCCTGCCACAAGTCCTGTGAATTTGCACAGTACCTAAGCACTGTTTTCCATTTTTCCCTTAAAAGCCTATGTATAAACCTTCTCTAGTATGCATGAAGTCTTCACCTTTAAAGTTTTTTTCAAAATTCTTATTTCTAATCCTTCAAGAACACAGCAGTCTTTTCCCACCCACGTGTGGGAACGTGTCCATCCATAGCCACACAAGCCTTTCTCATGGAAAAACTCCAGACAGAGTGTCAGTCTTCACCACTGCTCCTCCGCCCTGAGCCTGAACACTACCCAGAATTCTTCTTTCAGTCTTCCCTGGCCCTGTGGGCATGAATAAATCCCTTCGCTCCTCCTGGGCAGCTCCTTTCTGTGTTGCCTTTGGTATCTATTCCAGACCTTCCCCACCCTCCCTTCCTTCTCTTGCTCCTGCTCCAAAGGGAAGACTGCAGCCACCAGCCTTTGATTCTGTAAGCACAGCAGCATCCATGTCTAGCCTGACCTCTCAGATGTCTGAGTGCCAACCTGACAGTCTCAAGCTAAAGAGAAATGTCTGGTTTCAGAAACAAAACTAGAAATGAGTATGCCTTGATGCATATCACAGAGCTACATATATGAGTGCGCTTTAGACCCCTCTGCCTATAAGGGAGATGTGAAGAAAGATTAGCATACCAAGGGAGGAAGAAGTTCCCGTCACTTTGGACGTGAACCGGGGTCACAAGTCTAGGGAGAATTGTTCCTGAGGGCCCTGTGCCCTTATGATCACCAGATTCTGTAAACATAGTTTACCTTATTTGGCTTAACTCGTTAGGCTCCTCTCCTCTTAATCTTACCGTATTAGGCTCCTCTGCTTTGTTTGGTACTGTTAATAGCTCTTTCCTTCTGGAAATTTCTATCACCCGACTTTCACGGCTGCCCCTCTTCTGGTTCTCCTTGGTCCCCTCTGCCATCCCCTTTCCATCTCCTTCACAGTCTTCATCTTCCTGTACTTAGAGTTGGCCTTCCCTAGGGGACCGCTCCTGACTGCTCATCCTCCTGGAGTGGTTTCATTTAAACACTTTCTTTTAGTGGGGGTTCCTCCGAAGCAGATGAAATTCTTGTTAAAGAGATTTGTTAGGAAGAAGTCTCAGAAGGGAAAAATGGAAGGGAGAATGGACAGTCAAGCTGGGTGCCATGATATCAAGTCAGGTTATACAGGAGTGCTCTGGAGGCAGTGTGGGTCAGCTTCAGAGTAGTCCCCATCAGGGGCAAGGAGCTCAGAGTGCGAATGTCCCAGCACCTGTCATCATTGCTGAGAGAGAAATGCATTCCCGCTGCTTCTGGTTCTTGTGTTCACAGGCAAATTAGGCTCAGGCAACCTGAGGGCCACATCTGACAAAGAGTCACAGAGAACATGCTAAGAGCTTATGTGAACACAAATGATGAAAGGGTCCCATGGGATATGAGTGGGGCATGGGCACAGCTGGCCACACCTCTCGTCTGTGCTGCAGGCTCCCAAACCTCCAGCTCTCTCTTAAAGATCAGATGTGAATGCTGAACTGTCCATTTGACACCATCTCTCCCTAGTGGCTCAGATGGTAAAGAATCTGCCTGCAATGCTGGAGACCCAGGCTCGATCCCTGGGTTGGGAAGATCCCCTGGCGAAGGGAATGGTTACCTACTCTAGTATTCTTGCCTGGAGAATCCTCATGGACAGAGGAGCTTGGGCTACAGTCCATGAGATCGCAAAGAGTGAGACACAACTGAGCAACTAACATCTTCATTTTTCTTCTTTCTTTCTCCCTGTAGCCCACCAGGCTCCTCTGTCCATAGGGGTTCTCCAGGCAAGAATACTAAATGCCGGGTGCTTGATAAATGCTGAAGAAGTGAATGTTGTAGACAACATGATCTCTGTCTGAGTTTCTTTGTATATTATTCAGAGAGTTGAAATATTGTTCACAAGAGAGTAGATAGACAAATTCTAGGCTGCATCCGCAGAATTCAAAGAGCTAAGAGTTTAGTATTTGTAAGCTTAGTTAGAAAGGGCCATTCAGAAGATGTGAGGCTTGAGCTTGAAGGGTAAGAGAGAATTGCATTGGCGCTAGTAAAGCAGTAAAACGAAAGGAACTCAATGAGCAAAGCCTGGCAGGCATAAACAATGAATTGATTATGGACATAGCCATTAAATGAGAAATGGGTTTCCTGACTAGGAGAACCGTTAAGAACCTATGAGACTGAAGGTGGACCAGGCTGAGTAATGGAGTTCCTTTGATGCCAGATTCAAGAGTTTGCATGTGACCGTCTAGGCAGTGGGAAACTTTTTTCAGTTCCAAGAATGACATAGTGAAAATGGAATTCTGGGAAGATTACCCAGCCTTTGGGATAATGTACAATTGGAGAGACAGTGTAGAGAGGCCAGATAGAATTAGATGGCTATTTCAGGAACCCAGACCTGAGATTCGAAGAGCTTGGGACCCTCTTCTTAAATGGTCTAAGGCTTTGAATGAGTCACTCATTTGGGGTTTTTCAAAACTGATTGAAATGTCCATACAGCTTCAAGACGGCTTCTAATAAAAGGATGTAAAGCTGTCTCTGATCCCAGATAAGGACCAACTCAATAAAGGAACTGACTGAATACATGAGCTTTGTGAAGTTTGTTATCACCTGAACAGAGTGAAGGGCAACGGTCCCAGTGCCTTCTTGGCCGAGACCTAGTCTACCCTGCCTCTTTTTAGAAAAAAGTCGTCTGAGGATGCAGACCTAAACTCTCTCCAGAGCTCGTTAGTGTTCTGTTCTCAACCCAGGAAAAGTAGCATAGGGTTAAGTCAGCCTCGAAGCCAAACGCCTGGATTTGAGTCCAGTGCTGACCCTACTACTTGCTATGTGACCTTGAGCGAGATACACAACCGTACTGAGCTTAGCTCCTCACGGTAGAATGGGAATAGTAACACAACAGTTTCCATTTTATAGGTGAATGTGAGCAATAAATGTGATGAGTACACGCAGATCATTTAGAACACACGTGTTAGATTGAATCACAGGAAATTGCCATTTCAATGCGTCTAAAATGACTTGAGTATTGTGAATTTCCTATGGTTCAACCTATAGTAAATACTCAACACATGTTAGATACTGTCATCTAGACCCTCTGGCACCAAGTAAATGTTTGCTCAACAAGTGACAGGGGGCGCAAGGACGCAGCCCCCTCGGCCAGCCTCACTCGCTCCTGGTTTATTCTGGTTTCCATCTCTTCTTTCATGACTGCCACCCTCCAGCTGGCAACCACAGAGGCACCCTGCTCCTGTCTCTTTACCAAGCAAAGCCTAGAAACACCTACCTTTCCTCCTCACAAACTTCCAGTTGGCTAGAATGTTCCAAAGTTCATTTTGCTAAGAAGTTAAGAGAATTTTTTTTTTAAGTTAGTTAGTTATTGACCACACCCCACGCAGCATGTGGGTTCTTAGTTCCCCAACCAGGGATTGAACCGGAACCCCCTGTAGTGGAAGCTCAGAGCTTCAACCACTGGACTGCCAGGGAATTCCCCAGAAAGCATTTTTTTAAAAGTAGAAGAATGCCTGGTTACAAACGGAAAGGGTAAGATTAAAAGCAAGCACACCGCGCCACCCCCCCACCCCCACCCCCAAACTCTGAACATTAAACAAAAATGCTCAAATGAACCGCCTGAGGAAAGAATTAACTTGGCAAAGCTTCTAAGACTCTTGGGAACCTATTCTGGTCTAATCTCTACATAAGGGCCACCCTGGTGTCCCCTCTGGATCTGCTCTGTACAGCTTCCCTGGCCTCTGTGCAGAATCTGACTACAGCCCTGAGAAGAAGAGCATTCTTTGGTCTATGGCCTTCAAGAGTTCCAACCCGGGCTCAGACTAGCACTGGCCTGCGAGGTTCTCGATGTCTGTATCTTGGAACTCCTGCCCTCCACCCGCCATCACTCAGGCTCAAGGCCCCCTCCACCCCATTATCCCTGTCTGCTTTATTGTTTCTGGTTCTTTGTTGTTGTTTTTGGTTTGAATCACACATGCTGGGCAGCTAGCTGTATAGACCGCTTCTCCCCTTTCGTGACAGGAGGCAGCTGTACCTGTGCCAGCATTTTCTGAAAAACTCGAGGGGCTCCCAGCCAGCCAGAAACTCACCCTGCCCTTTCCTGTCTCAAAGGCCAGCTCCACCCCCGTGAGCTGCCCACTCAGTTCCTGAGGGTGGAGGGACACCCTCAGCTCACACTTCTTTTACCCAGCAAAGATGACAGACACATCCTGAAGAGCTGACTCAAATAACCCTTTCTTCTTCATTTTTCCGACCATTCTCTGGTTACTCATCACTCAAGTATTTCTAAGGGAGGGGTAGAATTCTCTTTGATAGGCCCATAATTACATATGTAATGTACCTGGTGTTTCTTTTTTGCCATAGCATTTAGTAGATTACATTCTTTTTAAATATAGAAAAACATAAAGAAGAAATAAAGTAGTTCATAAGCACTACTTAGTTAACCTAACCATGTTTAAAAAAAAAAAGAAAACTCAGTTTCACTTTCAGTTCAGTCATTCAGTCATGTCCGACTCTTTGCGACCCCATGAACCGCAGCACGCCAGGCCTCCCTGTCTGTCACCAACACCCGGAGTCCACCCAAACCCACGTCTATTGAGTCGGTGATGCCATCCAACCATCTCATCCTCTGTCGTCCCCTTCTCCTCCTGCCCTCAATCTTTCCCAGCATCAGGGTCTTTTCAAATGAGTCAACTCTTCGAATCAGGTGGCCAAAGTATTGGAGTTTCAGCTTTAGCATCAGTCCTTCCAATGAATATTCAGGACTGATTTCCTGGACTCTCAAGAGTCTTCTCCAACACCACAATTCGAAAGCATCAGTTCTTCTGTGCTCAGCTTTCTTTATAGTCCAACTCTCACATCTGTACATGACCACTGGAAAAACCATAACCTTGACTAGACAGACCTTTGTTAGAAAAGTATAAAATTCCATCCCTACCACTGTAGCCCTCACCCTAAGATAATCACATTGTCTTGTGAATCCTTTGAAAAAAAAAGGCTTATAAGCATATATGCATAATTTTCCTGTATTACAACCCTGTGGGGTACTGATTCATTATAACGCTATTTGCTTATGAAATATTTTCCTAAAAAATAACTCCTATATTACATAAACCACTCTATAATAGTTCACTCCTATTTTGCTCATCCTCTGAGGATATCTCATGCCCTCAGCCAATTCTAGCACTGTCTACATTACATTCTTGGCTAATGAGTACTAATTTGCCATTCAGAAAAACTCTGAACCTCTACTTTTGCCTGTAATCTCATGTAATCCTAAATTGACTTCTCTTCTACAGATTATTTGTTTACTCCTCGTTTGTCTCCCTCATGCTCTGTATTTAGTTTGTGTTTTGGCCAATTGTTTTGACCAAGAATGACTGACAAAAGCTGTACAACTATTTGAACCTGCTGCAGAGACACAAGAGAAAGTATCTTGGTGGTGGTTTAGTCACTAATAAGGTCCGACTCTTGCGACGCCGTGGACTGTAGGCTGCCAGACTCCTCTCTCCATGGAATTCTTTAGGCAAAAGTACTGGAGTGGGTTGCCATTTCCTTCTCCAGGGGATCTTCCTGACCCAGGAATCGAACCTGGGTCTCCCACATTGCAGGCAGAGTCTTTACTGACTGAGCTATTGAGGGTAGCCCAAAATATTAACAAATAGTAAAAAAAATCTTACTACATATTAAAACCCAATTTCATAGGGGCTCCTCATCTTTTCAAGTCAATGGTTGAAGAGAGAAGGGATAAAAAAGAGGGATTGTATTTCTGTTAAACGTTGTACTGTAGGGTCTAGTCAAAGTAATTAGCTAAGAAAGTAAAATAAAAGACATTCACATTGCAAAGGAAGAAGTAAAACTATCTTTTTGTGGATGGCGTAATCTATATGAAAAATTCTAAGGAATCCACCCCCAAACACTGTTAAAACTAATAAACAAGTTCATTAAGATTGCAAGATACAAGAGCAGTATACAAAACACAGTTGTGCTTCTTTCTGTTTTAATTGAATACTGTGTTAGTTTCAGATGTACAGCAAAGTGATTCAGTGATTTTATATTTTTATATATATATGGAGAGAGAGAGATGCTATGCTCATGTGTGTGCTCAATCACATCCAACTCTTTGCAACGCCGTGGACTCTAGCCCACCAGGTTCCTCTGTCCATGGGATTTTCCAGGCAAGAATACTGAAGTTGGTTGCCATTTCCTTTGCCAGGAGATCTTCCTGACCCAGGGACTGAACTGGCATCTCTTGCATCTCCTGCACTGGCAGGCAGTTTCTTTACCACTAAGCCCAAGAAAGATAGATATCGTTTTCACATTATTTTCCGTTTAGGTTATTTACAGGATATTGACTATAATTCCCTGTGCTATACAATAAATCCAATTGTTTATCTTCTTTATCTATGGTATATCTGTTAAGCCCAAATTCCCAGTTTATCTCTCTCCTTGACTTTCCCTCTGATAGCCATAAGTTTGTTTTCTATGTCTATGAGTCTGTTTCTGTTTTATAAATAAGTTAATTTGTGCTACTTTTTAGGTTCCACATTATAAGTGATATCATATAATATTAGTCCTTCTCTGTCTGATTTACTTCACTTAGTATGTTAATTTCTAGGCCCATCCATGTTGCTGCAAAATAACAATCTTTCTTTCTTTTTTAGGGCTGAGTAATGTTCCATTGTATATATGTACCACATCTTCTTTACCTATTCATTAAGACAGTTGTGTTTCTTTACACTAGCTATAATAATCTGAAAAGGAAATTAAAAGACAAATTCATTTATAACATCAAAAATGATAAAATACTTAGGAATAAGTTTAACAAAAGAAGTGCAAAACATACTAAAAACTATAAAACTCTGTTGAAAGAAATTGAAGAAGAACTGAATAAATGGAAAATCATCTTGTGTTCATGAATTGAAAGACAGGGTTGTTAAGATGCAATCCTCCCCACACTGATCTACAGATTAGGTATAATCCCTGCCAAAATTTCAGCACTCTTTCTTTTCTTTTTTTGCAAAAATGGACAAGCTGATCCTAAAGTTCATATGGAAATTCAAGAGACCCAGAACAGCCAAAACAGTCTTGAAGAACAAAAGCAGAGTACTCATACTTCTCAGTTTTAATGTTTACTACAAAGTTACAATGCACTTCCAAGGTGGCTTGCCGGTAAAGAAGCTGCCTGCCAAGCAGGAGATTCTGGTTCAATCCCTGGGTCAGGAAGATCCCCTGGAGAAGGAAGTGGCAACCCATTCCAGTATTCTTGCCTGGAAAATCTCATGGACAGGGGAGCCTGTAGGGCTACAGCTCTTGATGTCACAAGAGTTGGACGTGACAACAACCAAGTTACAGGAATGAAGACAGCATGGTACTGGCATACGGCCAGACAAGTAGATCAATGGAATAAAATTGAGAATCTAGAAACAAACACTGTCATTCATGGTCAGTTAGTTTTTTGATTTTTGTGTGTGTGTGTGTGTGTGTTTTGTTGCACTGGGTCTTTGTTGCTGCGCCAGTGCTTTCGCTGGGGGCTACTCTTTGTTGTGGTGCCCAGGCTTCACAATGCGGTATTTTCCCTTGTGCAGCACAGGCTCTAGGCACACGGGCTTCACTGCTTGCAACATGCAGGCTCAGTAGTTGAGCTTAACTGCTTCATGGCATGTGGAATCTTCTTGGACCAGGGATCGAACTCATGTCTCGTGCATTGGCAGGTGGGTTCTTACCCACTGTACCACTAGGGAAGTCCAGTCAGTTGGTTTCTGACAAGGGTGCCAGAACTATTAATTGGGGGAAAGAATATTCTTTTCAATAAATGTGCATGGGACAGCTGAATATCCCCATGCAGAAGAATGAAATCAGACTGTCTGCCTCACATCACATACAAAAACAGATTCAACACAGATCAAAGACCTAAATGTAAGTTAAAGCTATTAAACTATCAGGGGGAAAAGCCATAGGTATAAGTCTTCATGAGCTTGGATTAAGTAACAGTTTCTTAGATATGACACCTACGGAGGGTCAAAAATCAAGGGAAGAAAGTATCAATAAATTGGACTTTATAAATTTCAAACTTTCCTGTTTCAAAGAATTCCATCAAGAAAGTGAAAAGACAACCTACAGAATGAGAGAAGGTATATTATAACATACTTTATTATATATATAATATAAGAGAAAGCAAATTATAATTCTGAGGGACTTGTATCTAGGATGTATAGGGAACTCTTACAACTCGATAAAAAGACAAATAACTCAATTTAAAAATAATTAAAGGATCTGAATAGACATTTCTCCAAAGGAGATATACAATGGCCAAAAAGCACACACAGTGCTTGACATTATTAGTCATCAGGGAAACGCAAATCAAAGCCTCATTGAAATATTAGTTTATGCTTACTAGAACATGCTGAATCGCTTCCGTTGTGTCCAGCTCTTTGTAACCCCAGGCTCCTCTGTCCCTGGGATTCTCTATGCAAGAATACTGAGTGGGCTGCCATGTCCTCCTCCACGGGATCTTCCTGACCCAGGGATCGAACCCACGTGTCTCACATCTTTTGCGTTGGCAGGAGGGTTCTTCACCACTAGGCCACCTGGAAAGATAATCAAAAAGGACAATGAGGGTTTGAAAAAATTAGAACCCTCATACACTGTTGGCGGGAATGTAAAACAATGCAATTCCTTTGGAAAGCAGTCCAGCAGATCCTCAGAAGTTTAAACATAGAGTTACCATACAAACCAGAGATTTCACTTTGAAGTTTATATGAGAAACGAATACATAAGTTCATACAAAAACACGTACAGGAATGTTCATAGTAGCATTATTCTTAATAACCAAAAAGTGGAAGCAACCCCTGTCCATCAACAGATGAATTGGTAAATGTGTTATATTCATACAGTGGAATATTCATTAGCCATAAGAAGGAACTGGAGCACTGGCACCTGCTACATGAGTGGATGAATCTCGAAGACACTATGCTAACTGTAAGAAGCTAGACATAAAAGGAAATGTTGTACGATTCCATTTATCTGAAACATCCAGAATAGGCAAATCTATAGAGATAAGAGAGCTTCCCCGATGGCTCAGCAGTAAAGAAACTGCCTGCAATGCAGGAAGCTCAGGAGACATGTGCTCGATTCCTGGGTTGGGAAGATCCCTTGGAGGAGGGCATGGCAACCCACTCCAGTATTCTTGCCTGTAGAATCCCTGGTCAGAGGAGCCTGGCAAGCTACAGTCCATAGGATCACAAAAAGTCAAACATGGCTAAAGCGACTGAGCATGCGTGCACATTGACACAAGAAGTAGACTAATGGTTATCAGGGTCCGAGGGAGAAGGAGAAAGTGGAAAGTGACTGCTTATGGGGTTTCTTTGGGGGTTCATGCAAATGTTCTGGAATTCGACACTGGTGGTGTTTTCACAACCTTGTGAGTATACTAAAACCACCGAATTATACATTTTTTAAAAGGTGAATTTTATGATACACAAGTTACATCTTTTCTCAATTGTTTAAAAAAGAGAGAGATTGATAGAAATCACTGGATGTTGTATAACATCACTGTAACCTTAGTAGGGCTGACCAGCAGCTTTCCAAAAGAGAGCTAGAAGGAGAACTTAAGGCAGGAGGCAGCTGCTGTCCTCAAGGCTGTGGATGCGACCGAAGGAGCCGCTCCCAGTGCTGGATGCCAGGAAGATGTCGCCATGGTGTCTGTGGTATAACACCCCACGCAGAGATGATTCACTTCCAAGGAAGCATCCATCAAGTGCAAGTATATACACACCAGTGCGTGTGTTAATTTTTTCCACCCTGGGTAATCCTGATGATTGTGCTGTTATTGACACACACAAAGTCTTTTTTTTTTTTTAACTGCTCCAAAATATTCTAGATTATGAATATCCCGTGACTGACTAACCATTTGTTAACCTTTGGACATGTTGATAATTCCTAGATTTTTGCTTTTACAAACACCGTGTGGACTAGTCTTACCTTACACTCAGCATTAGTGCACAGCATATTCAATGTAAGGCCTCCATAGTGTACACAGAGCTGCTCTCCCAACTACTCGTCCTGTTTTACGTCCAGGTGTGTGCTGGGCTGCAAACTCAGGCGAGCCCTCCATCCCCTGCCAGCTCCAGTCCTCAGCATGGTGCCATTCTCCACCCAGGAGGGAAAAGTCCTTCTCTGCTCCCACAGACCATCTGCTCCTCTCTGAGTCATAAGAGGAGACGATCCTGCCCATTATTTCAGCATACGGTTCCACACATGCTTGTCAGTGTTCAAAGCGTGCTTCTAACCTCCCCTTGTCAAATGAAGTCATATGTGTTTCATTTGCCTCTTTCTGAGATAAAGTCATGGAGTTTTTGTTTTGTTCTGACATTACCAAAAAAAGTTTTCCATTTTTTACCCTTTCTACTTTTGCTTCCTGGAACTTTCAGATTCTCTGTATTCCTGTGTTCTGAATGGGTATAGCAGGCTGACAGCCCGTGTTCTGTTATGATCACCTTAGCCCTGAACAGTGTGAGGCCTCTTTTATCCTGGCTTATGAGGATACTAGTTCAGGTATGTTGCATTCACCTCTCAAAGACAACACTGTACAAAAAGTAACGAGAACCTTGTATTGCTTGGATACTATGCTCTTTAGCTAAGCCTAGCCCGGAATATATGTGGTTGAATAAAATTCACTTATGGTTCCTTTAATTCATTTAGGGTTTTTTTGTTTGTTTTACATCAAAATCACCCTTCATGGATTTAGTGAGGCTAAGGCTGCATAGCGATTGATCTTCCCTCATAGCTCAGTGGGTAAAGAATATGCCTAAAAGGCAGGAGACCAGGGTTCTATTCCTGAATTGGGAAGATTCCCTGGAGAAGAAAATGGCAACCCACTCCAGTATTCTTGCCTGGAGAATCCCATGGACAGAGAAGCGTGGCGGGATACAGTGTATGGGGTCACAAGAGCTGGACATGAGTTAATGACTAAACCACCACCACCACCAAGGCTGCCTAGCAAACCTACTAACTCCATTGTCCTGGAGGAATAATGTTTTACTTCTAAATGCTGCAGCTTAAATATACTCTGGGCTCTCTTACCTCATAAAATCATAGACTGTTAGGTCAGAAAGGACCTTAAAAGTGCTTTTGCCTAACCTTCTATCTCCCTGACAGCCACCCAGCTTCAACCTGAGTATTCCGAGGATTCTGTCCTCACTGCTCCTGTGGGAACTGCTTGTGTTGGAACAGCCTTCCTTAGCTTAAGCTGGAGCCTGCCTCCATATATAGTCTGTCCTCTTAGCCCTCATCTCCAGAGTTGCACAGAATTTGCCCCTTGTCCCCCAAACAATCCATGTGTCCGAAGGCCGCGGTCTTTCCTTTTCCCGTCACTAGGTCACAGGGTTGGGAGAACACTTCCCTCCTTGAGTGTGGTTCTTAGCTGTTCTCTTTGTTGACAGTGGCCTTCTCCAGTGGACACCTGAGCTGAATACCGCACTCTATTTGAGGTCACACCTGTGAAGAGTGCACTGGAACTATTATTGCTTCCCTTCCTCAGAAAAGAAAGGACAGGTATTAATAGAATTAGCTGAAGGCACTCACATGTAGACCATTTTTGTTGTTGTTCAGTCACCAAGTTGTGTCTGAGTCTTCATGACCCCATGGACTGCAGCATGCCAGGCTTCCCTGTCCCTCACCGTCTCCTGGGGGTTTGCCCAAGTTCATGTTCATTGAATCAGTGATGCCATCTAACCATCTCATCCTCTGTCGCCCTCTTCTCGCGCCTTCAATCTTTCCCAGCATTAGGGTCTTTTCCAATGAGTCAGCTCTTCCCATCAGGTGGCCAAAGTATTGAACATATTCCATTTTTAAACCTGGTATTATACACCTTCTCAGGGCAGTCTTACCATTCAAATTACTATGCTTTTTTTTTTCCTTAGTTACATTCATTGAGTGCTTCTGATGTGCTAAAACACTATTCTAAGCACTCTACATACACTTATTTAGTCCTCAAAATGGCTCTAGGTACCAGTACCATCTTCCTCCCCATTTGATGAGTGAGGGAACAGTATGAGTATAGCAACTGACTACCTTTCTACCTCTAGGAAGTGGCGGAGCCAGGATGAAAGCAGAGGCAAGTCTGGCTCCAGAGTCCTCTCTCCCTGCTGTCTGCCGCTATCCCCAGCAGGACTCCCTGTTAATTCTCATTGCCCCTATTGATCTCACCTACTATTTGTTTATTGTTTTGGAAAGCCACATCATCACCTCTTGCTGCCTGTTGAGTTTATAGACAATTTAATATACCAAATCTTCTTCATAGTTAAATACTTTTAAAAGCTTCTTTGTCCTTCTTGACTGGTGTTTTTATTAATTTTGGATCTTCATTCCAGCCTGTGGTTTCTGTTCTTTACTGTAGATGCTATCAGTCAATCAGTTAGACTTCCATACAACTCATTTGCAAATTTATTAAGCCAGTAAGTCATCATTCCTTGGAAGGACTCCGTCCCGGTTATAGCAAGTAATTAATTAGCAGCCTTGAGGTTCTGTTTTTTAACCTCTTCAAAGCTCTGAAACAGCCACCATGTGCTCACCATCCTGCCAGCTGCCTTAGAGAAGTCAGGATGCTGATACCCACAGTGAATTTCTGGAAGTTGCCCTCAAGATCCCATGCTCCCTCCTTGCAGCCCATCATTTTCTAACTGCCCACAAGCTATCTGTTCGATACACGGTCACAGACTTTACTTCCCCTCCTCTTATTCCATCTTCCTTTGCAAAATCGGAATGACGTTTGTCTATCTCCATCAGTCCCCTTCCCATTGTCTCCATGATTTGATGCTTCCAGAGGCCTATGATTGCAGGTGGAAAGCTTTCTGAGCTGTGGCATGCCTCTCACCTGGCCTGGAGTCAGAACTTCTGTAAATGGTGAAGTCACCCTGTCCACTGACACCAAGAATCAGTTCTCAAATATGAAACATTAGTTCCCACATAACAATGCTTGTTCTACCATGTATAGCTTGTAATTTATTCTCCTGGGCAGAAAGTTTGAAGCAAAGTGGGAGTCAAGTAGTTCTGTTCATCCTGTCACCTCTTAACACTTGGTTTTCTTTAGGCTCTAAACATTGCTGCAAAAGCCCTTTTTATTGTCCTGGGCATTCTCCCTTAGCACGAACTCATTCGGAATGTCTGCCTTTCTGGCAACAAATTTCCAGCTTCCCAGCTCTTGTAGATAGCGTCCTCCAGCATCCCCCCTTTCCTCTTTTGTACATGCCTTCTTACAACGCCCCCTTATCCTGGGCACACTTTGCTCATTTGCTTCTTTGTCTCCTTTGAAAACAGTGCAAATTACCTCTTGGTGTGCTGAATATGATGATATACTGCGCAGACTAATTGTATTAATCCGTTCAGGGGATTTCATTCTTAGAAAGGAATTTCTGATTTATGGCCATTCAAAACTCAAGGACTATTTTGGTTTTTTATTGATGCTCATTACTTCCTGCTTTTCTAAGTTTTTTCTTTCAGTTCCCTGCCCTGCTTATCAAAATGTGTGGAGTTTTTTGTGTTTTCCACAGTTCTGCTAACTAGAGTCTTTTCTCATCGCCCTCATCAGCAGCTGACCTCTCCTGCTCTATGTACCAACCACTGGCTTCTTTCACCCTCAGGGGACAGAATATACCTTCTTCACTTTCCTGTGGCTCCCTGGAGAGGTGCCTCTTTCTGTCTTAAATCATTTTATCAATTGCCTTTTTCAACACTGGCGTGGTAGCCTGCTGTGTCTGCTATAGGATAATGGTCTCTGATGGGAAAAAACCTTCATGCTGGGTAGCTGTTAAATCCACTGTGAAAAACACACAGATAATCAAACTTGCCAAACACCAATAGCTTCGACACGGTACAACTTCATTAGTTAAAGGTGTGCACAAACTTTTGTCCTATCCTCTTTGGTAACACTGTCCAAAGGCAAGGCAGCAGTGAGCGTTCATTATGCAGCACATTTTATAGATGGAAAAATTGTTGCAAAAACGAATGAGAGGACCATACAATTCCTATGCTTTCAATCATTCTGCCGCCATTTTTCACCCAGAATTTTATTAATCTCTTCACAAAGTGGTATAGACTGTACGGGGTTGTGGCGGGGAGGGGGCAGAGAGTGTCAGGAATATGCCCAGACCTAGCTTACTAGAATTTTAAGCAATACCTGAATTTTTTTTTTTTCAGTTTGTTTTCTGATGATGATACAGCAAGGAGCAGGCTTACAGATCAACCACAGGAGGGTTTACACTCCAAATCAGGGGTATCTGCGCAGGTGGCACTAGTGGTAAAGAACCTGCCCGCCAATGCAGGAGATGTAAAAAATGCAAGTTCAATCCTTAGATCGGGAAGATCCCCTGGAGAAGGAAATGGCACCCCACTCCGGTATTCTTGCCTGGAGAATCCCATGGACAGAGGAGCCTGGTGGGCTACAGTCCACAGGGTTGCAAAGAGTCAGACACAACTGAGCAACTAAGACTAACTAACACGAAGAGAAGGCGTGGGACTGCATTTATGTGCCTCGTCAATTCTTTTTTAATTTTTATTTTAAAATAATTTTAGATGTGCAAATAACTACTAAAATAATAGAGTTCCTGTGTTTCCTTTCCCCTGCTTCCCCCAATAATAGCGTTGTACACATGTGACTATAGGGTGGTGTCTCTCTAATATCTTTGCCTGTCAGAGGAAGGCTTAGCTGGCACAATCAGTGTTCACTATGATGAGACTATGCACGCGTGCTAAGTCACTTCAGTCGTGTCAGCTCTTTATGACCCCGTGGACTTAGCCCGCCAAGCTCCTCTGTCCATGGGGTTCTGCAGGCAAGAATACTGGAGAGGGTTGCTGTGCCCTCCTCCAAGGGATCTTCCCGACCCAGAGATCGAACCCACACCTCCTACAGCTCCTGCATTGCAGGCAGACTCTTTACCTCTGAGCCACCTTAGCTTTATTTATATTGTGCTTGGGCTTCCCAGGTGATGATTGTGGTAAAGAACCCACGTGCCAGTGCAGGAGACGTAAGAGGCATGAGTTCCATCCCTAGGTCGGGCAGATCCCCTGGAAGAGGTCGTGGCAACCCACTCCAGTATTCTTGCCCAGAGAATCCAATGGACAGAGAAGCCTGGCCGGCTACAGTCCATAGGGTCACAAAGAGTTGGACATGACTGAAGCGACAGCATGCATGCATGCGTACTGGGCTTACAAAATGCTAACAGGCACTCTGGCTAAGTGCTTTTAGACACTGCAACAGCCACAGCCACTATCATTGTCCCCTTTTTGCAGATGAAAACTGGGCTTAAGTGAGTCGTAGTGTTGCCTGACTCACTCAGGATTACATGGCATGTAAGTGGCAGAGTCAAGATTCTTAACCAGTGTATTAACTGCTTCCCTGGGAGATGTCATGTGTGTATTTGGGGCTCTGAATTCTCCAGGGGTCTTCACAAAGGTGGTATTTAACTTCATCCACTACGTCAGGGTGAGTGATGCTCTGCCACCAGACCGTCAGGCACCTGTGGGGCAGCTGCCACTGATGGAGCAGGGATGTCGGGATGCTGATCAACCCCTTTCTGTCTCATTTCTGGGATGCTTCGTCCCTGGCTGAAGCACCGCAGTAGCAGGTTTACAGATGAAGCTGTGTTGTGGCTGTCACCTTCATGCCAAGAAGTACAAGACGGAGAGTGCTGGCAGACGGCCCGTCTGGGCTGTGGCAGAGCAGTAGGTGTTGAGACCCAAGCTGACACGCTTGAGCACCTTTCAGAGGCCTTTTCTCAAATCCCACCATTGGCAATCATCCTGCAGAATTAGTTCTTTCTTCAGGAGATTTGATTCCCAATCCAATCATGTATCAAATATCACCATCATCGGATAGCTTTTTAAATGTCCATATTGCTTCTGAGAGTGAGTGGAAAAGGAAGGAGGTGGACAGGAGAAGGTCATGCCAATCTCGGTTGTTACATTTGGTGCCAGGTACAACAGAAACCAAGGGCATTTAAGCCCAAACGACCTTGGTAACTTGATCTCTCACATTCCATGTGTTTCAGCCAAGGAAATAAACACTGGTGTAAAATGTTGAAGAGATGCTTAACACTTTTATGTTACAAAGTGCTTTTACATTATCTGAGCCTCATCACACTCTTTACAGGTGAGAAAATTGAGCTTCAGGGAGAGGAAACATGTTGTCAAAGATTCTCCACTTAGTATTTGGCACAATCGAGGTGGGGGCCTCAGAAAGCAGCAAGGACTTCGATGTTCCATGGACCTGGGTTCCAGCCTCACTTCTGCCACTACTAGCTTTGGTTGTCTCCAGGCCTTGCTTTCCTCCGCTTTTAAATGGACATCATCACAGTACCTACCCCATTATGTTCTTGTGAGGGTACAAGTACATGATACATAAAAAGCTTGGCAGAGTACCTAGCACAAGGAGATAAACAGGAATGGTAGCTATTAGTATTAGTTCAATTCTCCATCCATTAGGAATGAGTCTGGCTTCAACTAATAGAATAGTCAAGCAATGTTGACTTAAAAACAAATGGGAGTTCCTTTCTCTTACAGTAAGTGTGAAGACAGATAGTCTTGGGCTGGCTAGCAACTGGATGATACTATTAAAGACTGTTTACCTTCTTTCATTCCATCCTAGTCTCCACTGCATGTTGATTTGCTGCCTCATGGTTGCAAAGTGGCAGCTGCAGTTCCATCCACCATGTTTGGGGGATATTTCCCCTTTAGTAAGGAAAGCAAAAGCTTTCCCAAAACCTAACTATCAACCACAGCAGACATCTGTTTCTTTCTCATTGTCCTAAACTATGTCTTCTGATTCTCGGGAACCACAAGGACACTTGGAAAGAGAGTGTTTAACTTTTCAGACGTAACTGTACAAGCGGCAGTGAAGAAGATAGATGAGAATAGGAGTAGATTAGGCCAACTGTATTTGCCACAGTTCTTAATGCCTCTTATAATGTCATTAAAATTTTTTTGTTTAACTAGTCCTTAGGAGTAGAGAGCTTAGTTAACCCTAATCTTGTGTTCACGGCACATGAACAGCAAAGTCTCTTTTCTGGACTAAGTCCATTTAATTTTCACAAAATGTGTACTATTTCATATGCATCTATTTTTTTCTTAACTTTTTTATTGAAATACATATACACTAGGGTGCACAAATGTTTCTAGATGGCTCAATAGACTTTTGCTATTTATCTTCATTAAAGCACCACTCATGTTAACATAGAATATTCCCACTTTCGCAGAAACTTTTCTCTATTTTCCCTGCTCTGTTAATACTCCCTCCCGAAGGTAACCATTATTCTGATCTGTATCCTTATAGATCTGTTTTACATGTTCTTTGGCTTCACTTAACTGGAGTTGTACATTTGTATGTAGCCTGTAGAATCTCATGGACAGAGGAGCCTGGCAGGCTACAGTCCATAGTCTTTTTGGGTGCGATGGTTCATTCTCTGTGAGACTTATCTATTACTGTAGATAGTGGTGGTTCATTTGTTTCCTGCTGTCTCTGTATGCTTTGTCTCCCTGCACAGACTTGGAGCAAGTGGTATTATGAGAACCAGAATAGCACAGACATGGAAGTCACCCCTTTTCCACTCATGGAGTATCTTTTCCTCATAAATCCACCCACTTTGCTTTCTCACAAAGCTCGCCTGGGCACGGCTCTCTCCAGCACCATGTCTACTTTAAAAGGAATCTCTTGGGGACTTGTACATTTGCCTTGGATGCTCTCAGCATAAAAGCATTTTCTTGGAACATTTGGAGAGGGTGGAAGAGGAGAGTAAGAGAGCAGTGCTTCCTGAAAGGGCGTTTTTAGTCAAAGGAAAAAAGTGCCAACTAAAGTCATCATTTGAAACTTAAGCCTGGAAGCCAGCCTTTGGAGCAGAGATTTAGGTTGGTCTTCCAGTGTTCTCCCCTACTAACAGTCTCCATTCAGGGCTCAAGGGCAAAAGAAACAACTCTGTCTGTCTCAGGGTAGGGAAAGCTGATTTGAATTCAGACTGACTCTGAGAAGTCTTCCTTCCCCCCAAGGCTCTGACTGGTGGGCTTTCCTAGCAAAGCCAGCATGGCTATCTTTACAAAATAAACATTCAACTCCAGGACAAACTTGAGAGCAGGAATAAAGCTAATGCTTTTCAGCGGAGTCTTAAATGAAGATGAAAGGGACTAAATAGTTATTCCTGCAAGTATGGTCATGTCTAGGAATCAAGTAGAAAAATTCAAACTATGCACGTTAGCTCTAGTGGCTGGTCATCATCGTTTCTCTTTAGGCATCTGCTGGTTCTGAGCCTTGTGTCTGCTGGGATAATGAATTAGAATATTCAGCAGAGACTTAATCATGGGTTCTTTGCTTGGCAGCTAGAGCACACTTCGAAGGGACTAGTTTGGCAAGTTGGGTCATCTTCAGGCACTGCGGTTCAGGTCCAACACCCCTCCGTGTTTGTGTCGGTGGGCACAGAGGATTAAGGGGATGAACCATTGGAATCTACTGCCTCTAACGTCCTATGACCAACTTTGAATTCAGCAAGATTTACTGCTAATGACTTTAGAAAGTTTTATTAAGTTATTGAGTAATTTCTGTATCCCTTGCCCTTACGAAGGGCTTTTCATATATTATTTCAGTTATTCCCCACATAGGACCTTGTTGTTTATCCATTCTATAGATAATAGTTTGCACCTACTGATCCCAAACTGGGGAGATAGGTAAAGTTGTTCCCGTTTTTGCAAATCAATAAATTGAGGATTAGAGAATTTAAGTTACCTGCTAGTAAGTAACAGGTAGTAAGTAGTAGGTTTGAGAGTCAACACTAAGTCTTTCAGATTCCAAAGACTGTACACTTTGTGAGATCAACTAGCTTTTAAAAATAACCCCTCTGTATATATACAGTGAAATATTACTTAGCCATAAAAGATGAAATAATAATGCTATTTGCAGCAACATGGATGCAACTAGAGATTATTATACTAAGTGAGGTAAGTCAGAAAGAAAGACAAATACCGTATAATATTACTTATATGCAGGATCTCAAGCGTGACACAAGTGAACTTATCTATGAAACAGAAACAGACTCACAGATACAGAGAACAGACTTGTGATTGCCGAGGAGAGTAGGGAGGGAAGAACTGGGAGTTTGGGATCAGTAGGTGCAAACTATTATCTATAGAATGGATAAACAACAAGGTCCTATTGTATAGCATAGGGAACTATATTCAATATCCTGTAATAAACCATAGTGGAAAAGAATATGAAAAAAATGTATATATGTGTATAACTGAATCACTTTGCTGTATAGCAGACATTAACACACATTGTAAGTCAACACTATGTCGACAAAATAAATTTTAAAACAAGAGAAAATAAATATATAACTAAAAGTAAAAATAACCTCTTGCCTTTCTGACGAGCCAGCCCTCTTGTCAACCCTTGCCTTCCCCTCGCCCCAGCACATGCTCTTCAGAGTTTGTCCGATAAGAGACTGGTTGGCGAACAGCTAAAAGCTGTAAATTCTTTGTCACTTACTTTGAATTTAGTTGTTGAATTGTCACTGTAACACAATTATATTTTATTAAGGAAATTTTTTAGAATATTTAAAACCATAGAGCTTAATGGAAAACACTCTGATGGATAATAAGAAGACTGGTTTCAATCCTTAATGTCACCATGAATCAAAACAAGCTGTGAGACCTTGGATACGGACTTAATTTCTGTGTGCCCATTTCCGTCCTTTGTGAAATGAGGAGGTTAAAGTATGTGGTTACTAATGTCTCTCTCTGTTCGAAAAACCTGGGCCTCTATGCCTCTTCTTGTTTTGTTCTTGTGATTCTAAAAAGGCTTCAGAGTACAAATATTTCTGAAAGGAGCCTTAATTACTAAATGCAAATCAAGAGAAGTGGATAACATTGGGGCTTTCAGAATTTTTTGGAATATATAAGTTCTTTACTCTTCCAAGCAAAGCTACATTTTCCACTGCATTTCCCAGTCCAACATTCCCACCAAAAGAAAAGTGTATAGTTTCTTAAATGATTCATATTGGAACTTAGATTCCTTGAGGGTCTGGCAAGCTTTAATCTTGGATAAGGTGATGTAAAATATTGCCAATAGCCAACCTCAGGTTGCCAACCCAAAATATAAGTCCCTCCTTGTTCAGTATATGAATTTATAACATAAACCATTTAAAATTCTACCTGGCACTATTGAATAGAATTGACACTATTGGGCAACTCTGTAAAGAAGAAATAAGGCAATATTGTGGTCCAAGTAGTTAAGAATATGCTACACTTAAAGAAAATTTTACTGCATCATTTCAGACCCAATAAAGAAAAAACTGGCCATGTGAGTGACTCAGGATCGTCTGTCATCAGACATGGGCTTAATCCGGAGAAGGTCTTCATGCAGGTTCATTACTTAAAGGTAAGCGTCTCTGAGTAACAGAACCCAGTTATTATGGTGCAGGACTTTTTAGATTTTACATGTGAACAGTGAAGGTTAGTAACATGGTTGGGGCAAAACAAACATATCGTCAACATTGTAAATGACATTTGATTGAGCAGATTCTGATCGTCCACCAATTAAAACATTTCACACCCAGCATGAAGCATGAATCAAAGGAAGGTGAACTGTTCCCTTCCCTGGATCTCCCTTCTTCCTGCTTCATGTCAGCCTTGAAGAGTGGAATCTTAAAATTGCTGTCAGGTTCCCACTAGAAGACCGGAGTGATTTTTTCTGTTAGTATTTTAATTTGTAAAATCCTTTTCTGATAGCTAAAGGAGAGAGGAGCTGGGCCCCTTTTCCCTATTGGTCCGTAATGGACATCCAGGTCTCATGTAAGCTGAAGGTAAATGAGACAGTGATAGATGAGTTGAAACAGAGTAGTTGATCCTTAAGTTCCAAACCCAGCCCAACTAGTAACAATGCAAAGGGCTGCCTGGGACAGGTCAGTCCAAACTTTCTAGGTGAACATAACATGCTGGTGGGTAAGTTAGAGTTGATTTTGTAAGTATTTTTCTGAACCATGATGGGCATCTTTTTTTCTCCTTCCTTCTAGGGCTATTTCCTTCTCCGGTTCCTTGCCAAAAGACTTGGAGAGGACACCTATTTTTCATTTTTAAGGAAGTTTGTGCACACTTTTCATGGGCAGCTGATTCTTTCTCAGGTAATTAGTGAGTCCTCTTGAGTCCATGATATACAGCTGGAGAGGGTGTGGCATGTGGTAACTAGATTGTGTATTAAAAAATAGGGAAAAGATTTACATTTCAGTGCAATAGGAAAAATAGGAAGTTAATGAAGTGGACACAGAAGTGTTTCTGGGAGGGTCATCACCCGGTCTTTTAGGACATACTGTAACCCAGAACTGTCCTATGTGCACAGTGCTGTGGGTAGTTGCACCTGAAGTGAACTTGAAAACCAAGAACAAAGCGATTCCCACTGTCTCCTCCACCTGGAATGAGTTTTGCAAGGTTGGCGCCTTCTCATTCTCTGTCTTAGCTTCAACACCACCATCCCAGAGTCCCTCTTGCTGAACAGAAATGCATCCACCCTGTTCTTCTCTACCCTCTGCCCTTTTTCATTGTCTGCATTGCCATCACCATCCCTCATAATTATATTTTCCTTTCCGGATTCATTTCTTTTCTCTCCCTTCCATTCGTGTGTAAGCTCGACAAGGCCAGACCATGCTCTTCATTTCACTGGTCCTTAGTATATGATTCACACACAGTATGTGCACCATATGTATTTGTTAAATAGATTAAAAACAAGATACACTGAAATATTCAGACAGCCTGGCCTGTCAGAGAGAGACTGTCAGTTTAGCCAGGTGTTAGGCCGAGCTGCACATAGTGAGAAAGTTAACAAAGAGGCAGAGGCGCTGCAAACAGCACTCGTAGCTGATGGAGAATCAAGGATGCAGTCTCAGCACAGATTAGACGGTTGTGTTTGTGTGTGTGTGTGTGTGTGTATGACAGTTGTGCTCATATACAGTTTTGAAGTCAAATTGTGCACAATGTTAGATGCAAACGGTGTGCATGTATAAGCCAAACATACATGCAAGGAATAGCATGATTATAACACAACTAGATAGCTGTTCCGTGTCTCCACACTGTTTTCTTTGGTTGAGATAATGGGGGCATATTTCTAAAGATGTGTTAGGAAAGGGAGCTTGAAAACTGGCTCAGGAGTCTTACATGGTTGGGGGACTGACCAACCCAAACCTCTTCTCACCAAGATACTGCAGAGTTGAAGGAGTGCGTTAGGTTTACCATGACCATTCTCATAACAGCTTTCCATGGAACACTTGATGCTCCCTCTACCAAACTTTCCATTTTACTTTTGTTTAACTCTTTTGAATTATAGCTTTATTGTTTTTTCATAACAGTGTTATTGAGATACAATTCACATACCATAAAATTCACCCTTTTAAAGTGTACCAGTCGGTGGTTTTTAGCGTATTCATAACATTGTGCAACCATCACTGCTATCTAATTCCAGAACATTTTTATCACCCCAAAAGAAATCCCACACCTATTAGCAGTCACTGCCCAATTTCCACCTCCCCCCAAGTTGTACACAACCACTCACCCACTTTCTATCTCTATGGATTTGCCTGCTCTGGAGATTCCATATAAATGGAGTTATATGATATGTGGCCTTGTGTGACTAGTTTCTTTCATTTAACATATTTTCAAGGTTCATGTTGTAGCATGTATCAGTACTTCATTTCTCTTTTTTAATTTTACTTTCTAACCTCTTAAACTGTGATGAAATATACATAAGACAATTATCATTTAAACCATTTTTAACTGTATAGTTAAGGCATTAAGTATGTTCACATTGTTGTCAACTATCACCATCATGTATCTCCAGAGCATTTTAATCTTCCCCAAATGAAACTTGTATCCGTTAAACAATAATTCCACATTCTTCCCTCCCCCCAGCCCCTAGCAACCACCATTCTATTTTCTGTCTCTGAGTTTGACTGTTATAGGCACCTCATGCAAATGGAATAATGTAATATTTGTCCTTTTATATCTGGATTATTTGAGTTAACAAAATGCCTTCCAGTTTCCTCCCTGTTGTATAGCATGTGTCGGAATTTTCTTCCTCTTTGTTTTTATTTATTTAGATCGTATCACATAGCTTGTGGGGTCTTAGATCTCCAACCACGGACTGAACCCGAGCCCTTGGCAGTGAAAGCACAGAGTCCTCACCATTGGATCACCAGGGAATTAATTCCCTTAATTCCTTTTTAAGAATCCGTATTTCCGTAGTATACATATACTACATTTGGTTCATCCTCTCATCCAATAATTACCCCTCTTGGCTCTTGTGAACAATGTTGCTATGAACATTAGTGTACAAATATCTGTTTGAGTCCCTGCTTCCAATTCTTTTGAATATATACCTAGAAGTGGAATTGCTACATTATACACTGATTTAATTTTTTTTAGTAACTGCCATACTGTTTTTCCACAAGGGCTACATTATTTTGCATTCTCACCAGCAATGCACAAGGGTTCTAATTGCAACATTTGTCATTTTATTTTTTGATAATAGTCATCATAGTGGATGTGAATTACACTGTGGTTTTAATTTGCATTTTTATGGTACTATGTTGAGGATTTTTTCATGGACTTATGGGACATTTGTATATCTTTTTTGGAGAAACGTCTGCATATGTGCTAAGTTGCTTCAGTTGTGTCCGACTCTTTGCAACCCTATGCACTGTAGCCCACCAGGCTCTTCTATCTGTGGGATTCTCCAGGCAAGAATAATGCAGTGGATTGCGATGCCCTCCTCCAGGGGATCTTCCCCACCCAGGGACTGAACCTGTGGCTCTTACATCTCCTGCATTTGCAGGCAGGTTCTTTACCCACTAGTACCACCTGGGAAGCCCTAGGATGTCTATTGAGATCCTTTTCTGATTTTTCATTTGGGTTGTCTTTTATTATTGAGTTATGAGTATATATTCTAGATTCAAGTTCCTTATCAGATATATGACTTAAAAATATTTTCTTGCCTAATTAAAAAGTTACTCCTATGTTTGTTCTAAGAGCTTAGTCATTCTATTTCTTATAGTTAGGTCTCCTACCCATTTTGAGTTAATTTTTGTATATGGTGTAAGGTGGATGGCTCAGCTTCATTGTTTTTTGTGTGAATATCCAGCTGTCTCCCTTCCATTTTTGTTAAAAAGACTAGTCCTTCCCTCCCTTGAATTGTCTTGGCATCCTTGTTGAAAGTCAGTAAACGTAAGAGTTTATTTCTACTCTCTCAATTCTAAATTCTGTTGATCTCTATTTCTGTCCTTCTGCCAGTCCCACAGTAAGTTTGGAAATTATTGCTCTTTCATCTGACACATACTCATTATAAAAAATTTAATAAGTAACACAGAAAAGTACAATGAATGTAGATATCATTCATTCAAATGATATAGATTCAAAATCTATATAGATATAGATTCACAATCTCACCGTCCATAAATACTTAAAATT
Organism: Muntiacus reevesi; assembly: GCF_963930625.1. NCBI lineage: Eukaryota > Metazoa > Chordata > Mammalia > Artiodactyla > Cervidae > Muntiacus > Muntiacus reevesi. The sequence continues at coordinate 13,790,797 of NC_089258.1, forward strand.
AAGAGTAGGTGAACATCATTCTAGAAGTTGCATTTCTTTTCTCCGTTTCTGTCTTTATATATATGTTGTGTGTGTGTGTGTGTCTCTGTGTGTTCAGTTGCTCAGTAGTGCCGGATTCTTTGCAACCCCGTGAACTAAGCCCACCAGGCTCCTCTGTCCATGGGGTTTTTCCAGGCAAGAATACTGGAGTGGGTTGCCATTTCCTACGTGCCTGATCGTACACATGTTGGTAGATAGATGTATTTAGAAATAGTTTTATAAAAATAAACTATGTGCTTTTAATGAAAATATGTTTTAAATTTTATTTTACTTGAATTTAACACATGAAAAAGAAACTAAATTGAATATGAAAGACTTCTTGAGCTTAAGATAAATATGAGAGATCATTTCCTAAGAGATTCTTCAACAGTTAAGAAACACAGTTACAAAAAATCTTTAAGAGGTTGAAGTTGTTAGTTTTTTCCTCTTTAGATATATATCTTAATTTTAGAAAGTATCAACTTATTCTTATATATTAACATTAATATAAAAGATGAGGAAACCAGTAGTTATGTTTCAACTACTTTTTCCCTGGTTCTAGATTTCCCTTAATTAATATTTTTACATAGTTCATATCATTTATAGTATGTGATGTTACTGTAATTTTCACAGTTGTATAATCCTTTCTTTTGATTCAACACTTTGTTGGCTAAATTTTGTTGTTAAATTGAAGTTCAAGTTGCTTGAGAATGTTTGCTTGTTGCCTTTATATTTGAATTACAAACTGGCTGGGTATAATATTCTTGGGTCATATTTTCATCTCCTCAGAACATTGTGGCTATTGCTCAACTGCCTCCTGGCATTAAATACTGCTGTTGAAACTTTTAAAATCAGTCTGTCTTATCCTCTTTATGCCACTCAGATGACAGAAGAATTCTTTACCTTTGATGTTTATTAATTTAATCCACAGTGACTTCGTGTTCATGAGTCTGCATCAGATTTGTTTTGCTTTTTTCCTGGAAAACACTGCATCTTTAGACTCAACATCTATTCCTCCTTGTTTCAGTAAATTATCTTAATTGTATCTTTGAACACATTCATTTTTTTTTCCTTACAGTATTCTGAATTTCAAGGTTACTGGTTATCTTTGTCATATCATCATTGTCCTCCATACATGTTATTTTCTAGTTATTTGCTTTTGTCTTTTTGTTCTTCACAGAATATGTTTATCTCAAGCAGTATTATTTTTATTATTAATGTTATTATTATAACAGTATTATTATTTTTCTTTAATGGCTATTCTTTTTCTTGATGTTTCCATTTTATTAATGCTCCTATGGTGGTATTATTTTGGTCCCTAATTTATTCCCTTTGCTTTGAAATCTCTTCCTCTCGTTTTATCGTTTTGTCATCTTGTCTTTGAGTTTTCATTTTATTGAATTTATGTTCTTATTCAGTTCAGTCGCTCAGTCGTGTCCAACTCTTTGCGACCCCATGGACTGCAGCACACCAGGCTTCCAGGTCCATCACCAACTCCTAGAGTTTACCCAAACTCATGTCCATTGAGTCAGTGATGCCGTCCAACCATCTCACCCTCTGTCATCCTCCTCCTCCTGCCCTCAATCTTTCCCAGCATCAGGGTCTTTCACCTAACATTCCAGGTTCCTATGCAGTATTGCTCACTGTAGCATTGGACCTTGCTTCCATCACCAGTCACATCCACAACTGGGTGTTGTTTTTGCTTTGGCTCCGTCTCTTCATTCTTTCTGTAGTTATTTCTCCTCTGATCTTCAGTAGCATATTAGGCACCTACTGACCTGGGGAGTTCATCTTTCAGCGTCCTATCTGTTTGCCTTTTCATACTGTTCATGGGGTTCTCAAGGCAAGAATACTGAAGTGGTTTGCCATTCCCTTCTCCAGTGGACCATGTTTTGTCAGACCTCTCCACCATGACCCGTCTGTCTTGGGTAGCCCTACACAGCCTGGCTTATAGTTTCGTTGAGTTAGACAAGGCTGTGGTCCATATGATTAGATTGGTTAGTTTTCTGTGATTGTGGTTTCTGTCTGTCTGTCCTTTGATGCCCTCTCTCAGCACCTGCTGTCTTACTGGGGTTTCTCTGACCTTGGACCTGGGGTATCTCCTCACGGCTGGTCCACCGAAACGCAGCTGCCGCTCCTGACCTTGAATGTAGGGTAGCTCCTCTTGGCCACTCTGGTGCCGCGCCACATTATTATTATTTTCTTTTAATTTATATTTTAGTGTAAAGCATTTGTGGAGAATTTTCTTCTGTGCCTTGGATTATGTTTTCTTCACGACTGGATTTTTTGTCTTTTACATTATGCTTCTTATTTCTAGCTCTCTCTTTATGTGGGTTTTTGCTGTATTGGTTTGCATAGTTGCCATACTTTTTTCTTGTTCATTCTCAGCATGAATTGCACTGTCCTGACCCTGTATTTATTCTCATATGTATTGGAACATTATCTTCGATTTCTTTTGCAATTTGTCTAGACATGTTTTTCTTCCCCTCTGAGCTCTAGTTTGAAGCTTGGATATTATGCATGGAGAGGTGGAGGAGAAGAGCTCCACTGGAGCTGTGTATAGCATTTGTTGTAAGAATTTGGCTCCACCAACTCTTGAAATTTTGTTAAAGTTTCCCCAGCCAAGATTCTCATCACCTAATTCGGGTGCTGCTTTTTTCATTGCAGGTACTCCCCCAATTAATATCGTTCTTCCAATTCAGCTTGGAGCCCTAGAACCTATACAGTTCATAAGACTATCATCCTCAGTTGTTTATTTCTCAGGTTTTGCTCATCTCAATTGAGCAAACATTTTCAGTCCCTCCACAGACAAAAAGAGAGGAAAAATAAAGATATTCCGTTTTTCCCTTTTTTTCCAAGCGTGTGGGTATTTGTGAGAACTTGTGGGATTTGGGCACTTTACCAGTACCACTGCAGCTAAGCATGATGGAGGGGGCGGTGCAGAGGGAGGACTGGAAGCTGTCTTGGAATGTTATGTTTCTTTCTTTAGTTTTTTCTTTGAAGTTTATGCCACAGACTGTATTCTTTCCTTGTTTGGTTGCTGCTAGTGACATTTTTGCTAACTTTTTGAAAATGGATTGTGTTTTGTTTATATTGCTAGTTAGTTTTTGATGAGGAAGGCCATGATTCAGTTTCTGTACAAAGAAGATCTTCAAATTCTTCTTTTTCCAATTGACTTTTGAATTCTTTCGTTTCTGAACACCTCATCTACCCAGTATTTCAGAATTATCATCTTTCCACCTCTCAACTAAAATTGCTCTCTTGAGCAATGACTGATTCCTGACCGTTTCATTTCTTTTCAGCATTTATTCTGCCAGCACTGTCCTTATTTCAATATTTTGATTATTTGTATTATCCCTCCTACTGTCCCCTCCCTATGATCATAGTAATTATTCATAAAACCTCTGATAGAAATTCCTACTTCTGTGTAAATATCAAGCCAGAGTCCGTTTGTCCAGGAGAAGCTACATGCATCTGCTTTTTGTTGAAAACTTTCACTAGTACTATAAAATAACTACCAAATTAACCATGTGCCAAAATTGGTGTTATTTTTAAAAATTTTTTAATGCTTAATTTAGTGTTTTTAGGTGATAATCAAAATAAGTTATCTAGCTACCTGATTAGTATATAGATTATTAGGAGAATAAGAAATTTAAAAACCAAACTTCCCAAGGAATATATTTTTTGACTAGAGTATTGGCTTGCAACAGTTGTCAATGATCTAGATAAAATTTGACCCCAACTCACTGTGCAAATGGCAGGAATGTAGATATTTTTGTGTCTTTGGCTTTAATATTTTCAGGCATACTCTAGTGGTAAGAAACTAGGGCCCTAGTATTTGTTGCTAACTGCCTTTGTCAGTGATCCTAGATCAAGTCAGTGCCTTAAGTCCTGTTCATGATCCTAGAATCAGTCTTGAAGGAAAACCCTCCTTGTCCAATTGATATTTGTAAGTTGCTTTTTATCAAAATGCCGACATGTTGAAGTAAAGAGTGAGGACAGATGAAAGAATTGAAAAGAAGTGGTAAGGGAAGGAATACTCAAAAGAGACATCTTTCTTTTTAAACATTCTGTTGTGGAAAATGGGGAAAGGCTTCTATGATGAGTCCACTCCAGGTGTGTATGCCAATTTCTGAGTGGAGCCAGGAAAACGAGCATTTTGTAGTTAAGATCATGTGTCAATTCAGTTGCTCAGTCAGGTCCGACTCTTTGCAACCACATGAGCTGCAGCACGCCAGGCTTCTCTGTCCATCACCAACTCCCGGAGCTTACTCAAACTCATGTCTGTGAGATTATGTGCATGAACGGAATAAGAAGGACCAGTTGAGTTGATTCCACTGGTAGTATAGAGATTACCTGGTGAGACCAAGTGTCTTCTTGGGTTGAATGGAGCACAGGATGGGAGAATGTCTAGCACTGCAGACAAACATTCCCATCATCTGTGGAGATACAGGCTTCGTGTTTTAGGGATGCTTGAGGTATTGAGTTTTTGTGATCCAGTGTGATCCAGACATTACTTTGCCAACAAAGGTCCATCCAGTCAAGGCTATGGTTTTTCCAGTGGTCATGTATGGATGTGAGAGTTGGACTGTAAAGAAAGCTGAGCGCCGAAGAATTGATGCTTTTGAACTGTGGTGTTGGAGAAGACTCTTACGAGTCCCTTGGACTGCAAGGAGATCCAAGCAGTTCATCCTAAAGGAAATCAGTCCTGAATATTCATTGGAAGGACTGATGTTGAAGCTGAAACTCCAATATTTTGGTCATCTGATGCGAAGAGCTGACTCATTGGAAAAGACCCTGATACTGGGAAAGATTGAGGGCAGGAGGAGAAGGGGACGACACAGGATGAGATGGTTGGATGGCATCACTGACTCAATGGACATGGGTTTGGGGGGACTCCGGGAGCTGATGATGGACAGGGAGGCCTGGGCATGCTGCAGTCCATGGGGTCACAAAGAGTCAGACGTGACTGAGTAACTGAACTGAACTGTAAACCCTTAGACCTGTCCTCCTCAGGACTGACTGGCAGCCTTCAGCTAGTTGTGTGGCCTGCAGTTCTCAGCTCTGAGCAGGAAGAGGCAGATGACCACCTGCTAAGAAGTGGGACAGTTACCTTTTTAAAAATATAAAGCAGGGCTTCTTGGGGACCTCCTACACTTTTATTGTATTCACAGAAAATCTGAAACATTGTGTTCTGTAATTTCATAAAGAAAGATCTAATTGTAATTGGAAAATGCAAAAGGGCAGAATTAAGGTTAACTCTGGATTTCCTGCTTCTCATGCAATTAAATTCTCCCCCTTGCCATTGAGTTAATGTAATTTCCCCCCCACTTAATTGAGCATAAATTACTGGACAAATATGGGATAAGTTGAGATGGACTGTAAGGAGATAATGCAGTAAAATTAGTAAGAAATTATAATTACAGTACTTGGATTTTAAAGAAGCAAGAATTCTGTCATTAAGCCAATGAAATATCTGCAAAGTAATCTAATAATATATCAGATTATGGAAAATTAATTTCTGATTCAACTTTTTTACAAAATAGTTATTAATATAATAAAATCATGACTTTAAGAACCTCAATCAAAAATACTTCTTTGCTTTCTAAATATTGCTTTTGCTTCCTTTGATTTTTTTTTTCTCAATATACCCACTGCAGTATACACTATACTGCAGTATACTGCATTGTATTTGGGATTGTCCCCTTCCATTTTTACTGGTAAATTTTTTTTCATTGAAGTATAGTTTGTGTACAACATTGTGTAAGTTTCTGGTGTACTGCAGAGTGTTTCATACATTCTTTTTCAGACTATCTTCCATTATCATTTACTACAAGATATTGAATATAGTTCCTTGCACTGTATAGTAGGACCTTGTTGTTTATTTTATATGTAGTGTTGTGTAGTATAATAGTGTGTATCTGCTAATCCTAAACTCCTAATTTATTCCTCCCCGCTTCCCCTTTGGTAACCATAAATTTATTTTCTATGTCTGTGAGTCTCTTTCAGTTTTGTAAATAAGTCCATTTGTATCATTTTTTAAGATTCCATATATAAGTGATATCATATGATATTTGTCTTTGTCTGACTTACTTCACTTAGTATGACAATCTCTAGGTTCATTCAGTGTTGCTGAAAATGGCATTCTTTCATTCTTTGTTTCTGGCTGAGTAATATTCTATTGTGTGCATATATGTGTGTGTGTGTGTCTGTGTATCTATCATATCTTCTTCATCCATTCACCTGTTGATGCTCACTTAGGTTGCTTCCATATCTTGGTTACTGTAAATAGTGCTACTATGAACATTAGGGTACTTAGACTGATACATGTTAATATTAGGTTTGTTGTATCTGTGTTATGTATTTTGGGTGAAGCAGCAATAGGCAAGTAGAGTCTTAGAAGGAGGACAGAGGTTGCAAGAAAGAAATCTTTCACTTGTGCTCTTAATAGGGAGGTTCTGTCTCTGGAAGAAATGGACCTAACCACCCATAAACACATAGAAAGGGACAGCTGACTCCACCAGGGTAGTGATGGCTATGCTTAATGCCATGATAGAAAAAGAACACCTTGTCATACAAATTGTTTGCAGATTTCTAGTCCTGTGTCATTCCATCTGTTTGTAATACAATGGTGTGCACTGCCGCTTGCATCTCACACTCTGAGTTACATGGATCTCATCAGAGCCCTGTGCTGACCCTGGGTCTGCAGGCTAGGTTGTGGTAGGGGCGTCCATCTGAAGGGATGCTCATTTATTAATGGCAGTGTCATATTTTGTCATCTGGGCTTACACATGTGCCCTCTTTAAGGACCAGTTTAAAAGGTGATTTCCAATTTATTAAAAGAAAACCTTTAAGTTCAGGTCTTACTTATCACTCAATATTAAGTCCCTAGAAAGTTAAATACTGTTCTTATTTGTTTCATGTTCTGTATTTACCCAAAATGTATCTTATCAAACCTTCAGGTGAGGTAGGGTTGACACTAGGCTTACCCATTTAGCAAATAAAAATGTACAACCCCCATGTAAATTAAAATTTCAGATTAAGAACAAAGAACTTTTTCATGTAAGTATGCCCTCAATTTACCTGGGTATCCTATGATTTATCTCACAGACCTAGTTTAGACCAAATCAAAATTCCAGAATAAGATGGACTGAAAAGATTGATTATAATACACAAGATACAGATCAAATATAAATGTGATTTTGAATATTCATGTGAATATTATTTAGGTCTTCTGATATTATGGGTATGTTTTAAAATAATCCTTAGCTTTTGGATGTATTTACTGAAACATTGGTGAAATTATGTTAACATTTGGGATTTACTTCTAAATAATGCAGGAGGCAAGTGAGTGGATGGCACAGATTGGCTATGGGACACTGGGTATGTGAAGGTTAATTACACTTTGCTACTTTTGAATGTGTCTGAAATTTTCCATTTTCCATAGTAAAGGATAAAATGGGTATGTATGTAAGTCATGCCCTTAGATTAAAAAAAAAATCTATTCTTGAAACATCTTAAATCAAACAATTGAGGATTTGCGCCATGGCACCAGAAGAGGCTGCAGATGGAGGCAGGAGCCCGTGAGCTATTTTTGGGATTGTGACATCTTTGTTCCTCCACTGGGGTATTAATTGTCTTGATTTTTGTCTTTATTATCCATATAGCAATGCAAAAAAGCCGTTAGTTACTAATCTCTCAGAGTTGTGATTATTCAGTATGTAACAGGATCTGTAGTGGCTCAGTGGTAAAGAACCTGCCTACCCGTGCAGGAGACACAGGAGGCATGGGTTCAATCCTTGGGTTGGGAAGATCCCCTCGAGGAGGAAAGGGCAACGCACTCCAGTACTCTTGCCTGGAGAATCCCGTGGTCAGAGGAGCCTGGCGGGCTACAGTCCGTGGGTGTGCAAAAGAGTCGGAGATGGCAGAGAAACTGAGCACAAACAAGCAGGATCTCTAGGGAAAGCTGGTGAAGAGGAGGAACATGGTTAAGTCAGAGGGACAGTGCTGTGTGCTCGGGCTAGCCTTTTGAAAATAGTTAAACATGGAATGAAATAAACTGTTGGGTTAGGTCAGAATAGCAAACATTACTTTTTTCAATTTGTTTGTGGTTTTTACAAAAATAAATCTCTATAACTGATTGGACTGAAGCCCTAGTAAATTAATAAATTGAATATATAGCCTAATATTTCAGTGTCAGCCTACCTTCCCTAGCAGGTGAGTTGTCAGCAGCTGGGAACACTCAGTCTCTGGCATGACTCCAGGCAGGGTTATTTATTGATGGACATCTTTAATGATTTGCTTTTTTCTTCTTCCAGGATTTCCTTCAAATGCTGTTGGAGAACATCCCAGAAGAAAAAAGGTGAGGACCAATTTAGGAATTAAGGGCCCAGTTTTATTTTGAATGTTAAAAATGACTCTGCCATTGTTTGGCAAATTGCAGCCTAGAAGTTTAATCTTCCTCTGTCAATAGAGGAGGGACCTAGTCCAGCCAGCAGGAGTCCTGGGATGATCAATTGGACCTAGAAATATCGGGAGTGTGGATTCTAGGAGCCAGCACAAACAGCTGGAGACACTCTTTGGCCTCAGCTGCCATGAAAAAGAATGGAGGAGAGACAAGTTCTAAAAGTTAGGGTGACTTGTTTTGGAATGTCTGAAATGTTTCAGATTTGCCATCCTTTTATTTATTTATTTTCATCCTTTTATTTTTAAAGTGAACATGCAAGGTTTGCTTCATGTAAAAATCATATCAGATATGTCCATTATTGCTAAGGTCAAGAACAATAGGTTAGCTGTAAGAATTTTTCTTTTCTTTTATACTTGCCCTGAAATAACCTTTCAGGTCCTCTAATAGAATGGAGCAATTTCCTTAGGAACTAATTTAGAAAAAAGAAAAAGAAAGTTAATAGACATGGTTTATTACCTCCTTAGGCTCTTACCCAGGTCTGTTTCTGAGTAATGACTATGCATTCTTTCAGGAGAACTTCTCAGGGCACAAATATAGCAATTTTCATGGAGGCAACAAGGTGCATTTTTCATTTTGGAGGTCTTCTTTCTTAACATCCCCTTCCTAATAAGGTTATGGAGTTCATTTGGACGGCCCAAGCCCTCTAACTCTGGGGGCACCTAGATTTTATCATTGTGAATATTTTTTATGATCCCACAAAGTAACTTTTGTTGTGACTGTGGATGTTAAGAGCAGCATCTCCATCGAAAGGTGCCCACTGACCACCAACCTTTGCCCTTCGAGAAGATGCCTCACCCAGTTAGCATCACGTTTTGATTAGCAGGCTTAAGCTTTTTAAAAAATTTTTCCTTAAGAGTTGAGACTTCATTCCTCCAATTAATGTATTTCAGCAAGTATACTAGAATATATTTTGAAACTCAGACATTGTCTTTCCTGCTCACTAATCTCAGAATCTAATCCAGCTTTTAAAGCAGACTGTTCATTCTTTTACCTGTGCAGCACGTTGTACCAATTTTATCCAGCTCTCCGAAGGCCCCACACCTCCCCGTGGAGCCTCTAATCTTTGACTCCATCGCAAGCTGATCCTCAGACACATCTGAACCTGTGAGCTGTGCTGAACAAGACAAAATTTTTTAGGTTAGACCAGCCAGTTAAAGCCCTAGGGCCAGCCTACGTCATACTGCCTTTCTCTTATTCTCTTGCTTCGATTAATTTTAACATTCTCTATTGAGTACCTCCTTCACCAGGTTTTAGGCTGGACACTAGGAAATAAAAAATTAAGTTTATGCTTAGCCCTCAGGGAGCTCCTAGTCAGCTGCTAAAGATGTACATGAAACAGGTCATGACTCAGGGTAGGAAGTTCTTTGGTAAACTTCAGCACGGAGGTAGGGCTCAGCAGTCCGATGCTCAAGCCTTCAGGCCAGAGGTACTACTGAACGCTTCAGGTAGGGGAGTGCCATCCGCAGGTTAGAAAGGTATCTGGGGAGTGGTCAGCGTGGGAGATAGATAGGATGGAGGGAATTAGCTATCAGGAGACCAACCAGAGACAGAAACGGCAGCTCACTCAAGATCCAGAGCTGGGACCATGGGTGATGGTGGCAGCGGGATTTGAACAGATCTCGGGAATACCCCAGGAGTGCCACAGTTAAGTTGGTTGGTTGGTTGAGCTGAAAGGACGAGTCCTTGCATGATCTGACCTTTCTCTCTCTCTGCCACTCAGTTACATGCTGAGTATAGAAGTCCTGGCAATCCAGGCGGCAGGTGTTTGGTCTCAGGAATCAGTATGGGGCAAAGGGAGGGAAGGCTGAGTGTTTGAAGGTGGAAGAGGGGAGATGAGAAACCATGTTTTAGACATCTTCAGTGAGTGGTTTCTGTCCAAAAGCTGATGAGACCAAGAGAAGAAGCAGCTAGGAGTGCCTATCCAGCGTGCCTTCCCCACCTGATAGTCCAACAGTATCAACAGCTGCCGGCTCTTTCTTTGCTCATCAGTTATTATGTTTGTGTGCGCAGATTCACGTGTTTGTTTTAATTCAGTACTCTTCCTCCCCCTTGAAGCTAGGGAGTGCTTGTTTGTAAATGTTACCTCAGCAATCTTCATTATCTACCCAAGCGCAGATGACTTGCTCTGATCAAGAAAAGAAGTAACCATGCATAAAGCATTGAGGCATACACTGTTTGTATCCCCAGGTAGGAAAGAACTCAAAAACATAAATTACTGACCTTTAAAAACCCATACGGAATGTAAGTTGCATTTCAGAACAAGAACATTTTCCACTTCAGACCCTGAACGTAGGAGCCCCCAAAGCCTGAGTCCATGGAGAACTGCACTGCCCGTGTTCTCTGCACCTTCGCTCTGTTCCTGAAGCATGGGCCTTATGCTTCCTGTAGACGCGCAGATAGGAGGTGATCTTTAGAATCTCAAGGGGCCAAAGACAGAGCCAAGGGTGATAAAGACCTTTCTCCTGATCAGCACTGAGTTGATAGGCACAAGCAGCAGATATGGCTAATAGTCGGCACCCTATCCTTGTCATGCCACCCCCAGAAGTCAACTGACCGAGCAATGTCGTACACACAGCGTATAAATGCTCTTTTCATCCCACGCCTGGGTCTTGTTTCTCTGTACTATAACATTAAGAAGAGAAGAGCTACTGGTCACTTTCCTGACCTTAAACACAACTTATTTTTCTAACCAGCATCATGCAGGATGGCCAGCCCTTACCCCCGTTGTGGCATTAGTTACATGTGACTACATTCAGAGCTCACAGCGTCTGGAGACCCATTCCTAAAACTCAGAGCTGCCTTTCAGAACACGGGTGTACAGCATGGGAGCTCTCCGGCCAGAGGGTGAGACAGCCGGCTGTTCCGGATACCCGGGAGGCCTCGTAATGAGGCAGAAGCACCGCTCACTAGTACAGAGACGGAGGGCATGCAGGCGTGGGTCTGTGTACTTTTAGTTATCTGTATAAAATCAATTTCCATAGTGAGCAGACATGCAGAAGAGTAATTTCCTGTAAGTCCTAGGTCCCAGAGAAGTGGAAATGCTTCTGCTTGTCTGTTGTGATTATTTAAGCTCCATGATCTCAGAGGGGAAAAACTCACCATTGGCCTTGACTCTTGAGTGTCTTGATTTGAAAAAGTCAGCTTTCAGCTTTACCACTGCTACATATCCAAGTCCAGAACTGAACTTCACCTGTACTACCATCTCAGTAATTATGATCAAAACAGGAAAAAATATGTACATTTAAAAAAATAAAACATACAGCCCCTTTCATTCCTGAAAATTCAGCATTTTCAGACCATCTCCCATAATTTCCTTGGGAGGTAAGGCTACTTCTGCTACTTCTATAATGTTTACATTTGTTTTTAGTGGATGGAGTTAATGCTTTGATCTTCCTCTCAGAATTTAGCATCTTATTACACAAAAGAAATCTGTAAGTGGGCATCTGTACAGTTTGATGTCTGCACTGAGACTGGGAGTCTAGAAACCTAGGTCTTTTCTCTAGCCCTTTTCTTTAGCCTGGGTGACTTTTGGAGAAGGCAATGGCAACCCACTCCAGTGTTCTTGCCTGGAAAATCCCATCGACGGAGGAGCCTGGTGGGCTGCCATCTATGGGGTCGCACAGAGTCGGACACGACTGCAACAACTTAGTAGCAGCAGCAGGGCTGACTTTGAACAGTTTTCTTATGCTGCAGTTTCTCCATCTGTTAAAAAGCCACACGACAATTGACACCCACTTCACGAGGATATTATGAGGAATGAAGTGATAATGGTTATAAGGTGTTTTGAATCTTTCCAGGGGTAAGTGATCTGGAAACACAGGTTCTCTTCATTCACAGGAGAGTGTCTTTTGCTCCTGGATGCAGCTGAACAATGAACTCTCCTGTCCTCACACTCCTGCCCCTCCCAAGGGTCCCACTATCTCTTCTGAACTGTAATTGGGGGCAGACAAACAGGGCAGCCACGGCAGCAGCCAGGTCACCTTCAGCAGGAGAGATAGGACCAAGAAGTCAGCATTGGCAGAAGCCAGCACGGGCCTTCTCCTCTTGCAGGCTTGTCTGCACCGTAAATCATGGACAATGTATTGTGAATTCCACACAGGAAGAAAAGTGAGAGCTTTGCAGACAGACAACAGCTCTGTGAGCACCATCTAGGAGGCCCTGAGCAAGACCCTCAGCCTCTTGGACCTTTATTTGCTCATCTCTAAGATGGGGATAATAGTATTAGTCTTGTACAGAGCCCTATCTGAACCCTGTACCTGATAGGCATCCACTGATTGTTTGCTACATAGATAAGCTTTAGCCTGTTCTCAGTCTTCGTTGGTGAAGCTGTGGTCCTCAGTCAGTAACACTCCAGGACTCAACTCCCAGCCCCTGCCCTCCACCATGCCATCCCCTGACCGTACCACCGCTAAAGAAGCGTCTTTCAGCTAAAAGTCTCCAAAGGAAATTTATGTCCCTGTCCTCTTACTCACTCCTCCATGGGGATGCACAACAGCTGTTCACCATCTTTTGTAAAACTACTTGCAAATGGCTCTGTAGTCACTCCCAGACTTCTCTTCTTCAGGTTATTTAATCCCAGTTTCCTTGACCTCCCTTGTGGATCTAATGTGCTTACCCCTTTGATCATCACTGCTGTCTTCTAAATCCTTTCTAAATTCTTCATCTTAAGTTGTGGCAGGTTTAAGAATGCTCATTTTCCTAGACTCCACAACACAGTGCAGCTCAGTTCTGAGTGCTGCCACCTTCCTGGGTATCTCCTGAAGGATGGGTGACCAGACCTATTGTCCCTCCTTGGCTGGAAAGGAAGAAGATGAATGGGCTACTTAGAGAGAAGCACCAATGAAGGTGCTAAAATGGACCCTTGCTTCTAAACTAGGACAAACAGTTGAGAGCGCCAGCAGGGCGTCCAGAGCTGCTCAAGCCCCAGGCAGGAGCTCTATACACCAGATGAACTGCCCCCTGGTGCCAGACCAGGTGGGAACTGTTTGCATTCGTTCCAAACAAGAACGAACCTTCTTCTGAACACCATCCTCAATAGAAGTTACCAAATCTGTCTTACCTTCCAGCCTGGCACATGTCACTAGAAAGTAAAACAACCTCAAGTCCTCTTGGGCGCTTCTCTAAGCGGCCCTTTGACACCACTTTCCTCCTCCTGGCATATCAATTATGCCAGGTGAGGGCATTTCCAGAGCCTCTTTCTACGGCCAAACAAATAAGTCAAACCAACATATCATAATGACCTTAATGTGCTGAGAGATGCCTCCTCTCTTCTGGTCATCCCACCCCCACTCCAAGTGCACTCACGTGTGCACACGCATGCATGTGTGTGCACACACACACACAGGCATCTGAGGGCACGTGTGCATGCACGCACATGAGCACACACTTCCACGCTCTCACAGCCTACAGAGGAGACTTGGCTGTGGGCACTGAGAGGACGACAAAGAAACAATGGGAAAGAGCCCAGGAATGGTGGCTCCAGGCCTTTCATACAAGGCACAGCCAGTAATTTCACTGACCTGGGAACTGGTCAAACAGCCTGGGAGGGTGGTCACCTTCCTCTTATTCACTTCTGGCCTCTTCCCTGTCTGGTCATCCCACAGATGAGCATCATCTCGAAAATGAATCCAAACTAGTTTTTCTCCCCTCTGTGTATTTTCTCTTTGCTGAAAGCAACGGTTGCCCCTTCAACCACCTTTGCTTTTGCCCTGGGCAGGGAAGACCTCCCCAGGTCCTATCACTTCGTGGCAAATGGATGGGAAATGTGGAAACAGTGTCAGATTTCATCTTCTTGGGCTCCAAAATCAATAAGGATGGTGACTACAGTTAGGAAATTAAAAGACACTTGCTCCCTAGAATAGCTATGACAAACCTAGACAGTGTATTAAAAAGCAGAGACATTACTTTGCCAACAAAGGTCCATCTAGTCAAGGCTATGGCTTTTCCAGTAGTCATGTACGGATGTGAGAGTTGGACCTTAAAGAAAGTTGAGAGCCGAAGAATTGATGCTTTCAAACTGTGGTGCTGGAGAAGACTCTTGAGAGTCCCTTAGACTGCACGGAGATCAAACCAGTCAATCCTAAAGGAAATCAACCCTGACTATTCATTGCAAGGACTGATACTAAAGTTGAAGCTCCAACTGCCACCTGATATGAAAAGACCCTGATGCTGGGAAAGGTTGAGGTCAAGAGGAGAAGGGAGTGACAGAGGATGAGATGGTTGGATGACATCACTGACTCAGTGGACATGAGTTTGAGCAAACTGTTGGGAGATAGTGAAGATAGTGAAGCCTGGCATGCTGCAGTTCACGGGGTCACAAAGAGTCAGACACAATTTGGCAACTGAACAACAACACGGGAAGACCAAGACACACTCGTGACTTGCTTCTCAGTGAAGAAGAAAAGGAAGGACAAGATCAGTCAACCCTGTCTTCCCTAAGCCACCTAAGCCTGCTCTTCCCTCCCTTCTCACTGCGTCCAGCCTGCAGCAGAACAGTACAGGCATGAGGGGAGCGCTTGACCTTCAGCATCTTAACTGATGCAGATAGCACTGTATCTTTCCACAACCTCTTTACAATTGCAAAGGGAGGGAGGAGGGAATATTTCATACATGTAATGGAGTATATAATACATAAAATTTAGAAAGATACAGACCTTAATGACTTGGGGATGTCTTAGTGGGCAAGGTGATCATTAACTTAAAAAGGAAAAATTTTTATTGAGTCAACAATGAAATCTGTTTTCATTCATTCAAATAAAAAGTATCTATGGGGATACTTACACCACAACGGTTTTAAGTGCAGGGTTAAGAGAAGTGAGTAAAACAGACACTGACCCTGGTCTCAGAGAGCTTTGATCTAGTGAGGAGACATTTACAAGTCAAGTAACAAAACAAATTGCAGTCTCAGACTGCGACAGGATACTGTGCCACAGAAGACAGGGCCCGTGTGGGTGTGACATACGCGGCCTGAAAGAGGATTCCAGGAAGGCCTCTGTGACTGGAGAGACTGGGCGTGAGCAGGAATTATCTCGAAGCCAGGGAGGAATTGCTTAAACTTCAGTAAGACAGGAAGACATGACCTAAAGCTTGTGGACCCTAAACATATTGGCCACTGGGCACATTTAAAGGAGTATTTAAATCAGCAGGCATGAAACCAAAAGATTTCAGCTGACTTTGGAACAAACAAGCAATCATAACATTTTGAATAAAGCGGAATGAAGACCTGCTTGAAAACAGCCAGCAGAAGTCACGTGTGCTCCACGGCTCTGCGCCTCCCAGGGTCCCGATGATGAACTGTATCATTTTTGCTTGCTGTCACCCATCGTCACCGTGAAGTTGGCATTTCATTTTGGCGCACTCAGTGCTGTGAGGTTCAGATTTCATGTTACTCCACCTCTCTCCAGGAAGCAGTCACGCCTGACATGTCCCATGAACATGCCCCCTCCTCCCTCATAGGCACGCCCAATGAAGACTTCCTCTCACGGCATCAAGGACCTCCTGTGGGGCTCCTTTGACTCCTTAGATCTCATCATGTGCACTCCTGTGGACTAGAGAGACACTCTACTGAATGTGACCGTGCCCCCTCCTCACTTTAACCTGAGACAGCACTGCACTTTCTCCAGATTTCTCTGAAAGAACAATGTTGTGATGTGCCCCGAGAGTGAGAACCATTCTCTGTTATTAATAATAAGTGCGCTGTAACTTTTAAAAATGTATTTATTTACTTATTTATTTTTGGCTGTGCTGGGTCTTCATTGCTGGGCTCCGGCTTTCTCTATACTTGCAATGAGGGGGGCTACTCTTTGTGTTGGAGCACGGGCTTCAGTTGTTGCTGCACACAGCCTCAGTAGTTGCGCTGCACCGGCTTAGTTGCTCTGCAGCATGTGGAATCTTCCCAGACCAGGGATTGAACCCGTGTCCCCTGCTTTGGCAGGTGGATTTCTACCCACTGTGCCACCAGGGAAGTCCACTCCATAACTTTTTAATCCTTTACTTTTTTGTTGTTTTATTTCTAAAGGTCTGAGCTGTCTGTTGGAAACATCTTCCGAGACTGGCTGGAGAGTTCTGGAATTCCACAGGTGAGCTTCAGATAACTGCCTCACCAAACACTGGAGAACAGTAAGGCTTATCACTTAGTGTATCAATCATGACAGTGGTTTCTTTATATATATATATCCTTATACAAGTAAGCGGGTTTCCCTGATAGCTCAGTTGGTAAAGAATCTGCCTGCAATGTACGAGACCCCAGTTCAATTCCTGGGTCGGGAAGATCCCCTAGAGGAGGGATAGGCTACCCATCCCAACATTCATGGACTTCCCTGGTGCCTCAGATGGTAAAGAATCTGCCGGCAACGTGAGAGACCTGGATTTGATCCCTGGGTTGGGAAGAACCCCTGGAGGAGGGCCTGGCAACCCACTCCTATGTTCTTGCCTGGAGAATCTCCATGGACTGAGGAGCCGGTGGGCTCCAGTCCCTGGGGTTGCAAAGAGTCAGACCTGACTGGGGGCCTAAACACACGTAACAGTAACCAGCTCGCTGAGCTGCAGTGTCCCTGAGTCAGGAAGACGATGTCTTCCCCTGCTGTTCGCCCGCCGTGGTGAAGTGTGCCTCAGGCCTCTGCCCCTAGTGACTGGTGTGAGAGGTGGACGTTCTGGTTGACTCTGAGCTGAGTGTTCAGTGAGGTCTTCCACAGCGTGATGCACACTTTGGGCAGCCTCACCAGGCAGCAGTCCAGCGCCGCCGGCGTCCCGAGCTCTGCTCTGTGGATGCGGCCAGACGAGTGAACTGGCCTGCCAGTCACTCTCCTCTGACCTGGCATGCCCATAGCTTCCCCCTCATTGGCCCATGCAGCTGCCCTCGGGTTTCTCCTCTGCTTCTGCATCTCTGCCTCCGGCTGCTCTTCTCATCTGAGGGAGCAGTTCAGACTCATTTCTCTGTCTGGGGGACCGGGACCTCCCTCTCCTTCAGGTTTATTTCTCTGCTTCCCCTTTAAGCCCATGGTGATTCTGAGGGAGACATTCCCTGGCAGCCCTGACTGCATGGAAATCACCTGGCCCAAAGCCTCCTCCCCTCTGCCTTCTCCCCGCTGCCCTCTCCCCGGGTCTTGTGCTTCCAAGAGCCTCGAGGGCCGCCCTGAGCTAGAGCCTGGGCCCTGCCTGGAAGCGGCTGGTCAGAGGACCCGGTGGGCCTGGAACTCTTCCAACCCCCAGAGCAGCTGCAGACCCGTCTCGGTGGGCCCGAGTGTCTGGGAGTGGACCCCACGGTGGGGAGAAAGTCTGCCCGGGGCGCAGGCAAGCGGCCTGTTAGCCTGCTCGTTTCTGGTTTCACGACTGGTTATACGAGCTTCCCCTTGGGAGTGTCTGAATGTCAATGAATGTCTGTGAACCATGAAATTAAGGAACAGGAGGGGCTGTTCTCCATTACCTTTTCATCCCTCTCCTCTCGTCTTTGTCTTGTTCTGCCACACACGGGGCAGTGTCGGCCACCAGCCACCAGGAGCTCATTCCCGAGGAAGGACGCACGGCCTTCGGTTCAGGAATGCGTGTCACCTGTTAAAATTTATTTGTTTGGCCCAGTCCTTCTGGGAGCAAAAAAGAATAAAATGCTGTGTCCTAAACACGCAGAACAAAGTGAGTTGTTCGGGAGCACCTGGTCCTGGGAGGCAGTGCTTTCAACTTGTGTATGTTACGTGTAATGAGTTCCTGTGATTTCTAAGACGGTGGCTTCCAAATCAGGTCACTAGCTGAGTACAAAAATCCTGGGGAACAAAGTTAAGGTTTGTCTGATCCCAAATAGCCACACCCTGCTCTTGTTGTTTTCTTCGGGGGTGAGGGGTGGGTATCCCCTGAAGCCTGCTGCCTGGAGTTCTCAGGCCAGGCTGTTCCAAGGCTCCCAGACATTCTTAGGGGGGGCTGGAAGCTGGGAAAAGTTGGGAGCTCAAAGAGCAAAATCCTGCATTTCCTGGCCCAGAACAAGAAGGCAGCTGTGTTCAGCAGTTAGCCCCGAGGGAAGAGAAAAGAAAGAGTCCTTAATCGAGTGCCCAGAAGCAGGCGCACCCGACTAGCGCCATCACACTGGGGCTGACCTGCTCGCTCCCAGGAGGTTCTGTAATTTCCCTTGAAGAAGAAGAGGCTTTGCCACCAGCTTTTGCTTTTCATTAAAAGGGGGAGGGGTCCATGGAAGGGAAAGATTTGCCTCTAAGTGGTACATTTTTTCCAAAGGTCTAGTTGCATTAGTGACAGCTTATAGCATAGACAAGAATCTCCGCCGTAAACTGACGAAACCTGCTGTCAAAACATAGCCAGGTGCAATGAGGCCAACCCGGCTATAAATTGTCTTTAAGACCCAACTGGTATTTCCTTGGGTGCTTAACTGTTCAGTAAAAACAACAGTGTCAGACAGAAAAGACCCTGATTTAGTGCACATCTTTACATTGGTGAATGATCAGACGGCATCTTTTCATCTCTTCACCCATTTCGGCCATTATTTATGTGGCTAATGGTGATTTACCTGCTCACAGCCGTTTCCGCGCTCCTTGAAAGTTCCCTCTCATTTCCACTTCAGTAAGACTCTGCGCCCTCTTGTTGCAGGAGCCTCACACTGAATGGGACACCTTGTTCTTTGTCCCTATCATTATAATATAAAGTTACTGGTGTGTTTGGCCTGGAATGACAACCAGAGCATTGAAATCATTCCAATGCTCTTTGTTCTCATTAAAAATTTCTGTCCACCAGCAGTTGAAGTCATTCATGACAAAAGAGTCACATTCTACTGGTGAAGTTTTCATTCCACAGGTTACAGAAGCTTTTTGTCTTCTCTAAGGAATGTTTGCCTTGGGGTTGGCCTCCATTTTCCTTTTTGGCCACATTGAATGGAAATCATTTTTTTTTAAATGTGTGGAAATAGCTTCAGCAGCTATAAAAGTAATCGTGAGCCCCAAAAAAGTAAAGGAAATTGGATACAAATCTGTTTAAAGAAACACCCAACCCTAACCTATGGCTTTGCTAACAGACTTAAAATTGATTTTACCATTGATATTACAGATTGTTTCCTTTATGATATTTTTCTGATTATAAAAGTATTACATACTGAAATATAAAAAAGTTTGTAATAAGAAAATTAAAATGGCCCAGAGATAATTCTGTAAGTCATTTACTGATTTCAATTATTTTTTATTGCACCGTGTGGCGTGTGGGATCTTAGTTCCCTGACCAGGGACTGAACCCCCTACAGTTGAAATGTAGCATCTTAACTACTGGCCCACCAGGGAAGTCCCCGGAGTTAATTTTTTGACAGAAAACCCGTTTAGTCATTTTTCTGGTCTCCCTTTTCAAAAATAAAAATAATATGTTCTCTGAAGCAAGTTCAAGCAAAACCAAAGTAAAAAAACACAAAAGCCTTTGCCCCTTTCAATCTTACTCTGCAGAGATAATATATGCCTTCTATGTGTCCTTCTATACCTTTTCTGTGCTATACGTTATGTAAGTGCATATCCTTTCTTAAAAAATTGGACTTTTATTAACTAAACTTAAAAGCTTTCATTTAAAAATACATCTTAAGCAATTTCCCACATCCCTTGAAATAATTCAACAGCAGTAATTTTTAACAGCTGCATAAATTTCTAAAGAGTGGTACCATAATTTAATTTATCAGACACTCCCAACTGTTGGAATAGTATACAGTACTTCTAAGAAAGTTGCCCATTCTGCTAATTTGACAATTCTATAAATAGATTTTGATTTCTTTTCATGTCTGCCCAAAGGTCTCCTCCCACCCGCCAGAACATATGTACATATTCCAATCTTTTTTAAAACATTTATATCAAATGTAATAGAAATAACTCTTCTCCCTCCAACCCTTCTTCTGTACTTCTCTATTTTAGTTGTCATAGAACTCTCTGACCTCTCCTTTTCTTTGATTTCCTGCCCACATTTCCTGATATCTTTATATATATATATGTATTAAATTTATAATTTTATTTCCTTTCCTAACATCTTCCTCACTTTTTCATTATATTTTGCTTGGACTAGTGCAGTAACTAATTGTCCTTTTAGCCTCCAACTTGTCCCCCTTTCCATCCACCACCCACATCAATGCTACGTGAATCTTCCCCCAAACACAGTTTACATCTCTCCTCACGAGAAACTTTTTCCCCATTTAGAAAAAACTCTTTGGCCTGCCATTTGAAGCTGTAAACTGCCCCAAGCTACCATTTTAAACTTTATTTTCCACCACTCCTAGGCATATACTGGATCATAATTATTAGTCTCCAAATAGTTATTAGCTGAATTTTAATTTAATCTAAATTTAAATTGAAAATCTAATAATACAGTCATGGTTTGGACCAATTTAGATTTGTAAATGAATCCACTTGGACCAGTTTAGGTTTGTAAATGAATCCACTTTTTCAACTGTCAATTCTATGAAATCTACTTCAGACCAAGCATTTCTGATTAAAACTTAGCATCCATTTGAGATAGACTGTGAAAACACATCAGATTTAGAAGACTTAGTACAAAAAAGTGAAGATAAAATATCTCATTAAAGGTTTTAAATATTTTTAGGTATTGAAATAATTGTATTTTGGATACTTTGTAAAATAAAATATATTATTAAAATTAATTTTAGCTGCTGCAACTTACTTTTTATTTGTGGCAAATAGAACATTTTAAAATATATTTTTTGTTTATTTATGGCTGCATTGGGTCTTAGTTGCAGTGCACAGGCTTCTCTCTTTTGGGTTT
The DNA here is from genome assembly GCF_963930625.1 of Muntiacus reevesi. Lineage (NCBI taxonomy): Eukaryota > Metazoa > Chordata > Mammalia > Artiodactyla > Cervidae > Muntiacus > Muntiacus reevesi. The sequence goes on from NC_089258.1 coordinate 13,812,026, forward strand.
TGAGCTCAGTTGCCCAGATGCATGTGGGATCTTAGTTTCCCAACCAGTAATCGAACCCATGTCCCCTGCATTGAAAGGCAGATTCTTAACCACTGACCTCCAGGGAAATCCCCAGCAATGAGACCATTTTAAATGACAAATGTGGCTTGCACATATTCATACTGAATAGTGATGCTTTAAAGCTGTTAGCTGAATTAAAATCTGAGTGCATAACACCTTAAAATCCACCACTGATATACTTGAAATCATCTGTAGTTTTGTCAGATGTATGCCTAAAGCTGGAGCTAGTCAGTCCATAGACGCCCTTCAGTCTGGTCTGAAACCACGAATGATTATCATCCACTGCTGAGTGCTGCTTTCACCGCAGTTGTTCATAAGGGTATGAACGAATTACGATCCTCTCTTCAGTGCTTAATTTCAACTCCCGGGTGACCCATTTTCCAAGGCACCAACAAGTAACACAATAACGCCAATGAACCCCACAGCCCTTCTATGGCTCAGGCTATTCTTTAGGGAAAAGTGCTTAGCCGCCTTAAATGGCCAAGTCACAGGCAGCAGTGGCAATGATGGGGATAGAGAAGATGGCTAATGGCCAATCATATAGTCTCCTAGAAACAGAAACAGGCAGGAATCAAGCTCCCAGGATTTAGAACATCAGCTTGTTGTGTCATCTTGGAAAATGCCTCTCCTTTCCAAACAAACACCTGCAAGTTGCCAGAGGCCACACAAGCAAATGATGGAAAACATGTCTTATAGGAGAAAATCCTGCATTCACAAAATTGGGGAAACTTGATAAGACATGATGCAAGAGGCTCCATGTCATTGGAGCCATGATGTGCTTTTAGCACAGATCAAGCCAGGTGGTTTATTAGGGGAATAACATGCAGGCTTCTTTTAGCATAGATTATGTACTATTATCAACATAATTTAAAGGCCTATTATGATACTTAATCTTAGTGGTATCTATAAAAAATTCTACATGTAACGGTCATTCACAAAAACCAAGATTGGTTATTTTGAAAATTCCAGAGAAATTATATTTTTCAAATTATATGTGCTTTGCATGTGCAAATGTTGGTTCTTTTGTGCAACCATGTGCACATTATGGTTTTTTTATATCAATAATAGCAGTTGCCATAATGTGGTGTGTGTTTTGAGCCCCTAGTAATTTTGCTGTCATTCTTATCCAGCGGTTAGATTCACAATTTCTAAGTGACTAAATGCAGATGGTGATTGCAGCCATGAAATTAAAAGACGCTTACTCCTTGGAAGGAAAGTTATGACCAACCTAGACAGCATTTTAAAAAGCAGAGACATTACTTTGTCAACAAAGTCCCGTCTAGTCAAGGCTATGGTTTTTCCAGTAGTCATGTATGGATGTCAGAGTTGGACTATAAAGAAAACTGAGTGCCGAAGAATTGATGCTTTTAAACTGTGGTATTGGAGACTCTTGAGAGTCCCTTGGACTGCAAGGAGATCCAAACAGTCCATCCTAAAGGAGATCAGTCCTGGGTGTTCATTGGACAGACTGATGTAGAGGCTGAAACTCCAATATTTTGGCCACCTGATGTGAAGAGCTGACTCATTTCAAAAGACCCTGATGTTGGGAAAGATTGAGGGCAGGAGGAGAAGGGGACAACAGAGGATGAGATGGTTGGATGGCATCATCAACTCAATGGACATGAGTTTGGGTAAACTCCGGGAGTTGGTGACGGACAGGGAGGCCTGGTGTGCTGTGGTTCCTGGGGTCGCAAAGAGTTGGACACTACTGAGGCACTGAACTGAACTGAACTGAAATGTTTTGTCAGGGATCCTTGGAGATACTTCCTCTGGCCTCACTGGGGCAAGGCCTGCATTGTTGATGAGTCACCATTCTTTCACTTACTGTTCATCAAAGCTATGGCCCTTCTTCCCGCAACTCCTATATGATGCTTGGCAGTCACAGGAGAGGAGGAGAGATTTTATTAAAATGTGTCCATTTTTAGCTTATTTTCTTTATTTCTGGCATCTGTGGCATCATGCTCATATTAATTAGTTCAGGCTGCCATAACAAAATACCAGATGAGGTGGCTTAAGCAACAGACATTTGGAGGCTGAAAGTCCAAGATCAAGGTGTGGGCAAGGTTGGTTTCTCTCAAAGCCTTTCTCCTTGGTTTGCCCATGGCCACCTTCTTGCTATGTCCTCAGTGGTCTTTCTTCTGTGTGTGTAGAGATCTCTGTCTTAATCTCCTGTTCTTATAAGGACATCAGTCATATTGAATGAGGTCCCACCCATGCAATTTCATTTTACCTTAATCACCTCTTTTTGGCTCCTGCCTCCAACATAGTCACATTCTGTGGAACTAGGGGCTAGGACGTCAATATGTGAGTTGGGAGGGGGGGTACAAATTAAGCCTGTAATAGTGCTGTTTCCCAATATTTCTCTGATTAGTTCCACATTTCTTGTGAATCCCTTCAAAGTGGCTGATGAAAATCACTCAAGTCAAACTTAACGTATTTTATTCCCTTATAAGTAGATATGCTTTGGGCATAGTTATTTGGTCCCAAATGATTTTAGTATCCTGTCCACAAAACTTTCAAGTCTCTGATGAAATGAGAGAGTAGGAAGGAAAGATCCATCCTCCCAGAGAGAAGTAGGAAAATAAAGGTCTGTCCCAGAGATTGTGTATTACTGCGGGCACCTGATTTGAACACTGTCCAAATGACTCATTTGAAAAGATTCTGATGCTGGGAAAGATTGAAGGCGGGAGGAGAAGGGGACAACAGAGGATAAGATGGTTGGATGGCATCACCAACTCAATGGACAAGCTCAGTGGGTTTGAGTAAGCTCTGGGAGTTGGTGATGGACAGGGAAGCCTGGCACGCTGCAATCCATGGGGTCGCAAAGAGTCGGACACAACTGAGCAACTGAACTGAGCTGAAAATGTATTGACCTCTTTACGGTGTAGGGCACCGGGAAGAAATAGGAGACATTTTCCTTTGGTGCCCCAAATGAAAGCTCCCCAGCCTTCCTTCTTTTCACTCCCTTTCAAAACCTGATTTCCAGAAAGAATTTGAATCTCGTTCGCAGTAATCTAAGACTAGACACCAAGTGAATAATAGGGATTAAAAGTGTTTCCTTTCCCTTGAAAATTTCCTTTGTAACTGTATCAGACCTTAGGCTTTGACAGAACTGTCAAGCATCCCAGACCAGATGCCTGAGATTTGCCAGAGGAAGCTTCTTCCAGGATCTGAAATCACCCCTCCAGCTAAGTGCCTTCCTTCCCACCCCTTCCCTTCTTTCTAGGAATATAGCCTGTATATCTGTCCTTCACAAGGGACTGTGCATGACTCAAAGATGAGAGAAACACAGACTTTACCTTCAGAATGCTTAATGAGTCAGTAGGAAAAACAGCAATAAGTGGTGTAAAACTAGCTCACTTTTATTTATTTAGTTTTTGAGATTTATTGATTTAAGTAGTTTTGGCTATGCTGGGTCTTCTTTGCTGTACATGGACTTTCTCTAGTTGCAGCGAGAGGGGACTACCCTTCATTGTGGTATTTGGGCCTCTTACTGCCGTGGCTTCTCTTCTTACAGAGCACAGGCTCTAGCGGCATGGGCTCAGTGGTTGAAGCTTGCAGGATCTAGAGCTCTGGCTCAGTAGTTGTGGCCCACCAGCTTAGTTGCTCTGCACCCTATGGAATCTTCCTGGACCAGGGATCTGACTGATGTCCCTTGCATTGGCAGGTGGATTCTTATCCACTGCAGCACCAGTGAGTGAGTGAGTGATAGTTGCTCAGTCATGTCTGATTCTCTGCGACCCCATGGTCTATAGCCTGTCAGGCTCCTCTGTGCACAGAATTCTCCAGGCAAGAATACTGGAGTGACTTGTCATTTCCTTTTCCAGGGGATCTTCCTGACCCAGGGGTCGAGCACAGGTCTCCAGCATTGCAGGCAAATCCTTTACCATCTGAGTCACAGGAGAAGCCTATTATTAAGAGACATTTCTAAGTATAAAGACAGGTCAACTTAAAAAACATCAGCAGATACATGCTTCAGCACCAGGGAAGTCCCTACCAAATTTTAGAGTTGGGAAGAAAGAGGTCACTTTGCATTTGTGGAAGCAGAAAGGACTGAGTTACCATTTGAAGTCAACCTTGAAGGACAGGAAAGGGAGAAGTCATTTTAGGCAAGGGGTGTGACATGTTCAATGTCTGGTGGTGAAAACTTAGTGTGCATGTATGAGCAGCATGAGGCAGAATCAGATCTCAGTGACGGGGCGGGGGCAGTATGGAGTAACTAGCTTGTCACAGCAGAGTGAGGCTCAGTGGATAATGCCCCAGGACAAGGGGAATGGAGACAACTTCCCCAGTGTGAGGGGTGGAGGAAAGGCCCCCAGTCCCCCCGACCCCCGCCTCAGGCCAGCCTCACTCTCAGCTCCCTTGCCCTGGCCTCAGCCTCTGCCACACTCTAATCAAGGCCATAGGCGTGTCCAGCTCTTTGCAACCCTGTGGACTATAGCCCACCAGGCTCCTCTCTCCGTAGGCTTCTCCAGGCAAGAATACTGGAGTGGGTTGCCACCATTCCACCCCCCAAAATAGACAGGTGAATGCAATTTATGATGATAAAATATATCTGGTGAATGCATATTGACCACCATTTGAAGCAGTGATCTTTCCTGCTCCATTTTCCTTGTTAGGAAGGAGTTTATTGTTGTCTGCTTTGCTTGGAGAACAGGATCTGAGAAGCAGATTGATTGTAAGGCGGGACACAGCTAGACTGCACAGGGTTGAATGTGAGAAGGAAAAGTTTACCCAAGATTCACCAGAGGGTTGTAGACAATGCTAGTGACGGAGTGGCAGTAAGCTATTTGGGCCGGTAGGCCAGCAGCCTTGCTAGAAAGAAAACTCCCTGGATGAAAAGCCAAGCCCTTCCCCTCCACGCAGGTACTAGGGACTCTCGTGGAGAGAAAGGAACAGTTAGAGACACTTTTGCTTCTTGGTTTTCAACTTTTGAACTTTCATGTCCAGACGCTATTCATTTACATGGTGTGATCACTCACCTAGAGCCTGACATCCCAGAATGTGAAATCAAATGGGCCTTAGGAAGCATCACTACGAATAAAGCTAGTGGAGGTAATGAAATTCCAGTTGAGCTATTTCAAATCCTAAAAGATGATGCTGTGAAAGTGCTGCACTCAATATACCAGCATATTTGGAAAACTCAGCATTGGCCACAGGACTGCAAAAGGTCAGTTTTCATTCCAATCCCAAAGAAAGACAGTGCCAAAGAATGTTCAAACTACCGCACAATTGTATTCATCTCACACACTGGCAAAGTAATGCTCAAAATTCTCCAAGCCAGGCTTCAGCAATACATGAACCGTGAACTTCCAGATGTTAAAGCTGGATTTAGAAAAGGCAGAAGAACCAAAGATCAAATTGCCAATATCCATTGAATCATAGAAAAAGCAAGAGAGTTCCAGAAAAACATCTATTTCTGCTTTATTGACTACTCCAAAGCCTTTGACTGTGTGAATCACAATAAACTGGAAAATTCTTCAAGAGATGGGAATACCAGACAATCTGACCTGCCTCCTGAGAAATCTGTATGCAGGTCAAGAAGCAATAGAACTGGGCATGGAAAAATAAACTGTTTCCAAATCGGGAAAGGAGTACGTTAAGGCTGTATATTGTCAGCCTGCTTATTTAACTTATATGCAGTGTTCAGTTCAGTTCAGTCACTCAGTCGTGTCTGACTCTTTGCGACCCCATAAACTGCAGCATGCCAGGCCTCCCTGTCCATCACCAACTCCTGGAGTTTACCCAGACTCGTGTCCTTTGAGTCTGTGATGCCATCTAACCATCTCATCCTCTGTTGTCCCCTTCTCCTCCTGCCCTCAATCTTTCCCAACATCAGGGTCTTTTCAAATGAGTCAGCTCTTCACATCAGGTGGCCAAAATATTGGAGTGTCAGCTTCAACATCAGTCTCTCCAATGAACACCCAGGATTGATCTCCTTCAGGATGGACTGGTTGGATCTCCTTGCAGTCCAAGGGACTCTCAAGAGTCTTCTCCAACACCACAGTCCAAAAGCATCAATTCTTCAGTGCTCAGCTTTCTTTATAGTCCAACTCGCACATCCATACATGACTACTGGAAAAACCATAGCCTTGACTAGACGGATCTTTGTCAGCAAAGTAATGTCTCTGCTTTTTAATATGCTATCTAGGTTGGTCATAACTTTCCTTCCAAGGAGTAAGCGTCTTTTAATTTCACGGCTGCAATTACCATCTGCAGTGATTTTGAAGCCACAAAAATAAAGTCAGCCACTCTTTCCCCATCTATTTGCCGTGAAGTGATGGGACTGGGTGCCATGATCTTAGTTTTCTGAATGTTGAACTTTAAGCCAACTTTTTCACTCTCCTCTTTTACTTTCCTCAAGGGGTTCTTTAGTTCTTCTTCACTTTCTGCCATTAGGGTGGTATAATCTGCATATATGAGGTTATTTATATTTCTCCTGGCAATCTTGATTCCAGCTTGTGCTTCATCCAGCCCAGTTTCTCATGATGTACTCTGCATATAAGTTAAATAAGCAGAGTGACAATATACAGCCTTGACGTACTCTTCTTCCTATTTGGAACCAGTCTGTTGTTCGATGTCCATTTCTAACTGTTGCTTCCTGACCTGCATACAGGTTTCTCAGGAGGCAGGTCAGGTGGTCTGGTATTCCCATCTCTTTCAGAATTTCCCACAGTTTATTGTGATCCACACAGTCAGAGGGTTTGGCATAATCAATAAAGCAGAAATAGATGTTTTTGTGGAGCTCTCTTGCTTTTTCAATGATCCAGCGAATGTTGGCAATTTGATCTCTGGTTCCTCTGCCTTTTCTAAAACCAGGTTGAACATCTGGAAGTTCATATTTCACATATTGCTGAAGCCTGGCTTGGAGAATTTTGAGCATTACTTTACTAGTGTGTGAGATGAGTGCACTTGTGCAGTAGTTTGAGCATTCTTTGGCTCAAACTTTGGCTTTCTTTGGGATTGGAATGAGTACATCATGAGAAATACTGAACTGGATGAAGCACAAGCTGGAATCAAGATTGCCAGGAGAAATACCAGTAACCTCGGATATGCAGATGACACCACCCTTATGGCAGAAAGTGAAGAACTAAAGAGCCCCTTGATGAAAGTGAAAGAGGAGAGTGAAAAAGTTGGCTCAGAATTCAACATTCAGAAAACCAAGGTCATGGCCTCTGGTCCCATTCCTTCATGGCAAATAGGTGGAGAAACAGTAACAGACTTTATTTTGGGGGGCTCCAGAATCACTGCGGATGGTGACTGCAGCCATGAAATTAAAAGACGCTTATTCCTTGGAAGGAAAGTTATGACCAACCCAGCAGCATATTAAAAAGCAAAGACATTACTTTGCCGACAAAGGTCCCTCTAGTCAAACTTATGGGTTTTCCAGTAGTCATGTATGGATGTTTGTGTTGATCTATAAAGAAAGTTGAGCGCCGAAGAATTGATGCTGAACTGTGGTGTTGGAGAGGACTCTTGAGAGTCCCTTGGACATCAAGGAGACCCAATCAGTCCACCTTAAGGAAATCAATCCAGAATATTCATTGGAAGGACTGATGCTGAAGCTGAAACACCAATACGTTGGCCACCAGATGTGAAGAACTGACTCATTGGAAAAGACCCTGATGCTGGGTGAGATTGAAGGTGGGAGGAGAAGGGGATGACAGAGGATGAGATGGTTGGCATCACCAACTCAGTGGATATGAGTTTAAGTAAACTCCAGAAGTTGGTGATGGACAGGGAGTCCTGGCATGCTGCAGTCAATGGGCTCACAAAGAGCTGGACATGACTGAGCAACTGAGCTGAACTGATCTGAACTGGGGAACTGGAGAGGTTGACTTCTGTACTTGCCAATTTCAGCCAGGATGCCAAGTCCTTTAGAAGACAACATGCTTGGAGACTAGAGACTCGGCTGTACTGTCCCCATCCCCCACCCCTTTAGTCACAAGTTGTCCAGCTTATTGTGCAGGAGTGTCCACGTGGTTGTCCTCAAGGTGCAGTTTCCAGTGGGTCATGAACATACAGCCATTACCTGTTCTTCATGTTCATACATATTGCGCACCCATAGAGAGATTCACTTAAGTGAGGACATTGTATCTCTTGTAAAGAGTGATTCTATTTAACAGAATTTCTTTGAGCAGTGCTTTATCTGTTTCATATAGAGAGATCTTAGAAAGAAGGAACAGGTAAACTCAAAGAATTATGACAAAGATACCAGCTTTGGATTACAAACCTCTGTCAACAGAAAAACATCCAATTCAAACTTTTACGAGGAACTGCTCCCATTCTCTCTTCTATTAGGCTGAAGACATACTCTGCTCGGTTCTCATCAAAGGCACATTATTCTATATTTGCATCGTGCCCTTCCCACGCCCAGGGAAAGCCCTGAGACCTAACCTTGAAGTGGGTTGTGTACATGAGTGCACACACATGCAGGCCTCTTTGACTCTTTGACATCACAAAGCGTCATTGCCTTATATAAGCGGATGCTCAGATCTGCATCCCAGGCCTGTGGGCGGCAGCTCCCACTGTGGCCATTCACAGCGCTCACTGGACTTCCACCCTTGTGTGCTGCCTGCCGGAATATCTGCTGACAAGAAAAGCTATTAGGAACACTTGACTGCTTTTAGAACAGGGGGCTTTTTTCATCTCTTTTGTGGAGAACCATTATGTTGTATAAAATGGATGTGTATTTAATATCTATATGGTATATATCTTTTGGGTATCTATCTTTTGGGTATCTATCTATATCTCTATTGCTTCATGGCTAAATTTTAGGCTTTTCTGGTGTTGCACAAATTTCAGTCTGCTTTAGAATCCTAGGTAGGAATGAGTCTTGGAGAAGAGCTCATCTTTTCACCCATGGGGTAGCTGTACTGATGTGCCCAAGTTCCAAACCCTAGTTAATGGCAGAGCCAGGGCTTCAATCTAGGACCCTAGACTAGGGTCTAGACTGAGGGTCCTCAGTCTACCCAATTAAGGCATTTTGCATTTTTTGCAGGACTGCTTTTAATCCAAATTAACTCAGTCCCATTCTTGCCTTAGACCTATAAAGAGATAGTAAATAAATACAGCAGAAAGCCCAAGCAAGGATGAGTTTTAATTTAATTAATGACTGCTCTCTCCCCTGAATATGTTTATTTCTATTATTTAGAAGGCCAAAATAATGTACTTTGTGTGTGCAGGAATGTGAATCTCACAATCAAGGGCTTTTCATAAATATTGTCACAGGCATACACAATCCTCTTCCATTTAGATGCTTCTAAATGGGAGCCCTGTGTGTCTGATGGAATAGTTTGCATAGAAAGTATGAGGAACTTCTCTGGTGATCCAGTAGTTAAGACTCCACCTTGCAATGCAGGGAATGTGAGTTCAGTTCTTGGTCAGGGAACTAAGATCCCACATGCTGCAGGGCAAATAAACCCTCACACTGAGGCTGTGTGCTGTAACTAAGACCCAACTCAGCCAAATAAATATTTTAAAAAGGAAGAAAGAAAGTATGGGCTTGATTGCACTGAACAGTTGTTAACTGCGTGTGTGTGTGTGTGTGTGTGTGTGTGTGTGTGTGTGTGTGTGTGTGAATGAATGTGAGTGTCGTAGAGATTAGTTTAGGTCTTTGTCTTTTGAGAGATGCAACTATTCCTCTCATGAGATGGAAACTAAATTAGATTATAAATACCAAGTCATCAAAACAACAAATGAGAAAAAGCAATTGGCTGAACCAAAAAGTGTCCTTATGTATCTTCCGAAGCATTTAAGGGACAAGTCTTGTGTCCAGTTCTTTGTGTTCACAAGCCAACACCAACCAGAGTCCCTGACTTTTGCCCTCCTCTATCCCCTCTGCTGAGCCCGAGGAGGAGAATGCCAGGGGCACAGCCCTGTGGCAGTCAACCAGCAAGTGTATCACAGGTCAGGGTAACAGTCAATGGTTGTCAAATTGTCCAAATCCAAATGTGTGTTTAAAGAAAGGCAGCGTTCACGTCACACATATCTCTGAATGGCAGTTGTCCATGATTTATTGGTGTTCGGTAATGAGTGTGTTCAGTTCATTCAGCAGAAGACCCTATCCTTCCAGGTTAATCCTCCGCCTCCAGCCTTTATAAGCTCAGTATTTTCTGCTTCTGATCCTGTCTAGTTATAACTGCTACCATCACACTTTGAGTGGGATTCAGACAATTTGATGCATAAAATGCCAGGCTGCATTATTCTGAGGTTAGTGAACAAGAGTGGAGGTTGGATAGAGGAGGAGAGTCAATTGTGCATATGCAATGTGCTGTTTCGACAGAGCAGGCAGCAGTGAAGTTTTATTCTACTATGTCCTATGTTGGATGGAGGAGGCATCTGATACATTAAGTTCAGCTTCGGAGAAAGCCCTGTACCACCAAGCTGTGTGGCTGTGCGCGAACCACTTGCCTTCTCTGAGTCCTCACTGCTTCTTTGAGGAAAGAGGGGAACAGCCCTAGGTGAAGGTCAGAGCCATTTTGAGCCTCATGTCACTATACCTTGCTGAGGCTTCAGCTCTTGTCAACTCTGAAAGAAGGAAGTTGGAATTAACTTTCCCTCCAAGTGTCTTCCTTTCCTCTCCAGCAATCTGTTGAACTGTCCTCAGACTGAAAACTTGCTCTTAATTTGGAGTGATATCAGGAAAGTTTTCATATGTTTCGTCCTGAGTGGTGTTTTACAAATGTACACAATCCAAAAAAAAAGTTTGTGCCTTTCTTTTCTCTTCCACTGGAAAATTGCCAAAATCTTTCAGATTATTGGGAGAAATTAAGTAATAGTCAGTCTGCCAGAATATTTATGCTGGTTGATCATTGAAGGATAGGCATTTGCTTCTATTAATAATTAAAATCAAGTATTCACAGGTATTAACCTGTTTGACCCTCAGGAGATGAAAACAATTTTGGTAGGGTTGTTAATGTCTTAAAATTCCTGCATATCAATAAAAACTGCAGTGAGTTTTACCTTGGACCATGGCAACTATTTCTAGGATACATTTTGAGACATAAATACTGGTTCATTGTCCAAATATATGTTCATTGTCCAACTGATCTTGGGAAAAATCATCCAGTGAGTTCTCAGTTGCTTTTTGAAGGAGGGAAAAATACTGGGGCAAATGCTCCAGAAGGCACACCTCATTGTTGTGCTGCTTTTATAGTTAAACCATTAAGAGTATTTGCCACTTTAAAAATAAAAACAGAGCCAGTAATGAAATATTTATGAGAAATTGCTACAGTGATTGCTACATAGTTTCTAGCGGAATGTTGCCATGTTTCTTATATTGAGAAAATAGAACCTATTCAGTGTTGAGGTAAAACAAGAAATGATCAAACCCAGATGCTTTCCTAAAATTATATTTTCAGTGCATTTATATGTCTGTTTCAAACTGTGCTACATGCTAAAAATATTTTCCTTTGTAGGCCGAGGGAAATTTCAAACCACGTCGAGGGCATCATAGATCAGATGGTTTTTCTTAAAAGCGTTAAGGGCATCCTGGTTGTTATTAGCCCTAGCTTTATAAGATGACATTATTTATGCCGCAAAGAGTCACCATTCAATTCTTAATTTCAGCAACTTTATTGGCATGAAAATGCATGGGAGGTAGTTCAGAATCAAGGCATCAGAATGGGGGACAGAGACTTCAGGGCAGCAAGTGACAATGAGGCCAGCCTGGAGAGCGTCCCTTCAACCCTGCTGCCCACTGCCCTGCCGAGAAGTCGCTCCCCAGGTCCAGGGCTCTTTCCGCCTCTGTTCCGGGGACTCCATCTCCTCTTGCCTCTCTGCTCGCTCCCTCTCCCCTCAGCTGTGCATGCTGAAGGTTCATATCCCATGTGGCCAACCGTAGACACATTCTCTTTAAGACTCTTCTTGGTTGTATTTATTACAAAGTTGACTTCTCCTGAGTTCTTACTGGTTCTCTCCTCCCCAAACTGTATTTCTTTGTTACTGCATTGGTTTCGTGATTGAGAGATGTCTTCCCGGTTTTGGCATAAATACTTTTAGTGAATTAAACTGTAAGAGGGTAAATCAAAGAATGTATAGGTTGTATAACTCCCTGGGAGAGTGAAAGTCACTTAGTCGTATCCAACTCTTTGTGACCCCATGGACTGTAGCCCGCCAGGTTCCTCTGTCCATGGAATTCTCCAGGCCAGAGTACTGAAGTGGGTAGCCATTCCCTTCTCCAGGGAATCTTCCTAACCCAGGGATCGAACCCAGGTCTCCCGCATTGCAGGCAGATTCTTTACCGTCTGAGCCCCCTGTAGAGGTGTATTTTTTATTTAATCCTTCTCCCCTCCCCCCAGAACACTGGGGTATATTATTTTATGTATTAGAATGTCCAGAATGAAAAAAGGGCTATCATCTTATTGAGTCCATGCATTTTATTGAGTACGATGCTCAGTTTCTTATACATAGTATGTACAATTGCTGTATGCTTCTAGTCATAGCTCTCTCACCGGATGTTAAACTTGTTGACATCATTATTACATGCACGTTATGGGTGAGGAAAAGGAAATCTGTCTAACTTAAAAGCCCAAGATCTTAATTATCACATTATTGTTGGTTTTAAATGTATGTCGCTGCTATTAGGATTTTAAGATGTTTTCGCATCTAGCACCTGGTCAGGCTGGTATCTTCAGAGAAGAATGTAGAAACATCAAATTGCACTTTACAGTCTTCCTATAACAACAGCAGGCTTATTGTTTTAAGTGAGGCGGGGTCAGAAACAGAATGATCTCCTGGAGAATCAGGCATACGAGAAAGAGAACTTGCTCCATCGCGTCCACCAGTCCTTTGGGAAGGGACAGGCCCTAGTTTGCGGTGGCTGAGATGGGTCCCATCTCTCAGGCTCTGTCCAGCGGTATTGTGTCTGTGTGGTGGTCGAAGGAGGCTTTTTACTAGACTGTCAGAACTCGGTTATTGTGAGATCTCTGAAAGGCTGTGTGCTGTGCTGTGCTCAGTCGCTAGTCATGTCCGATTCTTTGTGACCCCATGGACTGCAGCCCCCAGGCTCCTCTGTCCATGGGGATTCTCCAGGCAAGAATAGTGGAGTGGGTAGCCTTTCCCTCCTCCAGGGGATCTTCCCAACCCAGGGATCAAACCCAGGTCTCCCGCACTGCAGGTGGATTCTTGACTGAGCCACCACTTAGGTTCAAAATACCAGACGAGTTTTCATTTCTGAGGGGAAACAGGGAAGGAATTAGTGTTAACTGGTCTATTTGTTGACTTCACCATCTCATTACATTCTCAACACAGCTCTGCAAGGCAGATGGCATTATCTCTGTTTTATAGGGGTTGAATGCCATAGAGATGGCAGGAATGGATGCACCCACTGGAGGAGTCTAAATTCTCAACAGTGTACTTCCCGTTACACATGGCTTTGTACAGAAATACTTAGGCCACATTCACAAGCCAGCACCAAAAAATAGCAATAGCATATTTGGTTGTATATTTGCATGATCCAGTGCCCTTGAACCTGAGAGCAAGGCAGTAAAATAAGAAGTGCTCAAATAGAAGGCAATGCTAAAATAGATCATAGTATTTAAACTGCAAACTGGAAAAAAAAAAAAAAAACTATAAATTGAAATCCATTATAAAAACAATCAAATGACCACAAGATTGTTAGGTTTAAGAGATTCTAACATACCCAATATTAATATGAATATAAATGAGCTGGGTGGATTTTTAAATTCTGTGTATTAGGAGATGTTTATGATGAGTCTTAATAAAGCTCCAATGTTCTTTGTGGTTCTTTTCCATCTCATACTACTGGGCACAAAAGCTGTGTTGTGTGCAGAATAGCTGGGTTTATCCCTACTAGAAAGAATTTATGTTTGGTATCTAAAGAACAATGCGAGTTTGCTGCTTGGCTGATCAATGCTGGATCAAGTTCACATTCCCCGGCTCCTACTCTCCCACCTACATGCAGGGGGTGGAAGCAGAGCCCAGGGAGGGAGGGCGAGAGAAAGACAGAGAGAGATGTCAGCTCGGGCTTTCCTAATATGGACACAGCTGGGCCTGTGTAGCATTAAATATTGATTTAATCCACCGCTGGAGGAAACATCCTATAAAAAGTAAAGAGATTAGCAGGCAATTAATTCTGGCCCCTCCCATTATTTTTCCGGAACATCTCTTAGATGGATCTGAATGTTTGGTGAACAAACATTGTGGAAAATAGCTTTTTCTCATGTATTATTTACATTTGGGACAGGCACCCCCACCTCCCAAATTGTGATGGATTTTACTCTCCCATGTGTGTGTGTGTGTGTGTGTGTGTGTGTGTGTGTGTGTGTTCCTACTTCTTAATAAAGGTAGGATGATTTAGGCCCATTCCTGTCATTTGCAAATTGTGACTTCATTGGGTTCCTTTGGGAGGCCAGATGATAGGCAACCCAGTCTGAGTGCCAAGATTTTTTTTTTCCTTTCTTTCTTTTTTTTTTTTTTTTCATTTTTATTAGTTAGTTGGGCAAGATTTTTAAAAATAGAAATATTGGCAAAAGAAAAACAGACATGCCAAGGGCCACAGAGTCTAAGAAGCACGGCACTCCATGCGCACACACTTACAGATACCATACCCATTCCATTTAAGGGACTAGCCAAAGGGACCTAGACATGAGTGTTTGCTTTTCAAACTAGTGAAGTATTAACATATACGTTTGTGTTTTAAATGAGTAGCTGGTATCATGGGAATTCCCTGGCCCTCCAATGGTTGGGACTTGGGACTTTGACTGCTGGAACCTGGGTTCAATCCATGGTTGAGGAGCTGTCAGATCCTGTAAGCCACGTGGCAGAGCCTAAATAAATAATAACCGATAAAGCATTTTTCCAGAATAGTTTTCCTGTAATATCAATGTAGGGTGTCTTTCCTAAACAAGGAAGTCCATTTGGTTAAAGCATGGTGCCCGAGGCTCAAGGAAGGCTACCTGGGTTTCCTCCTATTTGAAATAGCTTTTGCACACAGCAAAGGGTCTCTTCCACTGGTCTTTTCCACTATCCTCAAATCCTATGCAACAATATTCCAAATACTTACACACTTCAAGGGAATGGGTGGCAGCCATCAGCATGATCAGAACATTGTTCTGATGCGTGGGATGTGTGGGAAATATACCACCTCATATGTACAGAATTCCAGGTCAGCCCTGAAATCAGGGTCCCTGAAGATGAGGACCTATGCTGTTTTCAGTCAGGATCCAGAATCGTATTAACGAGGAACCTGGAAAAAATTAAAATGTCAAATATCCATCCATTTTTGCCTTTCTTTGGGGTACTGTTGAGATCTTCTACTTCTTTTTAATTCTTGTGTGTACTCTGTGTGTGTGTGTGCACACACGCATATACTTAACTAATCTTGCCCTGAAGTTTACCCCTAAGAGTAAGCCACAAGAAACGCTACCCTGGGTCAGCCAGACAGCCCATCCTGTCCACCTATGTGTTTGCCATCTGCCCAAAGGGACTTGTTGTAATAGAACACAATAGATGGCTATCCTCTGTGGCATTGACCTTGAAATTTAGACGTCTCCCAAACACCTGGAATTTCTTCATGGTAACTTATTAGAGATGGGTCATCATTAAAATGATCCAAACCAGTGGTTCTCAACATAGGTTACACATTGGAATCCCGGTGAGGGAGGGGGGCTTGTGTGCCGGGGGGCCCACTTTCACAGTGGTCTGGAGTGCCTCCTGGGCATTAGGCTTTGTAAACTGTCCTGGTGATTCTAATGAGCAGTCAGGAGTTGGTAAACATTGATCTGATACCACCCCTACATAATTTTATATTTCACCTGTGAAACTCTTTAAGATTATTGTGTGCAAGAATGTCCAGTTTAGTTCAGTTCAGTTGCTCAGTCGTGTCCGACTCTTTGCGACCCTATGGACTACAGCATGCCAGGCCTCCCTGTCCATCACCAACTGCCGGAGTTTACTCAAACTCATGTCCATTGAGTCGGCAGTGCCATCCAACCATCTCATCCTCTGTTGTCCCCTTCTCCTCCCACCTTCAATCTTTCCCAGCATCAGGGTCTTTGCAAATGAGTCAGCTCTTTGAATCAGGTGGCCAAAGTATTGGAGTTTCAGCTTCAGCATCCAATGAACACTCAGGACTGATTTCCTTTAGGATGGACTGAGTGGGTCTCCTTGCAGTCCAAGGAACTCTCAATCAAGAGTCTTCTCCAACACCACAGTTCAAAAACATCAATTCTTCGGTACTCAGCTTTCTTTATAGTCCAACTGTCACATCCATACATGACTACTGGAAAAACCATAGCCTTGACTAGACGAACCTTTGTTGGCAAAGTAATGTTTTTGCTTTTTAATATGCTGTCTAGGTTGGTCATAACTTTCCTTCCAAGGAGTAAGCATCTTTTAATTTCATGGCTATAATCACCATGTGCAGTGATCTGGGAGCCCAAAAAAATAAAGTCTGCTACTATTTCCACTGTTTCCCCATCTATTTGCCATGAAGTGATGGGACTGGGTGCCATGATCTTAGTTTTCTGAATGTTGAGCTTTAAGCCAACTTTTTCACTCTCCTCTTTCACTTTCATCAAGAGGCTCTTTAGTTCTTCACTTTCTGCCATTAGGGTGGTGTCATCTGCATATCTGAGGTTATTGATATTTCTCCTGGCAATCTTGATTCCAGCTTGTGCTTCATCCAGCCCAGCGTTTCTCATGATGTACTCTGCATATAAGTTAAATAAGCAGGGTGACAATATACAGCCTTGACATACTCCTTTTCCTATTTGTAACCAATCTGTTGTTCCATGTCCAGTTCTGTTGCTTCTTGACTTGCATATGTATTTCTCAGGAAGCAGGTCAGGTGGTCTGGTATTCCCATCTCTTGAAGAGTTGTCCACAGTTTATTGTGATCCTCACAGCCATGAATGTTAAGCACCCATAAAGAATTGCAGTCATACATGTATACTGAGGACAATATACTAATATCTGTTTTCTATAATGTCTGTTCTAAGAGACCTTTATGGAATAGGATTATATTTTACAGGCTGTGTTTTAATCTATATGTTTTATTTGTGGTTTATTCTCTAATAAGCAGATCTCTTCCCTTGTGGCTCAGCTGATAAAGAATCTGCCTGCAATGTGGGAGACCTGAGTTCGATCCCTGGGTTGGGAAAATCCCGGGGAGAGAAGGCATGGCAAACCCACTCCAGTATTTTTGCCTGGAGAATCCCCATGGACAGAGGAACCTGGAGGGCTGCAGTCCATAGGGTTGCAAAGAGTCAGACACAACTGAGCGACTAAGCACACATACAGAAGCACATATCTTAAAGTCAGGCAAGATGTTCCCTGAGGTCTCCTGCTGGCATAGAAAGAACACTACATTTCCATGCAGGAGATCTAAGGCCACACAATGTGAGATACTAAAGGCATTACACTTCCTGAAGACTCATTCTCTTCATCCTGAAGATGGGACGGTGTGAGAAACAAACAGAACAGTCTCTATGTGGAAGCGCTTTGCAAACTTAATCCTGTACAAAATTGACCGCTCTGGTTCTTTGCACCCCATCTGAGGTTCCGTGGTCTCTGGTACATGTAATACTTCGGCACTTTTTTTTGTCTTCAGGTCACTTTCCCCCAGCTTTTAGTGATGTTGTGTTGCTTCTTACTTCCAGTAGTCTAGACTTTGATAAGTAACAACTGCCTCCTCTGGTAAGCACATTGCATGTCATTTGATCTTCTCAACTCTATGAGAAAGAGGCTTAAAGAGGTCATACAGCTAAAATGTGGCAGAGTCTGGATTCAAACCCAGACAGGCTGTCTGGGCGCTTATACCGTGTCGCCTTACTGCCTGGTCATACTAGTCTCCTGAGAACGGGGTGGAGTCTTACTCATCTTTGTATTCACAAAGTCCAGTGTTATGTTTTGCAGTAGGCAAACTCCATATGTTTGTTAAATGACTAACTGGTCTATATGTTCCTCTGGTTTTGATATCAGTCAAAAGTGATAAAATACTTGGTTGGTTAACATTTTTTATATCAGTCCTCTGTGATGTTTGTATAGTATATTTATTTTTGGCTTTATTTTTTAACAGTTCTTTCCCTCAATTTTTATAAGTAGGGTTAATCATATGTCCTTATGTTCTATACTTAATTCACTGCTAAATGTTGTTAATGGAGCATAATATTAGAACCATAAAATTTTTTTCAGACCCCCCTTTCTCCCTCCAAAAAAGAAAAAGAAAGTTAAAGAAATAAAAATAACCCCCCAATATTTTATTTATTTATATTCCTTCTTGTCCAATACAGAAGTAAGCAAACTCTTGGAAAGCAAAATATAAAATGATAAAAATAAGTTAAAGTAAGAAAACTGAAGCAAGATGAAAATAATGTTAGGAAAATAATACGGGGGCCAGAACTTATATTAGCATACAATATGTATCCCCTGAAGTTCCTATTGCCTGCCTTAAAGTTGGGTCACAGAGCTTTCTAGAAGAAGGGAAAGGGATAAATTTGCACTATTCATGAGCTAAGCCAAACCAGTTGCCTAAGTCCAACTATTCCTGTTGTTGATACTACGGAGAAATTTTTCCTGTGGGTCCTCACAGAAAATTACCATTTAATGTAATAAACAACCCTCTAAAATCATCCTTACAATAAACACTGTGATGGATTTTATGGGGTTTTTTTTTATAGTGCACCTCAATAAAGGTTGATGGCTTCTTCTCAGAACACAGTGCAGTAAGAGGAATTGTGTTCACACAGCACCAGGATGATGCATCCCATGCCAACAGTGTGGTGGTCTGCCTTCACCTAAGAAAATCTCAGACCATCCTGGGTCAGAGTTTGGGTTTCAGCCAACTCTGTGAACCTCCTGACCATTGGTTTGGGAGGGGGCTGTGCACCGTGGTATATTTTTCTTTGGGGAGCCAATAGTTGATAGCTAATGCTTCATTTAGAGAGCACCAAGAAATGGAAGAACTGAGTATGCTTCCTCAGACAAGCTTGTAGAAGCTTCTGAGCAACAGTGAATTCAGGAATATGGTTACTAAGAGGAAGAGATTCTGTTAGCCAGGTTACTGCAAAGCACTTTTGGGATATCTTTCCTTTTTTGAAAACTATGCTTTATAAGGACTTCCACTGAGAAGTTCATTTGGCAGTCCTCTTCAGAAAGAAATTAGGCATTCGTTCTAACACAGGGACAAAACAGGCAATAATACAAACTATAATTTTTCTAAAGTCAAGCAGTCAAATTAAAAAAAAAGGTATCATAAAGGAATGTTACATTTTAAAATGACAGAGCAAAATTTAAAGACATAAACATTGGATAATTTAGCCCCTAATCCTTGCTTGTCATTATTTGCAACTTAAACTAACCTTGATTTCATTTCCAGATATGTGTAGTCGCTTACCTTTTAATTTACCCTGAGTATATGTTGACCTGTAGGGTCCTTCTGTAGCCAGCAAAAGCTTCTGGACCTTTCTCCCTTGTTTGGTCCTAAAAGGCCCTTTGATTTCTAGGGGATGGGAGTGTAGTGCAGTGCCCATGGGAGTGTGATCTGCAGTCTGGAGCTATTTGGTTTAATTAAAGGGCTCCCCTGGTTTGCCCTCTCCGCCTTCTGCTTGCCTAGGAGGGCATGCTGCTCCTCATTCGTCTGGACTGCACCTCACAAGGCAGAAGCACATGTCCATATAACGACATGAAACGTTATCACTGTCATTTTCCATTGAAAGGAATCATTTCCTCTCAACTAAAAAAAAGGAGAAAACAAAAAAAGGGTTTCCTTCCGAAAGTAATCCCCAGCCGCTAGGTTAACTAATGCTTTTATTTTAAAGCAATGGCATTTTTCTCAGCTTCTGAAATTGTCTTCAACTATTATAAACTGCTTTGACAAGAGAGTTTCAGAAAACAAGTTTTTTCAAAACTTACATCTCTACTAGACAAATAATCTTTAAAAATGTAATTCAAACAGAAAATGTTCATTTTTAAAAGATAGCTTTAAAGTACTTTCACCACATTTTCAAAGATAATTTTTAGAGCATTCATTCTCAACTCTAAGAATTTAAATTTTTAAAAAATAGTCTTCAAGTTTCTCCACATCCTACCTTCCCTAGGACCTGCTCATGAAGCAAGGTAGGTTTAGGTGGACAAAAGAAGAAATGTGTTGAGGTTATATTAAATATGATCAAAAAGAATTAATATTTTTCCACTATCATGAAATATGTTAATATTTCATTCAAGATTAAATTCAGTTCCTACCTCCATTTTGGGATACAACTTTAGTGATTAATATATGAGGGAATTCAAAACTTTTATTTCCCATTTGTATTTTTTTTAAAGTATCATTTTAGAAATACCCTGGCAATGTAATTGATGTCCCATGGTATCTCCTTTTTAAAAATGCACGATTCTGTGCTCTTTACAAAATAAGATATTTTAGTAAAGAAACAAAAAGGACTTAACTAGAAAGATCTTCATCTTAAGATTCTCCCCCATGAAATTTCATATGCCATTTATTCAGTCGTTTATTCCTACACTGGACATTGAAATCCAATCAGGGAAACAGATGTTTGATAAATTACTAAAAATTGTTATAGTAGAACTGTAGTAGAACTTCCTTGATAGCTCAGTCGGTAAAGAATTCGCCTGCAATTGGGAGACCTGGGTTTGATCCCTGGGTTGGGAAGATCCCCTGGAGGAGGGAAAGGCTACCTACTCCAGTATTCTGGCTTGGAGAATTTCCATTCACTTAATACATTTATTGAGCATTTTTCTACTATGTGCCAGGCAGTATTTTTAGTGACTAGATAAAGATCAGTAATAGAAGAGACAGATTTCTTTCTTCCTGGACATTGAAATCCAATCAGGGAAACAGACATTCAGTAAATTAATAAAAATTGTTATAATAGAACTGTACAGTACAGGAGTGAATTCTAATGTAAACTATAGTAGTGTTAGTCGTTCAGTCATGTCCGACTCTTTGTGACCCCGTGAACTGTAGCCCGCCAGGCTCCTCTGTCTATGGGATTCTCCAGGCAAGACTACTGGAGTGGATTGCCATTCCTTAGACTTTACTTAATAATGTATCAAATATTGGTTCATTAACTGTAACAAATTCTCTCACTGATGTAAGATAGTAACAATAAAAGAAATTGTGAGTTATGTTTGCATACAGGAACTTTGTGACATCTGCACAAATCTTTGTGATTTTCCTAAAAAATAAAGCCTCTTAATAAAAAAATTTAAATATCCATAAAAGATAATTACTTTAAAGGAAATAAATAGGATCTATTAGAAAAATAGCAGGATGACATAATTTGGATTGGGGAGTAAGGAAAGACCTTTCTGGAGAAGTGTTGCTTAAGCCTAGAACTGGAGAATAAGTAGAAGCCAGCCAGGCAAAGAAGATACCATTTGAACTACCTTTGTAAGTATCATTCTGGTTTCTTTGCTGAGGATGGATTGGGTTTGGGGGGCAAGAGGACAAAGAAGGAGTCAAGCGAGTAGGCACTTAGAATGCATCACAGGTGTTGCTACCCACTCAAAGTCCTAGGAGAGCAGAGTAACAGTGGGATGTTTGTTTTTGCTCAGCTTGTGCAAGAAACTGTTAGGTTCTCTGTGAACTGGGTGCTAGGAAGTTTAAAGGAGACTGTCAATGGCAGCAAGCGGGTGTTCCCAGGTCTCAGTTCCTAAGATCTTTCCAGTGGCTCCGTGGGATTTTTAGAATGAGGAATGATCGTGTGCGTGTGTGTATTTGAGACCACAACCAGCTGAAAATTATAAGGGGAGAAGGTTTTTAAGTACTAACTACCCAGCTGTAACAGCAAATTTTTATAGAAGTATGTATGAGGTTTAATTTGCAATAGTTACCTTTCTTCCTGCTGCTGAATTGTTGGAATTTACTTTGGCTTTGTTTCTTCTAAGACTGCATATTTTTTAATTGTTGCTAAATCAACCAAGAGGACACTTAAGAAAGGTTCATTTAGACATGGCACTGTACATCAATATTGAACTGCTTGTATCAGGGTTTTTAGGGACAGTGAATTCCCAAGGAAAAAACTTCTACTGGGTAGAGGGAAATGTCGGTCGGTGATAGATTTCTATTGATTCTGAAACTGTTTTTAGTAGCATGAAAGCTTACATAGTTCAAAGTTTTATTTCCATTTAAAATTAAGCAGCTCTACAATTACATAATCCACTTTATCATTTGTAATTTTTACCTGCCTATGTATGTGCATTTGAGACTTGCAAGCTGTTATTTTTATGCATTTCTTTTACAGTACAAAAATTGTATGTGATGGTTGTACATCATGTATAAAAAGATTCGATAACACTTTGAAAAATCTTTAGCAAATGAGCATGCATTTCATAGCACTTAGCCAATAATGGTTAATATATCGATTTAACGCTCTATAGGCTTTTCTTTTTTAATTCCGGGAAACAAAAACACAAGTCAAGAATCTCCCATTTGAGCAGAACTGTTGTTTGTTTTAGGAAACAGAAATGCATCATCAATGTAATTTTAAGTAGTTCAGTTATGAATATGGGATGAAGGGATAAAATGAAGTTTTCTACTCTGATGTCTCCATTAAGTAGCTCCCCTTTGTGTAAAATACTCCATGGCAAAGTTGCTTCTATTTAAAGTAGTGAGTCTGATCTTGGCTTTGATCTAAAGCTTTTGATCTTGAAAGAAGGATGGCGTAGCAATAAAGAGAGGGCAAGAGAGATTTTCTTTAGAGAAATGCGATAAAGTTAAAGGAATGGCCAAGATCAGCAAACGCGGGTGCGACCCGACTGTCCTCCCCAAGCACTGAATCCCCCAGGCTGGCTCAGCTGCTGAGGATGGAAAGAAAGCCTTTTGGGGGGTCGGCGGAAAAAAATGAGGGTATCGTACACTTTTATAAACCAAGTGGAAACTTCACCCCTATTTTTGAAAAGGTATTGTCCCCTTCTTAAATTCTACTAGTCGCTTTGTGGGGGAGGGGGGGAGTCCAAAGGCCGGGCGAGAGCACCGCCGGCCGCGCTCAACGCGAGCGCATTAGCTCCCGCGACGCGCGGGCAGAGCTCGGAGTTTGCCTTTCACGCGCTCGCGGCTTCTCCCCCAGGAGGTCACCTGCCTCCTCCCCGGAGTCCGGAGGGGGCACTGAAAAACGTCAACTTAATGGCGTCTAGTTCATTCCCAGAGGAAACTCCATTAGGAAAGTTCCTCTCCCTCCGCGAAGGCCATCTGAACCCTTGGGTTTCTGACCCGCAGAGCGAGTTCAGGCTGCCCGCGGCGGTGAGGGCGCTTCTCCTGCTAAGCCCCTTTCGCCGGCCGGCGGGTAGCACTTCTGCTCCCACCGCGGCGGAGAAGCCTTTTCGCGGGTACCCCAGGTCCCGCATGGGTGGGGACTGGAAAGGTAAGCGCGCGCGCCGGGGTCGGCCAGCGCCAGCGAGGGCGCGGGCCCGCGCGCGGAGAAGAAAGATGTTTGCGAAGAGAACAATAAAATAGCCGGCGCGCCGGCGGGGGTGGGGGCGGAGGCGACCTGCGGGGAGGGTGGCGCGGCCGCCTATACCTTTAAGGCAGGCCCCGCCCCCGCCCAGCGCCCGCCCGCCGCCCGCGCCGCCGCCCGGGCCCCGCGCCGCCCGCCGCCCGCCCTGCGCCTTAGGTGTTGCGGGCCTCTAGCGCCCGCCGCTTTCCGCCGGGCCGGCGGGGCGGACGGCTCTGAGCGCGGGCTCCGCCGCCCGGCTCTCACCCTCAGCTACTGCGGGCGAGGTAGGGGGTCAGCGCGCCGAGTTGGCGGGGCGCGGGGGAGGGGGGCTGGGGCGGCTCCCGAGATAAACTTGACTCTGTCCCCTTCCCCCGCAGCCGCTGCAGAGGGAGCGCCAGGCCCGGGCGGAGTGCGGGCTCGCGCAGCAAGTGAGCGCCGAGGTGAGTGCGGGCGACGCGGTCCACGCGCTCCCTTCCCTGCCTCCCCGGGCCGTGGGTCCCGCGCTGCATCTCTGGCGCGGAGCCCGGGATCGGCGGCGGCGGCGGCGCGCGACCACGGTGGGTAAGATGGCCCTCGTCAGGGGGTTCTTGCGCGCACCGGTGCGGGGGCGGCCGGGCGGGCTAGTGACGGAGGGAGCGGCCGGGGCGAAGGTCACGGCCTCGGCTCGCCGCAGACCCGAGGGCCCGCAGCGTTGAGGCGGCCTCTGGATGCCCTAAAGGTGCCGGTGGCTCCCCCAGGTGAAGCCGAGGAAGGCTGCGCCGTGAGGCCGTCGATCGTTTCTTCTCTCACGCTGAGGGGCGGCCCTGGGGACTTGTCGTCCTATGTTTAAAAATGCCCTGTGGTTTTTGAACTTCAGGTCGCGAAATGGGTCCGAGTAAACAGGAGACCCCGAAAACGGAAACGAAAGGACAGAGAAGAAGTGTTTCAGAAGGTAGGGGTCCCCGAAAGAGAGCGCTGGATGGAGTTCTTGATCAGTCTCCCCATCTGCCGTCGGAATACTTGGTCACAACCATAGGGTAGCATCTTTTTTTTTTTTTTTTTTTAAGTTTTAATTAAATTTGCAGTAAACCTTAGATTTACCTAGGTATAGTTCTGTAGAAATACTGATTGATAATCCTAGTGATTATCAACGTACTTTGTTCTCAGGAAGTGAAAACGATCCAGGATGCAGATTTCTTTCATGCTCTTTAAATAGAGCGTCAGGACAAAAAGCCAGTTCCATTACATTATTACATTAGACCAGTAACATTTATTATGGCATACGGTATTATATTATTATGACATAATATCTCTAAAAACCAGGGAGTGCTGTGAATAAATGACCCACAGTATAAGGTTTCTCTGTTTGATCCTGGGAGAGACCACTCACACTCATTAATTTAGACTATAGAGTACTCTTCAAAAATGGAGACAGAAGATGAAAGAAGTGTATTATTTTTGAAACAGTGGAAGGATTTTGTTTACTTAAAGCAAATGAGAAATTTGTTTTTCTATATTTAGAATTTCAGTATGCTACTTTGCAGAAGTTTGGACTACCTGTTTTGTCCTGAAATTGTATTAAGTTAAAACTTGATTTGTCATTGTAGTTAATATTATGAAATAAGGTAAGTAGTCTGTTATTTCCTGAGTGCTTTTGTTGAAAACTCTTAAAAGTGAATGTTTTTACAAACATTGCAGCAGGTAGGATTTTTGTTGCTTTTGCTTTAATTATTTTACTGTTTTTTGATTCTTGAAAGCACCAAGGGATTAAAATAGCAGTGTGTTGTTTTTCTGCTGCTAGAATGTATGATGAATCATTTCTGACTCTGAAGCCAAATTCTTGCTGATAGCATTGCTGCCAACTTCTGTGATGTGTTGCCTTAGTATGGGCATTGCAGCGTCCGAGAATGTGCACAAAGCAGATCATAATGAAGGTGATACCAAAGTTTCAGAGTGCATTTAAGGATACTGAGGGCAGCTTCTGCGAGAATTACAAAAAGAACTGGCCTAGGAGTGTGGTCATTTGTAAGGAGACATTCAGTGTGTGAAAAGCCCTTCCCTTTTTAAACAAAGAGTCATACATGTCACTTCAGTTAAACAGTAATAGAAAAAGTGGTCGTTTTGAACTGGCTTGAGTTTTCTGACTGTACCTTAGCATGCTATGGTAGGTTGTGTTGGTTTAACTTTTCATGGTCTAGGTGTTTTTAAAAATGTTTGTGAGGTGATGGATGAATGAGATCATAAAATGTCCAAAGAAGGAAAAAGAACTACAAATTGGCTCATTTAGTGGTTAAAAAAATATTTTTTAGCTATTATTTTTTTAAACCCAAAGTAAAATTATCCAAGCACACAATGTTTCTTGCATAAAAGGAGGGGAAGCCCTTTGTGGATTACCAGGTACCATCACTACCGAAATCTGAATTTGAAGTAACCATATCTGTGACCTGACCACTGTCCTCTGAGTATGAGAAGGCTAGGGACTGAGGAGTTTGCCTTCCAAGAAAATTGGAGTTCTTCACTGAGCATTTCTCCTTGAGAGAGGCTATTGTGTTGGAGCTTATGGGGAGGACATGCTTCTGACTTTTCTTAGAAATTGTGGGCAGTAGTTTTGAGGAGGACATGAAAATGAAGTGGGTTGAGACTGTCATGCCGAGCTTCCTTTCAAGGAATGAAGCTTAAAACTGACTAGCTTTGAGAGTGGAGGTAGGGGAAAGGGGGCCAGGAGGGGGGGAAGTTTAAGAATTGTGCAAGAGAGTATTAATTATCAATGTCTCCAGTTTTTCCTTCTGGTTATGCACAGCGACTCAGCCCTTTGCTCACTGTTTGGCCTCTGCTCTATCTTGGAGAGAGTTTGGAGCTCACTGAGGCAAAGCATGTGATATTTTCAAGGACAGGGAGAAAGGGGGTGCGATTAGCCACCAAGGGCGTTAGAACGAGTTCCGAAAGGCGCAGAAGCTGTCCAGCAGCTGGTAGCCGAGGTGTGTCCACTGATCGCCTGAGTGTCTATTCCAAAATACAGATCAAATTCTGTGGTATTGAATATTCAAACCTGGGTCTTATGTTAACCTTTTGCTGGAATTTGAACTTGTTATTCATTGGAATCTAGGTGGTTAATTTAGCATGGAGTTGAACTATGTTTTAAAAATGTTCACCATGCCACAGGTAGAAGCAATATTAGTCAATTTTTTTCATGCATTTACTGTTTTTCCATAACAGTAGAATTTTTCTCCTTTTATTTATTTTATGTGACCATAAAATAAGAGAGTTTTAGTTGTTTCTATAGGTTGGACATTTAAAATCTAGCTATCGCTTTTATTTGCCTACTTTGTCTTGGCCCCTTTCTCTCCCTCCTGCTGCCCTTTTCCTCCATCCCCTAAGTCTCTATTTGCATCTTCAGGCCTCAGGCAGGATTCAGCCTCTGGAATGAACGTGGGGGATGACTGGTCTGTATTTAACTATGCTAGGTCATAGCATTTTTCCTCTGATTTTTACTGACTGGGGGAAAGCAGTCTTCTGACCTGCCTGAGGAAGGGAAACAAAAAGCAGTGCAAGGCCAGAGTCTTAAAAAAGGGCATTTGGCTGGAGTTAAACATTAAAGAATGTAATTTTATAGGAATAATTAATTTCCCTCCTTAAAATCTTGAAAGTGCTAAGTGGTGGGCATAAGCTGGTGTAGCTTGGAATATTAATTGAGGTTTGCAGTGAACTCAGAAGGAAAGGCAAAACAAACTTACCCTGTGCTCAACTGTGGGTTAAAATAACGAATAATGAAATAAAGTAAGCTGCTTGAGTGAGAGGTACCACTGCAGAAGTGATTTCAGATGCTCCCTTGGCCTGTCCTGCTGTGTCGCGTCCTTCCCACCCACCCACCCACCAGGTAGCTCTGCTGTCTTTCTAACAGGTTTTCACTTGTCTTTCTGAAAATGAGGTTTTTTGTCTGCATTTTCTCCTATGTTCTCTGACATTTGTTTCTGTTTTATTTTATCTTGATGTTTTAGCTCTTTTTCCACTGGTGTAACTTCATTTCTTTACATTTTTGTTTGTTTTCTTAATTTTCAGTTTAAAAACTCACCTCTCTTTTGCTTTTAGTCCTCAGGTATTTTTCTCCTTAACATTCTGATATTCTTCCTTTTTCACTATTTCAAGTTCCTTTTATTTAATTTGAATAATTTATGCAACAGAAAGGCAAGGGGACTTGAACAACTATACAAAGAACAGTTAGGATGAATGGATAAGCCTGCTCTGCAAAGGACTGGTTAAACAATGGTGATACCAACAGTGAATTGTACAGTGCATATTTTTTAAAATAATGTTAATATATTTTATTCAGTTGACTATTGGTTTTGAAAGAACACACATTTTTTCCTGCTTTTATCTTTAATTCAAAGATAAATGCCAATTATCCATTGTATTCAAAGATTGAGGACTGATATAAAGTTCTTATAAATATATACATGTAAAATAATACAATGTTTTTGATACTTCTTTTATCAGTATTTCAGGGATTAGGATATACTGTAGAATAATACTTTATGAAATCATATATTTGTAGAAAATACCTGAATGATGCTAATGATTTTTTTTTTAGAGAAGGAAAATTCCAGTTTTCATGTTTGAAGGAAGCATGCTTCCTACTTTATGCACATCTGATAACAGAGGGAACAGATTTTAAGATACTCATTTCTGGTCGTGATGTCAGAAGTATTCACTGGCATACTTTGAAAACATTGGAAATTCAACAATACTGAGCTTTGCTGTTATTATTAACAAGCACTCCTTCCTGTGGGTTTGTTTCCAAATAAGAGTCTTGGCGAGGGTGAGATTGGTCTCTGTTATGAGTAGTCAGTCATAAGAAGCGCTGGGTACAAATGGTTTCCAACTAAAGCACCCTGTAAGGTTACCTTAATTCTTTCCTGCTAGAACCTGAAAAATAATAACCCTTGAGCATAATATTGTTTAAATTTTAGTGAAATTTTCCTTGAAATATCGAGTGAAACATGAAAGTCTAGGAAGATGGTTATGAAAATGGGTTTATAATATTCAGTGGCCATTTTAGTAGGAGCCAAAAATGATAAATTCAGTTTTCTGAGTCTTTCAGAGAAAAATACTGGAACTATTTTGTTTGTAATACTAAATTCTGGACCATTTTCACTCACTTTTGTTTCACTTGTTCTTTCCACACGCTTGATTCTGAAGTCCTTGATAGACTTGATAATAATTCACAGAACATTTTTTAAATCCAACTTGGTTTAGGCATTTTGCCACTTTTATTGGTCCTTTTAAAATTTTACACATTCTAGGAGAATGTTTTTATTACAATTCTGATACTGAAATATTCAACATGATAAAGGTAGGTACAAATTTTAAACTAATAAAGTCCTTTACTGCTATTTGTCTTTTGTGACCAAGATCTGTTTTCTATTCGGTTTATGATTTCTGGAAAACAGTATTTAAGACTAATAAAAATTATCTGGTTCTTTCTTGGATCTGTAACAGCAGATGGCAATGGTGTTAGGCTTGACTCTGGAGCTCTTAGGATACAAAGCTTGGCAGAATGGTGCCAGATGAATTTAGGGAGTGCCGAACCAAAGGGTCTTCTTTTCTGTATAGGAACTACTCACATTTAGCAAAATGGTAGGCGCGGCAGCCAGTCTTAAGTAATTGAGGCAGCCTTCATGCTGAGTGGTTTCCCAGGCCTTGGTGCCCTTTCTTTTTTTCAAAAACAGCTCTTGCCCTGTGAGAATTCATAACCAGTCTACATATATATAGCTGTAATCTCTTACAATAGCTTCATTGATACTTGATCTTGGAGAAAAGCTTTAAGGATCGAATGAGTCACAGCTCTGGAGGCACCAGCCGCCCCTCCCTGACGCCCTCCCTATCAGTGAGTGCCTTTGTGTCCTGCCTTGCTCTGATTGTGCCTTTGGATGACAACTTACTTGAGTGATGGGGGAAGGCAGAATAATTTATTAAAAATAATTAAAAAGAAACCAAACAAAAGGGTAATTACAACGCTATTAATATGCAATTTGTTATATTGCTGAAATATTTGAAACTCAGTCTTTTCTGTGGGTCTCCCTTTTTTCTCTGTAAATCCCTAGAAATCCCTACATAGTTTATGAAATATTCTGTACCCAGGTCTCAGATTAGACCTAGTTTCACAGGATCTTAGTTGTTTTTCTTTTTACCCCTTGGCTGGATCAAGATAGAATTGCTGATAAAATGTGTTTTTGATAGCCTCACGAAGGAATTCTGACCTGTATAATTTTGTATCGTTACATTTTCATCTATTTCATAGATTTATCCTTTTTTTAAGACTCTGCAGTTCTTTAAAAAAAAAAAAAGTGAGAATTCCGAGTGTACTGAAATTCCTTCCCATTTTCAGCTGACATGATAGGAAAAATTTAAAGTATTGTTATCCATTTACCCTCACGCACTTATTCACATATTTTAAAAAGAACCTTTGAATGGAACTATTAATATAATAATAGCTGACACTTGTCATGTGTCAAGCATTCTTTTAAGTGCTTTACATGTATCAGTTCATGTAAATGTACCATTAAAGTAGTTCACAAAATAGCAATATGATATGAGGATGTTGTAGACTACGTCAAGCGCTTTGTGAAGGTAGATGAATTATAAACCAGTCGAATAATTGCTGTTGAAGAGAATGCTTTGGGCAAGATTTTAAAATTCTTTTTAACCCAGGCTATTGACAGTCCTAGACCACCAACATTTAAAGCTTACGTTTCAAAGTTAGGAAAATCTCAACCAGCATGTATTTTGAAAACACTTGAAAGTGTGCAGATAATTACACTGGTGTTGATTTTAGCAGATTTGATGCCAGCAGCCATCAACTCTTATATGCCGTGAGAGATGAAAGCCATTTTAATATAAAACATAAGAGTTTGGCTAGAGAAGGAAGGCGGGCAGGGAAAATTTTCATGACTTTTAGTTTTATAGGAAGCATTAGTTACATTCCTGTGACAGAATGCCTTACTTGGCAATCGTTCCTCATATTAGGCATTTTAGTGAACTGCTGTTTGTGCCTGGTATCATATGGCACTAATAAGATGCATTGTTTTAGTAGCACCTACTGGTGTCAGTGTAGTTTAGGGCCTGTCACTGTTTCCATTAATCTTCTATTTTAGGAGGTCGACGCTAGCATGTGTCTTTAAGTCTAGCCAGCATATATTTCATTTATATTTTTGGGTCTCTGCACAAAGGAAAAATGAGACTCAAGCCTTGTGTTTTCAGTGCTTAGAAAAGGACTTAATTATATACACCCCCAGCAAGTATTTGTTGAATCAACTAGATGCATCAATCTCACTAATGGTACCTTTATATAAAGTCTTACCTGGCTTCTGCATTAAGAAATTTTAATGACAGAGTTTTTCATTAAAGCACATTTGGTAGAGCTTTACTATCAGTTGTGGGTCATCTTTTTCATCTTTTCTATAAAAATCTCAAAGCCAGGAAGACGGACACTGACTCCAACTCTGCCTCCTACTTATGTGCTCCTTAAGTTTGTCACTTGAGTTTTGCTTTTATCTGAAAATCCTTGTATTTTGTCCAGTTAAGCCAATTTGTATTCATTATAAAACTAATATTCACCATTTTATGATACATTTTTTTCTTTTGTCCTTTTTTCGGTATTTAGGAAGGCTTGTGTTTTTGTTTTAATGGTTACTTTCACATGATAACAGATTTTTGCCTCTTGTTCACTTTTATTTGCTCGTGTTTTTTTGTTTGTTTGTTTGCTCATGTTTATTGATTTCTCTGCAATATTTCCTGCAATATTTAATATCTAAAATTAGATATTTACCTTTTCTCACCCCCTCCTCTTTATCTTCCATCCTGTGATTTGAAGTGTTTTATCTTTCAGTTTCCAGATAAATACCTGTAACACAGTCAACAAACTAATGTATTTTTCATGTAATTTTCCCATCCCCTTTACCCTTTGTGATAGCTGTATTATATCTACAATGTCAGAGCATGTAGCCATTACATATTATACTGTATCCTTTATAAAATCACTTAGCTTTAATTCTGCAAATAAGTCTGTTTAATGCTCATCATCTACTCTTATATTGATCTTTAGTCATTTTGGCTTTTTGAAGCTAGTTCTGTAGTGGATTTCTCAGGAAGAGCTTGGGGCAGCAGTATTTCCTGAGCTCTTGTATGTTTATAAGTTTATACTCTTTGTTCATGAAGGTCAGTTCAACTAAACATAAAATCCTTGGCTCATATTTTAAGTATCTTGAATGTGTCCCTCCATTGTCTTGCATAAAGTCTGACACTAGCCTCATTTCTTTTCATCAGAGTGCTTTTTCTCTTGGATGCCCAGATTTTTTTTTTTAATTCCAAAAGTTTTTATTTAATATATCTCATTGTGGGTCCGTTTTCCCAACTGTCACTCACTTTTGAGCTGTATTTTCTTCCTCTGTAAAATGAGAATAATGACAACTGTTTTTGCTTGCTCAGAGAGTGGATTTGAAGACTAAATGAGATACTGTTTGTAAAGTGCTTTAAATTTATTTTACTTCTTACTCTTTAAAGCCCCTTGTTGTCAGGAACTTTAAAATTTTAGAGTATTTCATTTTATAATCAGTTGGATTTGAGTTGGCTTTATATTTGTGAGAAATCTAAGTGGATACTCCGAAGTCTACTTTCTGTATGTGGCGATAAATAATCTCACTCTGATCCACTCGGGCAGAACTACTGGCCTAAAAGCACTGTTACTTTTTGCAAACACCTCTTTAGAAATTCCATCTCCATCATATCCCTCTCATATGTTAGTTTCCCACAAAAAAACTCTAGATTTATGTAATTTTCATTTGTATGTGCATAAAACAACACAGAGGGGAAAAAGGACTCTATTCTTCAGAGAGCTGAAAACCTTAAATGAATCTAATCAGTCAGCATATTTTCTTAGATTTGTTGTATATAAGGCCTTGTGTAAGAAGCTGCTGGAAAATACCAAAGAAGCAGGAGATGTCATTTCTGGCCATGAGAGATAAAACACACAACATATCAAAGATCATTTACAAAATAGCATGTGATAAATCCAAACCAGTGTAGCACAAACCAAGGACTTGACTATGTATATGTTGCATTTTACTTGAGGCTATCCTGGACTAAGGGTTTCCATTCCTGGGCCTTGTTTTGATAAAGCAACCCTTTACACATGCAGGCTGGAAGTTATGGTGGGAAATTGGGTAATTGAATTAACTGAATCCATTTTAATGCTTTTACCTGATTTGTAAGCACAGATAGGGGTTTGATTGACATACATGTAAATAGTGTTAGTGTCTTTATTTGAATATGTGATTTTAAAAAATAAATGCATCCATGTTCTAGAAGTAAGGCTGGAACCCATCATAGAAATTCTGCTGACACTTATGAATCAGGATGATTTGGAAACTCAAGGCTAGAAATGCAATACTGTCTCTGATTCTGTGTAATGCATTCCTTATTAAATTCTATATTTACTTAATTTATTTACTAACTTCATTGCATATCCACAACATGCAAAGCCCTTAGTAAGGAGTAGGGAGCACAGGGGAATGGAAAACAGTCCTTAGAGATTTTACTGTTGAGATGTAAAAAACTGGAAAGAAAGCAGAATTGAATCAAACTCATTTCAGAGGTAACATCAGGTATATACAGAGTGATTTGGATCTCACAAGGAAAGGAAGTTGTATCACTTTGGGTTATTTGCATTATCCACAAGCCTTGTCCAGGCTAATGAAGCGATACAAATATTGGTTCCAGTTCATTCAACTCTTGATGCATTGTAGAGTTGAGGATGTCAAAATTTCTGTACCCCAAATTCAGGTTGTTTTCATGAGAACCTACTGAAACCGTGAAGTCAGTAGAGTTGACCCTTGAACAGCTTGGAGGGCAATCCAGGAAAAACTTGCAGTGAGTCCCCATATCTGAGGTTCCTCCACACTGCTGGATTCAGCTGCTTATGGATCATGCAGTCCTGTAGTATTCATCAATGAAAAATTTCCACGTGTAAGTGGACCACGTGCAATTGAAACTCACATTGTTCAGGGGGAAGCTGTACTTCTCTCTGGCTCGCTGATGTCAAGTCAAAGTGATGCAGCAAACTTAGGCTACCTCTGAACTTGTGTCTTTCAGTTTTGAATTTTTTTCGTTCCTGTGTGGTTTCAAGGCAAAATGAGAATATTACAGGTGGGGACTTCCAGAGGTCTTCAGAGTTTCCCCCTCTTGTTGGTTTTTGGATGTTATTTTACTCAGAAAGTATCCCATGTGTGTTCAGCACCACAGATGACCTTTTTTTTAACAGTATTTCTAAAGACAGTTATATGCTCCTTTTATTTATTTACTTTTCCCCTTTTATTTTTTGATGATGAGCACAAACGAACTTGTCAGGTGGGCCACAAAAATGGCATGAAGTGTATATCCAAATCATTGGTCATTTTCTGTATCCTTCTATAAATCAAATAAGCATTGGTTTTTTGGAGTATTAAAATCTAAATCATACATCTATGGAGATTCAGATTTTATGAAAGCAATTAAACTTTTCCTAATTAATACCAATGAAACCATGTAAAATGGGGGAAATGGTCTCAGATATAGGTCTTGATTTTTCTGACATATCCACTGAAAAGGCAGCAGTAGTTATTTTATGTGGTTTCATGTATAACTGAAAGTAGTAACACTCATTCTGTTAATTTTCTGGGGCAATTTTTGTTTGGTATCCAAGAAAAATCAGTGATATTCATGAATAGCGCGAGATGTTCAAGTAGAACAACAGAGAGAATCCAGAAGAGAAACAGAACATACTGCTGGACTATATTCATACACGGATTGGTTTCTGATGTTTTCTCCTTAACTGTCACACTTAGAGGCTTTAGTTTTAAGTGTCAAAAGATGCACTTTTACATTTATTCCTGACATTAAAGATAAAGGATGCTGAGTGCTCTCATAGACAACAGAAGATAGTGATTCTGATTCTCTCTTTTAACAACTTTATTGAATTATATGTTGTATATATTTTATATGCCAGGAAACTCACTCATACACAGTTCTACAGCCACCATACCTTAAGTGTTAAAACAGGTTTCTGTCCCCAAAAAGTTCCCGTGTCCATTCATTGTCAGTCGCTATTGGTAACCCTGTGCAGCTACTAGTCTCCTTTCTGCCTGAATACCTTTGCCTTTTCTAAAAATGTCATATAAATGGAATCATGTGCACTTGAGTCTTTTGGATCTGGCTTCTTTTATGTATCATAATGTCTTGAGGACCAGTGATGGTCCTCAGGAGCCAGTTTCTCTGCCTGCTCATCAGCAGTTGATATCATCAGATTTTTTTATGTTAGCCATTCTTACGGGTGTTAAGCCGTGTGCTTTTTTGTTTTTTTTTTAACACTTTAAGGCTTTTGTTTCTGGTGAGAATCTGAACATGTCCAAATAATCCTAATAAGGTTTTGTTCTCCATTTTGCAGATCTGAAGGCGGTAGTGCATTCAGTGGAAAATCTGAGTGTCTCACCCAGGCTCCCCGAATGAGTCACTGAACCTAGAGTCCTCATGCGTCAGTTGTAGTGACCTACTTTTGTTCCCACTCTGTCTCCCTGTGACTCTGGTCCTCTTTGTCCGCGTAGCCTTGTTAGCTGTTGCTTTCTTTTGATTCTTGTGGAGTAATCCATTCTTGTGTCTCTGAGATTTTGACTGATAAAATCCAGTTGTTTCCTGCAGAGGGGTGCTGGTGTCTTGGAGAGGTAACTCTGCTCCCTGCAGTGTGCAGACCTTGGGTGGCCTTAGACCTTGAGTGGCTCAGGCCTGACTCCCACGTGGCCCCCTTTGACTGCACCACCCCCTCGCATCCTGTCAGAGGGAGATCGGTGTCTTGCCAGAGTCTTTGGGGAGTTAAGTGAGGTGTCTTATCTAAAACAGCTGTCGTTTACTAAGTACTTAGTATGTTTTAGAGTGCCTCGTCAAATAAGATGGTGAAAGACTGCTACCTAATGGTATGTGGATAGACACCTTTCATTTGGGTTTTTTCCCTTCTCCACAATAACGAGACAGGAAGACATTCTTAAATTTATTTACAGACCAAAAAAAAAAAAAAAAAAGCCATACATACACCCCTAAACAGCCTTGATTTCTTCCTGTAATTGTTCTTTGGTTTGCAGCAAATATAGACATAATAGGCATACACTTCTGTTTCTTTTTGTCTTTATCTGTTGACTTTGTTCAAGAAGACCAATCCTGTTTCTCAGCACTCATCTACTGTTTCATTTGCATCTCTCTTCAGTTTGTCCACTATAGAAGAATAAATTGTCATTGTTCTTGTTCTAAACAGGAAGCTCTCAGAAGTGCTCTTCAGGCTGTTGATAAGATTTCTGTTCTAGCAAAGCTCCGCTTTAAATGAGTGTATAATCATTTTTTGTGCTCAAGTCATCGCTTTTGTTTCTTCTCAAACTGTTTTGATTTGAAGTTCCTTTGAAGGCTGGTGGAGCTTGTACAAATACCAGCTAATGAATGACACTTAGTATTGGGCGCACCTCCTCCTCTGTTGTCATTTGCAGTCGTTTCTGGTCTAAGGAGAGAACTTTCCCCAGGCAGGGCTGCAGTGTTTAATTTATTTCATGACAAAAAGTGAATTTTCGTACAGGTGGTTGTCTTGGAATGCTTATATTCTCTAAAATGGTTCCTGGTCATGTTGAGTTTCTAACATAGTTCCGAACATTGTTTTTGTAACTGGAGATCTCATCTTCGTGTGGTACAGCAGCACAGGATATCAGGAAGAAGTTGAGGTAACTTCAGAAACTAAAATCACCACCAACAAGGAGCTGTCGTAAATAACTGGAAAAATTGTAAATCGAGCACCTGGAGGAGTGCGCTAGTGACTAGAACGTTCTGAAAGCTACTTGAAGTCCTTGACACTTGAGTGTGCCGGGCCGCAAGGGTGCACGGAGGTTGGGAGCGCTCCGGTGGAGAGCTCGACAGCTCACGCTTCACTTCAGCACTTTATGTGGGATGCCATACGGGACTGGAGCTGTTAGGCTGGGGAGGGCCTTCGGGCCTCTCTAACGCCGACCCTTGTTTTACACGTGAGAACTTGGAGGTGCGCAGCACTGGCCTGGGCCCGGCCCCAGCTCTGCCCCCCTCTGCTCTTTTCAGCCTTCTGCTAGAACAGCTCCTCAAGTGGGCTTGTGGAGGTGGGGAGCAGCTTTGGGTTCTGGCCGAGGAGAAATCTGCGCAGCTGGTCTCTTGTGTCATGGAGCAGGGACATCTGAGGGTGGAAAGGACTCCATGGGAGACTCAGGCTGCCCCCTCCAAGGCCACCCCGTGTGGCCTGGAAACTCGTCCAGAATGGGGTCATTGCATGGAGCCACCCTCGAGTGCTGGCTTGGCTAGGTGTGGACTGGGTCAGGTTTTGAAAGCTCAGGCCTTCCAAAGAGTGGGCAAGACCCTGGTGAGACAGTTTGGTGTCTGCAAGGGTTGGTGTGAAACTTCGCTTTTCATATTAAGTTCATAAACTTTACAAGATATAGATCATTTGAGGTTTTTGTGATATTTGTCGTGGACCAAGCAACTATGACATGAAAATCACAGTTTTTGCTGTGTGTAATCAAACAACAAATCAAAAATGTTGTTGCCGTTCTTAATCCAACAACAGTGTGACCCAGTAACAAGGCACTGTATTTTGGAATGCAGGAAAGGTACTCTCACAAATGCCTTTTCTTCAGCCTCTGCACATATTGTTTAATGTATACATTATAATTTTTTCTGAATGCAAGACTGCTTTCCATGTTTAAATATAGTCATCCCTTGATGGTTTACAGATTTAAAGCGAAGTTTTTCTGTAGTTTTCTGACTTGGCTATTTGCTTATGGGCCAGATGACACCAGCTCTACCCCCAAAACAGTATCCATAAATGCTGGACTTGGGTTATGAAAGGTTTAGCTCAGAAATCTCTCTGCTACTGGCAGGACAAAGTGAATGGGAATATTATGGTTTAGGGAAGGAGCTCACTTGCGTGTCCTCTGCAACACAGCTGGTAGGTAGGCTCCCAGCCGGACGGGCGAACAGAGAAGGCAGGTGCTGAGCCGTTCCATTCGTGTTGAAGGCACCCTTCCCACCAAAATGAAAGGTGCCGGAGAGAATGCGCTGGTTGATACTCCTGTATTGCTAGTACGTGGTGTACTTTGAGTCCTTATTAAACGTTAAGTCACTGGCATGGTTAACAGTAGCATTACCTAATCTTAGAGCACTGGGTTATCATGAGACAAATCTAAATGATGCTGAGCTGTCTTCCGACAGAGGATCACTGATGTACCACTGTGCACGTATGGCTTGGGTGCCTGTGCGTGCAAACACACACAGTTTACCCGTTTCACCGGCCCTTAACCTCTGAGCAGGGGAGGTTTGGGCTGAGGCCTGCTCTGTGACCACTATCTCCCATCTTGGAGGAAGGCTGCAGCCGCTATTTCCAGAGCTGGCGCTGTTTGCGTCTGCGTCTGACTGTGACTCATGCTTCCCTAGAACTGCCCTGTGCATAATGCAGAGTCACTGTCATCATGAGCCATCCTAGGGAGAGGCTCAGTGGAAAAAGTGAAGGTGGAACAAACCTGGCTCCAGAACAGAAGGTGAAAAATACCTTTATGCTTGGTTTTGCGCAAGTTCACATTGGGTTTTGGGGGAACTGCTGTAATCCAGTGGAGTTCAAGATAAAAGAAGAGAGGAAATTCGACTTGTTGCTATGAGACTCCTTGCTCTGGTTTCAAATTCTTGACTAGGAGGAGGAGAAGCGAGTAAAACACCGGAAGTGATTGTTATAGTTCATGAACATGTAGTCATCGTTTCTCGATTTTTAATTTTTTATATCAGACCTGTTTTGCAATAATACACTGTTACAGAGAAGAGAGAGGGATGTATTATAAATATATGTGACCTTCAATATTCTTATTGTCTTTAAAATGATGTTCCAATAATCTTGGAGGGTGAGACACATTATTTAAATAAAGGTTAAAAAGAAAAGTATTTCTTTGTTACTCATGGTGGGAATTTTTCTGTGAAAAACTGTTAACAGCATATTTAAAAGTTACTTCCTTTTTTAAAAAGACAACTCATTATAGTAAATCTTAGTATCAGAAATAATTCAAAATTAAAATAAGTAAACAATAAAATACTGTTTGACAATAGTTTCGTTTTAACAATAGCTCAGTAGAGAAGAGTTCAGTTGTCAAGAACGTTTACTTCCCAGGCAGTTTCCCGACTCTAGTTTTCTTGGCAAGAGAAATGTTAATCTGTTGTGAACAGACACTTTTTTTCTTCTTTTCCCGGAACATGTGTGGTTTCCATTAACTTCTCTCTCCACAGAACTTTGGAGATGGCCGCAGCTAATGCCTTGTGGGTCATCTGCACTCTTAGAAGTAAATTGAAATCATAAAGTACATTTCCTCCCTACTAGAGTCCCTCGTGGTATTGAAATCCTGTATTCACCTCTTACTAGCTTTTTTATCTTGAATAAACTAGCCTTTGTAAGCCTCAGTTTTCTCATCTGTAAAATAGTTACCGCAAAGCACTTGGCAAAGAGCTGGCACTGTGTCACTGCTCACCA
This sequence comes from Muntiacus reevesi, assembly GCF_963930625.1. NCBI lineage: Eukaryota > Metazoa > Chordata > Mammalia > Artiodactyla > Cervidae > Muntiacus > Muntiacus reevesi. The sequence continues at coordinate 13,851,083 of NC_089258.1, forward strand.
ACAGTAGTTATTAATGTTATTGGTGATGGGCTTTTTCAGGGCATAAAGGGCTTTTTCTTACCAGGGCATAAAGTCATTTGTCATTGGTGGTATATTAATGAGAACAGAAGGAACCGTGAGAACCAGTAAGCTAGAGCAAGGAATGTAACCATGGGAGAAATGGCCATAATGGTGTGAGTTTTGAGCATTAGGCTGGTGTCTGCAGGACCAGCTGAAGTATCCCTGTAGTTAAGACCGAGGAGGCAGCCTCATCCCTGCCCCGACAGGTCCCAGCTATACCTCGACGTGCATCTGTCTCCCACGCTGACCCAGGAATCTGCTGTTTGGGGCCACTGCCTCAGGGAAACACTGCCTCGCATTCTGCTGGAAGTTTCCACTGGGATCCTCCAAAGAGAATTTTAGCTGACGTCATCAGGGCTGTGTTGTTGATTTGGCTTGAGGTCTTAATTAAAGTGATCTTAATTTGCAAAAAGTGTGGCCATCAAGAAATACAGTGCTTGTTGGTGTCCTGAGCTTCCAAGAAGCTTTTAAAAACAAGTGTTGAGATACATACACATATCCTATAGCTACAGAGGTCTGAGTTTGCAGTAATACGATTCTTAGGTAGACCTGGCTTGGAGTAGTAAGTTTCTCCAGGTACTGACTTACTAATAGAAACCCACCCAGACACAGAAGAAATGGGCCCAGTGTTTGTCTCAACTATGAGTAGTGGGTTGTACCTGATTTTAAAAAGGCTTATCAGAATGTCCTTGCTCATGTAAACCCAGGATCAGTATTTTTGGGGAAGAAATCTTTATAGATAAGCCATAACAGTACTTGATAATCAGATCTCATTTTCAAGTAGTTAAAAGGGTCATTGGACAAAACTCTATGGACTGACTTTGGCTTTTTAATTGCTAACGATTTAAACTCCACGTGCCCTCTAAATTATGAGCATGCTTAAATTTTTTATGGGAAGGAAAGTACTTTTTTTTTAATGTAGGGTAATTTTCATGTCAGATGTTATACTAGCCAGCTTGCTCCATCAGATTATGAAGGTAGCCACTTTTATTCACCTAATCCCTCCTTTTCCCTTGTGAAGTGTATTTTAAATAGAGATGAAGGAATGAGAGAGAAAGTGGGATGGGATGAGGGGAATGAGCCCTGAGAAAACACTGTGGTCATTTTTGTTAGTCCTCCTTGACATTCTTGGAATATTCTTACCTCTGTTGACAGAGAGCAGTCAGGGTGCTGCTCAGCTGCAGCCTCAGAAGCAGTCAGGGAGGTGTGGGCCCCTGAGGAGGCCGCTGGAACGTTCTCCCCGTTTCCTCCCAGGCAGAGCAGTGAGAGCCACTGGAGGGATTTCGTAGGCCAGGGGGGCACCTCTCGGCCGAGAGCCACAGCAGCGTGAGGTGGTGTTTTTCTGTCCTCCAAGCCCAAGCACGGGGTCTGCCAGTAGGTCTGCTGGTCACTGTGTCTCTGAGCAGAGGGAGAACAGTTTTATTGCTTTCTTCCCAGAGTAGAGGAAATGCTTAAGAGCGGTGGGAGAGCAGGGGACAAATATAGTATTTCCCTTTTCCTGCCTGAATATTCTTTTCCACAACGTTTCATTTTCATAAGATGCTATCCACTTCAACTAAAAATAATTCCACACCGTTTCTATCAGATTGGCTATCTTAACCACTTATGTACTTTTTTTTTCCCTCCCCCTATTCAGAAACTTTTATACAGGGATGTATATGATGGTCCTAAAATGCATGTCTTCTGGACATGGTACGTGCTCTGCAGCTGCCGGCTGGGACCTTCTGTGAGTAGATGGCAGGGGCAGTCTTGTTGGCCTGGCTATGGGTGGTCAGGAAACTCCAGAGACTCTGATTAGCTTATCCTCACACTTATTTCTTTCATGACCCTTTTTCCAGCCGGGGCTGTTCCGTATGCTTGTCACCCTGACCCTTCCAACCTTCCGTCTATGAGCCGTGTCAGCCCATGGCACTCAGACTTAGCCCCAGAGCCCGTTGTGGTTCTGTAGTAACAGTGCCAGATGCCATCTAGTCCCTTGTCCTGTTGCAAAGACGGTCCGTCATGAGTCTGCAAAGTAGAGCTAGCGAGTTTATTTAGTAGCTGCTTGGCGAAAGTTTCCTCTTTTAAGAGACAGGAGTGCAGGCGTCGTAGGTTGACTTAGGGTGTTGTGCATAGTATGCGTGATTTACCAGATTATGTTTTTCTGATTATGTAAAATTACTGAGTTGATACCGATTTTAACAAAACGTAAGTTCGAGGTAAGTGGCTTGTGTTAGATTTTAATACATGAACATAAGATTTTAATACATAAGAATTTCTGTAGTTTCTCATTTCCTAATTGCTTTGGATGTCTATTATCGTGCATAGCCTAGTGCCTGGCCTGGCTTTGCCCATTACAAAGGTCTTGCTTGTGTTTGTAGGGGGCTGGACTCTGTTCCCAGGCCCCAGCACTGCCCCCGCCGGCAGCGCCCAGTAATAAGTAAGCTACTCGTGGTTACTGGCTAATAGGGCCATGACCCGGTTTGAACTACATAATGAGGAAAGAGCAGATTTATTTGCTCCCCTTGCATGACTCCCTCCCCTCATGCTCCTTTATTATCTTTAAGAGGAAATTGAATAGCAAAATTCTGCATTCTCATAATGTTAATAGCCTGATGTCATCTTTTCCACTGCGGAGTCAAGAAAATAAGAGAGACAACCAAAACACAGATTTAACACTTTGTAGCTGTCCAGGGCTTCAACTGTAGACTCTCTGTGTGTATATATGTGTTGTTAGCTGCTTGTGTAAGGTGTAATGTACATACCATATAATTCAGTGTACAATTCACTGGTTTTTAGAAAATTTGCCAGGTTGTGCAGTCAGCACTGGAATCTAGTTTTAGAAATTCTCCATCATCTCCGGAAGATCCGTGGTGGCAATTAGCAGTCACTCCTTATTCCCTCCCGCCGTCTCCCAAGCACCGGGCAACCAGTAATCTACTTCCTGTTTTTATACTATAAGTTTCCCTTTTCTGGATTTCATGTCAGTGGAATAACACAGTATGTGGTTTTATGTATTTGCCCCCTTTCACGTATTGTTTTTGGAGATGCATCCACATTGTAGCCTGTGTTGGTAGTGGGTCCCTTTTTATTCCTAAGTAGTATTCTGTTATGTGGATGTACCATATTTTTGTATGTCTATTCACAGGCGATGGACTTTGGGGTTGTTTCTGGTTTGGGGCTGTTTTTATCTCTAGTTGCTCAGTGGTAAAAGAATCTGCCTGCACCACTGAAGACCTGGGTTCGATCCCCAGGTCAGGAAGATACCCTGGAAAAGGAAATTGCAACCCACACCAGTACTCTTGCCTGAAGAGTTCCATGGACAGAGGAGCCTGGCAGGCTACAGTCCATGGGATTGCAAAGAGTCAGACTCAACTGTGCAACTGACCTTCAAACTTTCAACTTAAAGACTCACAGAAGTTTTTGTGTGGATATGTGTGAAGTTTTTTATTATGTTTTGGGTGGGGTTTTTTTTTTTGGTGGCTATATGCTTTTAGTCCTCTTGGGTAGTTACCTAGAAGTCATACAGTAAGTTTACGTTAAACGTTTCATGAACCCGCCGGATTGTTTTCCAAAATGGTTACACCCTATTACATTCCTACCAGTGATGTATGAGGCTTCTGTTTTTTCCACATGTTTAATCACAAACTATATTTAAGAAATAACCTTAATCTTTGACCATTTTAAAAATATTCTTCTGCATAGAAGAAAGCTAGGAACAATTTTCAGGTTTTGCAATTTTTCAAACATCTTTAGTAAATGTTAACTAAAATTACAGTCCTTGGTACTCAATTCTCTCTAATGTCTAGATTCTACCATCAGACTTTGTTGTAATAGTTTGACAACTTTCCATTTTTTTTTTTTTTTTTAATAAACTTGATATAAAATTAGTTTACTTTTAGAAGGGATTTTATATATGTACTTTTCTATTTTTAGTTTCTCTTATTTTTCAAACCAAAGGTTATAAGTTTATATTTCTGATTACATACATTGTTTTAATATAGAGTAGACACATGTATATATAGAATCATGTTTTATGGTGCTTTAAATAATTAAATGGTAAAGTTTCTAGCTTACAGAATTAGGTAGCTTTTAAGGTTTCTTTGTTAAAAATGCAACTAAAGGATGTTTGTATAAATCTGGGCTATTTCCAGAGACCTCACAAAAGTTGTCAGGAAGAATCTGTCATATCACTTGACATAGCAGGGATTACTATACACTTTCAAGACCAAGTGTTGAAAGTTGCTCCTTATTTTGTTTATCCTAGGTTTTGCAGGTATGTTTTATTCTGGCAGTGAGCTTATCAAATAAACGTATTTTTCTAAATAAGTCATATCATCAATCATGATTGAGCATTCTGGTAAAACAGCCCTTGCATCATGAGTGAGGTTCATGACCACTGTTGCGTGTGAGCAGAAGCAGGAGCCTCAGAGTGCTTGTTACAGGCCCATCTGTCCTTTGAGTTTGTGATGATCCAAAGTGGCTTTTAGCAACGGCCAGGTTAAAGGTAATACTCTTCAGGGAGGGCAGGCACCTTACCTCACAAGAGGAAGAGACGAGAGGCCCCCAAGTGACAGAAGTCTGTGGGAGGGAGATAGTGACAGAGATGCTTTTCTTATGATCTGGGCGCTGAAGAGACAACCTCAACTGAATACAGTTTGCATGAATTAGTCTGGCTTCCGTAGGTGCTTCATCACTGTGGGGGCAGTTTGGTGAAAGGGGGTGGTTCTCACAGGGCAGAATCACCCCCAGGGGGATGATGTGGGGGTTACAGGGACTGGGGGGACTCCTGGCCTTCAGTGGGTTCAGAAATGTTGTGTGTACAATGCCGGCAGTTTCCAGCGTGGCAGGGAGTTACGATGCCTCCCACAGTCTCCAGGTGTCTGCTGGAGAGTCACCCAGGTGAGAAATCTGTGTCTAAGCTTTAAGCTCTTTCGTATACACAGCTTTAATATTTACTGAATTACCTAGGAATGTAAGTGCCAGGTAAATCTGGAAAGATTGTGTTTTGTTGAATTTTCCCAAGAGTTGTTTGCCATTTCAGAAAATCTTGCCATCAGTGGGAATGCTTTTGTATCTGAGTAACTACACCGCACACCTGCTTAGTTTGTGTTAATAGCGCTGCGTTTATGGGGATTCCTCAGGCCTCTCATTGCTTCACTATGCCTTACAGGGTACTGAGGCTTGAAAATACTGAAATCTGAATTAATGCGTTCTGACAGACTTTCCTTTTGATTCTCCTTTGTGTCAGAGATGAGGCATTCTGTTAAGGTCTCCCCATATGTGTTATGTGACTTACGGTATTGCAGAATTTCATTTCAGGATAGTTTTAAAAGTGAGGCATTGTTTCTGATATCATGAGAGCCATGGGCTCCAAGTTATATAGGCTTTTGGTCCACATTACCAAAATATGAAATGTTTGTGTGTGTGTGTGGAGGGAAGGGGCCGAGGTGACGGGGCAGCAGTCGCTCTCAGACAGTGCACATGGAGCAAAGCCTCCTTGTAAGGGGGAGGTGCTTGCATGTCTTTGGTCTGTGCTCGTTTCTGTAAACTGATTCTCTAATGGGCCTGTGGTATTCCCTAGGATGCAGCCTTCTGTACTTGCTGCCTTCCCCGATGCAGAGTCATCCCTGTCACTGTCCTCTAAGTGGGGAAGCGGTGATATCAAGAGGCCAACCACATACTTCTGGGAAGAGATGTGGTTGGGAGGTGTGGAGCAGAGAGGAGAGTGAAGAATGAAGCTGTCAGGCTTCATGATAACATGACTGAATTCCTTAGGGGAGTTGCACAGACTCCGACCTCCAGTCTCAGTTTTCCTGGCCTTTGCCTTTTAGTAGGTGTGTGTGCCTGACAGGAGCCGAGCCCCATCGCCACCCCCAACCCCAGAGCCACAGCTTGCACAGGCTGTTTTCTCAGTGCCGTAGTTGGTCGGCACGCTCAGGCGTGCGCGCCCTTCTCCCTGCGCTCTGCGTTTCTCCCGCCTGAGCTCCCAGCGCCCTCCCGAGCTCGTGGACGCCTGCCCACCCTCCGATCACTGCTCCAGGCAGCTTGGTCTCAAGCCATCCACTCCTTCACCACAGGGTTTGAGGGACCCAGCATTTTACTGGCTGTTTGGGCACTGATCAGCTTGTAAATTTTTCTAAGAATGTTCTGCTCCTCCATGTATCTGTTATTGATATTTTGGATGTTTCAGTGATTATAAACACCTTCTCCAGGAGCTTATCAGGGAACATGGTAAAGAGGGAAAAAGTGAATTCAGCCATATCACGGGAGCTATTGAGAAAGGTTTACTCAGGGAGTAAAGGGGCGGGAGGTTGGAATGAACTTTAATTTGGTTTTATTTGTGATAACCAAGCCCTTGTTAACAAAAAAAGCTGTTTCCCCTAAACCTTAGCGTGTGCCTCGGAGAGTCCCTTGCTAAAATCTGGGCGACACCTCAGGCTGGCGTGGACTACAGCATGCCCAACAGGGAGGATTCGGTGGCCTCCATGTTCCACCAGGTCATGTTGCTCAGATTGTGGAAATCTGGTTTGAATGCCAAGTTGACTGTTGCAGCCATGGCGTGTTCCAGTTTCTGCTCAGGATAACTCAGTTTTGTTTTCTGGTGTGGCACCTTTCCTGTTTTTCTGTTTCAGTTAGGTGTATTCAGGCCTGGCCTTCCAGTTTCAAACAAACCATGAGTCAAGGAAATTAACAATTTTTTTTCTCATAATAAAAGTGATACTATTAGAGAAAATATAGGAAATCTAAGAAGGTGTAAAGAAGAAAATTGAAAACTACTGGTAATCCAATTATTCAGAGAGCTACTTACTCTTAATATTTTGGTATCTGTCCTTTAAATCTTTTGGTGGAAATAATTATTGAAAAGAATGAGAGCATGTTTTTTATTTGTCACTTCTACTTTGTGATTTCCAAGGTCGTTCATTCAGATTACTGTTTTGTTTTGTTTTTTTAATTCAGTGATTTTGAAATGCTGTGTGGAAAGATCTTTACTTGTCATAAAAGATGACTTGATTGACGAATACTGGAATCAGCATTTAACTGCAGCCATAGTCCTAGCTTTCTCTAGGACTTGTATACCTTAATTAAATCCACTTGAAAACAATCCCCAGTGTAAACTTTTGTAAATGCAGACTGTAATCTGATAGGACTATCTCCCGAATGGATGGTTGGACTGGGTGATGAGGGCCTCTGGATGCCTCCTTTTACCTTTGACTTTCTGTGTCTGACAGTCAATGTTAAAAGTGCCAGCAGAGTGCTGTTTTTCCTCTTCTTCTCTCAGTGTGAATCAAACTGACATCCGTTTCAAGATCTGAGGGTATGCTGCCAGCTCGCCTTGTGACTTGTGTGACTTGTGTGTAGTCACAATATGGAAATTATGGAAGATGAGCCTCTCTGTTCAGCAATTAACTGTGAGGCTATTTCTGTTCTACTTTAAGAGTTATGGTGAAATTGATACTCTCGACTTATTTCTAAGGAATATGCAGTTACACAATGGTCTCCTGCTTTCTGGCTTTTATTAAAATGCAAATAGTCTTTTTTTTTAATGCAAATAGTCTTAACTTCAAAGTAGCATAATTGAATCCTGAAAGGGGTTATTACTCTGATGTTTTGCTACTTCTTTGGTATTTTTGTTTTATCTTCTGGCCAGGCTGGCTTTTCTGACCCATCTTGCTCTCTACATTGGTGAAGACCCCTCCTGGTGAGGTGTGGTTCCAGGCCGGTGGGGAGTGTGTTGTTTGCAGTGCCTAGTTCATCTCTGCAGTGTGCAGGCACGCACGAGCGAAATAGTGTTAGCACACACAGGTACATGGCAGATGCATGTTTGTGTGGGTGAGGAGCAGTCATTGTTTTGGTGATACATTTCTCTTCATTTACCTGTATTGACTTCAGTGAAATGGAGTCAGTGCTTCTCTCTGTATTTGTTCTTCATGCATCTGCTTGAAGTTTAAGAAGAACGTCGTGAAGCTTAAGTAGGCTGCTTTCCCTCACAACACCCAGTAACAGAGCATGTTGGCCCTGCTCCACGTGTTCCCAGAGAACCAGAACGTGGTGTCAGGTAGGTCTCCATCTGAACGTGAGGAGGAAATACGTTCCTCAGAGCAGCTTTTTGTAGAAGCGTATACCTGACTGACACCTCGCCATCCATCAAAGGCCGGGAACACAGCCTGTGCTGATGCCCTGATGGCGGCCCACAGGCGGGGCTTGAGGTCTGAGCTGCGTGCTCCTGAAGATGAGAAGGGACCTTTGGGGCTTACTCCCACGAGGCACCAGAGAGCTGCTGAACCTCAACTCTGCATCCTCTTTCAGCGCAGATTCCAGAGGGTGGGAGAATTATTACATAAACTCCCTCTGCTCTCACTGGATCATGTCTTTAGGTTCGCTTTTCAAAATGTGCCTCAGTTCAGGCAGGTGAACGCTCTCTGCTCCCGTCTTTCAGCGTGTTCCCATGTACCTGGAGGGCTCTCCCATTTGTCAGCTGTGTGCCACAGCCGAGGGGCTTTGATGTTCCAGACCGCACCCCTTCTTTTGATCACATGTGTTTGTGCTGAAGACCTCTCCTTCCAGTGTTTACAGGGGGACGTGAGTGAGTTGCTGAGTCTCCTCTGGTTTGCTGCGCTTTGCGGTTCATCTCTTCCTGCTGTATTAAGCATAGCGTGGAAGGAGGCCTGATCAGAAGGCACATGTTCCAGCATCTCACACTAACGCGAGGGGGCCGGGAAACCTCTGGTGTGACTCGGAGCAGGCCTGAAGACGCCCTTTGTCTCGTGTGTCCAGGTAGACACCGCTGGCCCTGACTCGCCGAGGCCAGCGCTCGTCATGTGCTGTCCTTTTCGGCCGCACCTCCTGGAGCGGTGCTTACACCCCCTGGCCCTCTCGGAGTACTGGGGCTGGCCAGTGCTGCACCGGGGGCCGGCGGGTGCAAGGGAGCCATTCTGGGCCTAGCGGTCTGTTTGACCTCACGTGGCCAGTCAGGAGGCCTGTCCCCTCAGGACCAGAGAGGACTTTGCTTCTGGGGAGATGAGGCAGGCTTTACGACACTGTCTTTAGAACGTGCCTCTCAGATTTGTTTGATATAAGTAAGTTTTGTTCAAAGGTGCTTCCATTGACACAGAAGCTGCAGGTGAAATTGAGAAGTGTTTTTCTGTGTCTTTGGGGGAGCGGTGAAAGGCAGCAAGGTTCACCTTCACCTTAGGTGTCCAGTGGGACCGGTCAGAGGTCCGCTGGGTAGGGTATGTGTGTGCTCCTGTGTGTAATGGGGAGAAGGATTTTCTAACATTGGGCCAAGTGCTCGAACACTAGAGTTCATTTTAGAATGGTTATTTTTGCTATTTTGGGGATACCCATATAACTTCCCAGCAGATTGGAAACTGCAGCTGGAGGCACACCTGACTTGGTTGACTTCAGCCAACTCAGATAGCTAAGAATAGCCCCATGCCTGGGTGCTGTTAATCTCTGAGGGAGTTCTCTATGCCTGGGTCGTGGACACTGGTGGCTGGCACAGTTGAGGTGCCAGTTCGGCATGTCCTCATTTCACCTTTTCTTCTGATACCTTTGTTCTTCCTTCTGCTCCTCGTCTTTCCTCCGGGTGCCGGGTGCCCAGCCTGTGTCTCCATTCTCGCCTTTGGTCCCTGCAGCAGTTCACACAGTGATTCCTCCCCTCTTTCAGAACCTTCTTGTCCAGTTTTCCTCTCCTTCCGACCTTGTTACTTTGGCTCGTCCTTCTTCCATAGGTGCTGTGGTGAGCCGTGAGAATTGATGGTTTACCTGTGTGGTCCTCTCCCCATTTGTCAGTGACTCTTCATGTTAAATGAGATTCACTGAAGGTACAATTCTCTGACTCAAAGTGCCCCTCTTCTTGAAAATAAAATGTTAGGTTAATTATATGATAATATAGTTAATAATAAATTAAATCTAGTTAATATGCCTTTCACCAAAAAAACCACATCGGGAATTTTTGACATTTAGAAACATGAGCTTTGCATTGAGTCTTTGGTGAGAGTCAGCAAATCACAATACTATTTTTTTGTTTTTATTTTGTGACATTTCAGAAACAATATCATGTAGGCAGAAGTTAAATGCCAGAAATCTCATGTGTGAGTAATTAAATGTGTTGTATACTGTAAATAGAAATTTATCATATCAAATTACATTATGTGCTTAATCAGATGGAGGCTTTAAAATTTTTGTATCTTTTCTCTGCCCCTGTTTTTCTGTCAGCTGTGTCAGTGTAGTGAAACCATCAAAAGTGAGAGAATTGCTTTCTAAATGACATGTTGAGGCCATGTTCCCACTTTGTCCTCTATTAGAAGTTTGGTCTGGAGTCCTGCAGGGTACGTATTTGAAAGCTATATTTTTCAGATACATGTGAAATGTAATCAATATTCTTATTTCATGCTGAAAGCCAAAATGCATGCAGCAATTATTTTAACTTTATTCTTAACTATACTTTTGAATAGTAGCTTAGGTATCTTCATAAGGGGGATCTTTGACAAACAAAAATATGTCCAGATACCCACTAAAAACGTACTTTATTCCCCCATTTTCTCCTTTCTTACTGTATAGGTATATTTGATGGAATAACCTCAGGATATCCAAGGAAAAAGCTGGTAAATGCAAATTAAGTACTCTGACACAGACATAAGAGAATTTGAGACCGTGCTCCTTGTGACTTGGAAATTCTAAATGGGGCATACATGGCATAAGGATTGAGGTTGAAACACTTTGAAAGTAAAGAGCTAGTCTTGAAAGTCTCTTGCTGTTGTTTAGTCACTAAGTCGTGTCTGGTGTCTGACTCTGCGACCCCATGGACCACAGCCCACCAGGAACCCTCTGTCCATGGGATTTCCCAGTCAGGAATACTGGAATAGATTGCCATTTGCTTCTCCAGAGGATCTTCCCGACCCAGGGATCAAACCCAGGTCTCTTGCTTGACAGGCAGATTCTTTGCCGCTAAACTACCAGGGAAGGCCGCTTGAAAGTCTTTATTTTTTGTTTGTTTAGTTGCTCAGTTATGTCCCACTTTTTTGCAACCCCGTGAACTGTAGCCCACCGTCCATAGGATTTCCTATGTGGATATTAATAATTTTGTCCTTAAGCCACACTGAATCAGTTGTTATGAGCCAAAAGCTAAAGGTGCTTATTTGGAAGATGTAAATATCCTTGTGTTTTTAATGGAGAAAGGTTGGAACAATAATGCTTTCAATTCTGATCAGCTGACCATCTTTGACTTGACATGAACCACACTGGGATAAAGGATATACTGTTTCAGTGATGTAATATGAACCTCTAGAAAGAGGAGCTTGACAGGCAGGCTTTGCTGCCATTCTCTTTCATGACTGGGTTGGATTGAGTGGTACTATTTGGTTTTATTGTTATCAACCTGGGATTGACGTGGAAAGACACCCTGTACACATAGCATTTCATTTAATAGTTTGGAAGGAAAACATTTTTAATAATAACCACATAGCACTTTTGTCCTGAAACTGTGGACATCAACTGTTGGCATGTTTGAAAAGTCTGCGCCAGCTCTGCATCCCCTAGGAGCTGCCAGTGCCCAGAGTCAGCCGTGTGGCTGAAGCTTAGGAACAGTCGGAGCATCTTGAATTAGCCAAGCAGTAGTGAAACTCTAAGGAATCTCTTTTATATTGGTGATTTGCTCTTCTCTGTACGAATTCCTTTGACACCAGATTCAGAGAATGTTTTTTAAAGAAACTGCTCGTGGTACAGCTTGTCTGTCTATATAAGCAGGTACCCACCCCTGTTTTTTTTTTTTCCCCACCCCTCTTAATTTGTGCTGTCAGCATGCCTCCTCCCTTGAGCTTTCATATGCTTCGCCTCGGACAGGAGCGACAGATTGTAGACCTCCAGGAGAAGCTCCTGGGGTAACTCTGGTCGCGTTGAGTTTTCTCGAATACAAAGGATTGTACAGATACTTGTGTTTTAAATCTCCCTAGATTTTTGCCACCTAGTGACTGAGATGTCTTTGCGAATCCCTGCTGTGTTTGAGTTCTTTTATGAGGAGGTACACATATATGATCTGTGTGAGCACCTCTTGAAGCCTAAGGTTGAGCCCAGTTGCCATCTCCCAGTGACCTTGCCTGCTTTTTCAAGATCTTACCACTGATTTCTCAGATTTTTGTTTAGTCGCTAAGTTGTGTCCAACTCTTTGTGACCTGGTGGACTGTGTCCCGTCAGGCAACTCTGTCCATGCGGTTTCCCAGGCATGAATACTGGACTAGATTACCATTTCCTTCTCCAGGGGATCTTTCTGACTCAGAGGTCGAACCCAAGTCTCCTGCATTGGCAGGTGGATTCCTTACCCCTGAGCTACCCAGGGACACTTAAAAACATTTAGCTATTTGAAAATATGAAAATAAAATCTTTTTATTTTATTTTTGAAGTTATAATTTATAAAGATAGAATTTATCTGGTAGGTCCTACTTTCTTTTAATCTTTGCCTATGGAAAAAAAATTCTAAATTTTAAATAAATTCCTAAGAGTAGCACTCTTAAAATGACAAGAATCATAATGGAAGGTGGGAGAAGGTCTTTCATCCTTTATAAAGGTATTTAATCTTTTTTTTGAAAAGCTTTCCTTACTCCTTAATTATCTTAAATATTGGCCATAAAACAAAATATGTATTTTCTTGCTCTTAAAAAAGAAAAGTGTGGCATTGCATTCTTTTCAGCACTTGTCAGAATGGTAGGGAATTATTTTTCAGTGTGGGGAAAACATCGTAGTCAGTTCCAAGTGTCACCAGGCATGATAGAACTCAGATGGAAGAAAGCTGTCGCCACGAGTCCCACGTCTGACCTCGAGATTCTAGGCTTGCAATCAGCCGAGTGGGGGCTGTGGGTTTTGGAGCCCTGTGATCTTGTTCTTCCAGCCTGACCACAGGCTTGTCCTTGCATCAGTGCCGTGAGTGTCTTCTCTTGCCTGTTCAACTCTTAGGGGATCAGATGCTAACTGCGATTTGGCAAGATGTACCTTCTCCTTGTGCCACTTGCAGAGAGGGGTAGCACCTGTTAGACATTTCATTTGCAGCAGATTATGCTTCTTTTTAGTTTGAACGTCACAGAAGTAAGAGGTGTCTTCAGTGGGCATGAAAACTGTAGGGGAACCCATAGAGGCTTTTGAAGCGTTTTACCAAAAAGACCTCAGAGCACTGATGGTAGTTTAGTTTGGGTAGAGGTAACTGTTTCATGACGTTTTAGGAATAACATTTTTTGTCCACCTTTTAGCCTTTATTGTGACTTATAAAAGAGAGGGAAATTTTCTTTAACAACCTCTAACCACTTGAAGAATTGTTTATTTTAACCAGAAGTCTTCCTTTGTTATTTTATGCAGAAAGCTGATTAGAGTTCACTAATAGAAAATGATTGTACAAATAACCACGAAAAATATTTTTGTCCTTGGCACCTGAAGTCATTCTCAAAGTATTGCCTCGTTTGGTTATAAAGTGTGTGCAGGGTTTTATTGTTTGAGATGATATTAAAAAACAAAACACAGTGTCTCAGCACCAAAACCTGATGAACTCACGTGTTTTCCAAGGAGTTTAGCTTGCATTTTCCCCTTGAGGTGGCCACATTTCTCTTCCACACCTAATTTTGTGGAGTAAGTAAAGCGTAACCTTTGTTCTGGGCATAGTTTCTTCAGGAGATTGCTGGAGAACTGAATAAAGAATGTTTTAGGAGTAATTAACTGTCCAGTTTACTAAACTAAACAGGAAACTCCATGAGCTCTGTTCATTCCTCTCCACCTGCTCTCTGTAGGTAGGCTTTCAGACACTCCTGGAGAAGGGAAGCGATTAGTCCTGAAAACTATGGCAACATTATAAGTGAGTTACTTAAATTGTGTCGCCTATTACCTGGCAGGTCAAGCTAAGAAATTCCTAAGGGTCAGTGTCTAGTCCACTCTCAGATAAAGTGATCCTGACCAACTTCCTGACTTGAGCCCCCATTTACACAATGTGACCATGACGTGTGTTGACATGGTGGGAAGGTTGGCATGTCAGACGTGTACCAAATGCATGGTGCTCCTTGGATGGAAGTTTCTCAGGGCGGGAGATGCCTCTAGAGTGAGAAACCTTCCATCTATTTATCCATCCATTTGTCCATCCATGCTCCATGCAAAGCAAGTTCTTTACTACTTAGACCTCGTTCTCCCACATCTGAAGCCACACACACTGTCCTGATTGTGGGGGTGTATAGGAGGAAGGACGCTCATTTCTTGAAGATGAAGTGCCTTCAAGCAGAACAGAAAGACATACTGATTTCTCTCCAGTTTTATACAAAGCAATGGTGTGACTAAACCAAACTCTCTGGAAAACTAGATATCATTAACCTTGAATGACAGGCTCGATGGGAATGAACCCAACCTAGAGTGTAGTTGGGGAAACATACCATTTCCAGCAGCTTCATTTAGTGTGCATCAGGTTGTGAATTCTTCTGTGCTTTGGTTTCTAGGCAACTTACACAAATTTTAAGTCTGAATATAAAACACATATACTCTTCCCCCAGAAAACAAATAAAATTATAGACAGCTTAATGATATAACCTCTGTTGGCCACAGTTCTCTGTAACTACACCAGATAAATCCAGGCAACTGACAATTCAAGAGATTCTGGTAGTTAAACCTAGGAAATGAAGACAAAGCAGCTGTAAATAACTCTGTTTGTTGTGAAATGCTCTTTTTTCAGTCCAAGCAAATCATGGGTCTTCTACTTTTGAGATCCCCTGAAAGAGAATTTCTTTTCTGCTTCTTTTTAATTAGTCCTGTATTAAAAATCTTAGATTTATAGATCTTGTTATAGCCAGCAGAGTGCTCAGTGCTTAAAGGGGTACTGGATGAATATTGACTTCATTGCTGTCCCACAGTCATTTTTTCTTGTAGAAGCTCTTTGGACTCAAATATTTTAAGTATCCAGTTATGAACGGACAGGTGCTCGCCAGTGCCTCGCCTGCCACGAGAAGGGAAATGATAGGAGCAGTCCCACTGTCCAGGTGGTTTAATACTGCTGTTGGATATTTAACCTTGAAGATAACCTTGATTAGCTTATAGAAGAGGTGGATTTAATATGGTTGCCTGTAAATTTAGCAGTCTAAGTGATCTTGTTAAATTAGGCACTGTTTAAATTCACATGGAGAAGTTATTGTGGATCTACTGGATGGACGGAAGTCAGTCAAATGGAACACCTTGTGGGTATGTGTTCAGTGCCTTTAAACATTTAATAGGTGGTGGCAGGGAGGGCTAGGAGGGGATCAGGCAGGCCACTTTATATGCTTCTGGAGTCTGCATTTTGAACGTTGCGGATCAATTGAGACAGGTCCAAATAAAAATAATATTGTGGGGATTAAAAAACCCTTTGAGATAAGACTTTAAAAATTGGATTTGTTCCGTCTAGTAATAGCAGTGTTCAGAGCTCTGGGGATGAGCCGGCACCAGAGTTTTAACCTCTGTACCTGCAGGCAAGTGATTCAGTGCCTCTGGGCTTGCAACTCTCCTGTAATGGGGAAGCCAGACATCCTGCCATCTTTACCTTTATTCCTGTGCTCAAAGGAGGTGGTCACAAGTTGTTCTTCACTTTCATAGCACAAAAATTAAGTGACTGTAATTACATTGGCAGGTTTAAGAATGATACTTTTATGAATAATAAGTCAATAATATACTGTGCTACTAATAGAAACAAGTCCGTGTACTTTTACATGGTTATCTTCAATGCTAATTTTTCATGGCTTCACCAAAAATGAGACCACAGTTTTAAGCAAGTCCTCTCTTACCAGCGAAACACAGCATTTTACTTAAGAAATACTTCTCTCAAAAGCTTCAGGGCAAGCTTACAAACAGAAACAACTTAGGAGTTTGCTCATTGTTTGTCCCTGCTATGGGCATAATGCTTGTTTATAGATACATAAGCATTTACATACTCATTCATTCCTTGTGTTACTGGTTTTAAGAAATCTCTTAAATAGCCACAGACATTACTTATTGTCAAGAACAATGATTTGTGATGGCAGATTAAGATTGTTGACATTTTTTAATTCAGATTTTGTAAAAACAGTTTTCAGGATGTTAATTTTTTTGTAGTTACTGCATGATTGATAATTTCCTTTTCCCACAGAACTAAAGCATGTTAAAGATGCTATTTTAATTTAATTCGGAGATTATAATAAGAATAGCATTAGGGGCATGTAAGAGGAACTAGAAGGAGAGTATGGGACTTCAGTAGGGGATCGAGGAGCACAGAGTCAGGCGACTTTGAACTGAGAGCTTCAGCAGTGGGCTTTGCTTCCCCAAGCCTCTTCCTACAGGCTTGCATCTACATTGATAGGAGTGTATGAAGTCAGACGGCCATTACTTTCCTGTCCTTTGTGAAAATTTAATGCCCAGCCTCTTTAGTCTGCATTTTATTTCGCCCCCTTTAGAATATAGCTGCCAGAAATAGTTTTCCGAGAACTGGAGACCGAACAGGGCTGTCTATCATGATGTGCAATTCTGCCACTAAAATTGGCAATCAAATACAAAGTCAAGTTTAGCTTCTAGCCTTAGACCATTGTAAGCCACATGATAAGCACCTTTTTCTAAAGGAGAAAAAGGTCAGAAGCGCAGGCCCAGCAGTGTTTCATCTGGGGTTACTTCCCATTGCCTGAAGCACCACATTTTCCAGTCCTGCCCCAGATCCCATCTCCATTCCTGAGATTAAAGGGGAGAGCAGAGGTGTATTCCTCCCACCCGTCTCCTTCCCTGGTCTCTGACCACGTGCTCCAAGAGACGCCTGTTGGTGCTGCAGACTATCTTGTCCTCTGCCACTTGCATGTTCGTGGAGGTGGGGCCGTCTGTGCACCACAGAACCACCCTCAGCTCAGCCTCCTCTTGAAAGGGTGCAGTAACTTAATTTTGAATGATCCCATCTTCTCTCATGCCATTTCATTTCCATAGGCAGTAATGCCAGGTGAGAGTGAAAGATACAAAACACATCCAGGTGAGGAATGATTGGGGAAAATGGCTCTTCTAATGTAAGACATAGTAAGGAATTGTACTGAATTGCTCAGTGAATTTACCTGGAAAGATAAGGCTGTTTAATGGTTCCTTTGGAAAAGGTAACTGTGAACTTTGGAAAACATCCTAATCAGGCTGTTCTCTGACAGAGTTTCTGCACAATGGAAAAAGAATACCGGTGTTGATCTTGAGAATGTGTGGGTTGTTCCAGCCTCTTTCCCTTTCCTTTTGCTACTTTACACACTTTGTCAAGCTCCTCAAACCAAAAGGTCCTCTGCCATTCACGACCTTAACCAGGTTTAACCTATGTGAATGAAACACTTAGGGGCAAAGGAAGACCCTGTTAGCAGCAGTAACATGCCCCCTTAACAGTGTAGGAAATGGCCTCCTGAAAAGATTGATTCATTCTACAGAAACAGAAACTAAGAGGAAACTATTCATAAATAAGACTGACTTTTAAACCAGTTATGTAATAATGTAAAATCTGATATAGCCAGATTGTAATTGCAGTTCGGTGTATTCAGAGTCCATGTGTATAGTGTCTGTGTGTCTGTGTTTGGGGGAAGGGGGAATGACACTTTAAAAATTAGAGTAAACTGGCCTGTGATCTCACCATATGTGTTGAATTGAACACAACTCTTCTGCATTTAATGAAGACTTTAGCCTTTAGGGGTAAATAAAACATCTCTAAACAGAGATGGCCTGAATATTTTTTACTGGCTGTAATAATTAAAGCCATGAAAAAGGTGGTGGGGTTATGTTACTTATTAACTTGAATCGCTCCTAGATTTGATCAAGACGTGGTTGCTTATGGCGCTTTGTTTCATGTTTGTCCTTTGTTTCATTGACATGCTCTGCCCTGGCCTCCGTGGCACTATAAAAGCAGCCAGGCAGTTAGGAACCAGGCCCAAAAGGGCTTTCAGACCTCCTATCCAGCTTTCTTCTTTCTCATCCCACCCCAATGGCCCCACAGACTTTGCAGCCACTAGAAATAAGCCTGAAATCCCCCCATAAAGATGTGTACTTGCGCAGAGGTGAGAGGAGGAACTTGGAAGAAATCTTCTCCCTTAGAAGATTAGAGTTCAGGTATAGCTAAGAGATTTTAAAGATTGCTTTCATTTTCCTCACATGTTGAGCCAAACATTAAAAAGCAGTGAGTTTGATTATGAGAGGAACTTGGAACCCAGATGTATTAGTTTTCTATTTCTGCTATAACAAATTACCACAAATCCAGTGACTTAAAACAACACAGATTTATTGTCTTACAGTATCTGGAGGTCAGACATCCAAATCAGTTTCACTCGGTTAACATCAGGCTGTCATCAGGCCTTTGTTTCTTTCTGGAGGCGCTAGGGAAAAATTCATTTCCTTGACTTTTCAGTGTTTTGAGGTCCCTGCATTCCTCCACTTTCAAACCTAGCAAGATTAGGCTGAGTCCTTCTCATGCTGCCATCTCTCTGATTGTCTCTTTCCTCCCTCCCTTCCTCACGTACAGGGACCTTGTGATAGTATTGTGCCCTCCTGGACCATCCAGGATCATTCCCTATCTTTAGGTCACTTGATTAACAATGTTAATTTCCCTTTGCCATGTAACCTAATATAGTCACAGGTCCTAGGGATTCGGACATGGCTGCTACCCTGATTGGCTTCCCAGGTGGCTCAGTGGTAAAGACTCCGCCTGCCAACACGGAAGACATGAATTCGATCCCTGGGTCAGGAAGGGATATCCCCTGGAGAAGGAAATGGCAACCTGCTCCAGTATTCTTGCCTGGAGAAATGCACTGACAGAGGAGCCTGACTGACCATAGTCCATAGGATCACAAAAGAGTAGGACACAGCTGAGCATGTGCACACACACACGTGCCCCCACAGTGTCCTGCTTCCTAACCCAGAGAATGTTGATAATGTAAAGGGTGAGTGAATTGGGGAGCTCAGAAAGTTGGGTAGAAGACAAATACAGGGTGTGATAGAAATGGTTTTTTAAAGCTTCTTTTACAGTTTTGTATAACTACTATCAGGAAAAAATACACACACACACAGACATACACACGCTACAC
The DNA here is from genome assembly GCF_963930625.1 of Muntiacus reevesi. Lineage (NCBI taxonomy): Eukaryota > Metazoa > Chordata > Mammalia > Artiodactyla > Cervidae > Muntiacus > Muntiacus reevesi. The sequence continues at coordinate 13,870,180 of NC_089258.1, forward strand.
ACACACACACAAAATACACACACACAGAGACATACACATGCTACACACACACACACACAAAATACACACACACAGAGACATACACACGCTACACACACACACACAAAATACACACACAGAGAGACACACGCTACACACACAAAATACACACTCTCTCTCTCTCTCTCTCTCTCTCTCTCTCTCTCTCTCTCTCCCTCTCCCTCCCTCCCTGGTGGCTCAGACAAGAAAGAATCTGCCTACCAATGCAGGAGACCTGGGTTTGATGCCAGGGTCAGGAAGATCTCCTAGGAAAGGGAATGGCTACCCCCTCCAGTATTCTTGCAGGCGAATTCTCATGGACAGAGGGGCCTGGCAGGCTACAGTTCTAGTGGTTGCAAAGAGTCGGACTGAATGACTAACACTTTCATATGTTTGTACACACACATATATGCTATAACACAATGGAAAAAAGTTATTTATATTTTTTGCTTAAGTCGGGTTTTATTTTACTATAATATCCAATATCACTGCTGAATATAAAAAGAAATTTTAAGTGTGACATCCAAATAATTTATAATTTTAGATTGGGGGAAATTGGCATTTCTCTATTCAAAAGAATGATCCAAGTATTATAGTTTCATTAACTTAATTAATGATGTTTTGTGAACGTTTTTGTGCTATAATTTGTTTTTATTAACATAGCTTCAAAGGAAAATCTCCAGTAAAAATGATACTCTATTTTTAACACTATAAACATCCTGTTTAGTGTGCACATCTGTTAAAATTTTATGTAGTTTTAACCACTTTGTATGTTAAGTGGCTAGGGCCCCCTTGGTGGCTCAAAGGTAAAGAATGTGCCTGCAATGCAGGAGACCTTTTCCCTTTCCGTCATCTCTTCTAAAATTTTGGGAAGTGCGTTCTTTCTCCCCCTCACTCCCCACCCCAAGGCCATGGCAAAGTCAACTGAGATAATGTGTGAAGTTCCCTGGGAGAAAAGCGCCATCTGCATTTGCATAAAGCAAGAGCTGCTCTGGTTAATCTGTCAACAGCTTCCTAGTAGAAAATGTCCCTGAAAATAGATATGCCATTTACCTGTAAAGGCTTTCTTTTCCTGTGAAATTAATGGCATAAGATTTTTTTTTAAGTTATTATCTTAAAATTTTTCTCCTAAGGTTGAACTGATTCTAACAAATTTTCTTCATTTAGTTGCTAAAAATTGGTGTTAATGGGCTCAAGATTGAAACTTTGATCTTGCTACAAGACAGGTCATATTAATTCAGAATTGACAGTGGTGGGTCCTGGGGGGTGGGGAGATTGGAAGAAGACACCCCAGGCCTGCAAGGAGCTCAGAAATTTGATCGTCTGCACAGCAGCACTCTTCATGATTGTGTTACGTGGCCTGATAGAACTGCCTACATGGGAATGAATCAAGACAAAACCCAAAAAGCACAAATTGTTTCTGGGAGGGTTCTTGAAAAAGGTAGCCCTTGAAAAGTGATTCACATAGGGAGTGCAAGAGAATTCCAGGCAGGAGGGATACCGGTTCATATTGGGATCGGAACTGGAAATGAGCATATTGAACAAGACACATTTGGTCACACACGTCATTGTTTTAGTCAGAGGACAGAGAGATGGGAAGAGAAATGGGCTTAGAGTTGTGCAAATTAGTGAAACTCCTCCAGCCTGGCTGTGGTGGGCAAAGTGGGTGTAATAATCCAAGTTCTTACAGTAGTGCAGGCCTGATGAGGGGTTGGGGGAGGCCCTGGAAATCTCCGGGGAGGAGAGAGGAGCTTCTTGGGCAACTGGTGTACATTGACTGGTTAATTTGGTAGGGTCACTGGTTGCATTCTTCACCCTTTGCTACTTGTCTGCACAGTTGGTCTTTTAAGGAGCTTTGGGGAGGACAGTGGGCCCTTGTAGATTAACGCTCCGGAGCCAGCGGAGAGGGTCTTTATAAAGATGGGGAGAGGGCGCCAGGGCTGGTGTTTCCTGATTTCCTGACCCTTTCCTGACACCCTTGAGAGAGGGGGTGGAGTTTATAATGGATAAGAGAAGAAAAGTCGCAGAACTTGCACCCAAGGTCACTGGGTGAGTAGCCCGGCGGGCTTAGACCCGGGTTGTAGGTGACCCGCGGAAAGGTGCTCCCAGTGCCCGCTGTTGAGGCGTTCGGAGGAAAGGACGGTTAATTAGGGATAGCTTCATTGCCTGCACCAGGCAGGGCCGGCACACGGGCCGCCGCCGTAGGGGCGGGGGCCGGGATAGGGCCAGGATGCCCCTCCGCGGTTGCCCCGCCCTCCCTGCCCCGCCCCCTCCGCGGTTGCCCCGCCCTCCCTGCCCCGCCCCCTCCGCGGTTGCCCCGCCCTCCCTGCCCCGCCCCCTCCGCGGTTGCCCCGCCCCCTCCGCGGTTGCCCCGCCCCTGTCTCGCCCTGGCAGTGCCTTCCGCGCGCGGTGGACTGATGCTCAGGCCACGAGGCCGCCCTGGACAGTGTCACGGGGGCGGACTTCAGCCGGGTCCTCGCAGCCAGTGTCGGGTGAGTGTCCAGAGTGGGAAGGAAGAACCCCTTGCGTGGTTAAACCGTTCCTGGAGCCGGGCTTTGGGGCTGGAGTCACATGAGATTCCCTAAGCCGCCTTCCCCCGCCCCCGAACACCCCGTTTCTTCCCTGCGGAGGCTGCTGGTCCTTCCAGGTGGACGCTGGGGGTTCTGTCCCCTGGCAGAGAGCTCAGGGCTTGTGTCTGTAGTGAGGGACCCCGCGCACTCACCGGGACCTCGACTCTGGAACCAAGAGAGTTCCACGGTTGCTGCACCACAGCCGCAGCTCCATTGAGAGCAGGATACTTCGATTTTAGTTTCTTTCATTAATAATCCATTGTCCTCATGCTTCTAATTTGGATCATTCCCTGCTTTGCGAGAGGAACCTGCTCCGAGGTTCCTCGGAGATGTCAGCCCCCGTAATTAAAGTTAGTTGAGAGCAGCGGGGAGCAAGAAGTGCAAGGATTTAGGGAAGTCCAGCCGCTCAGCCGGCCGTGCCGGGTTGGTAGTGGCATTTGGGGACTTGCCTTGGAAAGGAGTCACCCACCTCCGTGGTGAAGGGCATTGGGAGGCGGCTGTGAGGCACAGGTGGCTTCAGCAGTGTTGGCCGGCAGACGACTGTGCTCTGCCTAGGAAAGGGGGTGGGGGACGTTTCCCAGATAGGGTTTCTTTCAAAAAATAATTTCATGGGATGGGGCTATTGATTTGGCTTGCAAAGGGAGGAATGGTATTTATTAGAAGAGCTTAAACAAATAGTATTGGAATCAGTGAGAACTGAAATCTGATGATGGTGAGAACTCAGGTGGAGATATTCTGAGGACAGTATGTGGTATGTGATTTTTATCTTATCTCTTGCTCTCTACCTTTTGAACTTAAAGCAGAATTCAGACCAACAGCTTAATCAGCTACTGCTTTTTCCTTTTAAAGGTAAATTCTGGAAAAAAAAAAAAAAAGCGTCATGGTGCTTGCCTGTTAGATGTTTACTTTTGCAAGAACATTTTGGTATATTTTGTAACTTTTTTTTTTATTCTTGTCTTACTGAAGGATATTTGTTAATTATCTGAAGGTGGCTATCATGCATTTTCCAAACTGAAAAAATTCATTTTAAAAAATTGACTAGTTTTAATGTTGTGATACATTTGAAAATATCCCTCAAACTTACTAATGTTCCTAACATTTAAAAAGCGGTGCCCTGTGTGGCACACAAGATGCAGACTTAGCTAAGAAAACTTTTAAAGCATTTAGACATTTAGATCTTGACTTGGTGGGGAATTTTGGAAAAGATAAATTTGGGAGAATATAAGCTGTTTCCTGAAGGAGCTTTCTCTCTGTGTCCTCAGTTGCTGTTGTGTTTATTTCATCTGCACAAGTGTTTGGTAATCCTTTTTAAAGTTTTTACTTCCCAGGAACCTGGTTTTCTTGGTTTAAGTATTTAGGAATGTCCTGTTACTTTCGGGGCTTTCAAGTTTTAGGTGAGATAGACACATTAGCGTTTGAAAGTGTTTGCATTTGGTTTTGTTTCTTTGTTTGCATTTGGTTTTGTTTTTTATTTTCTGCTTGTTTTAACTTGAAATTAGTTGCTTTTGTTATTAAAAGATTAACTTTCAAGGTGGTTACTGCAGTGAAACTTTACAGGGTTGTGTTCACATACCTGCCATTAATATTTAGAGAGGCAAATTTAGCTGCTAAACAAACATAGCATTTTGTAACAAAATAAAGTACTAAATTAATTTTCCATAGTGTGGTAATTAAGATTTCTTCATTTAAAAATGGAGAGATTTTAGGACATATCTAGTAAATGCATGGAATGGGACTGAAAACCATAGCTACCTGAAATTTTGAAAAAAATGAAAATGTTTTTTGAAATGTATATATTTCAAGGGGAAGACATGGGTCATACAGCCTATTTTATGCAATGTTTTTGAGGCAGTTTTTATTATTTTTCTGTAATCTTTCACATTAACTTAATTTCTAGATTATTCAGTAATTCTAAAATGGATGCAGATTGCTTTAAAGATTAGAACTGGAAAAGGAAGTACAGAAAGGCTTTTCTGGGGTGTTTTTTTATTTTTAATTTTTCTAAGCACATGTTTTATGGTTATAATTTTCCTGATCCTGAAATATCCCCTGTACATCTCAAACTGGACTGAAGAGATTAATACTCAGAACTGTGAATGGAGTATCAATTTCTGGGGAAAATAGGCCTAATCAGTTCCACCAGGACTAATTAAGAATTATGCAGATTGTTTACTAGAAAGATGCCCTGGGTAGTTTTCCCTTTTATTCACATAATCTGTAAACTGGAAAGAAAACAGCCCTCCCATATCTTTGTACATCTTTCATGTGTCCACCAGGTGATGCAGGAACATTTGTGAACGTTCTTCTGCAGGAGGGACTAAACTCACAAGTTCAATATTCATTTTTTGGAAATGGTATTTTTTTCTTTATCTTTTTCTTTTCTTTTTGGTTTTTTTTTTTTTTTTTTTGGTCTTTGTTGTAACGGGAGGACATGGTCTGGTGTTTTTCCATAGACACGCTTAATATCCTTGTGAAGTGGCATGTACACTAGAGGCTAAGCTTTTTTGTTTTTGTTTGTTTGTTTGTTTGTTTTTTAAGTACAGTGAGCAATGAGAGAAAGTCTTCACATTCTATAAATTAGAAGAAAAATTGCCACAGCTATGATTGCCTTTGTTCTCAAAGCCATTTGAATTGCAGGCTGTGTTGGGACTGGTTCGTACATTGTTTAACTGCTGAGACTAAAACTTCTAATTAGAGTAATTACTGGGTGGGAGCTGACTGGCGGGGCGGGGTGGGGGCCAGGGGTGTGGCCGGGAAGGGGCGCCGCGTGGTGGGAACCCGGCTCGGCTGGCCGCGGGGCGGGGCGGGCGCGGCGGCGGCCTCTCCGGGGATTGGCCCGGGAGGAGGAGGCGGCGCGCGGCGGCCGCTGCCGATATCAGCCGGCGCCCGAGACGGATCCGGGCGGACTCTGGGCTCCGGCCTGCGCCCCGACGGGAGCCTCAGTAAGTAAGTTTTCCTCCTTCCAGGTTGGGCCCGGGGCCGTCAGCTGGTGTTCGTTAGGAGAATTAAGGTGGTTTCTCCGTCTACCAAATCCCTTCTCATTTTCCTCCTCTTAACCTCAGTCTTTCCACCAAATGAGTTTTAGCAAGAAAGCAAGCCAAGTTTGGTTCGCTCGTGATCGTTCTGCTTCGTAAATCTGTCCTTACTTGCTCACAGCTAACAGCCTTTCTGGGGAGGTTGCATTCTCCGGGCGATCGTTTGACGCGAATGGGAGTTGTAGTTGCCTTCAAAGAGCCTGTATGGTGCTTCTGACGGCTCTTGCCTTTGTTTGCACACCGCGGTGCTTGTAAACATGTTGAACTTTGAGTGCATCCAAGGACATGGGCGTTGGTATTGTCATTTTTTGTGTGTATTTTATTTACGAAACCTTCAAGGAAGACAGATCGGTTTAACAAATACATTCTGAAGTGCTGCTTACTTAAAGGAAAAGTGTAGCAAATTACTGCTCAGACTGGAACCTTTAGAAGTGTCTACAGGTTAACTTGAGTCTCCAGAGCGCTGTCCTCTTTGCTGTTTGTTAAGGGGTGTGTGCCAGCATAGTAAAGGTTCGGGTCTTCACTCTCAATTCCTAGAAAACATTCTTAGCTGGAAACGTAGCCCAAGTTTTAAACTTTGCCTCTTTAGAAAACTTCGTTAGGATTGTCCTAGAGGGAGCAGCCTGTTCATGTTTTGTCTCAAAGGTAACTACTACTTGTAAAGTTCTGAGATGAGATCCTACATTGTAAAATCGGCAGGAAGATAGTTTTCAATCTGTGAAGTTTCATTTAGTAAATTAAAAAATCTGTGTTCCCTTTTTGTTTTGGCGGAGGTCTATGATCCCTGGTTTTTCAAGTTGATTTGTTTTAAGTAAGTCAGCTTCACTCTGGAATACAATGTGTAGATTATAATTGACATGTCGTAACTGTCATAAAAGCACAGTTTCAGAAATTCTGTTAAAATGTAGAGAGTAAAACTTTTTTTGAAGTTTCTCCTTTTAGTTTTAACTATATAAGAAAAAATCTCTTAAAAACTACACAAAGAAAATAGTTTCATTTCCTCTGTTTTTTTAACATAAATTCTGAAATGTATAAAGCAGATGAGCTTAGATTCTCAGAAGAGGGAAGGTTTGTCTTTTTTGCAGACTTGACTGTTTTTCATTAAAATTGAATAAACAATTCAAAAACTTAGAAATGTCTTAACATTTCTTGTAATTTCCAAAAGTTCTGTGTTATTAAAATGTATTATGCTGATAAAATACTACTAAATTTTTCTTCTATGAGCACGTTATACATACATAAAGGTAGATATAAAAAGAATGCCAAAACTTTAGTACAGTTTGTATGAAGTTGCTTCAGGAGTCTGAAGAATAACTTCTATACTTTAGATTTTAGTAGTTTACTTGCTACTAGTAAACGTACATTATGTTTACTCATCTTCATGCCAACCAGGAAATATGAAAAGGTGTTGGTAGGTCTCAGACCTGCTAGGATTTTAGGTCCGTGGTTAATAAGTGGTTAATAAGTATGTGTCTGTTTTTGCATCTTTGAAGACTTACTTCTGTTGATTGCCTTTGACGTATTTGAGTTCATGTGAGAGCATTTTTCTGTGGCAGCAAACAAGGCCGAATTTCAGATTTCCTGCTCCTGTAACCAGCTTCAGGCTGGTCCAGACCATGAGTCCAAGTCGGAGCTCACAGTAGACGTAAGATTATCTGAATGATACTGTATATATATAAATATATATATGTGTGTGTATGTATATAATGTCTGAATTCTGATAAAAGTAAGAACATTTTTATAATACTGTTTCAGTCTGCTTGTTGGGAATAGTTCTTATGGGAAGTACATTAATTTATGAATTATTCAGTCCTTTGTACATAGCGTGCAACTTCAGGTAAACAAAGCTGGTGTCATTCATGTGCATTCAGTTTATGGTTCTGGTTCCCATTCACCTGTTTTTTCACCGTCTCACATGATGTGCATGTAAGACAGCCATTTCTGTCTCACACAAAATGCTGACCCATTAAGAGCTTTTATTCCCTTCACATGCGTTGAGGTTGAGGTGGAAGGGAAAGAAGGAAGCGTTAAAAATGAAGGAAGCATTTCTTGAAAGTGTGTGAAACTTGTTCTCTGCCTTTCTTTTTCCTGAAGCTCTTTTAAATCCATTGTTTTTTTCAGTAATGTGAATTTCTGTGTCTAAGTGACCCTTAAGAAGTTAATTCTTTGCTCTATTCCTCAATAAAACTTTTCAAAGTTAATCCAGGATATAAAATGTCTGGACTAGAATCCGAAAGTGTATGGAATTGGAGTGAAATCTGACTCCTAGGGTTTATATACGTTAAATCATTCTGTGAGAGAAAACAGAGACGTTGGATAGTAAATTGTACAATCCTCTCACCACATTTTTATTAAGTAAAAACAACTTGATTCCTTTATTTTGACAGCAGTAATTTTTGTATTTGGACTCCTCACCCTCTTCCACCTCACACCCCCATTTCTTTTTAGTTGTGGTTGGTTGTACATATCTTTAAGAATATGTTTCTTTGTCAACTTTATGACAGAAACCACAACAAATTGTCATCGTGTGACTAATATTTATGTTGAGTTTGACTTTGGTAGAAAGTATAAGAAGAATATTAAAAATTAAAATCTTAACAAAAGTGATAACTTATATTGTTTTGACTATGCATCTATGAAGAAGAAAGGACAGGAACTAGGAGTAACAGAATGTTAGTATTTTCCACCAGAATAAATACCCACGAGTGAAATTTGTTTGTGAATTATGTTCTCTGCTTAAAAATTTGAGTATATGTGTGTATCTGTTCTTCAGTCGTTCGTCTTAAACCGAGCACCAGAGTATGAGTTGGTTTCTCCCTCCTCTTTTTCTGACTTTTCCTCACCTTGCAACTTTGGTTAGTGTTTTTGTGGCTTACTTTTTTGTAGATGTTAACTTTGATAATTTTTTAAAACATAATCTGTAATAACAAGTTTTAACGAGACTGGAAAGCAAAGGGACAGTCTTTGTGAGAGAGTCTGCTGTTGAATCCTTGCGCTTCGTGCGAGATGGGTTGTTACATGCAGTGCAGTCTAACTTATTCATTAGTTGTTTAAATACACTGCAGAACCATCATTTTGTTGATTGCTTCCAGCTACAGTTGAGGAGGCATTTCGATTATTTTACCGTTAACTTTTAAAGTAAAAATCTGTTATTAATACAGGTTTCCAAAACTTTTTTAAAGTTTTGATATATTTAAGTTGTGTATTTTGGAGACTTGTTTTGGTTTAGAAGAGAGCATCACTTGTGGCTTGAATTTTCATCTGTAGCTGTGTAAATTTTCTGTCCGTAGAGTTTTAACCTAAATCAGTGAACTGTTGCTTGACAGCTGTTCTTGGAGGCATTTTTTTGTGTTACTCCATCTTTCCGTGTTGGACGTTAAGTCCTTTATTTAATTTGATAAGAGTATCTGGCATGAAGTAGGTGACACATGAAATGAGCAAGATCGGGTTCCACCCCTTAAGGAGTTGCCTTTAAAAGGTACATTCTTTTTATAGAGGTTAAAATATGGTTTAGTTTGAGCTCAGCTTTACTTGTATAAACTAAAAAGAGAAGGATTCTATTTTTATCCATAAAATTTTAAAGAACTTAATTTCAGTAAATCCTGTCGCCCCCCCCCCCCCATGCTAATCACCTGTAATTAATGGAGGAAGCCACTGTTTTCAGACTGAATATCCCTAATCCTTAGGAATATTGTTTAGTCTCTTAAGTCATGTCTGACTCTCTGCGACTCCACGGACTGTAGCCTGCCAGGCTCCTCTGTCATGGCATTTCCCAGGCATGAATACTGGAGTGGGTTGCTGTTTCCTTCTCCAGAGGATCTTCCTGATTTGGGGATCGAACCTAGGTCTCCTGCAGTGGCAGGATGGATTTTTTGGGGGGTTTTTTGGTTGTTTTTTTTTTTTTTACCCCTGAGCCACCTGGGAAAGCCTCTATTTGTGCATATGAGCACCTTAATTTTGTGCACATTATAGACCACTTTTTACCAGGAAGATAGGGCTATACAAAATAAACTCAACTGAATGTTAAAAGAATCTAATGTTGATGCAATTATTTTCTAGAAGTACTAAATTCATAACAGATTATCCCTCACAGATTATCTGATTTTGACATATTGGGAGTAATAGCGGAAGTTAAAGAAAGGAAGAAATTCTGGGTTTGAGTGAAATTACAGTTACTGATTCTCCCTTGGAAAAAAACTCTTGAGAATATTTGATGGTTCATTTGTATTATAAATGACAGCATTAAAATCTGAGCACGTGACTGATGCAGTGCTTTATGTATATTTTCAAATCATTTGGAAAATTTTCAATTCTTTCTATATTTCTTTGTTTTTTCCCTTTTTATTCTTTATACCTTATAAACCCTTGTGTTGAGGACTGACTGAATAGATTGCAGCAAGGGAAGTGCTCTATAATTCTTTCAGTATTTGAGCATTGCTTGCACACAACTTACGTCTTAGATTTAATGGTGTTATTCGTCTCTGCCTAGAGAAGTAGTGACATCAAAACTTTTGAGATCTATGTTGCTTTCAGATACTGTTGTTAGGACTAAGAATAGAGAGACTGTGATAGATTTCTTGGTGCTCGCTCCTGCTAGGGGATCTACTTTAACTCCTTTACAGAAGACCCTGGTCTCCAGGTTTCTAGCTCAGTACTTTGCTGGAGCATATGTTTTAATCATTTGCGCATTTCAGTGCTGAAATTGCAGTATTAAATTTCTTTATAAAGTGGATCTTCTCTCCTTTAAGTAAATTACTGGGAAATTTTTAACATGATTTAAGAAAAATAGTTCAGCTTGATCTAGAGGCAGAAAAAAAAGACCAGGCAGCTCATGTAGGTTACTAGGGAAGAAGTTGATGTAAAGAGTTTATTTCTTTTTGTGTATCTTTAGAAGGTTATTCACAGAAATCAGCCATAATCTACCTTTTCTTCCTAACTTATCACCCACTTGATAACATTTCTTTCTATTTTAGCATTCTACAGAAACAGTTACATCTCATTCTTTTCAGTAGCTGCTTAATATTCTGTTGCATGAAAAAAAAAATTCTGTTGCATGATGGTTAATATACCATAGCCACGATTTTGACACACAGATTTTGACTGTCAGTTTTCACAATAAAGGTCTTTTCATATGGTGGGCTTTTGAAAGTCATAAATTAGTTGGTATGCAAACAATTTTGGATTAAAAAATAACACTTTATAACTTAGGAATTCAGATTCAAAAATCTATACTCTTATTTAAGATAAATGTATACTCTTTTGGAAGATAAATTATTAAATACAGTATTAACTTAGATAAGAGCATTAATTCTAAAGAAAGGAAGCAGATTTCTATTGGGGAAAAAAAAAAAACCAAAAAACCTGTGAATACAAGAAGTTAGAAGTATCTGAGTGTTTCAAGTGTTCCAAATTCTTTAGAAAGCTTTAAACAAGCCCTATATGGAGTATGAGTGTTGTCCTGACAGGATGAATGGACTGAATCATTTAGGAATTTATAGTTTCTTCTTCATGAGCAGTAGTTTTCTTAAGAAGCATAAAATTCAGATCAGGAATGGTATCCCTTTGGCCCCTTTGGTTATTGGTCTGGCAAGTTCCTAAATAGGGAAAGCAGATGCAAAGATACCAAGCATCTCTTATAAAATATTTTGGAATTTTGAGTTTGAATGTTTACAAAGATTTATTTTCCAAACTCTTATGACATAAACCATTAGTGTATGTGATTATAAGAACTGACAAGAGGATTGCATTTTATGTAGTTTAAATAATATGCTTTGTATCAAATTGCATACAGTTTGGCTAATATTTTTACAAAAGTTAGGAAAGTGTTAGTGCATGAACATTTGACCTTTGTAATCTGACATGAGTGAGATTTGAGAATGATATATGCCAGTGAATTATTTCAGGTACTCTTTGCTAATAATGGTGTGTATCTTGGTCACTGTGGTGTCACTTTTGGAAGCACCATAACAAAACCATGGCTCAAAAACTTGGTAATCTTTTTCAACTGCAGCTGTTAGACTTGTTTTTCCCAAAACACAGTATATACTTTTTTTGTGTGTGAAATGGATTCTATAAATATGCTTGCGTTTTCCTAGAACTTGTCTGTAGACATACTGTCTATAAAGATGTTTGATAATCAGAAATACTGACTATGCTGGATAAATATGTCTCTTCATTGATTCCTTCATTTTGAAGAAAATGTTCATTTCTATTTTATTTGGTGACTTTCATTGGTTGGCAAATCAAATTTCTGTCCCCAAAGTAATATGAACCAGAGACTTCTATTCTTAAATTTGGCAGTTCTATAAAATGTATTCTTTTTCTTCAATATGGAGAGGATGGTTTTTCTTTGTAAGTTTTGTTTTCAGGAGCAGTTTAGATCAGTTGGGTTTTTCTGCTATACAAGTTGTTATTTTAGACTAAAAACATTTATCATGATATACTCATTGACAACAGATCTTGGCCAGACACTTGCCTATGTATATATTACTAAATAGTTCATTTTTTTTCGCTTAAAAATGTTTATCATTAAGAAAATGACAGATGAAAGATCAGTGATGTGAGGGCCACGGCCCTGGCCAGTGTTTGGAGCAGGCAGAGTCAGCTTCAACAGAGTTCCGATACTCTGGATTTTGTGTTTCTTTTTGGATCGTGAGGAAGAACTCTTGTTTTGAGGAACTTCGTAGATTTTATCTTCGTTGTACACCATTTTCAGAAATCATTGTATGAAAATTTATAATAGAGATTTTCACATATTTTAGTTTGAAACGGAATCTGAAAGATGACTTATTTAAGTTCTGTCTTGTGTCCTTTAGTCAGTTCCTTGTTCCTTAGGAAGAGTATCTGAATGGAAACAGTTTGCTGTCCCACCTGTGGACTTTGGGGGCACCTGAGAGTGTGTAGTATGGCGGGTGTGTTTTCTGAGAAGAGTAAAAAGAAGTTTGTAAGACTTTGGGGGACATCTTATTTAGAAGACCTTTTACATCTGCGGGATTACCTTTTTAACCCAAGGGGCAGAGGACAACTGCTGTCTCTTGACTGTGCCTCTATGCCGGAAAACGTGTGACTTTCAAAGGTCAGCCGCCCTGATTCTGGTTTGGACCCTGCTTGTGTTGAATTTCAGCCAGCGTACCGGAGAATTTGAGATTTTTCCTCCCTCCCCCATTTCTTCTGTTTTTGTTCAGTGTAAACAGTTCCTGCCGTAGTAACATAGACAAATATAGCAGAGAATGCTTTTCTGGAAGAAGAATGCTCCCTAAGCATTTTTTAACCATTTTTGGGAAGAATTGATCTTTCTGTGTATTTCAGACAAACTGAAAGAGAGGGAGGCCGTTGCTGTAAAGTGAAGTGACATCATATGTATTGCCCCCATTGATCCGCTTTTAGTCTCCAGCCAGGATAAAAGGAAATGGCATCAGGGAGGAAGCATGCTTCATTTAGGCACAGATCCCAGAGTGATAATGGGGTAATAATAGAACTCACGCCACTGTCATTGGGAGGCCGCATTAGTCCCAGGCTCACTCCCCGTCTGGAAGCCTCTCTGAGACTTCCTTCGTGTGCGGATGCAGCTCGCCAGCTGGGCTGCGAGGGGAGGTGCCCGCCTTTGCTTTTGGAGGGGTGCAGCCGTTGACATGGACATTTCTGTGCCCCGGGTTCTTGTGTTGGTCCCGCCTGTGGAAGGTCAGTAGTGAGATGCGTTTGGGAACAGTATCTGATCGAGGCTAGCTGCCCCTTTCAGAGTCCTGCTTGTGGAAGAAGTGGTGGAGGGGCCTCGGTTGTGTGGGTGGTCTTCAGGGAGCCAGGAGTGAGTGATGCTCCCCTGACAGCAGCAAGAGGCTGCGAGGCTTCGGAAAGAGTCAGGGTTTCTTTTCTTTGTGCTCCTTGTAGACTTGGAGGGTGGATTTGGAAAATCCATGTTTTCTTTCCAAGTGCCTGCGTAGAAACCCTTTAGAACTGTTCAGACTTGTGCGGCTTGCCTCAACCCTTAGGTTGACTGGGAAAAATTACAAGGTAGACTTCTCTTCTCTCTTTGTGCATTTCTGGGTAATTAGCAGTCATGGAATTCTCCATGTTTAGAGCAAGAATATAGACTTCTAAAATTCTTAACAAATCTCATTGTATTGATTTGACCTTCTTTGGTGTTTTATTTTCTGTGTTCGAGCTAAGTTTGCTAATGATGTAAAGTTCTCCATTTCAAGTACCCGCATGACTTTGGCACCCCATACCTATTTTGTCTGAATTTCTGAGGCAGATGCATTTTAAAAATACCAAGCTGGTTTCCATATGGAAAAAATAATAACCTCGTCATGAGTTCCTTGTTTGTGCAAGGGAGAGAACTTTCTATTCCTATCACTGTTGAACTGTGGGTGTGAGCACTACTAGACCCTCAGAAATAAAGGCAGGTTCTTTCTGTCATGTTAGAAGGGACTGCTTTCTCAGGAGATAATGCGCTGAAGCGAGCGCTTTGTTTTTCTTAATCACTCCATGGTGTGACTAGAGCCATGTCTGTCTCCACCCCGCTCCGTACTGCTGTATTAAACACAGTTGGCCTAGAAGTCATGTGAAATTTAATTTGATTTCCACGTGGGTGGGAGTGGAGTGACCCACACAGCATTTCCCAGTGCTGCTGTGCCAGCTGCCGGGGCGGGTGGCACCCTGCACTGCGTCTGAGCGCGACTGCTCGTGTGTGATATCTCTCAGTTGCTTTGCAAACATTTTAGTTTATTACTTAGTTCTTCTTTTTCATTATTGGGTGGCTTTATAGGGAGTAAATGTTTATTTTACAAAGAGAAACGTGCTGTATTAAAATGAGCGACTTACCGCATTTTTGCTTTAATATCCTCTTTTCCATCTTTAATCTTATGTGAAAATTATGTAATGTTTACTCACTCATTTGTGAGTGAAGGATACTGAATCAGTTTTGTTTTCTGTGTACTGAAATAGCATTTGATCATTGATTTGAAATACACCCCCCCCCCCCCCCAATTAGAAGAGTTACAGCTGAAAGCCAGATGGCTACAGGTTGTTTACTGAAAGTCATTTGCACAAGTCCATTCTGAAGAATTCTGCACATTATGGAGGAATGTTCTCCTTCTCTGTGGGTCCTTGGTGCCTCTGCCTGTCTCTGAACAAGCCGGTTCTTGCAACAGTCATGGGATGCCTTCGTGAAGGAGGGAGAGCTGGTGGGGTGTGTGCATGCCTACTCCTTACCTTTCTCCAATTAAAGTAAATTAAACTTAACAAACAACCACCAAGGCTTGACTCCCCTCCCTTCCATCTTGGCTGCCCATCTTAAGTCAGGGGGCTTGGTCTTAAGTAATTTTCCATTGTGTAAAATTAGGAGAGGACAGAAACTTGCAGTGATCCTCTTGGTTCTGTTTCTCTGTGCAGGTATGTATGAACTTCTTGTTTAGAAGGAAACTGTAAGAGAGGTGTAAGTGTGAATCCAGATATTTTGATAGGATCACATATTAGTAACTCTGACTTTGAACTGGAGTTGATTGGTTAAATCCAGTTAGGGTAAGTTGAAGACCAAGCTGGTCATCTTACCTAGGGTTTCTTTCCTCCCTGGGTCTCTATAGTCTAAACCAAATCCTCAACTGACAATAGGCCTCTTTGTAAGCTCAGGCATATAATAGGGAGATGCTTTTCTTTCTACTCCTTCCTTCTCTGTAATTCCGCAAATTGGCTGGGCTTGTTCCTGCTGTGTTTAGTTAGTGATTGAGGCCCCCACCCCCAGGTGATGGGTGTTCTGTGCTGTATCAGGCCGGGCCTTTCCCTAGAAGCTGTCTTCTTGCGTAGCTGTGGCTGCCCTGAATTGGCTGCCTGTGGAAGCACTGCTGATGAATTTTGAGAGTGCCCGTGGGGATGCAGGACTGGCCAGCGTTCTGACCCGACCTGGGGACGCCCCCCTCCCTGCCCCGGTACAGGCGGGTGGGCTGCTGCTGGGCGGGCCTCAGCCAGGCCACTGCAGTTGGGGGGCGGTGGAGGCACGTGGAGCCGCTTTGGAAAGGGATGTAGCCGTGGGGGGGACAGACGATTCTGAGGAGAAGAACAGACTCCGTGAGAAGGGTTCAGGTGCAGGAGTGCAGTCAGGGAGTGGTCGTAGGGGGGACTGAGGGTTAGACTCAGGGCTGGGGCTGAAGGTTTAGCCTCCACCAGAGAATAGCCCCTCTTGGAAGGTCCAGAGAGGGAGACTGCAGGGAGAGGGATGGGAAAGGGTGAGGGAGCCTGGGTGCCAGGTGCACACGGAGTCTCAGCTCTGCTTCCTGGTCAGCAATGCCAGGGGCTGGGTGAGACGCCTCCCTCTGCCCGGGGCCGTGAGGGCCCGATTGCCGAGCGCTCACGGTGTAAATGGTGTAAATGGTATGGATGCTCCCAGAAGCTGTGGTTCTGTACTTGGTCTGTTTATAAAACAGCAGGTTTAATAACAAGATATTAAAAGTAGCCTCATGTGCCTGAAACTGTAGAAAATGGAAAACTGGCTTTTTGGTACTAGTCATTATGTTGTAAATTGCTATCTTTAAAGCATCTTACAATCACAATAGTTTCAATGGAAGGAAACTAGTGTTCTTATGCATAACCTTACAGGGTCAGTGCTGAGTTGTAACCCTGTTTTTGCTGAAGCACCTTTTTTCTGTCAGCCTGAGAGAGGATCCACCTTTGACTCTTCAGCGGATGGAGTGATGTTATGAAATGAAAATAACCCAAGAATCAAGTGTTGTGCCTTTGTGTCCGTCTGTCTAGAGTGAAGTGGGGGTTTTATTAGACCTTAGAAAAGTGAGGTGAGAAAATAATAGGAAATGCTTTCTTTGTGGAATTACGTGGTAAATGTCATGTATGCGGTCTCTACTGGGTTTTCCTACAAGCACGTTTTGGAAAAGTGTGTGTGTGAATGGAGGTGGGAGGCAGAGGTGGAGTGCACACTTGGGGGCTGAAAGGTAAAGAGAGGATGGGGCAAAAACCAATAATTTTTTAAATTTCTTTTAGAGAACAAAATAGAGATTAAAATCCAGGTGTTCTTGTTAATATTCTGTTGCTATAGTAATTGACTTTCAGAACTGTAAATTTGGGTTAGTTGACAGGGATTGTCTGGGCATAGGCAGGAATGGAGAAAAGCTAAATGTCGAGAATAGTGGAATTTCATAGTAATTCTTTTAAAACTTTCATTTTAGAATAAATATTTTTTGGTTCCTACAAGATGCATCTTAAATTGATTTTTTTTTCTTTTGTCAATAGTTTGAGTTCTGCTCTGTGCTAGAGGCTGGTCTAGGAACTGTGGTAGAGTCAATAAGACAGATAGGTTCTTGGATTTCACAAGTATTGTTTCTTCACAGATTAGTTTGTGTTATTTTTGAACTATTAATATATAAAAACATCTTCCTTCTTTTGTCTTTAAATGGTAATGCCATTTTTACTTACCCTGTGTGAAAACTCAGGAATGTGAGTGACCTTGTGTAGTTGGGGTGGGTGGGTGTATGTATGTATATAATCATACATAACAACCTTTTTTTTTAATGGAATAGTAAACTTACAGTTTTTATAATGGATTATGAGACATGACTCTAGTTTCATTGCATGCTCTTTATTTCTTGGTGTACATTTGCAAGATTGATGTGCTAAAGAAGGAAATATGAAAGTTACTTCTTATTTCTTTTAAATTTTCATGTGTTTACCTATGATCAGATGGTTTCTTGAGTATTTGTCTAGGCTAAATGGCATTTTTTGGCATATACATCCTGTAAAGAAAAAGATCTATAAAACCATGGTAATGTTTTAAGATAAGCATAGTTTTTATCATTCATGGTGTGTATGTACATCGGCATCACATTGTACGTCTTAAAAAAAATTCATGGTGTACAACCTAAAAAAAAGATAAACACAGTTTTGATCTGCCCTTAAATGGAGAACTAACATGAAAACCTGTGGAAAGTAGGACTTGATCAGGCGCCAGAATGCAGTGTCTTTGGAGAAGCAGTGTAAACCTTGAGGTTTAACCAGAGTCAGGTCTCCAGTCTTCCCATGTTTCAGACAGCCACTGCGAGTGCCCAGGTTACCCTGGTTTGGCTGGCTTTGGTCTAAACATTTGGGTTTAATTTCTTGTAAGCTGAATGGCATCTTCACAGGCTGTGTGGTTTTGTCCTCAGCTTCTTCCAGACCAGCTGGTCTTGCTTCTGGAGCATCTCTTGGAGCAGAAGACTGTGACTCCGCGAACTCTGCAAAGCCTTGAGAGGACGTACCACCTTTCGGAGCAGGATGCCGAGGTAACAGGAACACCCTCAGAGTTTAAACCCTGGGCCCTCACCGCTGGTGAAGATGGGTGGGCCCAGTGTGTCCCGGACTATGGGAGCTGCTTCCCTGGCTGTGTGTACTCCAGTAGGGGCCTCTGATCATGGTCATTACCACGGTATTTTTAAGTCCTGAGTGTTCCCCCCTTTCCTCTTAAATTGTTAAGACAGACATAAGTCTCCTAAAGGAATGAGCAGACGGATGGAAGCTTTCTGAATTTTGAACTCGGCTGCATCATCGTGTGCATGTTGGTGGCGCCGTCCTGTTGCATATTAAGGAAACTTGGCTCAGACTTGCCGGAGCTTCTTGGTTGCATTCAGTTAGGACAGGAAGGGAGCCATGTGTAAAGGAAATGAAAACTAAATCTTAACAGCCGTGGTTTGAAAAGCAAAATTGGATGCTTGTGGGAAAGCAATATGATGTGGTCCTTAATATCTTTTAGCTTATTATGAAGACTGCAATGTGAATCCAAAGATGAGTTCCAGGGTTGTTTTTTTTTTTAATATAGAAAATAATAAATAATGTATTTAGTCATCTTAAATTAAAAAAAAAACACACAGAAAAATTCTCCTATATAAAACTCTTAAAAAGCAAACAGATTTGATTTGTGTTCATTTGAGAATAAATGAACGTTTGAAAGCTGTGCAGTCCAATATGGTAGCCATTAGCCCATGTAGCTCTTGGGCTATAAGTGTGAAATATGTGGGTACTGGAGACATAGTATCAGGAGAAGCAGAATGTCTCAGTAATTTCTTCTCATTGATTACCATGTCAGAATGATATTTGGGACATGTTGGATTAAATAAAATATTATTAAAATTATTTTCACAATTCTTAAGATGGAGTAAGTCAAGAAAAGCCTTCTCATTATTAGATTAAAAGGTAAGATCGGCATTTGTTATACATTTTAAAACCCTCACATAAATTCGGGAGTTAATTGAAAAACTCCAGTGGAACATATGTAGCTTTTTACCCATCTCAGCATAGATCAAACATGCAACTGTTGCTGTTTATTTCAGCTCTTATATTTTTGTTTATAGGAGATTCCAAATGCCAGCCTGTTATTTTTAATTAGTGTTTAAAAGAGGTTTCTATTTATAGGCATGAGGTTATGCTTTAATCAGGACTGAATACCGCTGAAATGCCAGGCCCCAGTGACGGATAGTGGGCAGACGAAGGCGGGAAGATCAAAGCAGGTGCCGGGCACCTGTCACTCCTCACCAGAAGCTGGGAGGTGGGGTCTCCCCCGTTCCTGTTGGCATAAACATAAAGCACATTGTGTTCTTAACTTACAGATCAGCTTTGTTGTTACATGTAACTTCATAAACCTTGAGAAATGTAGCCGGTTTTATTTTGGCTGCTTATTTTGTGTGTCAGACTGCAGTGTGATGTCCAAAGCCCGAGCAGTCTCTTCAGGCTTGACTCTTTGGTGTTGAGAGACTGGAGCCTGGTGGGGAGGCTTTGATTGGTTTAAGTAACTGGCATGGTCCATGCAGTTCACAGATCCTCACTCTGCCAGGCACAAGGGGTATAGCAATGGCAAGGGTCACCCTCAGTAGGTTGGGGTTCTTTGGAAAAACAGCTCATGAGTAAATGAACAGGATAGTTTGATATAAGAGCTACAGAGGAGGTTACCTGTGAAAGTGAGCTCAGAGTCTCTGGATAGAGTTCAGGAAAGGCCACAAGAAAAGGTGACAGTCAAGCCAGGACCTAGGGGCAAGAAGGAATTAGCCATACAAAGCCAGGGGGTCCAGGAGTGATTTCCATACAGAGCTGACAGCATGCAAAGGCGTGAACATGACCTGTGCTAGGATAGGGGTCAGCAAACTTTTTCTGTAAAGGAGCAGATTTTAATATTTCAGGCCATTACAGTTTCTGTCACAACTATTGAACTTTGCTGTTAACAGCTGCCATAGTATGTCAGCAAACAGAAGTGCCTGTGTTTCACTAAAGTTGTTTATGGACCCTGAAACTTGAATTTCATATAATTACCACATCTTAAGATAATTCTTTTTGTTACTGTTCCTTTTCGAAGCTATTCTAAAACATCCACAGCACTCTTAGCTGTGGGCTGGTTTGGCCTGCCCCATCCTGAAATTTGTTGACCCCTGCCCCAGGGCCAGTAGGATTGAGGTGAGGTCAGGGGTGGATAGGGACCGGATTAGGGCTGTAGGGCCCTGAGGCCTAGCATACCACTGCCTTGCCCCCTTCCCAGGCCCTCTGGGGCCCTGGCATCTAGTCAGTTACACTGACAGCGTGTCTCACTGTGAGGTTTCCTTGAAATGTCACTCAGAACCAGGAAAGCAATAGGATATTGGCCAACCAGGGTGTTTTCTAGAAACTTCATGAGTTACGTGTGATTTATTATGACACTGATTAGCAGGAATTTTGTTGACTAACCATCCCATCTGCCTTTACTTTAAGTGACAGGACATTTCATGGGAGAAGGAATTATTTGCTGGAAGAATGAGGATTCTGACTTTATTCTTGGTGCTTCTCCTTGACCAAGCATATAGTTCCTTTCAGTCATTATCAGGGCTTTTAAATGTGTAATACACAGCAGTCCTTCAAAACATGGCTGAAGGTGCTGGAGTGTGGTAGGTTGTGTGCGGAGCATCCCTATGGGAAATGGCTCCAAAGGTAATTTCCTGGCAAGGAAGCATGTGAGTTATGGAGCTGACACTATTCAGGGCGCTGCCACAGGCCCTAGGACCATGATGCTGAATTAGGTGTCTGTGCAGAAGACTTCAGCCCAGGACGGCCAGGGTGGGGTTGGGGAATGTCTAGCACAGAAGCAGGGCGTGCTCATGACAACAGCGGTTTTGCTCACATTTCCAGGAGGTATATAAAGCGCACCCTCTCCCGCCACTCCTTCTTGGACTAGCATTTCTCCTGAAAGCATAGGTGTGAGGTCACTTTTTGAGAAGGTGAGCCTGCTCTTTCCATAGCGCATTTAATCCCCTACTTGCCCAACGCTGCGAAACTCTCTCTTTGGTGGAGCAGCGTGTTGACGGACCAGACGTCTCCTGTGTGAGAAGCCTGTGCCGCCGTGCACCAGTCCTTCTGTTCAGTAGCTGCTTTATCTTCTTTGCTGTCACGCCCACTTGTCCCTTCCCTCCCCGCTTCTTTGGGTGGGTGGGCTGGTGCTGTCTCCCCGGGAAGTTTATTTTAATGACGATCCTTGTGTCGCTCAGTATTAGTGTTGGCTGTGTTGCTTCTGTTTCGGTTGTATCCACGGAATGTCCAGTCTGTTGGTCAGGATTTCTGGGTGTTGCAGCCAGGTTGATGCTCTTTGCCAGCCGTGGGCTTGTCAAGGGCACACTTATCCATGTTAGTGCCTCCTGTCCTCCGCGTGCTGCGTCATGTGGTGTGAGTACACGGGTCTGCCCTGCAGGGAGGGACACGTGTGTTCAGAATCTTAAAAGGAGACGTGCATGAGGGCACGTGCAATAAGCTGGGTACGGTGATGTGTGCCTTGCCTTGACACTCTTGTTGCCGCCTCTGAAAAGTGTGGCATTGGTGGGGGGACGTTTGCATTCCTTAGCCTAGAAAGTAGTACTGGCTACAGGAGTAGTTACCGTATTTTACCTCCTCAGTCAAAGAAACCTCTAGCCATATGCTGGGCTGCTTTAAACTAGGTCAGAAAATGAACTGAAAGGGAAACTTATCATAGAAATGCATTGTCTATAGTTTCTGAGCATATTGGTTCAAAGAGAGAACCCATAAAGGTTTTTTTTTTTAAAAACAACAATCAAGTTTTTGTGTTTTTAGATAATGTTATTTATTTCTGGCTGTTCTGGGTCTTCGTTGCTGCGGGGCTTTCTCTAGTTGCAGCGAGCAGGGGCTACTCTCCAGCTGTGGTGCGCGGGCTTCTCTTTGCGGCGGCTTCTCATGTGGAGCACGGACTCCGGGGAGCACGGGCTTCAGGAGCTGCAGCTCCCAGGCTCTAGAGCACTTGCTCAGCAGTTTGGCGCACAGACTTAGTTATGTTTCTGTGGGATCCCAGATCCGGCATCAAACCCCCGTCTCCTGCTTTGGCAGGTGGATTCTTCACCACTGAGCCACCAGGGAAGCCCCATAACGGTTTTAAAATACACAACTGATTCTTGAAACAAAAGGTATTTTCTAAGATCCCTTTTAAAATAATTTCCTGCCTGCTTTAGCAGGTCTCCTCAGCTGTTAAAAATAGCCTTTCCATGTTAACAAGGTGAGGCTCCATGCACCTCAGTTCTGTGTGACCTTTGTCCCCAAGAGCCCCACGGCTGACCTTGAAGCAACTTTATTTCCATAGTCTACAGTTCAACACTTCAAAACTGGGGCACCCCTCGGGTGAGTTTTCAGAAAATTCAGAAACAGCCACTCACTGTTTCATCTGGCTTGGATGGGAGTGGTGGGGTGTTAGAAAGTTCCCCCACAGTACCGTGCTCAACTCTGATGTATCGTTTGTAGGCTGAGCTAGAAAATTAATTTTCTGGGAGAGGTCATTATCAGCACCAGGTCATCCCCTCATTGTATTTGGGGAAACACTGTTTGTTGAAAGGAAAAGGCCCCCTGGGTTAGGTTGGGGTGGGAAGGAATGAGCACCATATCTCCATCTGCCCCTGACCCCAGCCTGTGTTCAGGGGTACCACTCTCCCAGATCTGTACCTGCTACTGGCAGAGACATCTTAGCAACAAGCTGGATGTGGCCACAGGTCCCCAACTGGCTGGGGGCCACCTGCAAATCACCCGTCCTCCTGGGCCCCGTTTTCCTAATCTGCACAGCAGTACCCGGACTAGTCTGCTGGCTGTCAGCCTTTTTGACCACAACTAACTGGCAAAAAAGGGCTTCACAGAACTACTTTTATGTTTGCTATTATTTCCTGTTTCATTTTCTTTAAACATGTGCATTATGATGCACAAATTGATTCTGTGACCCACTAATGCCAATACTTTGGCCTCCTGATGTGAAGAGCCAACTCTTTTCCAAAGACTCTGATGCCGGGAAGTCAGAAGAAGAGGGCAGCGGAGGATGAGATGGTCAGATTGCATCGCTGATGCAGTGGGCATGAGTTTGAGCAAACTCTGGGAAATAGTGGAGGACAGGGTTGCCTGGTGTGCTGCAGTCTGTGGGGTCACAAAGAGTCAGACACGACTGAGCGACTGAACAGCAACAAATGAGTTGCCGCCCACAGTTAAGAAAACAAGAGACAAGACGATCTCACAGTCTCCACCAGCTTTCCTGCCTCCTCCCTGCAGACTTGTGGCCAAGGTTCCTGAGCCTCCGCCTCCTCAGGATTAATATGGAGCCACAAATCCCCTCTTCATGGGATTGCTAACAACATGAGAGGTTTTGAAGTCATGTAAGATTCACATTCTCTTGTGAAATGGTCAAGTTTTGTTGTTGAGCTCAAACCACCTATATATTGTCTCTAATTTGTCAGGACTGGACGTGAGAAAGAGAAGAGAAGTAGAATCTACCCTCTGTTAGGGGCCCCTGAGCAGCATCTGGTCACAGAATCCTTAGCCTGGGGGCTTGTTAGCTTTTTCTGTGGTGGAGGTGCTTAGTCACTCAGTCGTGTCTGACACTCGTTGCAGCCCCATAGATTGTAGCCCGCCAGGCTCCTCTGTCCATGGAGGAGGCAGGAATTCTCCAGGCAGGAATATAGGAGTGGGTTGCCATGCCCTGCTCCAGGGGATCTTCCTAACCCAGGGATCGAACCCAGGTCTCTCACATTGCAGATGGATTCTTTACCGTCTCAGCCACCAGGGAAGCCTAAGAATACTGGAGTGGGTAGCCTATCCCTTCTCCAGGAGAACTTCCCAACCCAGGACTCGAACCAGGATCTTCTGCATTGCAGGTGGATTCTTTGCCAGCTGAGCTATCCAGGAATGGTGAACGGGGTTACTCTAAACCAGTTTCTCAGCCTTAGCATTACAGATACTTCAGAGGGGATAGTTCTCTGTTGGGGGGTGTCCTGTGCATTATATAATGTGTCACATCCCCAGCCCTTTTTCCTGAGATGCCAGTGGCAGTTCTCTTCCTTTCCTGTCCCACCCCTGTTTTGGAAATCAGAAATGTCACCAGAAGTTGCCAAATATCATCTGGCAGATACAGTCATCCTGGTTAAAGAACCATTGCTCTAAAGCAACTGACCACAAAAGGCAGTTTTTTCATCTCATCTAGCAAAGTGCCTGACAATTACAACACAGAGTGGAATAGCTTGAAGTTGGTTAACTATGTTTAGGGGCTGCCCTGAGCCAACTGTATTCTCTCAAGACTCCAAAGAATGTAACCTTGGGGGAGGTGAAAGCAGAGATGTCTCACATGGAAGAAAAAGAAGGAATTGCAAACTAGTGTAGTAGCAAGTAAATCTGAAGAAGCAGGGAGGACAAACCTGTTTGACCACTAGTGCCGAGAAAAAGCCAAGCCAGCATCTATCTGTCTACATTTTGCTCTTGCAAAGGACACTTTCAAGGTGGATTGCAAACAGAAAAACATCCAACCTTGTAGGCCCTTCCACCACCACTGCCTTTCCTCTGGGGAAAGAGCCCTTGAAAACCATGTAAACTGGCCACCTCCCTTTGCAGGGAGGGCGTGGATATTCATACTTCATCAATAGGAGAACTCATTGTTTATTTTAAAATACTACAGCCTTTCTTTGAAGTCTACAGGTGGAAGGTATGATTGAAGGCCCACAAAATTTTGACAGCTCTTATGCCCATTTCTGAATTTCATTTGTACCAAAAGCGTAGTTTCTATGAACTGAAAACATTCTGTGATCAACAGAGCTCTGGAGATGCATACTAAAGGGGCAGAGAATAAACCCCAGTCCAAGTTCGATGCCTGAAACAGGGCACTCAAAGTGGGTGCACCGGGATGATGCTGAGGGATAGGATGATGAGGGAGGCGGGAGGTTCAGGATGGAGGACACATGTATACCCATGACTGATTCAATGAATGCAAAAACCACCACAATACTGTAAACTAATTAGCCTCCAAATAAAATAAATACTTTTTTTTAAAAAAAAAAAAGGTTAGGTGAGTATCATGTGTTTGAAATCTAAGCCTGATGAGTAGCTATGACTCTGCCCACTCCCTTTATACTAAAATTCCTTCTGGTCACGGGGACCGGCTTCTGCACAGTGTTTGGGGTCCATTCCCAACCATGCAACTCGGCTCTTCCCTTCTGCCCTGGTGGTTTTTCCATAGCATTCTGGCTCCAAACTAAAGAGAACATTGCTATTTTGTTCTGACAGGAAGTTCAGAGGAGAGATCCGATGTGATCTTGGTGGGCTCTGTTGCCGCTTCAGGGTGCTCAGCAGTTTATAGTGAGTAAACTGCCGTGTGTCGGGCTGGCTGCCTCCTTCCCCTTGGTCCGCCTCGATGCGGGATCTAGTAGCACAGGAGCAGAACCCGGCCTTGCTGACGTCAGCCCTGTGATCGCGGCGGTGTGTGAGGGCAGCCTGCCGGGCTGGCGCCACGGCCCCGGCAGGACCCCCGGGCTCTGCAGGGTCGCCGAGGCCCCGGGGCTGTTCTGGGAGTCGTGCCAGAGCGCTGGCCCAGTCCCCTCGGTGGCTGCCTCTTCCTCCCGCTTGCCCTTTGGGAGTCTGTGCTGGGGGCCTCCCCAGGTCACCGCCCAGCAGTGTCAGGAGGCAGCCATCATGCGACAGAGCCCCAGGAGGCAGGTTCTCAGAGTGAACGTATAAAGAGGAGACCGTTGTGGAGAGGCCGAATGGTGTGGTGCAGTCAGCCAAGTGGTTTCCGGGGTCAGATACAGGGGGCAGGTGGAATGAGCTTCCGGAAAGGCGGGTTGACACCTGCCATAGCCAGCATCTGGCCGTTTGTCACAGTTTCTTCCCAGGGACAAGGGGTCTGGCTCCTCGGCTCTTTGACACCATCAGAGAGTCAAACACTGATGGATCTGAACTTTAAGATGTGAGCTAGAAGTACTGTGGCTTAATATTTTTTAAAATGCTAGAGCAGTGCTGGTGAGGGGCACAGCTGTCCTTTTGACACAGCGTTGTAATTTGTGGGTTTGGAGAGCTGGGCAGGATATGGGTGATAAAAGGGACTGGGCTGATTTTCCTTAGTTACTTTAGACATAGCGAGATTTTTAAACCATGTGCCTTTTATAATGTGAGAATAAACAAAGCTCTTACGTAATTCTTTAGTTATATTTGTGTATTTTTTTCTTTGTTGTATTTCATTTATGAGACATTTAATGTTTTAGAACATGTCTTCAAAGTCAGGAAGATATCTCTAGATATTTCTTCCTTGGAATTTTCTTTCTTATTCAATTCAGTGCCCCTAGAATTTTTCCATGGAAACCTTGTAACCAATCAGGTCTCAGTTGCTATATACAGTGATGAAAGAATTTTTGAAAACTGATCTCACATGACAAAGAAGTGTTTTTTGTTTTTTTTTTTAAATTAGTATTCCTCTCCTATTCCTGAGGCCAGAACCTGCATCTTACTTACACTTTGTGGCTAATGAGATGTTATTTAAAGAAAAAATGAGCCACTGGCATAATCTGCCTAATTTTTCTTTCAATTCAGTTCACTCAGTTGTGCCCGACTCTTTGTGACCCCGTGGACTGCAACACGCCAGGCCTCCCTGTCCATCACCAACTCCCAAAGTTTACTCAGCCTCATGTCCATCGAGTCGGTGATGCCATTCAACCGTCTCATCCTCTGTCGTCCCCTTCTCCCCCACCTTCAATCTCTTCCAGCATCAAGGTCTTTTCAGATGAGTCAGTTCATCACATCAGGTAGCCAAAGTATTGGAGCTTCAGCTACAGCATCAGCCCTTCCAATGAATATTCAGGACTGATTTCCTTTAGGCTGGACTGGTTGGATCTCCTTGCAGTCCAAGGGACTCTCAAGAGTCTTCTCCGACACCACAGTTCAAAAGCATCAATTCTTTGGCACTCAGCTTTCTTTATAGTCCAACTCTCACTGGAAAAACTTTGACTAGATGAACCTTTTTTAAATAAACAATTATAATCGGTCATGACATTTAGAATTTATCTGTACATAAAAGAGGAAAAGGACATTTAAAGGAGGATATTTAGCTGTAGGTTTAGCCAGACTGTTATTTAAAAAGTTCCTGATCATTTAATTTGTTGCCATTGCTTCTTCCATTTAGCAACAGGGCCTGTTGTATAGATATTTGAAGGTTTAGGAGGTATTATCTACTCTTACTGTCTGTGTATGTTACCACCACCCCCCCAAGTCTGTCCAGATGATCTCAGAGGCAGAGATGCACACATTTTCTGGGTTATAAATAGCATTGCCCTGATGCTCTTCTTTCCAAAGCACTGCAAACCCAGCTCCTATTCCTGCTAATGGTGTTAAGAGTAAAATCAACGTGTGGGGTTTTATTGGTTTCCCTAGGTTCTTCATACCTGTGTCAGTGGTTTGTGTACTTTTGCGTTAGATTTCTGTAGTGAAATCCACACCTCCGGAAAGCGCACAGCCATCTGAGCACTGCCGTTCTCTTCCACAGTTACGCACGGAGCTGTCAGCCTGTGGAGCGCGCCTTAAAAGCCCCGGGACAGAGGGCTCACAGTGGCTTCCCAGACTGCTCTTCTTCCCTCGGGCCTTTCCCAAGCACCTCCCTTCGCTCTCTAGTTCCGTGGTACACCAGGCTTTGAAAGTTGGATTTCTCTGGCCTTCGAACTGTGGAACCTTCAGGCTGCAGATAGATTGCACCTTTCCTCAAGCTTGTGGGAGCCTCCTGAGCGTGGTCTCCGAGCCTGCCCTGCAGGGAGGTGGCGCTGCATAGATCCTGCAGGAGTCCCTGGCAGCTTACGCCTCTTAGAGGTGAATGTTTGTGCTGATGACTGATAGCAGAGAGAAAGCAATTGTATTGAATTCACATTGTTTTTAAAAAGTGAAAGCACCTCCACGGATGTGGTATGAAGGCATTTTTGGTTTGTCAGGGTATGAAATTTTAAAAATCAGTTTTATGGCGTGGCACTGAACATGACTTTTTAAGCTACTTGGTCTGCGTGTTGCTGTGCCACGTTGAACCACGTGGAATTGTGTTCGATCGACCAACTGATGGTGCCCGTCAGTGGGTAGAAGCAGATGCCCAGGCTGAGAGCATCGGAAGTCCACAGGCAGTGGGGAGAGCAGCCTGGAGCCAGGCCTGCCCCCGGGCTCCTCTGTCAGAGAGCAGCTAGTTTCCTCGGGTACCGTTTCCTGAGCCAGCCTTCCTCAGCTTGGCTCTGGTGGTGTTGTTCATAGCAAATATTTTGAGAAATAATTCACTTAACATATGATTCACCTGTTTCAAAATACACAGTTCAGTGGTTTTTAGTATGTTCGCAGACCTGTACAGCCATCACTACAGTGAGTTGTAGAATGTGTCTGTCATCCCCCAAAGAAACCCCATAGCCTTTAGCTGTCATTCCTGTCTCTCCCCCCATTCCAGGCGTTGGCAGCCACACTCGTCTCTCTGTGTCTGCAGATTTGCTTACTGGGGACTTCCGTGTAAATGGGATCACATACACCTTTTGTAAATGGCTTCTTTTCACTTAGCATACTATCTTCAGGAATCACCCGTGTTTTGCATGTATTGATACTTCATTTCTATCACCAAGTATTTTTTGATGGTATGGATAAGCCATGTCTGTTTAACCATTCATCAATTGATAGACATTTGGGTTTTTTGGCTGTTATATGTAATGCTGCTATGAACATTTGGGTGCAGTGTTGTGTGTAGACATAAGTTGTCACTTCTTTTGGGTCTTATACCTAAGAAGTGGAATTGCTGGTTTATAAGTCCATTTCTCTAACTTCCATTAGGAAGCTATTGGAAGAAGTAGCCATTAAGAAGAAGCGGGCAAGGGAGCGTTGAATTTTTTCATGGAACATGTGGTAGGGCTCGAAACCCCCTGAGCTTATTAGGCTGTCCCGTTCAGCAACTAGTGTCTTTTCCTCCTTTACCTCTCCGTCTGAGTGGCCTCTTCTCGGGGGTCTCCTGTCTATACCCCTGGGCCACCCCACTGCCCTCATTTCACCCTGTTATGTCCTATTGTGACATTTGTCACTAACATGAGTTTACTGAATTTTTCTTAGACTTTATACTGAACCATAAGCTCTAAGAGGGCAGGAGCTTGTCTCTTTTATTCACCAGGGCATCCTTAATACCCTAAACCTAGCTTTTGGAGAATGATGTTTCCTGGATCTCCAAGTATTATGCAATAGAGTGACTAGTATATGACACGATAAGGTGATTGGATAACTAAGGCTATAGGGAAACCCCTTCAAGAGAGACCAAACCTTTTTGGTAGACTTGATGTGGCCCATTGGAGTCGGTCACTTTGGCCCCTGAGGAAACGGAGAGAAGGTGCATGTGTCCCTTCAGAGCTTTTTAGAGGCAGTAACCCATGGTCACTGTTCTGCCAACAGTAGAAGTCTTTTCTCTTTTTCTTTTTTTTTTTTAAGCAAAGGCCATTTGTCAGATACTAATGAGGAAAGGAGGTGCAGTGTGTGATTTCCTGACAATCTAATTACACATTGGAATGTTGCCATTTTGATAGGGAGGAAGCTCAGTGAGGGAAGGCTCTGAGCTTTCCTGATAGCTCAGCTGGTAAAGAATCCGCCTGCAATGCAGGAGACCACGGTTCGATTCCTGGGTTGGGACAATCCACTGGAGAAGGGATAGGCTACCCACTCCAGTATTCTTGGGCTTCCCTTGTGACTTAACTGGGAATCTGCCTGCAATGCGGGAGACTTGGGTTCAATCCCTGGGTTGGGAAGATCCCCTGGAGAAGGGAAAGGCTACCCACTCTAGTATTCTGGCCTGGAAAATTCCATGGGCTGTATATAGTCCATGGGGTTGAAAGAGTCGGACACAGCTGAGTGACTTTCACTTTCACTTTGATAGGGCAGGAAGGCTCACTGTACTATGCTTCAGGATGGACTCATCATGGGCTCTTGAATTCTACTTTTTGGAGCCAGCTTTCTTGAATAGTATTGATGACATTAAATGAAACAGTATATATACAGGAGAAGGAAGAAAGGTTGGCACTTGCCTGAGAGACCATGTAAAACTTGATGTTTGGCCTCACCTTTGGCCCTCACTGTCACACTCCATTTGCATGTCAAGTGTGATGATGCCCGTAGCAGGTTTGGATGATTCCTGTTTTGCGCGTTGCCATAGCTCTGGTCATAGCTGGTAAAATCTGGTATTACTGGCTGTAACCGGTTACCATAGAGCTGAGAGTTTTGGGGACTGACTCAGCAATGTTAGGAAAAAGAGCTGAGAGAGCCTGTTATCTTAACTCAGGGCCTGGCCTCCGGGCAGCACACAGGGCAGCTTTGCATTCCCTTTAGTTAAAACAGTGTGAAGATCGCAGCCCTTTGAAATTAAGGAGCTGTAAGGTGAGAGAGAGGAGAAGGGAAGTGTCAGAAATCTCAATGTGACAGGCATTACCCCCCCCCCCCCCCAATTGTGCCGCATGAGAGAGAGACATCCCAGACCATCCAGATGCACCGGAACGGAATGCTGGAAAGGCCGTCTGTCCTGTAGCTGCTCTGGAAAGGTCTCCCCGCGCCCCCCAGCTGCCATCATGCTTCCCTCAGCAGCAGTCAACCCACTTTAAAGCAATGATAAATCCAATTTAAGGACACAAATTGAAAAAGTAGATTTGTTTATTGCGGTGTTAGACTTATTAACTCACAAAAGCCATGAGCCTTGGTCTTTCTGTTTACAGATCTAAAATGGAACTCAAAATGAGGTTTAATGTGCTGCCCAGATCATGTTCCCTGGATAGACTTTTTTTTCCCCCTTCAACAGTAAATTTTAGAATCAAAAGGACTGAAAAAGAGGAATGTTTCCTGTCATAAATAGGTCGGGTGGCATTCTTCAAAGCATTTTACAGCTTCCAGCCGTGCATTGTAATTTCAAAGTAGCTGAAAAGCAGTCTGAGTTCTTAAAATGGTACGTTCATCCAGAAACATTTATTAAGCAGATACTTATGTGCCAGGCATTGAGACAGGGCCTGGAGATGGCCCGGGGCCACTCAGGCCCCAGCTGTCACCAAGCTTGTATTTTATTGTCGGTAAAGACAGAAAGTACTGAGTAAGGAAACAGCAATTTCAGAGAGCTGGAGAAGCTGTAAGACCCAGCTCCGGGAGAGTGGCCCAGGCATGGGGAGGCAGGTGGGGTTTATGAGTTCCGGGCCCAAGAGGTGAGTTAAGGTGTGCGGCCATATGAGTTTCAGGTCACTGACTAACCTAGGGTGTGCTGAGTGAGGGGGACCCCAGCACCGTGGCCCAGTGTCACAGAAGGTGTCCTTGTTCTGGACCTGTGTCGACTCGTAGACCCTTGTAGCTTCTTGGTAAAAAGCTAGTAACACACTTTGGGACTTTCTAGAACACACTAGAAATGGACTTCTGGCATCGTCGGATGATTGAAAGACTAATGGAGCTGTGGTGTATCAATGGGAGGAAGCATCCTGCACTTGTCGTCACATCAGAGTACATGGACCTCACTAAGCTGGGGAATCTGTCAGTGACACCTGGAAAATAAGGACAAACATAAAATAATGTGTCTGTGTTGTTTATCTGTGCTGAGTTACCGGTTACAATTTTTAATACTCAATAATAAAGCAAGGGGCGCAGCCAGGTACAGGAGCCACGGGTGCTTTTTCAGGCATCTCCATGGGGAGATGCGCCAAGACAAGCTGTAGCCCTGGGCTTGTGGTGACAGAAGGTAGGCCGATTTTCTGCTTCTGACCTGGGCCGCGTAGTCAGCGGCTGCGTGGCTTCCAGAACCAAGCTGAGGGGTGTTGGCCAGGCTGTTGGAACTGACCCGTTCTGTCCCCCCCTTCAGCATGTCTGCTCAGCCTCTGAGTCCACTGGCTCTTCAGTCACAGTAACTCTTCTGTGTGGGGCAGGTTTTCAGACTCCATTCCAAGGAACCCAGCCTCCCACCCCCAACCAAAGGAGTTGAGTATTTAAGATGTTTTCTGCCTGACTGATTTAAACCACTTGAAGAACTCACTTATATTTTTCCTCCTTGATCTGTCTATATGTATATATACTGGAGTTCCAAGTTACATTATTATAAGAATTATGTTTAAGGAATGTCTGAAAACTACTTTGGGAAATTAGTCCATTAGATAGTAAGTAGCCTGTAGTGGAGCATTCTTATAAGAATTTTTATTTCTTTGAAATGGCTTGTTAAAATTGAAGACCAAAAAAAAAAAATAAGATAAAAGGTATAAAAGAGCATTGAGAACTGTAAAGTGTTAATGAACACAGGGTCTAGGTTATGTTGTTGCAGACAGAAGCATCTGGTCAGTGTGGGGGACTGGGAGTGAGCTGGTTCAGGGGATTATTCTTCCTAAAATTGGTATTTCCTCAGTGTCCACTGCCCCACACACCCACGCCTAGCGCCTTGCGTTCACACTTGGCTCTAGGCTGAGAGGTGCTCTGTTTCTCAAGGAAGCCAGAGCAGGTTTCTTGTGCAAAGCAGTTCGGCCCAGAGAGGAAAGAAAAGCTCCACAGTCAAGAACACCCTAGATTTCCTGGCAGGACGGGCTGACACTGGCCGGAGCCGGCTCACAAAGGCCGCCTGGCTCCATGTTCTGTGGCGACATGCTGGTGGATTGGGGGCGGGGGTGGGAGGGTGTTAAACATTCACCAGCATGGGCTTCCTTTGCAGATCAGGGGTCAGCAGTCTTGAGACTACTGCTGTCCGGCCCACTGCTTGTTTTTTAAAATAAAAGTTTATCTGAAGATAGCCATGCCCTCTCATTCACATACTGCCTATGGCTGCTTCTGTGATACAGGGCAAATGAACTGAGAAGCTATAGACGCTCACTGTGACTCATGACAGAAAGAGTTGGCAACCCCTGTTCTAGAGTTTGATAGCAGTTAGTTCTGGATGCATTGAAATTTTCAGATTGAAGAGAGTTTGGGGAGAGGTAGGCAGGTGGGGAGTTATCTTTCAGTAGTTTTTCTTTCCTTTTCCAGGAGGGAGCCCCAGCAAGGCCGTGGTTGTATCACAGAGGTGCTCATTGGGTCACGGGACTTGTCCCTGAATCTGAGCCATGGTTTGACCGTACAAGGCAGGTGCCGGATATCAGAGGAGCCAGCCAGAAGTCGTACAGCTTGCCTCTTGGGTAGCGATAACGACCTTGAAATGGTAGAAATGCCATGCAACTCAGGCTGGTGCTGGGACCAGGCTGTCTTTGCAAACAGTTTGCAAAGTCCCCAGGCATCTGGCCCCTGGGTGTACTTCTCAGGGGTGGCCTGAGAAGTGCCCGCTGCCCCAGGCTTGAGGACCCTCCCTGCAGGCTTCCTCCCCTCAGCCGCTCGGCTGCTGTCTCACTGTCCTGAGTCCAGGCTCGTCTTCCTGGGCTGCCGCGTGGTCCCGCCCCCCATCCCAGTCCTTCCCTCCTCACTGCCCGCCTGACGGGCACCTTGCTCTTCTGGTTTTCAGCAGTTAACAGGCTTTTCCTTGGAGTTGATACTCTCACGTTTTTATAAATTCAATAGATAGAACTTTTGTAGTAGACAAGCAATGACTGTGAGGCTCGCTGTCCTGATGCTTTTGCTGCGGCGCCCTGGGTGGGCGCCCACAGCAGCCCACGAGCAGAGGCTGTTCTCTCCCCCAGCCTGGGAGACAGCTCTGCGGGTCAGGGCCCAGGGGTCCTGAGACCGCTTCAGTAGATCGTCAAACAGAAAAGAGCAACAGAAGCCTACCAGTAGTTGCCATAGTGAGGGAAGCTGTTAAAAAAGAAAGGTGTGTATACACATGTATACATAGCCTGTGCAGAAAAGGATTTGGATCTCTGGCCCATGTCTGCTCACGTCTCTCAGGTGGCTCGGGCCTGTTAGCACGGATACGCTTCAGTGTGTTACGGGACCGGCAGCCTGGCCCTGGGCAGTGGGCACACTCCTGCCCTGGCACAGGCTAGCAGGATTTGGGCTGAACCAGCCACCGTCTGCACTGAAGACTCAGGAAGAGGTGGGCTTCCAGGGCCCTGTGAGACCACACGCTCTGGAGCTCCTGGAACAGGGGTCCCCCAGCCCTGCTCTTCACCACCACGGGCAGCTCCACCTCTTCCCACTCCTGAACTATCCATTTTCTGATTTTCTCAGCTTTCTTATTCTTTTCCTGACCCATTTCCCCCCTCCCTCACCCTTGCCTCTTTCCTTTGGTAGCCTGACAGCGTTGCTGGAATTCAGGCTAAGATGTTGGCTGGCTCAAGGCTTTCAGGTGATTCCTAGTGTGGGTTTGGAGTGACTTTATGAATCTGAATCACAGTTGAAAAAGTCATTAAAAGTTTTTTATCTCTCTTGAGACATTGTGGTATAATGTGAATATTTAAAGTGTAAGTATTGATCGGCTTTGGTATATGTATCTACCCGTTGAGTGCCGATGCTGAATGAACAGAGTCAAGAAGCCACAGATACTGTGGCTGGGCCAGATGTTCCCATAGGTGTATATACAGTGTTCACTTTTCATCTCACCGAAGAAGTTGAAAGACGAGGTGACCACTGCCCCATTGATGATAAATTAATTAGAAAATAAAGAAGAGCAGGTCTACAGAGTGGATAGTTTTGTTTGTAGAGCCCTGCCTCCGCTTCTGAATTCTCTCCTGCTCCCCAGCACTGAAAACTTCACTTTCCTCCGTTATCAACAGGGGAGGAAGCTGGGTACGAGTGTATGAGGGCCTCTGTCAGGGATTTGTTTGAGCTTCTCAGTGGTCTGGAGAAAGGAAGATAGTCCATGAGTGCCCGCTGTGGAAATACTGCTGGGAGAAATTGAGACAAATGTCACCCTGCTGCCGCATTTTCAGGAAGACCTCTGTTCCAAGTGGTGACCAGTTTCCTTGCAAATTTTGGGTCCTCGGCTAAAAGATAGAGATTTTCTTTGTTTCTTAAAGAAATACAAAGAGGAATAAAAACCCTGTCCACAAGCGAGAAATATTTGGTGGGCCCTCAGCCTCATACAGCATCTCTGTGATGTCTTTTAAACATCCTGTCATTGAAATTTTGCAATATATTTAATTCTGTTGTAATGAAAAGGCCTGTTGTTTTTCCTGATCTTTGTAGGGTGGGGAAAGGGGTTGGTCTGTACTTCCTGGATGCCATGTTAGCTTTCAGGGGTCAGAAGACTAGATCTCTTATTAATTGTGACAATACACTGATTTTTAACAGGAAGAGAAGTGGCAACGCTGACTTCATATTGACTGTGAAGGCCTCTCTCACTCAGCCCAGCTCCTGGATCCTCTTCCAATCGTAGTGGCCTTACCCTTCTAAGAAACAGACCCTAATTTGTGTTTTGTTGTTTCTGTGTGTGTAAATAAGATAAAGGAGAGCAGGGTGTTGGGGGGATGGGAGGCCAATCATAAATACCTCCATTCTCAGAATGAGGTCTAAGAAAATATAACCTCCCCAAGTTTTGGAATGATCAGCAGCTGCCCTTGTCGAAGGCTTGGTGCACAAGCCTGTCCTTAGCTCACGGTGGAGCGGAGAGACTCTTACACTTGACCCTGCTAAGAGCTGGGACGGCTGTCCCCAGGTGCAATTGCGAGAAGTAAGGCTCTTTTGCTAGGCCCCGGAGCAGGTGGCCCAGGGCCCTGGCTCTCACGCTGCACGGTGGCCCTCCCACCTGGCCTTCTCCTTTCCTGGAGCTTATGAACGAAGAACATGGCGTTTCCGGTGCTGCATGGATCTACCTGAGGCATCTAGGTTTCATTGAGTTGGGAAAGAAACCAGAGAAATGGACCAAGGGGCCCTTTTGGTTCTGTCCTGTACTCGAACCAAGACACAAGAGTGGGATCCGGTTGTTCTGGGAGCTTCCTCTGATTGGTTCAGTGGTTATTCTGCTTAGAATATCTTGGTCACTACCCTTTCCCCTTTATGCTGTCGCTTTCTGTTGGCCGTATAGGAAAGAACAGTTGGTTGAAGGTGGAAAGATTTCCAAGACCTGTCCAGCCCAACCTGCTTCCCTTTTGTTGTGATGATCCTAGGCTATTAGCTCATTTCCGTGCACCTCCGAAATTCCTTTGTGGATGTAAAAAGTTTGTTGGCATCCTGTTCTTAGAAGTTCAAAGGGCCTGGCTGTCTGTAAGCAAAGGGCACCAGCGTGTGTCTCTCAGAGTGTGCTGTGGCCTGGGGGAAGGAGTCTTTCCAAAGAATGTTTCTTTACTTCGTTCCTAATTGTTTGTGTGTAAATCTATTTATAGTAGATTAAAGGAGAGATCCGGCCATCAGTGCATAATGATATAATTTACAGGGGCCCCAGCCAAAACGTTGAAGTTGCTTACATTTTACTATTGCCACAAATGGATTGCTATAAAGGGTCTTCCTCTTTCAAAGGCAGTAAAAACAAAGAGTGATGGAAGGAGGCTTTTTTATTTTTTAAATGCATGTAATCACTTCCATGTATAGCTAATGTTAAACCAATAATGGAATATAAAACGGTGGACTGCTCACTGGGCATAATTGAGAGGGCTTTAATGCAGTAGACAATGGCCCAGGACTGGATTTAGGTAGAGTCTCGATGTAAAGAGCATGTCTGAAGTGGCCTAGAGATGAAGAGGTGGGGGAGTGGCGAGACTGCCTCTTACCAGCAGAGGCAGCCAGTGCTGGAATCAGACTCCCGTATTGTCTGTAGGATTTGGGGGAGGGCTTCCTGACAAATTCCTGCTGGTGAATCTTTCATCACGCATCTTCACTAAAAGGGACACACATGTAGCTTGTCTGTTTTCCGAAGGTTGTGCAGCAGAACATGCAGCCGGAGCTGCCTGCATCAGGGCGGTCTGCTCTTCTCTCCCCTCCAGCAGATACCCCAAGCTCCTCAGAAGGCGCTCTCTGCCTCTTAGGAATGTGGAGAGCAGTGTCTTCTGCCTTTTACTGGGTGTATTGTTACAATCAGCAGCATTGAACCAAATCACTTATTGCAGGAAATGAAGTAGTTGTGGTTTATGAAGGAAACCTTCATGGACAGCACCCTGCAGGGCAGAGCACCAGCCTGCCTGGTGGGGGCGTGCGTTTAATTTCCCAATTACGTTCTGCATTTATGTACTGTATGGCAAAATTGTATTTTAAAACATCAGAACACCTAAGTGAAACATGCACTTTCTTCCCCTAAAGTTGACTGGCAGTGCTCTTAAGGAAGAGCATGATTCCTTTCTTTGTAAAAGATGTTAAAATGAAATTTTAAAGTCTCAACAGTGGTAACAGAGTAACTTCTTCTAACAGGAAAAGTTCTCCATCATTAAACTTGTTAGGCCACGGAAACCTACCAGTTTGTTCCTTATGGGATTTTCTCTCTTTTCTTAAGGTTCGCCATCGCTGGTGTGAACTCATTGTTAAGCACAAATACACAAAAGCATACAGAGACGTGGAGAGGTTCCTTCAGGAGGATCAGGTAAGTTTCATTTTTCAGCAGATGGGGATTCTTTAAATGCTGTCCCTGACTGTGCAGTATGCTTAACATGGGGCCCAGTTTGTTGCCTTCTCTACTTAAATAACAAATACTTCAACACTTGACAATGATTTTGAAGAGTTGGTAGGAGCATACCTACCCAACTTTTGAGCTTTTTTCTTCCTGTTATCTCTTTAGAAGCTCCCCTGGTTTGATGGAGCTGTGGCCCACTGCCATTACCAAATAAAGCATGGGCAGACCTCATTACATCTTTGAACCCCAGGTTCGTTAGGTGGGGATTGTGGCCCAGTGGTGCGATGGTGTGTGTCTGTGCCTCTGTATGTCTGGGGATGAGACTGGGCCCACCCCGGCTGGCTGGGACAGTCTGGTCTGTGTCTGCACCTGCCACGCCAGGCCGACACCTGTGCTGATCTGCCTTCCTGTGAGGACTTTGCTCACTGTTCACCGAGGAAAGCGGTTACCTTGCAAGGAGCCCGTGAACCTGTTTGAAGATGTCTTCTTTGCCACCTCCGCTGGGCTGCAGCGTGGGGGTCTGCCTCTGCCCCATCCCCCGCCTGGTGGGCCGTGGTGCTGCACGTGCCGCGTCCCCTCGGCTGTGGCTCGTTCCCTCGGCGTGGCCAGAGCATGCCTCTGAGCTTTCTGCAGAATGCTGCGGGCTGATAGAACGGAGCCATGTTTCTGTTGGGGTGGAGAGTTGGGGCAGAGCAAACAAAGGCTCTTTTGAGAGGACGGAATACAGGGGGCAGCCAGCAAGTAAGGGCTTGTTATTCCCACAAAGAAAAAGACATGACTTTGTACCAGAAGAAATGTCACATTTGCACAGTGAAGCAAGAGGTGTTTGGAAACATGGAGGGACAAAATTTAAGAGCGACTTAAAGTCTGTTCTGAAAACCAAAACTGACTGCACTGTATTTGGAACCATGATCTCTGCCAGATAAGGGTTGCCATCAGCTTTTTCAGAAAGAGATTTTTGAGCTCCTCACCACCAAGTTTTCGTTTCTGCACTGTCGTTGGAAGTCCTTGCTCCAGCAGAACATAGCATAGCACAGATAAGCTTGGAACAAGAGCGAAGGCGGAAGCAAAGGAATCTTTTGGTCTTTCCGAACATAACCGTTTTAAAACTGTAGGAAAAACACAGATGTGACTTTCGCAGCATTGTTTTCGAGACAGAAGAGCCAGTGTGTGCCCGTGGAAGGAGGGCAGGCGGGCTGGGCTGGGGCGGCAGGAGTCTTCCAGGGTGGCCTGAGGTCCCCCCCACCCGTGTGACAGGTGGTTTTCATTTCCCAGCTGTGCTTGGAAGGAGGCAGGTCCACGTCTGTGTCACACACACAGCACTCAGGTCTCCTCGCAACTGCAGGGGTTCCCATAGGGTCAGTTGTCATGGGAGCCTCCCTGTTCCC
The DNA here is from genome assembly GCF_963930625.1 of Muntiacus reevesi. NCBI lineage: Eukaryota > Metazoa > Chordata > Mammalia > Artiodactyla > Cervidae > Muntiacus > Muntiacus reevesi. Next base: position 13,908,890 of record NC_089258.1, read on the forward strand.
GTCCCCCTCTGTCCTCAGTTCAGCCACCAGGGTTGATGGAATTGATAGCCGAGAATTTCTTGGGTGAGTTTCAGTGAGGAGAAGGGGATCGGAAACTGCAGGTTCCTCAAGCACCGCTCTTCAGCTGTCTGCCTTTTCTAGGGCCTTTGTAACTTCCAGCCCAGCACGTTTGTGTGAAGCAAACACAGACTGTGCACTCGAGCGCATGGGGACACGTGATTCCTTTTCCTTACGCTCTCTGGCCTCTGTGCCTCCCACAGGCCATGGGCATCTACCTCTACGGGGAGCTGATGCTGAGTGAGGATCCGCGGCAGCAGCATCTCGCCCGCAGGTGCTTTGAGCTGAGCAGGGAGCAGATGGACAGATCCTCAGCCAAGGTGGTGGCTGAGATGTTATTTTAAAGAGGTGATTCTCTCTCTCTCTCTCCCTTTTCCATTCTTCGGCTCTAGCTGAGATTCCTCCTAGGAGCCAAGTAAGTCAGTAAAGCCAAATGGTGAGCCGAGAGCCCTGGCGGCTTCAGTCCTGGGCTCCCGCCCTGAGTGAGGGGTAGGTGGCATCTCATCTGGCCGAGCGGCCAGGAAACCCCGTGCCATCCACCCTCGCAGAACAGCCCCCTCCCCAGCGCTGTTTTGACCGCTTCAGGTTTTGTTATTTGGGGGAACAGGACTCACAGGAGAACATCTTGAGTAGGTTAGAAGGTGAGCTGGAGAGCATGACCTCCCCACCCTACCCCCCCAGTCTTCAGGGTGAAGGCCAATGTGGGGGTGTGTTGCCAGGCTGTCCGGCATCCTGAGCTGTGAGGAGGTGTGTGGGAACTTGAGGTCCCTCGGGTGGTCCCCGCCTGGCAGGAAGAGGCTGGCAGGGTGGCCTGTGCCGGGCGCCTCTCCCCATAGCGTGTCCACAGCAGGCTGCCTCATGTTAGCAGAGTCAGAGTGGGAGTCCTAAATGATTTAAACTGCTTCCTCTGTTAATTGTGCTTGAAATTGACCTGTTAGATCTCCATTCGAGCAATTTTAACTGAATTTATGCATTCTAAATGTAATTTAGCAATGATTTGTAGGTTTTATAAGTAAAACTGTGGAATTAAAAGTATTTTTTTTCTTTACCATTATCATTTCTGTGACTCTCTGGGTTTCTTCAAGGTTTACATGATAACAGGGCATGTCTGATTTTGTGTCTCTTTTTTTTTTAACTTCAGATTTCATTCTTCATGTTGTATAGATTTTCTATAATTTTACTGGATATTTAATATTTTATGTTGATATTGTTGGACATTTAATTTGCTTCTAATGTTTTGCTCTTATAAAAAACCATTTCTGTCTAATATGTTTAACTGCCTTATTTATCTGAGAGAATTCTTACTACTGAAGAGGTTCTTCCAAGAGGGTTGAAGAGCTGTGTTGGCCAGGAAGGGAAGTAGTGGGAATAGTTGCCCCGACTGTGTGCCTCGTAGCGAAGCAACTGTGTGCAGGCTTCCCCAGCGCTCCCGTCGGCAGCTTGCGAGCCTGTTCAGAGACAGCCCAGTTTAAAAGTCAGAGCGGTTACACAGTTACGTGTTGCCAGCCTCACACAGTGATCAGTACAAATCGTATTTCTCTTTAGATTTGTCACTTCCCAGTGTGTGTTTCTGGAAGTGTGTGAAACTGCGGTGGTGCAGACTGTGCCTTTGATGTTCCCTGGCCCCAAGTGGTGGAAGGCCACCACACATGGTGATTCTTCATTGTGCTTTTTAGCCCCAAGCAGGCAGAGGAGTAGTCTGGTCAGGAGCCCCCCACCCCTCCGCACTCCTGGATGGACGTAGGGGCCACTCACATGCCCTCTGCCCGCTCCCGCCTGCTCGGGGAAGGGCCGTGGCGGGGCTGCCCTCTGAGCTGCCCCCTCCAGCAGTCGGGAATCCGTCCCACCCCTTGAGGGTCCCCACAGACATCCCCGACACTTAGAACCTGCCCCCAAGGGGTGATGGGCTGTGAGATTGAGCACGGCAACCCCCGACCAGCTGGTTGGTGCATTTTTCATCTCCCAAAGCTGCGCTGGCATTTGTGTGGTCATCTGTGAGTCCTTTGATTTTTAAGAATGATACCCCTAAGGTGCCGAATAAATGAACACCAAGCGGAAGTAAAGCCCAGCTGGTAGCGTGGCAGGCCTGGAGGTGGGGCCGTCGCCGTGTGTCTGAGGAAGCTGGTGCGTATGATGCGGGCGGCAGCGCCGTCCGGAGTGCTCTGGCTGCTTGGGTTCCTGGCATGCTGATTTGTGACTTAAGATTAAAATCACATTGCCAGGGATTACCACGCAACCACGACCCTGGCTGCTGCTCCAGAAGCCGTAGTTGCGCGCTCTGCAGTTCGGGGAACAGACGCATCTCGTAGCTCCTCTCTGCAAGCAGAAGAAGCTGACAGCCTCGGAAGATGCTCGCCGGCCCTTTCCTTATGCCCAGCGACGACCTCTCTGACGAGGTGCAGAGCTTAGCTGATTGGTGAACAGTGACTGGTTTCCGCTTTGTTCACAGTGGCTAAGTTCTGCACCTGAAGAGAAGGTGAGATGGGGCCAGTTAAGCTGGAGCTGCTGAGGCAGAGGCCGCTGCTGAGCGGTCAGCTCGGGGCCAAGCAGGATTCTGGAGGATAAGGGCCCGCCTGGCCCCAAGGATGCACTTTGTCCTGTTATGAATGCAAACATTTTGGTCCCAAAGTCTACAGAAATATAAATCCACTAAGTAAACATCTGTCTGAAAGTTCAAATGTATTGAAAGCTGCAAAATTATTTTTTAAAAATCTAAAAGCAGATGAATCATAGATGTCCAGTAAGACTGTCAGCGGTAGATGGCATGTGAGTAGACCTTGGTGCTTTGAAAGGAGACTCCTCTTGTGATTTCCGAGCGCGGTGAACTCTCTCTTGTGTTTGCAGTCCAGGTCTGCGTCTCCTGCAGCGCCCGTGGGACAAGGCCGCGCGAGCTCCCAGCCGAGGCACTGCTTCTCCGGGCAGTTGGACCCGCCCTCCGGTGCCTACTGAGCTGATATCAGTTCTCATTGTACACACTGGCTCAGTTCAGCAGGAACAGGAGTCGAGCCCTAGAGCAAAGCCTTCCTGTTTGTAAGTGCCAGCGGCTTGGGAGCTGGGACTGCAGCTGCGCGAAGACCGGCCCGAGCGTCCGCAGCAGAGCTGACCGGCAGTGGTGGCGGCCCCTCTGTATGTGTCCTGTGTGTGGGGGTCGGTAGAGTCAGAGTTGTGTTGACACAAGAGGAATGAGCTTCCACCCGAAAGGGCAGAATGCCATTTAGCACCATGCGTGTGACGTGGGCAGTGCCCACCTCTGTCATGGTGTACCATGGCCAGAAAGCAGGCGGAGTGGCTGCGGGTCTGAAACAGGCTGCCTCTCTAGGGTCTGTCCTGTGACTGAAGCCCACGTTACAGCCACCGGCTTTCACAGCCGTGTGTGAGCGAAGCAAATGGCTCGCGGTGCGGCTGTAAAGCCCATTCTCGGGGCTGTGAGATGCACCCTGGTCTCTCCCTGTTCTCTGCTCATGGTCCTGTCTCCAAAGCTGAGAGCAAAGGTTACTTGTTTACAAGAATTCCTCCGTTGTGACCCGGCAGTAAACTTTATTGCTGTTTCCTTTGCAGGAAAGATCACAGCGAGAATCTTATTCATGCATCTGCTCGTAGCCCCGGTGGCCCGGGCTTGCATGGACCCTGGACATGAAAGGAAGAGCGATGGGGCTGCTGGAGCCGGCAGTCAGTGGCCGCCTGCGCCTTGTGGGGTGACCCCCCAAAGGTCCTCGCCGCAGAGCTTGTGCCAAGAGGCGCACCCTCATCATCAGTCTCCGTGGGGCCATGTGATGCCTTCATGCCCGTCCTGGATGAACCACTTTAAGATCCTGAATGTTAATTGAGTTTCCCCTTTGAGTTAAGTCAGTTCTTCCACCCAAACACGGAAGGTCCCTGAGGCACATGGGAAAACTCACTGCACCTTCTCCACCCATCCCTCAGCATGTGGATCTGCATTTCCGCACTCCGAGAAAGCCAGAGCTTGTCTACTAGGCCCAAGGAGCTACTGCCCACCTACTCAGAATTACATTGATGTGTCCATTATTTAGATTTTCCGAAGTTTTAGTAACTTTTGGTAGAAGTGCAGGATAAGATTCTTTAAGATTTGTTGATAATATAATGGATTCATGTTTTTCTTTTCCTTCTTCCTGTTTACTTCTGAATTTAATACTTAAAAAAAAAGAGAAAAGGGTGTAGTGTCCGCATTCTTGTCTCCTCCTCTTCTCATCTCCCTGGTTCCTCTAGTGTTCAACGTGGTGCTGATACTCCGGGGGGGCGGGGGGGGCATGTGCCTCCTGCACCTGATAAAGGCTCCGTCCGGCATCGCCGTACGCCACGGGAACCTGTGCTAATGGTGCTTCTCTTTCCCACAAATGTTTGAAGTTAAGAATAGAAACCAAGCTTCCCGGGATTGCCCAAAGGGAAGGGTGGCCTTAAAATACCCCAGAAGCCACAGTGGTTGGTGCAGGCACGTGATGGATGGGGTGAGGCTCAGCTGAGCGGGAGTGGACCCACTCGCCTGCCCAAGTGGCGCCTCGAGCCAGCCTGGGGGCGATGGGCAGCTGAACACAGCCCTTCGTTAGACGCTCCTGACCTTCAGAATTATGTAACAGTGGCTGTCATTTTAGAAGGTTCCCTGAGGGTTGATTCTCTGCTCTTACATGTCTTTGCCTATGTTGCCTCTGTGTGCTTTTGTTTACAGTGTCGGTATAATAAAAGTCTGGTTTTTAAGTAGGAATAAGTGTCAAAATGCTGTCATCTGTGAAAACGTGAAGTAAGTGACCCTCCCCCTGGTTGGTGTGTGTTGGCCCTCTGAGAGGCAGAGCCGCACGCCTGGGGCACAGCCGGTGTCTGGCTGCAGCCAGCCAGCCTGGTGGTTTGGTCTTGTTGGACCACGTTCTTGTTTTCTTTAGAAACCACTGAGGCACGGCTGCGCTGCCCCGCGAGTAGTTCCGCCCCAGACAGCGGGTCCCCTCGCCCCCGTGGCCCGCTGCCCTGCGCGGTTCTGAGCACAGTTGCGGCAGCAGGAGGGGCGCTCAGACCCACGCCGAGTGACAGCCTCGCCGGCCACGGCTGTGGGTGATTTGCCTTTGCATCTACGGGCACGGGCCTTTGGGGGGTGGGGGGTGGCCCTCCGGCCGCGCTGGTGTTCCCGTCTTCTGAGCTCCTGGGATGGTTGTCCAGGTTCCCCCCACACCTCCTGAGAGGCCTGAGCCTGGCTGGGACTGCTGGGCTCCAGAGTGGCCACCAGTCAGCGAGGACACAGGCTGTGGAACTAACACTGCATTCTTACGTGGCTCGTGCTGTGAAAATAGTTCCTGTGGTAAGGGGCGGGTCCTAGGACTGAGGCTGCTTTATCAGCAGGACCTGAGCACCTTGGGAGGGATGCCTCAGTCCAGGCGCGAGTGTTCGTAGAGGGCCCAGGAGCCCCAGGCACAGAAGGCGGTGGTCTCAGGGAGACAAGGGTATGGGAGCCTGCCCTTCCCGAATCCTCCTGTGGGTCAGGCCTGCACAGTGGGATCCCCAAGATCACATAGTGACTGGCGGGATTTGAATGTGTGTCCACCTGTCTTCACCCCGAAGCTGAAGCTCCAATACTTTGGCCCCCTGATTCGAAAAGCCAACTCATTAGAAAGACTGTGATGCTAGGAAAGATAGAAGGCAGGAGGAGAAGGGGACGACAGGAGGAGGAGATGGTTGGATGGCATGATTGACTCACTGGACATGAGTCTGAGCAAACTGGGAGATAGTGAAGGACAGGGAAGCCTGGCGTGCTGCAGTCCATGAGGTTGCAAAGAGTCGGACACGACTGAGCGACTAAACAACCACCAGCACCCCCTGGCCCGGGGCTCTCCCCACAGTTCATCTCAGGATGTAGATCGTCCCTTTGGTAATAAATGCTCAGGGACACCCGATTTTGTCATTCAGTCAACAAGACATGAGAGCTCTGCCTTCCTAACCGAGTTTGCTGTTGGGATGGGCCTGGGTGGGGCCAAGTGAGCACTGAACTGGAATCTGCTAGTTATGTTCCCGTGGGCAAGTCCCCAGGACCCGCCTGCCTGGGAGTCACTTATTTAGCGGCAGTTTCTGATCTTCGCTACCCCAGGAACGGTATGTTTCCGGCATCAGCGTTTGCAATCACGTTCCCAGGGTGAGCAGACAGGATGGAATGAGCTCTGTCCTCCAGCTGAGATGAGGAAATGAGCCGCTAGGAAGCTGCGTGGTCACTGACCAGGCGACACCTCCACCCAGAGGGGGACACCCAGCAGGAGGCTCCGTCAGCGCCCTGATCCGGGGAAGCAAGGAAACACTGGCCCCTTCTGCAGCAGCTGTACGTCGGTGCTGGACTTCTCAGCTGTGGAGTCTGGACTGGGCTGCTCGCCCCGTTAGCATTGCCCTCGGTCCAGAACCATGCCGAGGTGACAGCTGGTTCGAGACCTGGTTAAACCAGTGAGGAGAGGTGGTCTTGTTCTCTGAGCAAATGAAGTGGTTAATTGCCAAGTGACTGTCCTGAAGTGGAGGTGCTCCCCCACCCAGCACAAGATCCAAACCCTTGCCTCAGTTCCCCACGTGTTGACCTGGTTCTAGGGGTCCCACAGGGGGGACTGCAGCCTGGCCCAGGCCTGGCCGTCACACCCTGGCTGGCCTGGAGAGCCCCTTGCCCTCCCTAGCCACCCACTTGGCCTCTCCACCACCCCTGGGCCTGGACCAGGGCTGGGGGCCCCGGTGGGACCCACGCGGGACCCAGAGGTGGGAGAGGAGACAGGGAAGAAGTCAAGAGATTCAGGTCTCCCTTTTGGGCTCTTATTTCAGTAAAGTTTCAAAGCACTTATTTTGATTGGAATTCCACATCGAAACATGGCAATAATAGTCTCCATCCCAAACAAGATTCAGAAAGGTCACATTAGGCAGGACCTGGTGCTCCAAGAGCAGTGACTGGAAATAGCAAACCTCATCCCTAACCTTAACCCACCGCTTCCAATGGAGAGAAGACCTGTAAAAGAAAGGTTTCTGCAACTGGCCTGACCCCACAGGCACTCGGCAAAGGCCTGGGCAGTGCCGTCGAGGCGGCGGGGCCGCTCTGCAGGGCGGTCTGCCCGCACCGGATTGCCCCAGCCACAGCTGACAGCTGGAAGGCAGAAACTGAGTGGCTCCTCACGAAGAGCTGGTTTTTCTTAGAGCCTTAGGCTCCAGGCCAGCCACCTTGTTCTATAGATGCAGCCAGCTGGGGTGGGGAATGAGGCATTTGAGAAGGAATCTGCCCAGAACTTCAGCAAGGCCAACCCGCCCTGCAAAGAGCATGGTGTCCCAGCAGCTCCTGCCAAACAGAACCCTGGGTGTCCCGAGCCTGTGCCTTCCCTCGGGTGGAAAGCTCACCACACCCCATTTCCAAGAAGTTGGGGGTTGGGGGGAGGAATGCTTCCTCTGGCACTTTGCCAGCAGGTAACACATGTCAGATGGTACCTTGCAGCATCCTCTCCCCAGGGCGCCTTGGACTGGACCATCTCTGGGTGCAGAGAGGTGGGGGGACACCCTCTGTGCAGGGCCCAGCCGTGGCAAAGATGCCGTACAAGGTGCCAGGACGGTGCTGAGCCCAAGCCTGACCACCTGACACCTCCGTGGCCCAAGGTTGGGGCTGGAGACGCCTGCGGGTTTAAAGGGCTGCCCGGACCTCCCAGGGCAGTGCCCAGAGGCCAAGCTCAATGAGGAGAACACTCAAGCCCCGAGGCCGCTGTCGCGGGGACAATGACCTGGCCCTCCCTGGCTGGGCCCTGGGAGTTTACAAGGTGGAAGGGAGGAAAAGCTGGCTGGGGCTATTCATGGGCGAGGTTTTATAGATCTTTTCCCACTCTTTGGTGCTGTCTGGGAGATTGACCGGCTAATGAGGTATTTCTGTTCCAGTCCAATGACTGGGGGGTGTGAGAAAAAGAGGGAGGAGGCTATCAGCTAAGCCTAGGGGCGGAAGGAAGTTACCATAAAACCACAGATGTTCCCAGTGGTTCCCAGGACTACCGTTCTGCCTGGACGATGGGTGGGCATCCAGGCACCCTGGGATTGGAGCATCGGAGCAGAACAGGCCCGACCCTGGTGCAGGGACCAGCCAAAAAGCATGCTTGTGAGGGTTGGGCCTGAGAAGGGCGGCTGGTGGCGGTACCGGAACCCCATGCTTGCCTATCTGCGTGTGCGTGTTTGGGAATACGAGTCAGAGTGCAAAAATGCAGATAAAGACTTCTCTGACCGCATGTTTTCCTCTTCTCCAGACCGCTCCCATAAAACTAATCTGGTCCCTTCAAAGTGTTGTTTGAGATAAAGTAAGTTCAGGGGTTTGCTTTCTTAGACCCAAGGACTGAATTGGGCCAAACTGCTCCAGGGACTGTCCTCAGCCTCCAGTAGCACTGCCTAGGCCCCCGGCCTTTTCTGGGCAGCTGATGGGGGGCCAGGGCACCCTCGTGGGATGCCCACCTTGGAGGGCAAAGCTCCACCCCGCAGGACAGCCTCACGCCACTTTCCAAACAGTTCCTCTGTGACTTTGTCTGGGAAGCAGAAGGGATCGGGTCCACACGGAGGTTTCTGTTTTCTTAAGCCTTCTTTGTACTCCTTCTGCCTATAGCTTCCTCCAGCCCGAGCCTTTGGCGATGGTTCCACCACTGCAGGCCCAGCACAGAAGGTGTTCTTGCCTGTGGGGTGGAGTGGGAGGTACTGAAACCGCCTACCTGACCACACTGCTTAGAGTCTCAAGTTCAGAAAGTTCTTTTCCAACCTAATAGGCCACCTTTGTCACATGAGGTCTGGCAGGACAAACCTTGGAAGTGGAATGTGTTTCTTAAGACCAGCAAGAACACTCTTGGTTAGATTGGAAAGGCAGGAGTGATACCTCAGGTTTTCATGTTCTCACGGCAAAATTTATGTCTCCTGGGACTTGGACGTCAGTCTTGCCTGAGGAGGGAGGCTCAAGAAAATGTGAATTAGGGGGATAAATCAGCAATTTAGATAGGAGCCAATTTTAGTGTTTGCCCATGGGATGGTATAGGCACAAGGGTGTATTTATGTTGAGTTATAAAGCAAAGGCATAACGTAAAGGAAAGAAATTGTAGCTTTATGACTTTTAGCTGCTTTAATAAATTAAGTGATTATGTCAAGAAAGAGAACTGCAGAAATTGTGGTTTAATCGCAGCTGGGGGCTGAGGAGGCATTTTGTAGAGCAGGAGAGTGGTTATTAGTAATCACAGAAGCTGGGCAGATGGACAGATTGACATCAAGGAAGTTGATGTCATGGCCCACAAACTGCCCCAACTGGGGGGAACCAAGGCCCTGGTCCTCAGGCCACCTTCCCCCTAGGTCAGGGTACCTCTTTCTAGAAAACTCTTTATTTGTAAATAAGCTGTGATGATGCCGCCGAGCTGGTGGCTGAGCAGGTGCGCCAGAGCAGGGGTCTCCTCTCTGAGTTACAGGTGGGCATGGAGGCCTGCTTTCCTTTGCAGCATCATTTAACAGTGAGCCTTTCTGAGAATGAACATTCCTTTACATACTGATGACTGTAAATTCTTTTTGCATACATCGGATGTGCAAACAGATATAAACAGCATGTAAACAAAGAGCAAGCGCTGTTCCACCTCTTGACCAGCTCCTCCTCCAGGGCCATCACTGTGAGCAGAGTGAGGGCAGAGACGGAGCAGGCACTCCGAGGCACACGTGCAGACCCCGGCTTACGCATGTGTGGAGCAGAGTGCACACGGGTCTTTCCACGGCTGCGACATCTGAGTGTCCCATGGCTGAGTCGTCTCCTTAGGTCCGTTTATTCAGATCCCAGCCCTGCTCGATGTGACCTGTGTAACCTTCTGGACTTCGGTTGCCTTATCTATAGGCCATGAACAACATCATCAGGTGGTCGTGAGAATTACATAAATCAATTTACGTAAAGCCCTGATAACAGGGCCCGGCATCAACTGTAAAGTCATGTGCTACGCTTTGATGGCTGGTTTATTTCAGTGGCCCTCTGCCGAGGAAGCTGAGAGTTGTTCCCAGTGCCCTGGGCATTCTTCACATACGTAGGCTGCAGTGCATCTGTGGGATAATTTCTCGACTTGCTCACGGTGGGTCCACGCAACCTGAAGTGGGGGGAGGCAGCTCTGAAGGACTGCCTTTTTGTTACTAGATAAAAGGATATATGATTTAACTTTTTTTAAATTTAATGTTTTACTGCAGTAACATATATGTGAAATCTATCATTTTAACCATTTTCAAATGTACATTTCAGCGGCGTTAGGGACAGTCATGCCATTGTGTGCCCATCACCACCCATCCACCTCCAGAACTTTGTTATCACCTCAAAGTGAGACTCACCCATGAAACAGTAACCTTCCATTCTGTCCCCACAGCCCATGGCACCCACTGTCCTATTTTCTTTCCCTCCAAATTTGACTATTCTAGGTACCTCATATGAGCAGAATAACTCTCCTTCCAAGAAGCAAGCGTCTTTTAAGTTCATGGCTGCAGTCACCCTCTGCAGTGATTTTAGAGCCCAAAGAGATAAAGTCTGCCATTGTTTCCATTGCTTCCCCTTCTGTTTGCCATAAAGTCATTGGACGGGATGCCGTGATCTTAGTTTTTTGATTGCTGAGTTTTAAGCCAGCTTTTTCACTCTCCTCTTCCACCCTTATCAAGAGGCTCTTTAGTTCCTCTTTGCTGTCTGCCATTTGGATGGTATCATCTGCATATCTGAGGTTGTTGATATTTCTCCTGGCAATCTTGATTCTAACTTGTGAGTCATCCAGTCCAGCATTTCACATGATGTACTCTGCATAGAAGTTAAATAAGCAGGGTGACAATATACAGCCGTGATGTACTCCTTTCCCAATTTTGAAGCAGTCTGTTGTTTCATGTCTGGTTCTAACTCTTGCTTCTTGTCCTGCATACAGGTTTCTCAGGAGACAGGTCAGGTGGTCTAGTACTCCCATCTCTCTAAGAATTTTCCACACTTTGTTGTGATCCACCCAGTCAAAGGCTTTGGCACAGTCAATGAAGCAGAAGTAGATGTGTTTTTGGAATTCTCTTGCTTTTTCTTTGATCCAGCAGATCATAAATCCTTAGACTAATTCAACAAATACTTGTCAGGCACCCATGGTATACCTGCAACTATTCCAGGCACTTGTATTGGAGACAGTCAAGTATATAAGTAGATTGCCTGGGGTCCATCCTATGGAGGGCCTCGAACGCTGTTTTAAGAATGTTGGGTTCCACCATGCTCTGAACAGGGGTGTGACGTGAAGGCAGTTGGAAACGATTGCGGAAACTGCAGGTGGGTGAGGGTGGGAGCAGGGAGAGTAGGCGATGTTGGTGTCTCAGAGGAGGGCAAGGAGCAAGGAGCGGTCAGAGACAGGGACGTCCTTGTGACGGAGACGTGGGGGTGAGAGGAGAGCAGGGCAGAATGCTTACAGAATTGGGCCTGAGTCCCTGGATAGTTGGAGCCACCGACTCGCTTGAGGAGACTGTGGTTTTGGTGCGCGGTGGGTGGGCTGGTGGAATCAGCCCATGTTAGTTTGACATGGTTGCTGCCCACCCAGTGGAAATAGCTGGTGGGCTGTGGGTATTCAGGTGTGTGGTCCGGGGAGGAGGTAGTCCCTCTGCACAGAGGTGGCTTGTGAAAGGCCAGCAGAGTGAGGCGCCACGGGCTGGAGACCCAAGGACGGAGCCCAGGGTGCCTGCCGAGTGGAGGTCATGGGCTGGGCAGGGCCCAGCCCCCTCAGACAGAGGAAGGCCCTGGAATGTTCCACCAGCCAAGGGACGCTGTCAGGGAGGAGAGAGACCCACTGGGTCAGATGCCGCCCAGACTGGTGTAGGAGGCCCAAGAACTGCTGGCCGGAGCCCCAGGGAGGGCCCTCTAATAGGGACAGTCCCCGGGGGTCCCTCTTTCGAGTTCCACCAACCTGTTGTAGGGACTTGGCTTTAAGAACATGTGCCAACACGCGTGCTTGTCATTATACTGCATATAACACCTCACTTTCAGGATTCTCTTGGCTGTACCTTTTGTTTTGTTTTTTTTGGCCGAGAGGCATGTGGGATCCTAGCTCCCCAGTCAGGAATTGAACCCACTCCCCCTGAATTGGAAGTTGAAGTCTTCACCACTGGACCACCAGGGAAGTCCCGTTTCTTGGCTTTTCTTAAAATTTTTTTTTTTCATTTATTTTTATTAGTTGGAGGCTAATTAGTTTACAATATTGCAGTGGTTTTTGTCATACATTGACATGAATCAGCCATGGATTTACAAGTATTCCCCATCCCGATCCCCCCTCCCACCTCCCTCTCCACCTGATCCCTCTGGGTCTTCCCAGTGCACCAGGCCCAAGCACTTGTCTCATGCATCCAGTCTGGGCTAGTGATCTGTTTCACCCTTGATAATATACATGTTTCCATGCTGTTCTCTCGAAACATCCCACCCTCGCCTTCTCCCACAGAGTCCAAAAGAATTCATTTGAATCAGTTCTAATGAGATAGGTGAAACTGGAACCCATCATACAGAGTGAAGTAAGCCAGAAAGATAAAGACCAATACAGTATATTAATGCATATATATGGAATTTAGAAAGATGGTAACGACAATAACCCTATATGCGAAACAGAAAAAGAGACACAGATGTACAGAAAAATGTTGATTTTTAAGAATAGACTCCAAAATTCTTGTGGAGTCAGGATACCTAGTTCTCCTGTTAGGATTCTAAGTCTAATTTACTCTCTGAGGTAGTTACTGTGTTTCTATTCAGGAGGTCTTTCTGGGAGGAAAGAACTACCAGTTGGAGCAGTGGTTCTCCCTCTGGCAACGTGTGGACCAAGCTTCCGCTGTCGTCTCTGGGCTGGCACCTAGTTCAGAGAGGGTGGGATGAAGCCCCCACTGCAGAGACTTGCTGGGTCCCCAGGGTTAATGGTGCCACACTGATGACCCCCGCCTCAGATCCCTGCAAACCGGCTTTCTGCCAAGGGCCCTCCTTCATCTTCTGCTAGTATTAGGCCATCTCATGGCGCTCATCCTTCCACGATGCCCTAGAAGAGTCTTAAAGAGTAGACAGTGTGTGTGGACATTCGTCATTCTCTTTAGCTGCCCAGGTTCTGACCGCCACCCACCCCCCCCCCCCCATCTATGGGGGATGCAGTCGGTGGCATCCAATAGTGTCACAGAAGTGAAACCAGCTGGACACTTTCCCCAGCTCTTCTTACAGCCTAAGAGATGTGGGGGACAGGGCCTGTCTCCCTGCTGAAGGCAGCAGAGCTTGCAGGACAAACTGTTAATACAAGGGTCCTGAATTGCAGAACTCGGTGGCAACAGCGGGAATTTCCTTGCCTGGCCACTCTGAACCTGGGTTTTGGGCACTGCTGCTGGCTGACTAGAGCTAAGCCTTCTCTGCTCCACAGTTCTGTGGGGTATTTTTTTAAGTTTTTTTTTTTTTTTTGGCTGGGTCATGGTTGCTGTGCGTGTGTTTCTCTAGTTATGGATAGGAGGGTCTACTCTCTTGTTTGGCTGCGCGGGCTTCTCATTGTGGTGGCTTCTCTTGTTGCCAAGCTCAGGCTCTAGGGCATTTGGGCCTCAGCAGCTGCGGGCCATGAGCTCAGTAGTTGTAGCTTGTGGGCTCCGATGCCCTGAATCACGTGGAATCCTCCCAGACCGGGGATTCAACTCATGTCCCCTGCATTGGCAGGTGGACTCTCAACCACTGGACCACCAGGGAAGTCCTCTGTGGGCTTTTAAGTACTCTTTGGATCACTTCCCTTTTGCTTCAACATTGTGTCTGCTTCTGTTGCTTGCAACAAGAATCCTAAGGATGCACATGGATTCGTCACATTGTGAGAAAAACCAGAGGTTGAGATTTTCAATAGTGATTTAAAAGACTTTCTATTTCTACAGAAGATCTAAGAAGTATGAAACTGAGGATCCAAGCATGCAAGTTTCCTGCCCCAAACACCAAGTACGGTTCGCTAGCACAATTATATCAAGGATTGGGGGAAAAGGAAGTCCTACACTACAACCTTCCTTTGTTATTATCGGTCTGTGTATGAGGGATATGATCTGGACCCATGCTATAAACAAACTGTGGACCTGGATCTTAGAAGAAGGCTTTAAGACACACATATTTATTTTGCCTTAAATTTACTTCTTTAGGAATGAGATGGTTTGGTGATGATTAATAACAGGATTGTTTGACGAAATGCATGAAATCCATGTCAAACCCAGTGTCAGGCAGAGGAAGGAAATCATCCCCAGCACCACGGGCTGTGGGTGGGGTGGTGATGGGCTGGCAGAGGAAGGGAAAAGCAAGGACCGTGGCAGAGTCAAGTCCATTATCTTCCTCCCTGGAGAGCAGAGTTTGGATTCCTTATTGAATAAGATAGAACATTCCTCAGGTTTGTTCTTACTGTGCAAACACTAGGCCCCTCTGGATAACAGGGACAGGCTCGGTATCAATTTGCCTTGAATTTCTGCCCACTGCCCAGGTCCGGATCCTTTTCTAATTCCTGTTCTTCACTCCCCTGCTTCAACAGAAGATGTGGCTTTCTGCTGTCCCCTGTCATCGCGTCTGGTACCCTTGTCCCAGCAGGGAGAACGGGGCCAGGTATAGAAGATGGAACTGCCACCCAGGACCGCCCGGGCAGGGGCTCATCCCCACATGCCCTCTGCGGTTCATGCCAGGAGCCCCCCGGTACCCCACGTCAGGAAGCAGAGTGATTGTCCAGAGAGCCCGATGCAAGCTGTTTGAGGTAAAACTGGGGGCGGCCAGATCCTGAGAGCCATGGGGAGGTGCTCTGAGGATGAGCGGAGTCGCAGGCGGGGTCCCTCCTTCCCAATGCCCGGGGGCCGGGGAGGCCGGAGCGAGAGGGCTGTGAGTCTGAAACACCAGCGTGAGCAGGAGGGTGGGCTGTGTTCTGTCAGATGCGTTCTCGCTTCAGAAATTGAGGGCGGGACACAATGTGTACATCAATTCAGCTTACACTCAGTGGTAATATTTAAGTATGGCTTAAAGAGAAAAAAAGTGTCCATATTATGACGCATCTCGTTTTGTTTTAGCAGCTGCTGCTGACTTGCCTACCCTACACCCACTCTCCTCAGCAGTTTTTAGATATCCAGTGGCAAGTTTCCTAGGCCTAGAGATAAATCATAATTGATCTTTTCTAGGGGCAGACCTATCTAGGTTTTGAGAAACCAGAAGCTCCCATAATTGGGGAGTAGAGAGAATTTTTTTTTTTTCTGAGGAAAACTGTAATACTTAATACAAAATTAGGTGCCATGTGACTTTTATTTAGACTGACAAACTAAAGCAAATTACAGATTTTATTTTTTTCAAAGTACAGATTTTAAAAATCTAGCAAATTCTACAAACATCATGAAGTCCTGATGAATACCATAAGGGTGTTATGGGTGTATTAAGGGTGGCCATTTAATACATTTTCTCCCTATAGTTTTGGGCTCTGTCCTCTTTGATCTAAGTCCAAAGCTTAGGGGAACTTAGAGGCTTTGTAAAGGAATTAGGAAATACTACACACAGATTGAGGTAAGGTCAGGAAGGAAATTTCCAGAAATGCAGATTAAACAATCTGAGATAGATAACTGTCCTGTTTATATTATTTGCCGTGAAATACAGTGCGAATGGGTGTCCATGTGGAAGCATACCCCCCCCTCAAAGAGGTCTGGATCCCAGGGGCCACTCAGTTTAGGGGGGGACTCGCTACCACTGAACTGAGCCTTTTTTTTCATGTCCACTGAAGTCGGTCACAGCTTCCCTGGCAAGTATCAACATAGGAGAGGCATCCTCAACTCTAAGGGAAGCACATGATGATGGCACTTGTGATAAGAGCACTTTAACAGCATACCTTTCACACTGTAGCATTTCTCAAATGGAAGGCTCAGGTCAAAAGGTCTTGGAATTTTCCAGACCTTCAGGTGGATCCGTATATTAAAACAAGTAATAACTCTAAAAGCTTAATGTCTAACACAACAAAACTTTACTCATCCTCAAACAGAAGCCAACAATAAGGCAGATTTAGAGATGACTAATACATAAATCCAAGTGGACATAAAAGTTTTGACTCACTCGGCAAACAGATAATACACAAAAAAGCAAAAGCATAAACCTAAAAGGGAAAAATGTCTTTAATTGATGTGAAATAAATATTGCTGAGGTGCCAATTCTTTATTAGAAATTTCCAACTCCCATTTTAGTTGACAAGACAGCTGACATATAATCTCTTCCCATGTTTCCAGCACACATCCTGAACCCCACCCCATCAGCCACCTTTGAGGGAACGTGAGCGCTTGCAGTAACAGCCAGTGCTCAGCGAACGTAAAGCAAAGGCCCAGAGCCGGCCTCATTTCATTGCTGAGACGTGCTGTTCCCCGGTCACCACTACCACCCCTGGGCTTGGTGGGATCTGCTTAGGGGCCATGGGAGGGAAACCTGAGGGGTCCACACTATCCTGGATGAAGAACGTCTTAGGAAAGCAAGAGAGCTTCCTGGTGGATAAGATGAGATACTGGTAATAATTACTGGACTTCTTAAAAAAGTGGAAGAAGGCTAAGGTATTTTCTAAAATGATCAGTGGTGCATGAGCAACTTCTTGTTCCAAAGAGTTTGAAACATCCAAATAATAGTCGTGTGTCTTGGTTTGATATGGGGAGAAAAGGAAATAGAACTCTCTTCTCCCATCCAGGCTTTTCTTTAGGGGTTCTCTAATCGACATTCAGGCTGAGCAGGCACAGGGGCTGCTGAAGCCACATTCTTGTCATTAGTGAGTAAACCTCACTGAATCCAGGTTGAAGTACCTGACATTTTTTGCAAAACAAGTACTACCAGATCTTGCCAAGATGTTTACAACGCGAAGAGGGAACACATTCTACAAACTTGTGGCTGTGAAGAAGCGGCCCCATCATTTCATCATGTGGCATCACTGGTTAACCTGCCGGGGCGAGGCTTGCCCTCGCAGCTCTGTGAGGAGCTCTCTGGCCAGTTTTCTCGACCTATGGGCTTCCACGCAAAGATGATCCCATCTGTACAAAGTATAGTCCAGGAAGCCAATAATCTCGTTCATTATCACATCCGTCTGAGCCATCTGGAATGAGGACAGAAAAGAAGACAAATTAAAACACTTCGCAGACAGACTCGGCTCTTCATCCAGTGGACCAACCATAACCATCCTGTCTCCCAGAGGCAGCTGCATGCCTATCAGCTCCAAAGGGCTCTTGTTTGTTTTCAAGGTGATGAGCAAAGCAAGACCATTCTCAAACCTTGGCCATCTTGTGAGCAGAATCATTTCCTAAAGCTCACCCCCTCAGACACACAACAGCTACAGACAAATGCTTTATTTCTTGGAACACCTGTCACAAGCTTTGGGGGTTATTTGCTATGAGAAACAGAGGCAAATGAGCATACTATGCTTGACTTTCTACGAAAGGCTCACCTCACTCTAATGTGAGAACTGGAAAATGCTGAAAAGAGAGTGCCACCTGTTCTCACACAGCTTTACAAGTGGCATTCTTGGGCTCGCGGCTGGCCCACTTGTTTGTTAATAGGCACCTACGATTTTAACTCCCTTCATGGATCGCAGCCTTGTTCAAGCTCAACAGTTAAAAAGCTAAGATCATGGCATCTGATCCCATCACTTCATGGCAAATAATATGGGGAAAAGTGGAAGCAGTAACAGATTTTATTTTCTTGGGCTCCAAAGTAACTGCAGACGGTGACTGCAACCATGAAATTAAAAGATGCTTGTTCCTTGGAAGGAAAGTTATGACAAGCTGAGCATATTCAAAAGCAGAGATATCATTTGGCCGACAGAAAGTCTGTATAATCAAAGCTATGTCTTTCCAGTAGACATGTATGGATGTATGAGTTGGAACATAAAGAAGGCTGAGCACTGAAGAATTGATGCTTTTGTATTGTGGTGCTGGAGAAGACTCTTGAGAGTCCCTTAGACTGCAAGGAGACTAAACCAGTCAATATTAAAGGAAATCAACCCAGAATATTCACTGGAATGACTGATGCTGAAGCTCTAATATTTTGGTCACCTGATGCAAAGAGCAGACTCATTGAAAAAGACCTTGATGCTGGGAGGCTATTGAAGGCAGGAGGAGAAGGGGTGGCAGAGGATAAGATGGTTAGATAGCATCACAGACTCAATGGACATGAATCTGAGCAAACTCCGAGAGAGAGTGGACAGAGAAGCCTGGCATGCTGTATGTGACCATGGGGTTGTGAAGAGTCAGACACAAAACTTAGCAACTAAGCAATAACAACAAAGTTGTTAACACCTGACTCTTACGGGAAGCAGGAAACACAGGAACTGCCATTTCTGCTAAATACAGCCTTAGTTGTGGTACCCTTAAGTGCCATTTTCAAAGAGTTTGGTTCAACAAAAAGGGTGAGAATCTCACAATCTATCTGTGAGGAATTTACTATGCTTTTTTAGACACAAGTATATAGAAACCTCTATTTTTGAGAGTAATCTATGTTTTTTTTTTCTTTTAAATATAGAACACTTCACAAATCTACATGTCATCCTTGCACAGGGGCCACGCTAATCATCTCTGTCTCCTTTAAATTTTAGGCTATGCACTGCCAAAGCGAGCACCACGTATTTGTTTTCTGTGTGTGAGTCAAATGTTTAAGTCGCCCAGGCAGCCCAAGGCCAGGCCCCTTCCCCGAGTGCACGCTGCGCCCTTCCGGTAGGACGAGCAGCGGCCCTGGTCCACCTGGGGCTCTCCAGGGCCCAGGGCAGCCTTCAGTCCCATGCCACCTCTGGCCGTCAGTCAAGGCAGATCTCTCGGCAGCAGGGTATTGAGTGAGTGAGAGCGGGGGACACCCTGGGCCCCCTAGGCGACGCTGGTGCTCCTCGGCCATCTCCTCGCAGCCGCCCAAGCCGAGAGGGTCTCTGCAGCGGCTGGGGGCAGGCTGCCGACCTGGGCGGGTTCCATGTGGCTCTTGGTGTCAGATCCTCCTCTCTTGGCTTTTATTCAGAAGTCACAGATGCTGTAGGTGACCTCCATGGATGAAACAACGTGAGCTTTCCTGGGATGCCTTAAAAGACTTAATTGACTTCCCCAAACCTGGGGAGGGGAGAGGGAGACTGCCTCCCGCTCCGGTGCGCCTCGGAGCTGGACGCAGGGTGGCGGCGCCATCGCTGATGCTCTGTACGCCCACCTCAACGCCCGCGCTCCGCTCCGGTCTCTGGTCACCCCGCCCCACCGCCGCTGAGGGAGGGACGCTCGGCAAGGGCATCTGTATGGGGCTTCGATTCATCGTGAGCTCCGCAACGACAGAACTGAAGTCTGTATTTCAGATTCGGGCTGCCTTTCGGCTGACAGCGCTGTGGTCCAGCAACAGAAGACAGGAGGAGGCCGAGAGAGACACGGGAAGTCGGGGCAGGTCATGGGGCAGGAGGGGATGGGCCTCAGGGGTCCGCAGGAACCTGGGCCCCAGCCGGGCTCCTTGTGCCTCATCCTCATCACAGAGGCTCGGAAGGAGCAGAGAGTGGAGATGTAAGTCAAGAGCAGGGAGCAGAGAAGCCGAAGTAGAAGGGGCGGGGAAGGCAGGGGTTCTGGCCCAGGGATTCAGTGGGAACTCGGAGGCTGAGCCCTGGGGCCTGTGTCTGAGCCCGAGGAAGCAGTCGGTGGGGAGCAGCCTGCAGCAGAGCCTGGGGTGTGGGGCCACGAGAGGAGGAAGGTGAGCGGACGGCACACGGGCCACTCGGGTAAGGATGGAACACGGTGCAGAGAACACGGGGCTCAGAGCCCAGGGCTCACACAACGACAGCAAGACCAGGACACGGCCGGGGGCTGGCTCTGCTCCCTACTCTCTTTCTCATCAAAGCCAGGCCAGGGCTGGGGTTCTGGGGGTGGTGATGCCAAAGCCCACTGAGCCCAGGCTTTCCCAGCTGGCTACCACCTGCTCCCAGTCAAGCATTCCTGACCCGGAGCTCTTCCCAGGGTGCTCGAAGAGGGCCCCGGAGGAGCCAGTGCTGGGGGCACTCCTAGCGCCGGTCCTGCTCGTAGCAGCGCTTGCCGGGCTGCCTTCAGCGGACCATGTGGCACCACAGGAAGCCTTCGAGTAGGAAGGCCGATGTGTTAGTAAAGACAGTTCCAGAACATCTCTAAGGACAGGGCCCAGGAGGCATTCTGAGCTACGACAGGTTCTGAGGCGCCGGGAGGCCAGCGCCCACCTGCCGAGGAACCAGTGCAGGAAAGCAAACACCACCTTTCATCCTTTAATGGTTTTTTTTTTTTTGCAGCTGAGCCGACTTATGAAAGTGAAGATGTGCGGGGATTTTCCGAGCTCCCCCAGGCTCAGGTGTAGATCAGCAGTGTTGACTGGGGTTGAGCTATTTTGTGGGAATTGGCCTCTGGCATCGGTGACAAGCCTGAGCTTGGTGACATGACCAGTTCCTGAGTCACAGCAGCCGTTCTGTGGGTGAGACCTGAGAGGGTGGTCCGTGTGAATGTGGACTGTTCCCGGAATGGAGGGAAATACGGTTGGAATACGGAAGCAGAGAGCTGGGTGTCTCTGAGGAGCTTTCTCTAGGCTGTATTCTCTCACGCCCATGGGCTGGGACTCTGTGAGCTCCCGGGCCTGCTTTCCACCCCCAGGGGGACAGGATGTGGGAGGAGTAGGAGCGCCCAGGCTCAGAGAGGAAGGGCGGCCAGGCCTGAGCAGGCTCCTCGGGCTGAGGCCCCGCCCCCAGGCTCCAGGGCCCGGGCAGGAGGTCAGAGGTCAGGCAACAAAAATACCACCAACGCCCGCATGATTCAGAAGTCCCTGGCTTTGATTTTTTGTTTCTGAAAACAGGTTTCCTTTTATATATGCGTGCTAAGTTGCTTCAGTTGTGTCCAACTCCTTGCAACCCTATGGACTGTAGTCTGCCAGGCTCCTCTGTCCATGGGATTCTCCAGGCATTTCCTCCTCCAGGACATCTTCCCAACCCAGGGATCAAACCCGTGTCTTTTAGTTCTCCTGCATTAGCAGGCGGGTTCTTCACCACTAGTGCCACCTGGAAAGCCACTTCTCATATATATATGTTTTTTAAAATTTCTGCGCTGGATCTTAGTTGCGGCATGTGGGATACAGTTCCCACCAGAGATTGAACCTGGGCCCCCTGCGTTGGAAATTCAGAGTCTTACCCACTGGACCACCAGGGAAGTCCCCTTAACTTTTAAAATAACTTTTAATTTTAGAACAGTTTTAGATTTATAGTTTGACCAAAAAGATAATACAGAGAAATCCCATATCCCCCACACTCAGTTTTCCTGTTAACATCTTACATTAGTTTAGTACATTTGTCAGAATTAATGAGCCAGTATCTATTTACTTTATTAACCCGACTTTTAGGTCAGACTTTATTCTGACCTCAGTTTTTCCCTAATGTCCTTCTTCTGGTCCAGGATTCCATCTAAGACACCATATTACATTTAACCATTGACCCTCCTTAGGCTCTTGTTGGCTGTGAAAGTTCCTCAGACTTTCCCGTTTTTGATGACCTTGACAGTCTTAAGGAGTACTGGTCAGGTATTTTTGTCAAATGTCCTTCAACTGGAGTTTGTCAATTGTTTTCTTCATAATTAGACTGGGGTTATAGATTTGGGGTAGGAAGTGCCATTTTCATCACTTCCTATCAACGTGCCTTAGTACGGCTGATGTTGACCTTGATCACCTGGCTGAGGCAGTGGCTGACGAGTGACTATTATAATTCATTCCCGACCAGAGAGGAAAATTGGTTGATACCCAGTTCTACAGGTATGAGGACATTCTTTAACTCTCACCTATGGAGTTCTCCCACCCCAAACGGATTTGGAGGTGAGATGTGCCTTTTATAAAAGCACACGACAGATGGCTGTGCTGGGGCGGGCCCCGAGGAGATGGCACCCCGCATGTGACAGGCAAGCCCTCTTCTGCGCTTGGCCACACCCAGGCTCTGGGAGGTCTTCTGTCTGAGCCCTAGAGGACGGCCTGACAGGCTGGCTGCGTGGCCTGCCTGCCCCACATACCCTGTTCTCCCGGGA
Organism: Muntiacus reevesi; assembly: GCF_963930625.1. Taxonomy (NCBI): domain Eukaryota; kingdom Metazoa; phylum Chordata; class Mammalia; order Artiodactyla; family Cervidae; genus Muntiacus; species Muntiacus reevesi. The sequence continues at coordinate 13,930,961 of NC_089258.1, forward strand.
CCAAGGAGAACCTCTGAGCACTGGTGACTGAGTTTTTGGCAATCCCACTGGTCACTGGGACTTGCGTCCCGTTCACATTCAAACAGAGCAGGAGAGGGCAGGAGGGGGCCTCTGAGTACCGGGAACATTCCTTTCTTGATTTGGTTGCTGGTTGCATGCGTGTTTTTGGTTTGTGAAAATTCATCAAGTTATACTTTAATGTATATGTATTATAAAAATGTATATGTATATGTAATGTATATGTATTATAAAAACAGAAAAAAAACAACATTTTTTTGAGATGAGCTTATAACATAAAATTTGCTATTCTAACCATTTTTAAATGTACAATTCAGTGGCATGAATTATATTCACAGTGTTGTACAACTACCGCTACTGTCCATTTCCATAACTTGCTCATTATCCCAAACAGGAACTCTGCACCACTCCCCACTTGATTCTACCATCTGTCTCTATGAATTTACCTATTCTAGGTATCTCACATGAATACAGTCATATAGTATTTGTCCTTTTTTGTGTCTGGCTTATTTTACTTAGCTCTCAAGGGTCATCCATGTTGTAGCATGTGTCATTCATTCATTGTAAGGCTGAATAATATTCTACTGTACATACAAAGCATATTTGGTTTATCCATTCATCTGCTGATGGGCCTTTGGGCTGTTTCTGTCTTTTGGCTCTTAGGCATAACACTGCTACAAGCAGGATGAACAAGTATCTGTTTGAGTCCTTGCTTTCAGTTCCTTTGGGCACACACACAGAAGCAGAACGGCTGGATTATATGGTGATTCTATCTTTACATTTCTGAGGAACCGTCAAACTCTTTTCCACAGTGGCTGCATCATTTTAACATTCCCAACTGGAAAGGTGAGTATTCAATTTCTCCACATCCTTATCAAGACATGTCTTTCATTTAGTTTGACTTGGTTTATAGTATATGTCCTAGTCCCTGGGTCAGGAAGATCCCCTGGAGAAGGGCATGGCAACCCACTCCAGTATTCAATCCCATGGAAAGAGGAGACTGGTAGGCTACAGTCCATAGGGTCACAAAGAGTCAGACACAACTGAGGCGACTGAGCACACACATATATGTCCTAGTGGGTATGGAGCAGTACCTCACTGTGGCTTTGATTTGCATTTCCCTAAGAGCTAATGACCAACTTAGACAGCATATTAAAAAGCAGAGACATTACTTTGCCAACAAAGGTCCGTCTGGTCAAAGCTATGGTTTTTCCAGTGGTCATGGATGGATGTGACAGTTGGACTATAAAGGAAGCTGAGCGCTAAAGAATTGATGCTTTTGAACTGTGGTGTTGGAGAAGACTCTTGAGAGTCCCTTGAACTGCAAGGAGATCAAACCAATCCATCCTAAAGGGAATCATTCCTGAATATTCTTTGGAAGGACTGATGCTGAAGCTGAAACTCCAATACCTTGGCTACCTGATGCGAAGAACTGACTAATTTGAAAAGACCCTGATGCTGGGAAAGAGTGAAGGCAGGAGCAGAAGGGGATGACAGAGGAGGAGATGGCTGGATGGCATCACCGACTCAATGGACATGAGTTTGAGTAAACTCTGGGAGTTGGTGATGGACAGGGAAGCCTGACATGCTGCAGTCCATGGGATCGCAAAGAATCATACATGACTGAGAGACTGGACTGAACTGAGGAAGGATTTCTTTGTAATTAGCAAATGTTTTTTAAATTAAAAAATTAAACTCTTTGAGCCACTGCAGTGAGCACACTTGAGTGAAGTCTTGTTTTTCTTCACAAGGAAGAAGAGTCACGCACTGTAACAAAAAGATGGCCTGAGGAGACAGGAGACTAGCTTTCAGGCTGGATCCTGGCCACGAGCCGTGTGACCTGGGAGCAGGCTCCTTCCTTACCGGCCGCCCTCTCCTCTCCTCTCCACCATGCAGGTGCTGCACATGCTCCCCATCCGGCCTGGCTGTCTCTTCCCTTCCTGTCCATCCATGTTTGGACAGCATCCTGGGACACAGGCTCTTCAAAGGCCAGGCCCTTGAGTGATAAGCCACACTTCCCCAGGGTTGTGAATGAGAAGCAGGGCCAGAAAAGGGGAGACTTACCAGGGTGATGACTTCCCGGGCGATCGCATGTCCTCCAGGAGCCCAGAGCAGGAAGTGCAGGAGGAGGCGTCTGACCAGCTGCTGACAAGCAGGCGATCTGGGGTCTCCACCTCGGTCCTCTCCAGCTGCCGCCTGCAAATCCCTAGCCGAGAGGGTTGGACTCCTGAAGAGCTTCGTGAGGCGGCCAAGCACTGTCTTCACCTCCACCTGGGAATATAATTTCAAAGGAGAGATCAGGGGAGGGTCGGGACGCGTGTGGGGCGAGGATGATTCAGTTCATGAAGCAGCCCCAGAAACAGGAGCGGTCTGGCGCCCGAGGGAGGGCAGAGAGGGTGGACCACGTCTGAGTTTACGCACTGCTCCACACAAACCCAAATGGGTGTAATGGAAATTTCTTGACTTTCCTCTTGCTCACTAAGCAGCCAGGGCACCATGCCAGGAATTGACCTTTTTTGTTGTTGTTGTACAAAAGGAAATGGCGAAAAGTCCTCAGCAGAATGTAGTCATATTTTTATATTGTGGGAAAAGGAACAAAAGGCTCCTTGAAGACTTGCTCACTATCACAGCCACAGATCAATTAAAGCCCCGTGCTTGGACCTCCACTGAGTCAATGTGCTGATAAGAATGAGGTTTGCCTTTTGCCATCTTTGGTGGGGAGGAAGTGCCGGCTCACACACACACACACACACACACACACACACCACATTTGTTTTGTTTTAGACACTGGGACACTGTTCATACATATTTAAAGCTCAAGCGGAGGTCACAAGTCTGTGGAATCCATATAATAGTAGTGATTGTTACAGGTCTGTGGGTTGTTTCTGCATAAAAAATATTTATTTCATGCTGAGACTTCTGTTTGCTATAAGAATGGTACATCAAGTTGTGACCTGGAAAACAAAGCAAAACCTGAAAGTCATAGATCCAAAATGCCACATGGAACTCATGAACAGCTATGTTCTCTCATTTTCAAAAGAACACTTAGGCCCACTCTAAAAATTCCCATGACCAATTTTATGGATTTTGTGTGAGTTCTTTTTTTCTCTGAAAGTTAAGGCTTCATTCAATGAAGTCTGTCATAAATTCCAACATATTAGCAGTGTTGTGTGAGCAACTCTGACCACAATGCAAGACCGTGAGAAACTGCACTCTGGCCCTTCCATGGTGGAGGGCCACGTCCTAACAGGAGAGGGCCACTCCCTCACCACCTCTTGTCTGGGCCCACCCTGACGGCATCTACAGGAGCCCATGACCATCCTGCATCTAGGCTGGTCTGCAAAAATGCCAGGGCTTAGGAAGCGCTGCCTCCATAGTCATGTTCTTGTTCATCTCCTCCATAATCGTGTTCTTGTTCGTCTTCTCCGCTCACTCAGTATTCCCTGAGGCTTGTCTTTTCTCTTTCTCTTTCACTCCAGGCCACCTTTCCCTTCAGATACCTTCCTCACATGCCAAAAATGCTAATGTTTTCTGATCTTTTAAGAAGAAAAATATAAGCTTTCTTTTCTAAGTATTAATTTTTATCCTGCAGTATGAAAGTTTACTTATGCTTACTGTAAAACATTTGAACAAAAAAGTAAAAAGAAGAAAATCAAAATGATGGCAACCACTATTCAAAGAGACTTATTAAAAGTGAGGTTTATATCTTTGTCATCTTTTTTCTATGCACTGTGAACACAGCACTCACTATATACAAGGAACTGTATTCTAGGGTTTTCACAGTGCACTATAAACAATTTACCATTATCTATATAGCACATGTTCTTTGACAATACGATCTTTCATGGCAGAATGCTATTCTGTGCCTGTGAAGTGAAAGTCGCTCAGCTGAGTCTGACTCTTTGCAACCCCATAAACTATACAGTCCATGGAATTCTCCAGGCCAGGATACTGGAGTGGGTTACCTTTTTCCTTTTCCAGGGGAATCTTCCCAACGCAGGTATTGAACCCAGGTCTCCCACATTGCAGGTGGATTCTTTACCAGCTGAGCCACAGGGAAACCCAAGAATACTGGAGTGGGTAGCCTATCTTTTCTCCAGTGGATCTTCCCGACCCAGGAATCAAACTGGGGTCTCCTGCATTGCAGGCAGACTCTTTACCAACAGAGCTATCAGGGAAGCCCATTCTGTGGCTGTAATATACCACAATTTATTTAGCCAATATCCTTAGTACTGGAACTGTAGGCCATTTCCAGTTACTGCAGTTACAAACAACACTTCAATGATCCTGTATATAAATCTTTAGACAGCTCTCTAATTATTTCCTTAGGAGAATTCCTAGAAGGAGAACGACAGAGTTGAAGAGTATGAACCCTCACTTAATTCTTAAAAGTATACAAACATAGGAAGCTTTTGTTTTTTATCATGATTCAGTTCGAAGTTAACAAAAGGAAGTGAACACTGGCTGGCAGAGAACGCAGTCTGCAGAGACAGGAGTGGGCATTCGCACAGGCCGCATGCATCCCATGTGGTTGCTCTTTGCCGCTCCCCACCTCAAGCTACCATCACCACCTGCCCCAATCCTGAATCTTAAGGATGCCCAGCAGAGGTGACGTTTCCAGCCACAGGGCACTATCACATCCAGTTCAGTGTTGTGATTTAACTATGCCTTTTAAGGCAAAAGCACAGAGGACTCCATGGACAGCGGAGCCTGATGAGCTACACAGTTCATGGGGTCACAAAGAATCAGACACGACTGAGCGACGAACACTTTCAGTTTCACTTTAAGGCAAAAGCACAAGTAATGTCAAGCTCAGTCAAATCGTACAATAATCATGTTTTTAAAGGTAGTTCACAGTCTGTCAAGTCACCCAACAGACCCATCAAAGGGATTAAGCTCACAAAACCCAGGGGAATGAGAACTATGTATTAATACTACTAGTTAAACTAGGAGAGTAGCCCCGCTGTTCCCCAGGATACCACCCACACCAGGGCCTCGAGTCCCAGGCAGACAGCCGCCTCGGACAGAACAGCTAGGAAGGAAACTGACGTCCTGGTGCTAAGCTCCTCTGAGTGATCTAATCTGTTTTGATCCAGGCTGTCAAAGCACCCCCTGAGTGAGAACTATGTGTAAGTTTTATTAAAAAACAGACCAAAAAAGGACTAACTTAGCTAGTAAAAAGATATGCCAATGCAGAGCTCTCTAGAAAATAAATCTTATGGGACTATTTACTTCTCTACACTTCAAAAGTAATCTGTCAGTTTCTATGATCCATATGGAATTTAACATAAAACCTACCAGTTTAGCTAATACAGAATCAAATATGAAACGTATACAAAAACGCTTCAGAAAGCATTAGTGTTCATATATGCTGTGTGCTCAGTTGTGTCCGACTCTTTGCAACCCCATGGACTGTAGCCGGCCAGGCTCCTCTGTCCATGGGATTCTCCACGCAAGAATACTGGAGTGGGTTGCCGTTTCCTCCTCCATGGGATCCTCCCAACCCAGGGGTCAAATCCACATCTCCTTTGTCTCCTGCACTGCAGACAAATTCTTTACCCATTAAGCCATTGGGGAAGCCCGAAAACAAATTAGGATTCTCTTTAATGTGATATTTTAAAAGGGAAAAAAATAGTAAGCTCTCTTTAATCTCTTTTTAATCAGATAGCAATCTTGAAAGGATCCAGAATGATCACCAAATTGCAACTTTTTGAAATCACAAACTTTTTTTGCCCCTGCCATGTAACATGCTTTTAAACAAGTAAAATATACAGCCATGCTGAACTAGTCTCTGTTTTTTTCAAACAACAGAAAACATCAAGCAAATGGGAGCACTGCTCTCTACATAAAGAAACCCACTCCCTTTAATTATTAAAATTAGGAAAAAGCGGTGGTAGTTGAACTTTTAGAAACCAGCAAATAAATGTTTGTAAGGAAGGCGCAAATGCCTTTAATCAATACATGGCTCCTGTAATTATCCTATTCCACACAAAATAACAACTGTCTTTGCCATGGACACTTAGCCACTCCTGTACTTTGCTGCTCTGTTATTTAGGAAACGACCAAGTCCTTTTTTCAGAAGCTAAGTGGTTAATATCATGTGATTACTTTAGTAAGAGTTCTAAACAAAGCCGGTACTGTGAGGATCTACTGACTGATCCAAGAAAGGAGTTAAGTCAAGAGGGAAGCAGACGGGGCCAGGCCGCAGAGAAGAAAGAAGCAGGGGCTGCTCAGAAGAGGGTCAGACCCTGTATGACAGCCCCTGGAGGGTGCAGCCCCCAGGCTGGCGCGCCTGTGATTCTGGACAGAGCAGCAGTGACTAAGGAGAGAGGATGGCCCAGGGCCAGAAGGGCCGCACGTGTTTCCTCGGGGCCTCCTGGGAGACCTGGCCTCCCGGTCCACTCCTGAGGGCAAGAAAATATCTTGAGTGCACGCCCAGGGCCCACTCACTCTTCCAGGCCCAGGTCTTCCGGTACCTGCTGAGGTGCCTGGAGGTCAGTGAAAGCCAAACCCACCACCGCAGGGTCCCTTCCTGCACCCGAGAGACCGTCCCCGAGGCCGCATGCCTTGGACCCTGCCACCTACCATGGTCTGCACTCTCTGCTGATGCCCGGCGCCTGGGCTGCAGCTGAAAGCCAGGAGCCACAGCAGGGCCTCTGGGGGTTCAGCCTCAGCTTCTGACATCAGTAACTGCTCAGCCGTGATATCAGCCCATCCTCCAAAGTGAACAAACAAAAACCAGCTCTCAAAGGGGCCTCCGTAGGACCTGGAACAGAAACAAAACACAGGGCAGTTAGACAACTTGATTTCTTTTCCCTTTAGGTTCTTAAAGTGACTGTAATGTCTGCGAATGATTGGCTTCAATTGTTCTTATCCGCTGAAGTACAGCTTGTAAGGCTCACAACTCAGGCTCAGAGAAAGAGCTCAAAATGCCACCCTGAACCCATCACAGGATGTTCAAAGGCAGGCCTCCCCAAACCATCCGTACCCTGAGGACCTCAGACTTTTAAATCTTGACACCCCGGACCCCCGAGTGAGCACAGACATTGGAGAAAGGAAGGTTTTGGCCCATGACCAGCAAGAATGATGCAAGATGAGAACCCGCGGGTGCACCACTCTGCCTTCTGCCTGACCTGCACAGCTGGGCTGCTGTGGGGATGGGGCCCCCCAGCCTCAGGGCAGCCACCCAGGTAGCCCAGAGCAGAAATGAGGGGACCCCCTGGGGTCCAGACAGAGCCCAGAGAAGGAATGCAGGTGGAAACACGTGCTATTCCTTTTCTCATAAAACAAAAGGTTCTTGTTAATTGTGGCAATTATGAGTTTTTCAGTTCAGTTTAGTTCAGTTCACTCACTCAGTTGTGTCTGACTCTTTGTGATCCCATGGACTGCAGCATGCCAGGCCTCCCTGTCCTTCACCAACTCCAAGAGCTTACTCAAACTCAGGTCCATTGAGTCAGTGATGCCATCCAACCATTTCATCCACTGTTGTCCCCTTCTCCTCCTGCCTTCAATCTTTCCCAGCATCAGGGTCTTTTCCAGTGAGTCATTTCTTTGCATCAGGTGGCCAAAGTATTGGAGTTTCAGTTTCAGCATCAGTCCTTCCAATGAATATTCAGGACTGATTTCCTTTATGATGGACTGGTTGGATCTTCTTGCTGTCCAAAGGACTCTCAAGAGTCTTCTCCAACACCACAGTTCAAAAGCATCAATTCTTCGGCACTCAGCTTTCTTTATAGTCCAGCTCTCACATCCATAAATGACAATGGCTTTGACTAGACATACCTTTGTTGGCAAAGTAACATCTCTACTTTTTAATATGCTGTCTAGGTTTGTCATAACTTTTCTTCCAAGGAGCAAGTGTCTTTTAATTTCATGGCTGCAGTCACCATCTGCAGTGATTTTGGAGCCCAACAAAATAGTCTCTCACTGTTTCCACTGTTTTCCCATCTATTTGCCATGAAGTGATGGAACTGGATGCCATGATCCTAGTTTTCTAAATGTTGAGTTTTAAGCCAACTTTTTCACTCTCCTCTTTCACTTTCATCAAGAGGCTCTTTAGTTCTTTGCTTTCTCCCATAAGGGTGGTATCATCCTCATATCTGAGATTATTGATATTTCTCCCCAACAATCTTAATTCCAGCTTGTGCTTCATCCAGCCCGGCATTTCTCATGATGCACTCTACATATAAGTTAAATAAGCAGGGTGACAATGTACACAGCCTTGACGTACTGCTTTCCCAATGTGGAAACAGCCTGTTGTTCCATGTCTAGTTCTAACTGTTGCTTCTTGACCTGCATACAGACTTCTTAGGAAGCAGGTCAGGTGGTCTGGTATTCCCATCTCTTTCAGAATTTTCCACAGTTCGTTGTGATCCACACAGTCAAAGGCTTTGGTGTCTATAAAGCAGAAGCAGGTGCTTTCTGGAACTCTCTTGCTTTTTTGATGATCCAGTGGATGTTGGCAATTTGATCTCTGGGTCTGGTTCCTTTGCCTTCTCTAAATCCAACTTGAACATCTGGAAGTTCACAGTTCACATACTGTTGAAGCCTGGCTTGAAGAAATCTGAGCATTACTTTGCCAGCATGTGATGAGATGAGTCCAGTTGTGCGGTAGTTTGAGCATTCTTTGGGATTGCCTTTCTTTGGGATTGGAATGAAAACTGACCTTTTCCAGTCCTGTGACCAGTACTGAGTTTTCCAAATTTGCTGGCATATTGAGTGCAGCACTTTCACAGCATCATCTTTCAGGATTTGAAATAGCTCAACTGGAATTCCATCACCTCCACTAGCTTTGTTCATAGTGATGCTTCCTAAGGCCCACTTGACTTCACATTCCAGGATGTTTAGCTCTAGGGGAGTGATCACACCATTGTGATTATCTGGGTCATGAAGATCTTTTTTGTATAGTTCTCCTATGTATTCTTGCCACCTCTTCTTAATATCTTCTGCTTCTGTTAGGTCCCTACCATTTCTGTCCTTTATTTGTGCCCATCTTTGCATGAAATGTTCCCTTGGTATCTCTAATTTTCTTAAAGAGATCTCTAGTCTTTCCCATTCTATTGTTTTCCTCTGTTTCTTTGCACTGATCACTGAGGAAGGCTTTCTTCTCTCTCCTTGCTATTCTTTAGAACTCTGCATTCAAATGGGTATGTCTTTCCTTTTCTTCTTTGCCTTTAGCTTCTCTTCTTTTCTCAGCTATTTGTAAGGCCTCCTCAGACAACCATTTGCCTTTTTGCATTTCTTTTTCTAGAGGATGGTCTTGATCACTGCCTCCTATACAATGTTAGGAACCTCCATCCATAGTTCTTTAGGAACTGTGCCTATCAGATCTAGTCCCCTGAATCTATTTGTCACTTCCACTGTATAATTGTTAAGGGATTTGATTTGGTCATACCTGAGTGGTCTAGTGGTTTTCCCTACTTTCTTCAATGTAAGTCTGAATTTGGCAGTAAGGAGCTCATCATCTGAACCACAGTCAGCTCCTGGTCTTGTTTTCGCTGACTGTATAGAGCTTCTCCATCTTTGGCTTCAAAGAATATAATCAATCTGATTTCAGTATTGACCAGCTGGTGATGTCCATGTGTACAGTCTTCTCTTGTGTTGTTGGAAGAGGGTGTTTGCTATGACCAGTGTATTCTCTTGGCAAAACTCTGTTAGCCTTTGACCTGCTTCGTTTGTACTCCAAGGCCAAATTTGCCTGTTATTCCAGGTATCTCTTGACTTCCTACTTTTGCATTCCAGTCCCCTATAAGGAAAAGGACATCTTTTTTGGGTGTTAGTTCTATAAGGTCTTGTAGGTCTTCATAAAACCATTCAATGAGCTGTATATCGAATTCTTTCCTCTCATCATGTGTTCATCGTGCTGAAAAGTTAAAGCTTTTGTGAAGGTGTCCTTTTGTCACATGGGAAACCGGGAGTTGGAATAAAGGATAGACTCTGCTTCAGGTAAAGACCCATTAATTTTGCTCAGAAACAGTCCTAGCAGCCTAACCTCTCCCGTGGGAGAAATGGAGGAGGACTAGCCTGAGATCGGGGGGCAGAATCTTCCTTCTGAACCGGGGAAGCGCCTAGAACAGAACAGCCCTAGGCCCCTTTTGCAGTGCTCCATCAATGCTGGATCTGGGTCCATAGTCCTCTGCTTGACTCATGGAATCCTGGAGCCAGCACTGTCCCCACCCCTCTAGCCACTGCTTTCCTCCTGTCCCCAAAGAACAAGTGAGTAAATTGTGAAATCTAGTTTGCCAAACAGTGACAGAAATGGAACAAAGAGGAGCATTCGTCTTACTTCCTTGTCCCCACAAGAGGGAGAGCTAATGCTCCAGGGGCCACCAGAGTGGTGGGCTGGGTTATGGCCCAAAAGCAAGGAAAAGGCTCCATGCAGTCTCCTTCCTGCAGGCCTCACGGATAAGTAAGCTGAGCAGGGTCTCCCCCATGCCCCCTGCTCCCACGTGGGCCTCCCTCGTGGGAGGCCAGGTATTTATGCATATGAATAAATATGCAGCCTATTTATTCTGAGCTGCTTGCAGTGCTTCCTCCACTTCTTACTCAGCAATGTGTTTGCCTGCTTGGGAATGGTAACAGACCAATGCAGTCATATCTCATTTTACTGAGCTCCACAGAAAACGGTGATTTTTTTTTTTTCATAGATTGAAGGTTGTGGCAACCTGGCATCAAGCAAGTCTACTGACTTCATTTTTCCAACAGCATTTGCCCACGTCCTGTTTTTGTGTACATTTTGGTGATTCTCATGATATTTCAAACTTTTTCATTGTATTGATCATGGTGATCTGTGACCTTTGATGCTGCTACTGTAATCATTTTGGGGTACCATGAACTGTGCCCATATAAGCTGATGAACTTAAAACGATAAATCTGTGTGTTCTGACTGCTCTACCAGTTGGTTGTCCTATCTCCTTCTCTTTGGGCCTCCCTATTCCCTGAGACACAACAATATTGAAATTAGTCCAACTAATGTCCTTTTCTTCAATTGGAAAAGACCCTGATGCTGGGAAAGATTGAAGGCAAGAAGAGAAGGGGATGACAGAGAACAAGATGGTTGGGTGGCATCACTGACTCAACGGACAAGAGTTTGAGCAAGTTCCAGGAGATGATGAAGGACAGGGAAGCCTGGTGTGCTGCAGTCCATGGGGTTGCAAAAAGTCGGACACGACTGAGCAACTGAACAGCCACGATGCCCTACAATGGCCTCTGAGTGTTCAAGTGAAAGGAACAGCTGCACATCTCTTACTTCAAAAGGTTGAAATCATAAAGCTCACTGAGGAAAGCACATTTAAAGCTGAGATAGGCTGAAAGCTATAGGCCTCTTGCACCAAATAGTTAGCCTAGTTGTGGATGCAAAAGAAAAGTTCTTGAAGGAAATTAAAAGTGCTACTCTCATGAACACATGAAGGATAAGAAAGCAAAATAGTCTTATTGCTGATATGAAGAAAGCTGTAGTGGTATAGATAGAAGATCAAAACCAGCTACAAAAAAAAAAAAAAAACAGCTACAACATTCCCTTAAACCAAAGCGGAATCAGAGTAAGGCCCTGACTCTTCAATTATATGAGGACTGAGAGAGGTGAGGAAGCTGCAGAAGAAAAGTCTGCAGCTAGCATGGGTTGGTTCATGAGATTAAAGGAAAGAAGCCATCTCCACAACATAAAAGTGAAGGGTGAAGCAGCAGGTGCTGGTGTAGAAGCTGCAGCAAGTTATTCATGAACAACAAACCTTCAATATAGATGAAATAGCTTTATATTAGAAGAAGATGCTATCTAGGACTTTTATAGCTAGAGAGGAAAAATCAATGCCTGGCTTCAAAGCTTCAACAGACAAACTAACTCTCTTGCTAAGGACTAATGTAGTTGGTGACTTTAAGTTAAAGTCAGTGCTTATTTACCATTCTGGCTATCCTAGGGTCTTGAAGAATGATGCTAAATCTACTCTGCCTATGCTCAGTTGGTGGAACAAGGAAACCTGGATGACAGCATGTCTATTTACAATGTTTTACTGAATATTTTCCCTGGAGGAAATGGCAAGCCATTCCAGTATTCCTGCCTGGAGAATCCCATGGACAGAGGAAGTCCATGAGGTCACAAAAAGTTGGACATGACTGAGTGACGGAACATACTGAATATTTTAAGCCCACTGTTGAGATCTACTGCTCAGGAAAAAAAAGATTCTTTTCAAAATAATACTGCTCATTGACATTGCACCTGGACACCCAAGAGCTCTGATGGAAATGTACAAAGAGATGAATCTTGTTTACATGCCTGTTAACACAACATCCATTCTGCAGTCATGAATCAAAGAGTCATTTTAACTTTCAACTCTTACTATTTAAGAAGAACATTTCATAGGGCTGTAGCTGCCATGGGCTTCCCTGGTACTTAACTTGGGGTAAAGAATCCTTCTGCCAATGGAGGAGATGCAGGTTCAATCCTTGGGCCGGGAAGATTCCCTGGAGGAATATTCTTGCCTGAGAAGTCCCATGGACAGAGAAGCCTAGTGGGCTATAGTCCGTAGGGTCACAAAGAGCCAGATATGACTTAACGACTTAAAAAACAAAACAAAACAAACAGCTGGTATAAAGGGTGATTCCTCCACGGGATCTGGGCAAAAGTAAGCAAAAAACCTTCTGGGAAGGATTCACCACTGTGGATGCCATCAAGAACACTTGTGACTCATGGGAAGAGGTCAAAATATCAACATTAATAGGAGTTTGGAAGAAGCTGATTCCAACCCTCATGGATGCCTATGAGGGGTTTATGACATTAGTGGAGGAAGTGACTGCAGATATGGTGGAAATAGCAAGAGAACTAGAACTAGAAGTGGAGACTGAAGACAGAATGGCTGCAGTCTCATGATAAAACTCTAACAGATGAGGATGTGCTTCTTACAGATGAGCAAAGAAAGTGGTTTCTTGAGGTGGAATCTATTCCTGGTGAAGTTGCTGTGAACACTGCTGAAATGATAACACAGCATTTAGAATATCACATACACTTAGATGATAAAGCAGTGACAGAGTTTGAAAGGAATGACTCTAATTTTGAAAGCAGTTCTGCTGTGGGTAAAATGCTATCAAAAGGCACTGCATGTTACAGAGAAATCATTTGTGAAGGGAAGAGTCAATTGATGTGGCAAACTTCATGTTGTCTTAAGAAACTTCCACAGGCACTCTAACCTTTAGCATCTACCACCCTGATCACTCAGCAGCAGCATCATCAAGGCAAATCCTCCACCAGCAAAAAGAATATGAGTCACTGCCATTTTTTAGCAATAAAGTATTCTTAAATTAAGGTATGTATATGTTTTTTTTTAACATGTAATGCCACTGAACAGTAAATAGACTATAGGACAGTGTAAACCTAACTTTCATATGCACGGGGAAACCAAAAAGGTCATGTGATTCACTTTATTGCCGTGGTCTGGAGCCGAGCCTGCAATATCTCCGAGGTATGCTTGCAATGCCTTCCCCTGTCAGGCTCGCTCACAGGAATGATAAGGATACCAGAGAAACCACGTGTGAAAGAGATCTAGGAGTCATCGGTCTTTGCTTACCCGTGGTCTTCAACTATTTCTTTGAGCATTTCAGAGATATGTTTCAGTGACTGGTGCCATAGTACCTGTGGAATATCTGTGGGTGGAGAGAACCATCAGAGAGGAGCTGGAGAAAAGTCAAACCTATTAGGAATCAACTGCAGTGGAGACCAGAAGGGGCGCGTTTAGGGGAAAAGCCTAGTTTTCCTGGTCCATGGAATCCATACCACCACCCTCAAGCTGATCCCTGTCAGAATCCATCTCTCCGGCCTGGGAATAAAGACCTGTTAGTGTTACACAGAGCTAAACTTCAAAGGCTCTTTAATTCAGGTACATGAGACTGCACAGACAGCCCACTGTAGGATTTAGGAAGGCTATGTTGAAGATGCCCAGCTTTTTTTCTTTTCTACTCAGCCACCCCCTCATCTATCACTAATAATTTGTGGTTTCAAAATATATTTTTCAAAAAAAAATAGTCAATAAGGAATTAAGAATGTGTTTCCCAACAATTTAGAATACAACTTCAGGTTCACAATTTTTTTAAAGGCCAGAAAAAAATATATGGATATTATACAGACAAAGACAAATGTCTTTTCTTAAGTTAGTTTTTCTGGTTTCACATTTTTCCCATGGTCTTAAACATTTCTGAGCATGTATGTTTCTGTAGTTTTAAACAACAGCTGAAGAAGGTTATCACATTTCCATGTAGTGATATATTCTGTAATTAAATACACCAGAAAGATAATGTAAGTGATATAGGAATCACTACTACCCCACAAATGCTACAGATTAAAGAATCATAAATTATCTCTCTCCCTCTTCTGAGTTCTCGTAACTCTTGATTTGCAGCCTTTCAAGGCATTTTCCTTTTCTCCTTTTATTAGTTTTTTAGATAGTTATTTTATGTCTCTTTTACTTGTAGCTCCTGGATAGTCAGGGTTCATAAGTGACTCATCTTTTATACCTCATAGGACTTTACAGTGGGCATAAAATCAATTTTTGATGAATAAAAGATTCTACTCTTAAGAAACCCTTCAATCTGTGGCTATAACATTATTTTTTCCAAAAGTAACATGCAGAAAATTGTTCTAGGAACCAGCACAAATAGTCTTTAGTTTATAGATGTCCAAACTTAAAAAATAACAACCCTGATATTTTTTGTGGAGCTCATTTAGCTGCTTACTACATAGGATGAACTTGGACTTTGCTGATCTGACTTGGGCTGTGAGACGTGCCCCTGGAAAGTGAATCACTGATGCTCCTGTCTTATTAAAGTTTTCCCATTGTGTTCCCACAGGTTAAGTTCCACAAAACTGATGACCAGAGATCCCACCAGGCCTGTGTCCACCTCCACCTCTAGCATCTGAGAGGACAGTGTCAAGTGGGTCACTTTGGTGAGAACTTAGTCTTTTAGAAGAAGGAAGAGTATTTTTGATTTTGTAAAATGCTCTGAAACCTCAAATCATACTTTCTCAAGTGAATCTACTTACTTAAGTCTCAGGGAAAAAAAGGTAGGGGAAAACGGCACAAAAAGGACATACTATGGGTTCTTCCTATTGTTCCATGGTCAGATGAAACACATTTTTCTACAGCATAGAGTCTGTCTTGTTTCAGCATCACCTCTCTTTAGATTTCAGGCATTAGTGGGGAAGGATGTCTGTATTCTCCATTTCTGAATCGCTTCATAAACAGGAGCTCACAGGCATGTTAACAGATCAACATCAAGGACAGAATCATCACTTCCCCAAATGAATATGGCCTCTGGAAGGCTGGCAAATGAAATCACAGAAGGCTGTGGTCTAACACACTTACTGAATTCTTTCAAAAGACTTTCCTTGGCTAGGTTAGGAGAAATTTCCCCTAAATTTCCTTAGCTTCATTCATCATTTTATCTTTTCATTTGTAGCAGGGGGCACAGAGAAGAAAGAATGAAATACAGATAAATGTACTGTTTTATTCCAAATCAGCCAAGTCTTAGCCTGTTCCTGGCATCCAGGTGGACCGTCCTGGCACCAGCAGAGGCTTTGTGTTAACCAGAACAGACTGTCAAAACGCAACTAGAGGCCATTGTTTTCCTCTCTTTTAGTAAATGATCGTAACTGGGAAGTCAAGCAAATTCTCATATCAAAATCTACAGAATGTGATGCTGAAGAGTTTAGAGGAACATTTATCCATCTCCCTGGTTTTACAGATAAGGAACTGGGAAGAAAGGGTTATGATTTTATCACTGTACTTTCCCATAGATTATTTTAATATGGACAGAATCAACCTTCACCTACCTTTCGGGTGTTGGAGGAGCACCATGACAAGCGATGGAGAAGCATAAGGAAAGTAGGTCTTGAGTGCAAACTTCAACTATAATAGAACAAAAGATTTAAAGCCGTTTGAACATTAGCATTGGAAAAGGTATTAAGGAAATATAAAATCTTGCATCCTCTGCCCCCAAAAGAAATTCTAGCACTTTATGTGGTCATAATGTCTTACACACTGATCAAAAATAGAAGATGCTTCTGATAATCTTATAAATATCTTCCAAAAAATTAAACCTTTTTAAAGATGCCTTCCAGGACTTAAGAAAAATAAAGTTATGCTCTTGATGTCTTTATATCAGTTCTTTACTTCACATGAGCCCAATTATATACATAACTCTATTTATGTGAGAGTTATCAAAAAACAACAGTGGTGCTCATACATACTCTGAGGGCCAAAGTGCCCTCTACGGCCTTCCTTGGAAGGCACAGCAGCTTTGAAGTACTTTTGTAAAAAGCTGAGGTAAAATCTGTCTACAGTGAATTGTAAGGGCTTTAAGTGTACAATTTGATGACTTTTGGTAAATGTGTAAATCCAACATGACCATCATTCCAATCAAGACACAGAACATTTTGATCACCTTAGAAAGTTCCCTTGTAGCTGTTCCAGTCAATCCCTCCACCCCACTCTGGCATCTGATATTTTTATTTTGATGAGAGAGATTAGTTTTGTATATTCTTGAATTTCACACAAATGGAATCATAAGAGTGTGTGTTTTTTTCTGTCTGACTTCCTTGGCTCAACATGTTCTTTTGAGACTCATCTTTGTTACTGTGGATTAAATACTTCATTAAAAAAAAAAATTGTTCTAAAGTAGTCATTGTATGAATATACCATAATCTGTTTATTTATTCTCCCATTGATGGACATTTGGATTGTTTCCAGTTTGGGTTTTATTATGAATAAAGATGCAATTAACATTCATATTTCTGTCTTTTTTTGTGGACGTGTGCTATTATTTCTCTTGGGTGAATACCATAGGAATGGAATTACTAGGTCATAGAGTAGATGCTTGTTTAACTTTGTAAGAAACTGCCATGTAACTTTTCAAAGTGGTTATACCACTCCACACTTTGGTCAGCAATTTACGAGAATTCCAGTTGCTTCACATACTTGTCGGGTTTCCCTTGTAGTTCAGTTGGTAAAGAATCTGCCTGCAATGCAGGAGACTTGGGTTCAATTCCTGGGTCAGGAAAATCCCCTGGAGAAGGAAATGGCAACCCACTCCAGTATTCTTACCTGGAGAATCCTATGGACAGAGGAACCTGGCAGGCTATCGTCCATGGGGTTGCAAGAGTTGGACACGACTGAGCGACTTCACTTTCCACTTTATACATATTTTTTGAAGTGTGTATTCAAGTCTTTTGTTCATTTTTAAAACTGAGTTGTTATGCTCTTGAGTTGTAAAAGGTCTTTATATATTCCGGACACAAATCCCCTATTAGATATATGTATGGAGAATATATTTTACCTGCTGGGTGGATTGCTTTTTGATTTTCTTAAGGATGTCTACAAAGACCAGACATTTTAAATTCTTTTTTTTTTTTTTAATTCTGATGAAGTCTAATTTATACATTTTTCTCATACTGCTTAGTGCTTTTCTGCATTCCTTCTAAGAAATATTAGATTACCCTAATGTCAAAAAAGATGCTCTCCTCATTTTCTCCTAGAAGCTTTATGGTCTCAGCACTTATTTTGAGGGCTATGGCCCATCTCAAATGAGGTTTCCTGTTTGTGAGGTGGATCTCCATGTTTTCTCATCTGGGCATCCAGTCGTTTTAGTGCCACTTGTTGAAAACTTTCCACACTGAACTTCCTTGGCATCTCTGTCAAAAATCAGTTGATTGCATGAAAATATCTAGACACTATTCTGTTCCACTGATCTATCCTTTTGCCAGTACCTCACTGTCTTGAATGTGATTCCTGTAGCTTAAAGTCTTGAAATCAATCAGTGTGAATCCTCTGATTTGGGTGGGAGGGTTTTTTTTTTTTTTTTCTTTTCAAAGTTATCGTGGCTACTATAGATTCTTTGCATTAGATTCAGCCCATCAATTTCTGTTTTAAAAACTACATTGGGATTTTAACTAGGATCACATTGAACCAGGGATCTCAATGATTCATGATTATGGTTTCTCTTCATATGGTTAAGTTTTCTTATTTTGTGGTTTTCCACGTAGAGATCTTATACACCTTTTGTTAAATTTTCTCCCAAGTATTTTATGTGTTACTGTGGAGTTGCCTGTTTCTCTTTTTACTTCTCTCAGTTTTTATTTTGTGTCTCTCAGACCTCTGTCATTAGGCACGTATCCATTTGTAATTGGTCTTTCTCCTGATGAACTATATAAACTGTCCCTCTTTTTCTTCTGTCCATACTCCTTACCTTAAAACCTCATCTGTCTGCTGCCTGTAGAGCCAGACCAGCTTGCTTGTGCTTATTATTTACATAACATGTCTCTGTCCTCCCTTTCAATTTGCGTCTTTATAATTAGAATAGATTTCTTGAAAACAACATATAGTGGGTCTTAGCTTTTCATTCAGTCTGACTATTTCCATTTTACCTAGTATATTTACTTGACTTTCACTTAGTTTTTGTAATTAATGTACTTGTAGGTATACTTGAATTGCTCTTTTTAAAATTTTTATTTATTCATTTACTTATTTGCCAGCTGCCCTGTGTCTCTGTTGATGTGTATGGGCTTTCTCTAGTTGCAGTGAGCGGGGGCTACTCTCCATCGTGGTGCCCAGGCCTCTCATTGCAGTGGTTTCCCTGTTGTGGAGCACGGGCTCCAGACCACGCAGGCTCAGAAGTTGTGGTGTATGGGCTTAGTTGCTCGGTAGCATGTGAGATCTTTCTAAACCAAGGGTTGAACCCATGTCCCCTGCATTGGCAAGCGAATTCTTAATCACTGAACTACCAGGGAAGTCCCTAGGTTTACCTTTTGATATGTTTCTTTTGCCTCATCTGTTTTTTGTTCTGGCAGCCCACAACTCTGTCTTTTGACACCTCAAGCCAATCAGATTATGCCTTGGGTTCGGGCCACCCCAGCCTCATTTAATCTCCTTCCCACCCCTCACATGAGAGCCCTCTGGGAAAAGTTAGAAGATTACCCAATGTGGTTTACTTTTTCAAGAGTTGAAACCCCTTCAGTTTTATCTGCTTTTTGGGTTGCTTTCCAGTACCTTCAAATAGTGTTTTAAAAATATTTTCTCCAGAGTTTGTAATTTTTATCTGCAGGAGATTTAGTCCAATACATTACTAAACTCTGGCACTACTAGAACCAGAACCTGAACTCATTTGCTGCTTGTCCTGGAGCTATTAGGCAAGTTCAGGAAAGAGGCCTGTCATGACAGCCGTAAGCTTTTGGATACTAGTCTGACTGGGCACAATGATGGGGCTGCAACTATGCTCTCCAAATAAAACAAGGACGAGAGGAAAGGATAAAAAAGAAAATGAGAAGCACTGAAGATAAACATTTTTGACAATGGGAAAGAATGCGGATTGATGGGATTTCTCATAACTGCTGGGGGGAATGTAAATTGGCACAACCATGTATGAAAACAATGTAGCAGTATCCGCCAAAGCTGTCTTTGCACACCAGCACTAGCACTCTTAAGTATATCTTGAATGTTCAGAGAAACTCTATTTATGAAAAAAAAAAAAAAACCAAAATCTGGAAATAATCCAAAGGCTCACCACCAGGAAGACAGCTACACTGTGTACAGGCTCCCCACAGAGCACTACACGCAATCCCCACCACCACCCACAGCACAGAGCAAGCCTGGCGACACACTGCTGGGAAGACCAAGGCTCGGAAGACTGCACACGCAGCACCACCTTCATCTGTCGTTTGCTTTATGAAGCGCAGAAACAATCACAAATAAAGAAAACATGGTCTAACAATCATATATACATGATCAGGCTTCCCTGGTGGCTCAGTGGTAAAGAATCTGCCTACCAACTCAGGAGGTATGGTTCCAATCCTTGGGTTGGGAAGACAGACCTTCTCCAGAAGGAAATGGCAACCCACTCCAGTATTCTTCCCTGGAGAATCCTATGCACAGAGGAGCCTGGCGGGCTACAGCCCAGGAGGTCACAAAGAGTTGGACATGACTTGGCTACTAAACAACAACAACATATACATGATCAAACTGTTTTCAGAAAAAATAAAGGACAGCAGTTACCTGAAGGGAGAAATTCAGGATGATAGGATAGAGGAGCAGGGGAATAACCTGAAGTTTCTACTAGGGGACCAGGTCTTGTTAGATGTCAGGTTGGTAGATATTCATTTATTCATAATGAATATGTGGATGAATGAATAAAACACAGAAAGAAAGAGGGTTACATGTGGATCACTTAGGACAGAGGGTGTCATGCGTCAGGGATTATGATTCATCTAAGAAGGGGCACTCAGGAAGGCAGGGGGTTGACGATGAGAAAGGCACTGCCTAGAAAGGCAGGCAGTAGGAACAGGCCCAGGAAGAGACACAACATGACAGATGGGGATGAGGGCATCTACAAAGCTAAGAGGCTATTGCTCTTGCATCCCGAGCCCAAGGGAAGGACAGTGAACTTCTGGCTTTTTTTTTTTTGAACCCCTGCTCTGCCTTCCACCAGGACCCATTCTGTGTCCCTTACACCACCAGATACGTGTAGCTTGGGTAGGGTGTATGTTCAATCACTCAGTCATGTCCAACTCTTTGTGGCCCCATGTACTATAGCCCACCAGGCTCCTCTGCCCATGGAATTTTCCAGGCAAGGATACAGGAATGGGGTGCCATTTCCTATTCCAAGGGATCTAACCTGCATCTCCTGCATCTCCCCAACTGGCAGGCAGATTCTTTACCACTAGCAGCACGTGGGCAGAGTACTATTCTAAATTAAAAATGACTATAAGTCTGAACCTAAAGTGTTAAGCCCCACCTGCAACTCAAGGACAAAGTTGATAAGAAAGACAGACTCAAGCTAATGGTATAGAGCAACACTTCTTTTACCAATGCCCTCCACCCCAACCTCAGTCTGTTCCAAGAGTTCAAGGTGCAGGTTTTTTAGAGGTTGGTTCCTAACTGGAAAAACAAAGAATGTTCAGGGAGGATAAAAGATATTTATAGTTTGCCTCAAAATAAGCACGAGGGCCAACCAGTGCCTTTCAGCAGAGCTCTCCTCCAGAATTCCAGGCTGGGCACCATTGATAATGCTGTTTGCTACAGTCTAGCTCACTTCCCTGGGGAAGGAGAAGATAGGGAAAAAACATCATAAATATTTATCACTGCCTTAAAAACAGAAACATCTGCTAAAACCTGAGAGGTTTCTTGGCATAGGGGTGTACGGGATTTTAGTAGAGCGGGCATCATAGCACTGCTCCCCTAAGACAAACTGCAGAAAGCATCCCAAGGGATCATGACCTCACAAGAAACTGCAGAGGGTTCAGCCACTTCAACGGGCAAAATACCACAGAGACATCAGGTCTGTGGCCATTAGAAGTGCAAGCCAATCAAAATGCCCAAAAGTGAAAACTCTGGTAGAAAAGGTTCTAGTTTCACAGGTCACCCTAATTGGTCAACTGCCTCTGCCAACCGCCCTCCCAGTGCAAGTCTTCTTGCAGGTCCCTAGGCCCGGCTTCTTGCTTACTGACTGAGTCCAATTCACACGTTTTGGTCATGGCCATTCCTAGCTCCTCCTCTATAATTATTCAAATTATAACTGAATAGTGTCACACTCACTACCTCCTATCTCTCCTGGAATCCAATTCACATTTAGGCCTCTGATATGAATGGAAACTAGTAATTAAGAATGTCCAGTATTGCTTTATAATAAGCGCCATTTCCTTCTTAGCACACGCCATAGAGACTCTAGAACACCTCTCTCTGGCCTGGGAGGGGCAGAATCCTACTAAACAAACAGTGTACAACACAGGGCCCAGAAAGTTCACCCTCTGGGGTGGCACCTGATCATCTGGTAGGGTTCTCTGCACAGCAATAGATAAACGCTTCTGGGTACCAGGACACGGGACAGATAGGAACCATCTTGATTTACTTTCAATTAGAACGATTTTTCCTGGAGGAGGAAATGGCAACCCAGTCCAGTACTCTTGCCTGGGAAATCCCACGGACACAGGAACCTGGCGGGCTACAGCCCACGGGGTTGCAGAGTTGGACACGACTGAGCACACACACAAAATGATTTTGCTTTTGCTGGTGTATTTGTTTGGAAACTTTCTCCATGAACAAAACAGTCTATCAAAATCACTGAAAGTAAAGTGCTCTTTTCTGGTGATTAATCAAATACTCTTAACAGCCTCTTTTTCCTTGGGGGAATGAATAATATCTGCAATATAACGAACCTGCTTGTTTTCTTTTTCCAGAGCTTCTACAAAGCATCGTGTAAACACCTGAATGCAGGATAGTACTTCTGCGGCTCCATCGGTTTCCAGGAGTGCGGACCTAAACAACGCAAGACCAGATCACAAAACATTCAGTGATTAATCTGGAAAATATGTGAACCAAAATATGTAAAAGGGAAACATGGAAACATTCTTTTTGTGCCATAAGCTTCAGCAGCAATGTCAGCTCATCAGATTTCAGGTCTTGCGTGAAAGCAGGAGAAATCTGTCACTCTCTTTTCTAAAGACTTCCTTTAAAATTGCAATGTGCAGAGCTCCCTTTCTTGGTTTTTAAATTATTAAGCCCTTCATCTCTCTTCCACATGGGCCTGGGATGCTCTTTACAAATATTTGCACACTCTATGCCCACAAATGGAACATCCATAGAACTTTTGCTTTTGAAAGTGGGGAAAGGGGTGCCCCAGGGTTATAGTGGCTCAGTTAAATCCATCCAGCAAAGGGGTGGAAGAATCTGTATGTTCCTGGTTCGGTTTCTATGCATTTTCTCTTTTTTTTTCCCATGCATTTTCATACAACTAATTTTTCTTTATGTTTGTTTAAACAACACACACACACACACAAAAATAAACTGAAACTTTGCTAGCTTTAAACAAAAAACAGCATTCTGACATTTCTACACTCATTTAGCTTAAAGCTTATATGTTTCAAGATTAACTTAAGTGCTGGATTACTTGCTATTGTAAAAATTCCTTTTCCCAATGTCTGCTGTTTGTTGTGGGGCCTCTATTTGCTGAGTTTGAGGGGGACCTGATAAAGAGGGTAGATACCGTGGCCGTGGCTGCACCAGCACCCAGGAAAGAGGCTGGCCACCCACCTGTCCACGGGGGGTAAGCTCCCCGCGAGGGGTCTGGCCCCTCACTAACTGTCAGTCATAACCCAACCTGGGGTCCAGTGGGCTCATCTTTCATCGTTGTAAATCCACTGCATTTACCAAGAAGTTCTCGTATTTGCAGAATAAAAATTAGCGTGCTGTTAGATAACATGCATAGTTGATTCTGCCTTTCAGAAGTGCTCTGTTAAGAATGGCATTATTTATTTATTATTTTTGGTGTTCCTTAGCTTTAAAAAGATTGGTCAGCCCTCATGTGGTGAAGGGAGAACACTACTATCCTTTATTTTTAATTGAGAAAAATTCTACATGAATAATTCGTGATGCAAAATCTAATTCAATTCTGATTTTCAACCATTATTATTAGATTTTTAAAAGGTTAAAAAAAAAAGATAGTTATCTTAATTCTCAGGCATTGGCTTTTAAATACACATTGACATTTGCATTTTACCAAAAAGCTCAGCAGGATGGGATGGAATTAGAATCTAATTTCCCCATGGTACAGCCAGAGACTACTACAGAATTTTTTATTCATATTTGGAAGCTGAACATATTTAGACCAATTATGAGCAGACACAGCACAATATTTACCTGAATATTTCATCAACAACTCTGAATATGGCAGGGTGGCAGGCAGCAGCTTCAGGCTGTAAAGGAAAAGACCATGAGAAAGTAAAATATCGGAAGCATTTCATCGATAATGACTCGCTCTTATCAGGGAAATGAGTTGTCTACAACTGCTGGTGTCTAGAAAATGGATCTATTCCTTTGAGTTAGGAAGAAAAACAACCAGTTCACGGCAAAAGCCCTCCATAAAATACAAACGGAAGTTCTCTTGGGGTAAGGGGATTATGGAGAGCCTTTCTTCTTCTTCTTTATTCAACTTATACTCTGTAAATTCCACATTTCAACAATAAGCCCACATGATACACAAAAAAGAGTCAATAAGTATCACGGGAAATTAGAAAATACCATCTACCAGCAGGCCATGATGAAGACACATAGCCCACCTGTGCTGCTGTGCCAAGTCGCTTAGTCGTGTCCGACTCTTTGCGAACCCTTGGATTGTAGCCCACCAGGCTCCTCTGTCCATGGGGATTCTCCAGGCAAGAATACTGGAGTGGGTTGCCATGCCCTCCTCCAGGAGATCTTGCCAACCCAGGGATCAAACCCAGGTCTCTTGAATAGCAGATGGATTGTTTACCATCTGAGTCACAAGGGAAGCCCTGAGTTGCTAGCTTTAGGTAACGTTCCCTATGTGTCTGATCTTCTCACATGACTTAAAAGTGCCTCAAGGTCAAAGTTATCCTGTTATCTTTTCATTCCTGCTGATTAGGAAATGAGTACATAGTAATTTCAAATTATTATTAAGAAAAGCAGTGACCACCACCATGCCAGACTAAATAATGCTACATCTTAGAGCACTATGAATTTAGCAGCTTATTTAGGATGAAGAAAAAAATAAAGATACTATCATATTGAATAAGGAAAGCCATCCAATTTAATCCACGAATATTTTTATGACAGTTTTGATGATTTAAATCTGCAGAAGCCAACTTACTGTGGCCTGGGTGGGGCTTCAGAGGGCCTAACCCAGATTCCATATCTTTTTGTTTGCTTTTTTCTTTTTTTATTTGGCCGCATGGCTTGTAGAATCTTAGTTCACCAACCGGGGATTGAACCTGGGCCCTTGGCGGTGGAAGAGCAGAGCCCTAACCACTAGACCACTGGCAAATTTCCATGATCCTATATCATCCTGGCTGGAGCTCATACCATGAGATTAAGCTAGAGGAAGATGCCATGTGTGTTCTAAAACAGATATAATACAGTAGCATCCACAGGTTAGTAAATTAGGCTTTATGTGGAATTTCTTTGAGTCACATTGAGCTTTGGGGAACAGTTTTTCATACCCCTTCAACAAGAAAAACAGAAAAAAGGATATATCTTCTCTTAACTTTTCTAGGCCAGGCTAAAGAATCGTGCCTATCTCCAGCAGCTTCCACACTTCTGTGCCGGCATTTCTCGATGTACAATAACATTGAACGTGTGCCATCTAGTGTTCACATCCCACCATTACAGCTGTCACAGAAGGCTCCAGGAAAGAGCATTACCACTTGTTAAAATGATGGGATAACTCCTTTTATTTGAAGAGATTTATGATTTGTACGATGCAAATCTCTGCTTTCTAGGTAGACTAATCTATACTCCCTAATCTTTCATTGATGTCTATTTTTATCTAAAAGAAATCAACTAAAATTTTTCATAGATTAAATTCATTACATACTCAAGAGAATAATTTGGCTGATTGATGGTTCAACAGAAGAGACGCAGAGTATTTTTTGACTTTGATCTCAGACAAGTCAGTTATCTCCCTGCTTCTCAGCCTCACTGTAAATACTAACAGTTATTAAAAGGTCACTGGATATATGCCCAGAAAATATCACAGAAGTTTCACTATATGTATTCATAATGGAAATTATCAAACAAGAAGAGAAAAGCAAACTGCCTATCTTGAACAAATGTGACTCATCAAATATGCCAGAACAGTTTTTCCAAGTTTTATATATAGACAATATGGCTCTTGAATAAGAGTGTTTAAGAACCAAACAACACCGTCATGTGACACATAGAGGCTAAAAACACACTGACAGAAAATAAGACTAAAATTGAAAATGGTAAAATAGAACCATTCCCTTTGTTCTAAATGGTCTAACTACTCCAGAACCACTGCATAAATCTGATGCTAGTAGAAAATCAATCTATACTAATGACAGAGAAAAGGCTGATCAATGCATAGAACAAGGCTACCTTGAAAAGCAAGCGGGAAAGCAGGAAAGTTCTAACTCTGTTGAAAAGAGGACCAGAGCTTGGACTTGCTCTTCTTTCCTGCAGTGTTATCTAGTGAAACAGCTCAGTCACGTGTTTAAATATACAGACTGTGTGGAATCTGCCTGGTCTCTCCATGCCGATCAACTCTCCTCTTAGATTTCCTTCTGTCCAAACAGCTCAGACCGTGGTTGCCCTTAACCTGCTTCTACAACCTGTTTTAGCTTTCAAAACAGGTAAGATGCCAGGAGAGAGGGGAACCCTACTGAAACAGCAATGGCAGAGATTTTAAAAACCAGTCTCCCTTGCCACTCCAGAATTGTGAACAGCTCTTTCTCATCTGCAGTCTTTACTGATGGTTTTAAAAATGAGACTCTTCACACTTTCCGAGCACATAATTTCAGGGTCAGTGAGTCCCCTCATGAAGCCCGGAGTGCTCACAGGCCAGGCATGTGTCCCAAGGACACCAAATCACAAAAGCAAACTTAAGCCGCTTTTCTTATCAAGGGAATCCTCCAAATAGAATTAAAGTCTTAATTTATGCTTCTTTGGAAGTCATAAATTACCACCCCTCCGCCCCAAATCTTTACACATCCCTGTGAGGGAAGAGGCAAACATTTAACCCCTCTGTGTCCTGTTTTATTTGTAAAATGGGTCCCCAAAGTAACACAACAGGTCACTCTGCAACTCAAACTTCTGGGCCTAACTCTGAACCACACAAACCAAGCAATTATCTTTCCTACTAGAATGAGGACAGAAAAGAAAACCTTTCTTGGGTTCCATCTGTTTGTCTGATTTTCCCCATGCTACCAAAATCTGTTCCTTCTCAAGTTCTTCTCTTCTCCATCTGGTCTAACGATTTCCATGTACAGATTATTTCAAGTCTAGGGAAACTTCATTAGCAGGAGGCCGTCACTGACAGCGGTTGCGCTCTTCTTCCCTTCTCTCACACTGCCCCCAGTTCTCTCACTGAATGTCAGAGGATGAACAGGAGAAGAGGAAAAGCTCTGGACACTGGTTTCCTTTCCTTACGGGCCAGGTTGCGCTGGGGGGCACATTCCCTTCCCTCTTCTACAGCTACCCAGGACTGCACTGCTTGTTTCTTCTCTGGCCAGACGGACAGCCCATGCTCAGCCCTCAGAAGAAAAACAAAAAAACAAGGGAAGACTAAGCAACACAGGGAAGCGTGCAGCAGCTGCCTTTTCTAGGCTGCTTTGGAGGCAGAGGTGAGGGAGAGGCCGGCTTGTCACACTGTGCCATGGACTGCACAAATAACATCCACGCTCACTCTGTCCTTGCCGTCTACGCATGCGTGCTAAGTCACTTCGGTTGTGACCCAACTCTTTGTGATCCTATGGACCGCAGCCCCAGGCTCCTCTCTGTTCACGGGATTCTGCAGGCAAGAACACTGGAGTGAGTTGCCATGCCCTCCTCCAGGGGATCTTCCTGATCCAGGGATTGAACCCATGTCACCTGCGGCTCCTGCATTGCAGGTGATTTCTTCACTGCTGAGCTAAGCCCTCCTTGGTGCCTAACCTGTTATTTTCATCCCAGTTCATCAACGATTATTACTAGCTGCCTGAGAATTCTCAGGAAGAAATCTTTCCTATTTTCCTATCATTTTCTGAATCTGTGTGAGATGGAAAGAGTATGGGGAGACGGGAGCGAGAGAATACAAGCCAGAAAGGGAAGTTAAACTATGATTTGAGGTAATTCACTGAGAAAAGTTAATCCCTCTTGTAAAAAACAAAAAGGCAGTGAAGACATGGAAACAAAATTCTCAAGCCTTCTTCATTTATCACCTTTTACACATATTTTTCCTAAAAAATAGAGAAGTTTCAGGTGAGAGATAAACAGAAGTTCAGTAAGTCTGGGGGAGATTCTCTTTCATGGTCCATTTTTATGGCCAGCAACACATCCCACTGTGTATCTGACTCATCCAAACCCTTGGCAGGCAGGAGCCCTTGTGTTAATCTATGTGTGTAAATTAAAAGGTGACTTTCATAAAAACATAACACTCCTCTTTAAAAAAAAAATTCTTTGTAAGTTTCATTTCAATAGACTCTTTTGAGTTAAAAACACAATTTGGTCTAAAAAAATTACCTATATAAAAAAATCTTCATATCTGTCATATAAAATAAGGCACCTTTATAAACATGAATTTTTTTATTATGCCATTTTCTTCTTTTCTACTTTCAAAATACCAAACTTAAGACTGTAAATATCCCTTTTGCATTTTAAGATCTATTTTGTTTCAAAACATTGTGTTTCTTTCATCAAATTTGAGCTTGGAAAAACTATTCTTTCTTTTTAATCTTTACCAGATGTTGTTTATACTACCAGCAATTTTTTTCAGTACTCTATAATGAAATTATTGTTTAATTAGTGATAAATCTGTCATTTCTGGGCTTAAGAAAAAAAGAAGAAAAAAACTTAACAAGTACCAAATGTACTTTTGTGTTTTAAATTTACCCGCGCTGTCTGAGAATGTTAAGACACAGGGATGCGAGCAAAGCCCCCCAAACCTCAAGCTCTCCCTCTCGCCTGGCCCAGCGGCCTCTCTCCCCTTGGCTTGTGTAGCCGGGGTGGGAAGGGGCTCCTCAGCCCCCTGCTGCTTCCTGGCTCAGCCTCTGAGTGGCAGTGACCTTCTAGGGCAACTACTGCCCCGTTTTGTTTTTTTGTTTGTTTCTCTCTCTCCATCTCTGACTGGCTGCCAAGGACTGCATCCCAACAGTGAAAACACAACTCGCCAGCTAGTCTCTTCTTCACAGCGCTGGGTGATCTGGTGCCCCCCTGAGGTCGATGCCGGGAAGTGCAATTATTGTCTGAGATGTTTCTTTTTACCTTTTAGCCACAAGCATAAACCACCTCCACATTTCTCTCTTCGATCACTGCTAAATTATCTACTTTAGCTTTTGCTAAATTACATGCATCACATTAAAGAACTCAAAAGAAAAAAAAAGAAATGTTTAAAAGACTGCTAATGAGAAAGCAGGAAAAGAAAAAACCCTAGAACATTAGTAAGAAGTTATTCAAGCAGAGAAAACTGACATCACCCAGGATGTAGAGTTAATTCTTCGGTATAATCTTTTATTAAAGGGGAACTCTGTTTGGAGTTCAGCGTAAAATGAGTCTCTTTTTCTTTGTGAAGTGGCTATGATTACTATCTGGAGAATGGAAACAAGAATGCATCTTATCTCATATGAGGGAGGTCAAGGAGGACACTGAGTTATCTGCAGGTTTGTTATTCTTAAGTTCTTATTAGATCAAGAACTACCTTTTAACCCTATCTTTATTGAGGTACACTTGACAAGATAAAGAACTAATTTTGGTGGAGTTATGAAGAGAAACGTCAGGAATGTTTCCTGATTTAAAATGTGAATAAACAAAACCAATCCCCCTTCCTTCCCCTCCCCCTGCACTCTTTCGTGGGCAAATCTCTGGACCCAGCTAGAGGGGCAGGCGGCATGCGAGGCCAGCCAACGAAGGATCGAACAGGAGGGCATGGGAACCAGGGTATATCCCAGCCCGGGCATGCAGCAGGGCAGCCAAGCACAGTGCCACCCAGCCAGCACTTTTCATTCAAATGCAGAATATAAACAATAGCTTTCTGGGCTCCGCAAACAGAATTGTAACTGGAAAACATAACATCCTTCTGATTCAGGGCCAGCCTTGGGAAACCAAAGAGTGCCAAGAAAGCTGCATAATTAGCAAGTGGCTTTCACTGCTTTTGGTGACACGAGTTTTTAAGGTCAGGTCTGAAGCTATGGATTATGGTCTTCCATTGCCTGTTCTGTCAAGGGAAACACAGGACCATCTGCTTTTGCAAAGTGTCAGTCTGCTCAGTAGATGACAAACTGAGGCTAAGACCTCGATTTATTTAGGAGCATCAAATGTGGCAGGTGGCCACAGACTTGGGGGAGGTCCAGCCTAAGAGAGTCAAACAGCGAGCCTCAAAAGGAAACAGGTTTTGAAAACGTACTTTTATTTTAGAAGTCAAAAAACATACACACGCACTTAGAATTCAGGTGACTATTAGGGCAACACCTTATTATTCACAGTCTTAAAGGAAAATACCCAGCCTCGAGGCCCTGAGAGGCCACAGAACATTTGGAGAGATCATTTCACTTTGTACAACCTGTACAACACGTTTATCTTTTGTTTTTGCAACATCTTGGTAACTATAGAACTTTGGGGCTAATTCTGGATAGTCCCGAGAGATGGAAACATAATTAACAGTGCTCCATATAAAATACAAGTTACTAGACCATCACACTTTAATTACTCTCAGAATCCAACTCTAATGTAACAGGCATCAAGTTACTTCTGGAGGAAAGCACGGCAGTCCTGTCCTATCCAAGTCTGCCAAATCTTTCTGATACTTCCGCGGGGTCCCGACACGGCCCAAGATACCGTGCTCTGATAAGTGGAGCAGCTGATGCAATCAGGAAGCACGTTCTTCCGGTTACCTTTCCAATCACTCGGTCACGTCACAGGCTTCTTCCAGCCGGCTTGGTTGTGTGGCACTGCGGGCCCAGGATCCTGAGGACACCAGCCCACGCCAATCAAGGACTTGCAGCTCTGAATTATAATTACCCCCTTGAACCGTAAGGCAACAGAGGGGTTACATCCTGCCAATGCCACAATAAATTAAACACAATAACACCCTCTGAAATACCCCTTTAACCATAATGGAAGCTCTGAATCTCTACACACATGATCCTGATAAATGCTTTTGTAAATCAACTGACTTCAAAACTGTTTGGGGGGAAATGATTTTAAACCGTAAACTGGAGACTGAAGGTTATACAGTGCAATGTTTAACCGGAATGCCTGCTTTCTCTCTCATCCTGGGTTTACTGACAGGCTCAGGCCTGAGGGTCACAGGTAAAAAGGGCACAAAGAAGATTTAGAGAAGAATCACAAGGTTGCAGAATCAAATCAATTTAGGGTGATGAAACTGGAATTTTTCCATGGAGAGAAGACTTAAAGAAAATTTAATAAGGACCTTGAAAGCAAGGAAATAGCTCAGTTACTATATTTTGCCACTGAAAAAGGACCAGAGAAAATGAAATTATAGTATGTATCTTTCAGTCAGAAATAGATTTACCTGACAATAAAGGTAATGTTTTGAATGGGCTGCCAGGACTTCTAAAAGCCTTCATTTATTTTGAATATTATAGTTATTTTTACATAAGGTACATTCTTATTTCTCACCTTAATATGCAACTTTTTTTTTTAATGCCAACTGTTTTGAAAGATGAGTTCAAGCAAAATTTCCCTAAAAGTAACTTTCTCTTTGGGCTCTTTCAATCTTTGTATCTATTTTCTTTTCTTTTTTCTATCAAACATTGTAAACGTCTAAATTAGTAGGGTTCAATTTGGGCCAGCTAACTTACAGATGAACCCAGCATGGCTGGTGGCCACTGTGACCCTATCCATGGTCCCCTTGGAGGCCCCAAGATGGGAAGGCAAAAAGGAGCCTGGGAGACAGGGAGAAGGCAAGCAGGGCCGTGGTCACACTCGTGACCTGGAAGGGACTGATCAGGACCCGAAAAGAGAGCTGGGATATAGGAAGAAGGCAGCAGATTCAATTATGATTCTCTCACACAGCCTCCAAATTGAAAGAGAGCGAAGCGTCAAGTTCTAACTGGATTAACCAGACAGAAGGTGTCCCGGAGGAGGCTGGGTAGACTCAGCCAACCTCAGTGCGCTGTGTGCAGACAGACACCCTGCCCCAGCACAAGGCTCAGCTCAGGGGGCGGCGGACACTCTCCAGCCCAGGTTCCCAGCCACCAGCTTAAGATCTGACTGTTCACCATCTCTCTGTTACTGGCTTTCTCCATCTGTACAAGAGGAAACACATCTCGGCACCGTATCTCCCCTCGGTGACAAAATAAAGCCTGCTGGAGCTGGCGAGGTTCCCGTAAGATGGCGGCCCGGAAGCACGATGCCTCCGCGAGGTTCCCTAAGATGGCGGCCGGAAGCATGACGCCTCCCGGGGAGCTTTAATTGTTTACTCAGAGTGCACTGGTCTTTACTCCGACTCTAAAAAAATGCACATAAATTCCAGAGCTGCCTCCCACAGAGGCAAAACACCGGACTGATCAGGTTCTGAGGACTGCCGGCTAGCCTGGGCCCCTGCCACTGGATTAGGCGATGGCGCCCATCTGGTCCGCTGAGCACCGCACCGCCCAAGCCTGAGAAGTTCTGACTAGAGGGGAGACTGGGCAGGCCCTGCATAGAGGAGGGTTCGAGGATGGCAGCCTGACACCAAAATGAGGCACAGAATTCTTAGTAGTTACTTTGTTGTTTTAACCATTTTTCTGGGGGTGTCATTTTGTGTCTTTTAAGTATTTGAGTTTTCCTCCAGTGAAGGATTAGAAGTTTATTTTTTGAATGATTTTCTTTGTTAATCGATTCCTCCTATTGTTCATAGGGGCTTCCATGGCGGCTCAGCTGGTAAAGAATCTACCTGCAATGCGGGAGATCTGGGTTCAATCCCTGGGTTTGGAAAATCCCCTGGATGAGGGCACTGCAGCCCACTCCAGCATTCTTGCTTGGAGAATGAACAGCATATTGTTCATGGGGTACGTGCTGTGTGTGCTCAGTCCTGTCAGAGTCTTTTGCGACCCGGTGGACTGTAGCCTGCCAGTCTCCTCTATCCATGGAATTCTCCAGGCAAGAACTGGAGTGAGTTGCCATTCCCTTCTCCAGGGGATCTTCCCAACTCAGGGACTGAACCCAGGTCTCCTGCATTGCAGGCCAATATGCTTTACCATATGGGTCATCAAGGAAGCTGGAAATGAGGAATTTGTTGGCCAAATGTCAGTTCTTGTGAATGTGCAATATAAGGTGCAGTGATAAACTGTTTTTTTTTCCCTGGCTGTGCCACTCAGCTTATATTACCTTAGTTCCCCATCCAGGGGCTGAATCCAGGTCTGAGGCAGTGAAAGTACTGAGTCCTAACCACTGCACTGCTAGGGAATTCCCTTGCCCTATTTTTAACACAAGGAGATAAGCCCCAGACATTATGTATTTCAAAAATAAAATGTAGATAGATGGTGATTTTAAAAGGTGCCAACTGCTCATTTGTTTACATTTTCCCCTTCTGCGGATTAAAAGATAGAATATGCAGCACCTTCTTTAAGGATTTTTCTCCTCATCAGAACCCGGCACATACCAGCAATGAATCTTTCATAAAGCATTCAATCCTTCTCAGAGAATATCTCTCACTGGAGATGAGCTTTTCAAAAAGGTTCAGCGTTGTATTTTCAAGACTGGGAAGGTGCCGAAGCCAGAGGCAGAGTATAGCTGACTTGGGGAGAGAAATCTTCTTCCTTTCAGTAAGAAATAAACAAAACTTTAAATGTAGATGAGTCTCTGAAGAAAAGATTAAGATTTCAAAATGCAACAACAAATCCAAATCTGACTTCTTTTTTTTTTTTTCATCATGGTCACAATAGCAGTTAATGTTTATAATATCAAATGAATATATTTACCAAGTAACTTATTTTGACCCAAGGGGGGGGGGAAATGTTTTCAAAAAGGACAAACAAATATATAGTGATGACATAAAGAGAATGATTAAAAAAAAATGTTGATGGTAAAGGGCCTTGAGATATTCAGGCAAACATAGTTCCTAATTTAAGAAATAGCTATGTCTGAAATTTCATCACAGTGGTTTAACATGTGAAATCAAACTTGGGTTTGAGTCCTAGAGCCACCACCTACTCACTGTATGATCTTGGGAAAGTTACTTAACCTCTAAACCTCAGTTTACTCACCTGTAAAATGGGCCTACCTCCCTCCTAGTGTTGTCAGAAGGATCAAGTGCAATAATAACACATGTACAGTGATGAGCACAGTTCTTGGAACATAGTCAATATTTAACCACTGTATAAATCTCTTGAAATTTTTCTTTAGTAATAATATCATAAAAGGTGATTATGGCCTGGCTGATCCATAGTTGATCGTCAGCATGATACTCTACTGACTTACCACCGAATGTAGTTACATTTCTATAGGAAAATGTATTTGGAGGTTCCTCCTACGTCAGGTCGGTGAATCAGGGGCTCTGCTTCTCCTGGAAGGGAGCACGAGGGGGCATCCGTCTACCCTGAGCCACAGTTGGGGGTAGGGGTGGGGCTCCTCCCTGTCAACACTGGGCCTATTTGGGCCTGGTGAGACTTGTTCTTCTTCTCTTGGCCCTGCTTTTCCAAGGCCTCCTGCCCTTTCACCTGACACACCTTCCAGGTTCCACTAAAGATGTTACTGCTTTTAAGAAGACAAACAAAAGTGGGGCACAAATGTTTCCCGTTACCCAACAACCCCTTCAGGGTCTTCCCTTCACCGTCATGTCTGGGCCCTTTCTCTGCAGGAGCTGGCATGAAGCCCAGGAATCAGGGTATAGGGGCGAGAAGTGAATAGGCAAAGACAGGGTCGGAATTGCTAGTAGCTTCATTTTCTCTTCTCCCTCGGCATAACTCTTGTAGACCTTGTCCGAGATCAACTCTGAGGCAAGACCAGAAGAAGCTCCGGAGTTTCAGGGTTTGTCCACTGGAGCAGGCTGTAGGGCAGGAGAAAGGGAGGGAGGCTTGGCCCTCATCTGACCTTCTTTCTGACTCCCCCTCACCCTGACACATGCACACACACCAAACTGTGATCAAGACAGTGAAGGAAAAGGACAGGCCGAGGAAGGCCAGAGCATCAGGAGGGGCCCAGGTGAGACCAGGTGATCAGGGGCAGCCTCTCCAGTTGAGTTTAGCTGGACATCAGCCTGGTGGGAGGGATTCCCTGCTGGCTCAGCAGTAAAGAATCTGCCTGCGAGGCAGGAGCTGCAGGAGACATGGGTTCGATCCCTGGGTTGGGAAGATCCCCTGGGGGAGGGCATGGCAACCCACTCTGGTATTCTTGCCTGGAGAATCCCCGGGACAGAGGAGCCTGGTGGGCTACCGTCCACTGGCTCTCACAGAGTCGGACACAGCTGAAGAGAGCGTGCAGCACGCGCAGCGTGGTGGGACAGGCACCCTGAAGGGCGGCGGGAGCAGCCCTCCGACAGGGGGCGCTGCAGCCGTGTCAGATGAAGAGAGTGAAGGTGAGGCGGCCGGTGATGAGGCGGTGCAGGACCAAGGGCAAGGCCAGCATCTGGTGTTTTATTCTGGCCCAGAAGGTTCTAAACAGAGGCGTGCCAGGACCCAATTTACATTTCAAAGATCACTCCGACCGCTGCCTGGACACCTGAGTGCTGAGTGGGTACAAAATTCCAGGGGGAGCTTGGACCTGGGTGACATGTGGGAAGGAGTGAGATGTATTTTAGCAATAATATCAAGAGACACTGGTGCTGAATTTGATGAAAGGGGGTGAACATGAGGTGGGAATCAAAACTGTCCCAAGTTTCTTGAGCTACAAGATGGACAGACGTACCATTTACTCAATGGAAAGAATGGAAGAAAAGATTGGTGAAGGGTTTACTAAGAGCTCAGTTTGGGGTGTGTGAGTTTAGAAAGTCTGAGGCACATTCCAACAGAGGTATGAAACAGGTCCTTGAATATCCAAGTTGGAAGTGTTCTGGGGGGAGGTCTGGGCTGAAGATCCATATTCGGGAGCTGTCAGTTGGTATGGAGCAGCGTGAGAATGGTGGAGAATTCCAAAGGACAGAGGTCTGAGCTGGATGAAAAGAGGGCCCGGGTCTGTGCCTCAGGAGTTTCAGCAGGTTGAGGGTTGGATGGGGTGATGGAAGCTGGCAGCAGAGTCAGTGAAGAGAGGAGTGGAAGTCCTCTTTTGAGAGGTACAACCTATTCAGCACTGCAGACTGGTCTTCAGAGGGACGACGATGCTGGGAGTGACTGACAATAGGAAGCCACATAGGGGTGGTGGCCTGTGTGCCCCTGAGAGGTGGTGTTTTAGGCTGAATACTGACGGGCCAGATGCAGAGTGGGAGAGGTTGAAGGGCCAGCATGTGTGAATGTGCTGTGTGCTCAGTTGGGTCTGACTCTCTGCAACTTCATGGACTGCAGTCTGCCAGGCTCCTCTGTCCATGGGGTTTTCCAGGCAAGAATACTGGAGAGGGTTGCCATTTCCACCTTCAAGGGATCTTCTCAACTCAGGGATCGAACCTGCATCTCCTGTGTCTCCTGTATTGCAGGTGGAGTCTTTACCCACTGAGTCACCTGTAAGACCAGTAGCTGCCATTTATTAAGGGCTCACCTGGAGAAGGGAATGGCCACCCACTCCAGTATTCTTGCCTGGAGAATTTCATGGACAGAGAAGCTTGGCAGGCTACAGTCCACGGGGTCACAGAGAGTTGGACATGACGGAGCCACTAACACTGTTTTGTCACCTGGAACAATGCTAAGCATTTTACTTGTGTTTTCATTCCTATAACAATCCTAGAAAACAGTTACTATTAATACCCTTATTTTTTGAGGCTGCAGAGGAACCAAGGTCTCACAGCCCTGACTGAACCCAGGAGGTCTGATGCTGGAGCTGGTCCTCTGCCTCAGGTTTTACCTAAGTCTCTCTACTCTGCAGGCAGGAGAGTGGAGGGTGTTGCTTCAGTTTGGAGCCTGACACAGGGGTGAGAGCAGACAGTTTTCCTGGGTGAGCTAGATGCCTAGAGCCTGTTTTCACTCCCTTCAGTGTCTAAGGAAGTTTTTCCAAAGTCCAGGCTATCAGCCAATTTTAGCCACATAATAGACTCCTGGGAAGGGATTTCTGTTCAGCTTTCTTGAGGAAGAAGAACATCCCTTGGGAACAGAGGGAGGGTGTGGATTGCCTCTGTCTTAGAACCAGAAAGCCCCTGGGAGGCGGGAGGTTCTGAGGTGCAGAAGGAAGAATTCCTCCTCCCTTCCCAAGTAACAGGGACCTCCCTGGACCTGCTCTAATCATACCTTGTTTTTTTTAAAGGATCTACTGAAATAAATATGTACATCAATAGAAAAGTGTCTCACTTCAGTGAGAGTTCATCAGAGACAGCCCCACTGCTAAGCCCTCCAAGCAGCAACAGGCACAAATGTGATTTCTATTAATATCATGAGGTTGCAATGGCCGGGCGGTGCCCAGGGCAGAGAGGCAGGAAATGTTGAGAATGATGAACAGTAGATGGATATGAACAAATGTAAAAGGCAGCTGAGTGGTAGTTCCAGTGAATATCTGAACTGAAAAATGCTGCTTAGTTACAAATTTACATAAGAGTTGCGTAAGTTGTATACCAAGTCACCAAGTACAAAATTTTTGTTCTATTCTCAGATACAGTTTGAAAAATGTATATGTTAACAAATTTTCTTATTACTCTTGATTCAGAGCACACTCTAAAAACTGCTGTAAGTGATTAAATTTATGGATCCATGTTCAGTATTTGAATCATCTATTTTTCATTTTTTAATTTTTACAATGTTGTTTGGCTTCTGCTGCACAACAACACGTATTAGCCACAACTACCACTTATCCCCTCCTGCTTGAGCTCCCCTCCCCCACTGCCCAATTCCCATCCCACCCATCTAGGTCATCACAGAGCGTCAGACTGGGCTCCCTGTGTTAAACAGCAACTTCTCACCAACTATCCATTTGACACATGAGAGTGTATGTATGATGATGCTGCTTTCTCCATTCGTCCCATTTTCTCTCACCCCCACTTGGTCCACAAGTCCATTCTCTACACTTGTGCCTCTATTCCTTCCCTGCAAATAGGTTCATCAGCACCATTTTTCTAGATTCCATATCTATGCATTAATATATGACATTTGTTTTTCTCTTTCTGACTTACTTCACTTGGTATAATAGACTCTAGGTTCATCCACCTCACTAGAACTGACTCAGATTTGTTCTTTTTTATGGCTGAGTAATATTCTATTAACCACGATGGTGTGATCACTCACCTAGAGCCAGACATCCTGGAATGTGAAGTCAAGTGGTCCTTAGGAAACACCCCTATGAACAAAGCTAGTGGAGGTAATGGAATTCCAGTTGAGCTATTTTAAATTCTAAAAGATAATGCTGTTAGGGTGCTGCATGCAATATGCCAACAAATTTGGAAAACTCAGCAGTGGCCACAGGACTGGAAAAGGTCAATTTTCATTCCAATCCCAAAGAAAGGCAATGCCAAAGAATGCTCAAACTACCACATAATTGCACTCATCTCATCTCATGCTGGCAAAGTAATGCTCTAAATTCTCCAAGCCAGGTTTCAACAATATGTGAACCGTGAACTTCCAGATGTATAAGCTGGATTTAGAAAAAGCAGAGGAACCAGAGATCAAATTGCCAACATTCGTTGGATCATAGAAAAAGCAAGAGAGTTCCAGAAAAACATCTACTTCTGCTTTATTGACTATGCCAAAGCCTTTGACTGTGTGGATTACAAAAAACTGTGGAAAATTCTTCAACAGATGGGAATATCAGACCACCTGATCTGCCTCCTGAGAAATCTGTATGCAGGTCAAGAAGCAACAGTTAGAACTAGACACAGAACAACAGACTGGTTCCAAATAGGGAAAGGAGTACATCAAGGTTATATACTGTCACCCTGCTTATTTAACTTATATTCAGAGAACATAATGTGAAAATGTTGGGCTGGATGAAGCACAAGCTGGAATCAAGAATGATGGGAGAAATATCAATAACCTCAGATACACAGATGATACCACCCTTATGGCAGAAAGTGAAGAAGAACTAAAGAGCCTCTTGATGAAAGTGAAAGAGGAGAGTGAAAAAGTTTGCTTAATACTCAACATTCAGAAAACTAAGATCATGGCATCGGGTCCCATCACTTCATGGCAAATAGATGGGGAAACAATGGAAACAGTAAGAGATTTTATTTTGGGGGGCTCCAAAATCACTGCAGATGGTGACCTCAGCCATGAAATTAAAAGACGCTTGCTCCTTGGAAGAAAGTTATGACCAACCTAGTTCAGTTCAGTTGCTCAGTCATGACCAACTCTTTGCAACCTCATGGACTGCAGCACACCAGGCTTCCCTGTCTATCACCAATTCCTGGAGCTTATTCAGACTCATGTCTGTCAAGTCGGTGATGCCATCCAACCATCTCATCCTCTGTTGTCCCCTTCTCCTCCCGCCTTTAATCTTTCCCAGCATCAGGGTCTTTTCCAATGAGTCAGCTCTTCGCATAAGGTGGCCAAAGTATTGGAGTTTCAGCTTCAGCATCAGTCCTTCCAATAAATATTCAGGACTGATTTCCTTTAGGATGGACTGGTTGGATCTCCTTGCAATCCAAGGACTCTTAAGAGTCTTGTCCAACACCACAGTTTGAAAGCATCAATTCTCCAGCTCTCAGCTTTCTTTATAGTCCAACTCTCACATCCACATATGACTACTAGAAAAACCGTATATTTGACTAGATGGACCTTTGTTGGCAAAGTAACGTCTTTGCTTTTTATGTTGTCTAGGTTGGTCATCGGAGAAGGAAATGGCAACCCACTCCAGTATTCTTGCCTACAGAATTCTGTAGACAGAGGAGTCTGGTGGGCTGCCATCAATGGGGTCGCACAGAGTTGGACATGACTGAAGTGACTTAGCATGCATGCATGCATTAGAGAAGGAAATGGCAACCCACTCCAGAATTCTTGCCTGGAGAATCCCAGGAACAGAGGAGCCTGGTGGGCTGCTGTCTATGGGGTTGCACAGAGTTGGACATGACTGAAGCGACTTAGCAGCAGCATGCTGGTCATAACTTTTCTTCCAAAGAGCAAGCATCTTTTAATTTCATGGCTGCAGTCACCAGCTGCAGTGATTTTGAAGCCCCCCAAAATAAACCTAGACAGCATATTAAAAAGCAGAGACATTACTTTGCCAACAAAGTTCTGTCTAGTCAATGCTATGGCTTTCCAGTAGTCATGTAAAGATGTGAGAGTTCTACTATAAGAAAAGCTGAGTGCTGAAGAATTGATGCTTTTGAACTGTGGTATTGAAGAAGACTCTTGAGACTGCAAGGAGATCAAACCAGTCAATCTGAAAGGAAATCAGGCCTGAATATTCATTGGAAGGATTGATGCTGAAGATGAAACTCTAATATTTTGGCCACCAGGTTCGAAGAGCTGACTCATTTGAAAAGATCCTCATGCTGGGGAAGATTGAAGGCAGGAGGAGAAGGGGACGACAGAGGATGAGATGGTTGGATGGCGTCACTGACTCAACGGACATGAGTTTGAGCAAGCTTCGGGAGTTGGTGATGGACAGGGAAGCCTGGCGTGCTGCAGTCCATGGGGTCACAAAGAGTCCGACATGACTGAGCAACTCAACTGAATTGAACTGACTATTCCAGTGTATTTATGTACCACATCTTCTTTTTTTTTTTTTTTTTTTTAAATTTATTTTTTTATTTTTCAGTGGGTTTTGTCATACATTGATATGAATCAGCCATAGAGCTACACGAATTCCCCATCCCGGTCTCCCATCCCACCTCCCTCTCCACCCGATTCCTCTGGATCCCCCCAGCCCAACAGGCCCGAGCACTTGACTCATGCCTCCCACCTGGGCTGGTGGTCTGTTTCACCACAGATAATATACATACTGTTCTTTCGAAACATCCCACCCTCCCCTTCTCCCACAGAGTTCAAAAGTCTGTTCTGTACTTCTGCGTCTCTTCTTCTGCCCTGCATATAGGGCCATCGTTACCATCTTTCTAAATTCCGCATATATGTGTTAGTATACTGTAATGTTCTTTATCTTTCTGGCTCACCTCACTCTGTATAATGGGCTCCAGTTTCATCCATCTCATTAGAACTGATTCAAATGAATTCTTTTTAACGGCTGAGTAATATTCCATGGTGTAAATGTACCACAGCTTCCTTATCCATTCATCTGCTGATGGGCATCTAGGTTGCTTCCATGTCCTGGCTATTATAAACAGTGCTGCGATGAACACTGGGGTGCACGTGTCTCTTTCAGATCTGGATTCCTCAGTGTGTATGCCCAGAAGTGGTATTGCTGGGTCATATGGCAGTTCTATGTCCAGTTTTTTAAGGAATCTCCACACTGTTCTCCATAGTGGCTGTACTAGTTTGCATTCCCACCAACAGTGTAAGAGGGTTCCCTTTTCTCCACACCCTCTCCAGCATTTATTGCTTGTAGACTTTTGGATAGCAGCCATCCTGACTGGCGTGTAATGGTACCTCATTGTGGTTTTGATTTGCATTTCTCTGATAATGAGTGATGTACCACATCTTCTTTATTAATTCATCCGTCAATGGACATCTAGGTTGCTTCCGTGTCCTAACTGTTATAAATAGTGCTGCAATGAACACTGGAGTACATGATCACCTATTAACAAAAAAAAAAATCTATTTTTCTCTAAAACATCAAAGATTTAACTCTTAATAATTCATCTTGGATGAAGAAATCACCAAAGTGATATGATCTTAAAATACTGCCTAACAGAATTTGGTTGGACCAACACATTGGTATTACATACAATATTCTAAATTTGTACTAAGTTGGTTCTTAAATTGAAAGTTATATTATATATAAATTATACCTCAGTGAAACCAGGAAAAAAGGCGGCAAATTATAAAAGAAGAAATTCAAATGCCAAAAAAATATGTAGATTCTCAACCTTATTAATAGTAAAGAAAGGTAAACTAACATATCAAGGAGGTATCAGTTTTTGTGTTCACCTCAGTTAATGTTTAGATGAATGACAACATCCAGTGTAAAAGTGGGTATACGTGACTGGTATTCTTAGATGTAGGACAGGGAATAGGTTCATCCTTTTGGTTAAGTCATGTGATACTTCCTAATAAACTGTAAAATACACATATCCCTGGCTGTCATAACCATACTTTTATGAATCTTCCTGGCAGAAACAAAAGCACTAGCTATATGGTATTTACATAGCAATATTATAAACAGAAAATTAGAAACCATTTGAATGCATCCACTGGAAAATAGGGCTTCCCAGGTGGCGCAGTGGTAAAGAATCCACCTGCCAGTGCAGCAGACGCAAGAGACGCAGGTTGCTCCGCAGGTCAGGAAGAGCCCGTGGAGCAGGAAATGGCAACTTATTCCAGTGTTCTTGCCTGGAAAATTCCATGAGTAGAGAAGCCTGGCCGGTCCATGGGGTCACAAAGAGTTGGACATGACTGAGCGACTGAACATACACACACACACACACACACACTGGCAAACAGCTAGACAGATTAAGATCCAATCATATCAGGATCTATGTTTCCATTTTGTAATGAGTTAGATCTATACCCTTTGAGGGATACACAAGATATGTTGGTTAAAAAACCTGGCTCCAGGGTCATGTGTATGATGTGATGCTGTTTTTTCTTTTTCATTTTTTAAAAGGAAGCTAATATGAAGAGAAGAGAAAATTGTTTCATGTAGATTTCTAATGTTTATAAGAGTATAAGGTAAGCTTACCAGAAGGACTGGAGGGCGGTAAGGAGGAGGGTAATTGACATTTTCTGTGTATACTTCTACATTGTTTGACCTGACCTGATAAAACGTATGTATTTCTGTGGAAATTTTAAAGAGCCAATAAAGGTAAAAAAAGAAAAAAATAGTTTTAGGGAGATAGAAAAATTTCATTCTACTCACCATGTATTAGTTACAGAAACTCTAAGGCTGTCCTTTTCCTACTTTCTATACTTGTTTTAGCTATCTAACTTGGATACTGATCAAATGACAAATTCAAGAAAATCAGGTTATGATTAAAAACTTGGCTCTCCAAAATTCCTACCTAATAATCACAAAAAGTTTTCGGCATTATAGCTATGGTTTAGGAAAATGATAGGGACTTACATGGAACACATTATAATTTTCCCCTCAACATACCAAGGAGTAGGCTCCCACTCTGCACTTTCATGTAGAATATCTGACTCTAAATAACAATTTCTGGCACTGAGCAGGAGAGGCCTGGACAAGAACACTCTGCCCTGTCCAACACCTCACGAAATGTATTAAGACTCTTCTGACAACTGCCTCCTGGACATTTAAAACCTGAACTTTGTTTCCCCAAATATTCAATTTAGTGAGTGAGTTGTGTGTCCCATCCTCTCCAAAAAGGAGGAAGTAGGTAAAGAAACTGGTCTAGCCGCTTATTAAATAATTTTGGCTCCAAATGTTTTTTAATTAATTAATTTATTTATTAATTAATTTATTTATTTTTGGTTGCCCTGGGTCTTCATTGCTGTGCATGGGCTTT
The DNA here is from genome assembly GCF_963930625.1 of Muntiacus reevesi. Lineage (NCBI taxonomy): Eukaryota > Metazoa > Chordata > Mammalia > Artiodactyla > Cervidae > Muntiacus > Muntiacus reevesi. The sequence continues at coordinate 13,974,050 of NC_089258.1, forward strand.
CCTCTAGTTGCAGCGAGTGGGGCTACTCTTCATCGTGGTGCACAGGCTTCTCACTGCGGTGGCTTCTCTTGTTGCAGAGCAGAGGCCCTAGAGTGGGCAGGCTCCAGCAGTTGTGGCGGGCAGGCTTAGTTGCCCCGTGGCATGTGGAATCTTCCCTGACCAGGGATCGAGCCCATGTCTCCTGCATTGGAGGCAAATTCTTATCTACCAGGGAAGTCCTAAATGCTTTTGTACAGCTTCAATACAAAAACCAGAATGTGGAACGCAATTCTTTGCAAGAAAGGCCCTTGAGAGGTGAAGAACGTTCTAATGCTGTCTGAGAGGCAGAGGAGGGGAGGGAGCCTCCCCACTTGAGACAAATGCAGGCAGTGCTCCCCCATTCCAAACCAGAAAGAGATCAAGGGCTGCGTGGGCTGCCGGAGGAGCCCACAAGGATCAGGACAAGCTTTTCTGGAGAACTACTTAATCCCAAGGAACTGGAAAGAATATTCTCTATTACATTTCAAAGATTCATTTCCATGACAACCTGATCGGAGAAGTACATCAAATTTGAAGAAGCTGTGCCATCATTATCACTTAAATGTGCAGAGAAGTCACTTCTCAAAGGGAAGGGCAGCAGCACCAATCAAAGGAAATGTCCAAATCCAAACACACTGGCATGTCTATTACAAATCAGTATCAGCAGGTTTTTACTTGAAAAGTAAACTTTTTCAACGAATAATTTTGTGATCGTATCTTAGTAAGGTAAAAAATTTAAAGAAGAGGATATGAGGAAAGATAGACATGGGAGTATTAGTTACTATTACTGCTCTGCTAACTTTTTGTCCTTGGTATTACACTAGCTTTTCTTTGTTTAGACATTCACCTATATTGACAATATTTAAAGCCTGATTTTTCTTTCTTTCTTTTTTTTGGCTGTGCTGTGCATCTTGCAGGATCTTAGTTCCTTGACCAGGATTGAACCCAGGCCCCAACAAGGAAAGTGCCAAGTCCTAACCACTGGGCTGCCAGAGAATTCTGGCAATTCTTAAAGCCTGGTTTTTCTTATCTGAGCTGAAAAAAAAGAAAAACCCACAAAACTAGAAACTTGGCTGAAGTTGGCCTCTTCTTGTAATTTATTTTTTTCTTATTAAGCACCATTGAAGGCTGTATTAGTTTTTTCAGCATTGGAAATTATTTACATCTGGCCTTAGTTCAGTGATAATTTGATTAGAAGGAAAACATATAAGCTTGAAAAAACCTAGTAAAACATTATTAAAAATATAACTATTATTTAAAGCCAACAACAACAATAATAACAGCAACAAGCTAACAGTTACTGAGTATTTTGAGTACCAGGCATCATGCTAAACATTCTATAGGTATTGAAAGTGAAAGTGTTAGTCACTCAGTTGTGTCCAGCTCTTTGTGACCCCATGGACTATAGACCACCAGGCTCCTCTGTCCATGGAATTCTCCAGGCTAGAATACTGGAGTGGGTAGCCATTCCCTTCTCCAGATCTTCCCGATCCAGGGATTGAACACAGTCTTCTGCATTGTAGGTGGATTCTTTACTGTCTGAGCCACCTGGGAAGTTGCCTATAGGCACCGGAGTCATTTAAATATGTTCCAGTGTGCCTGGGACAGGTCATCCTACCGTGACTGTAACAGGCACCTCTTTTAACTCTCAAAAGTGTTCCAGACTACAATTTATAATTCTATGGTTACCTTCTTTAACATTCACAGCTACCCCATGAGGTTAGTTGTTTGGCCAGTCATACACTCACTCTTTATTTGTTCACTGGCTCATTCATTCTGGTATGTAGACAAAATATTCCATCTAGTCATCAAACTTCTCAACATTATTGAAGCAATGGATTTAGGCTTATCTTAAAGGACATTTCATGCAGAATTACTTGTACTCCACGGATTTATGAGAGGATTGCAGTAGCCCTGCCATAAAGGTTTTATGCAATATGCACCCTGCAGGTGGCCATTATGGCAACCCCAGGGATAGATTTAAGAAGTCAGGCTTGGCTTTTAGGCCAAGAAATTATAAATTTCCTCTAGGCTATCTAAACGACAGAGAGGAGCAATCATCTGCTGTTTAAAAGAAGACAGGCTGTCCATTTCTGGAAATACACGACTGTATTTGGAGGCCAAGGCCAAAGACACCCAGCCAATTGTAAACCAGATGAAATTCCACTGGTGATTGTGGTAAGCAAATAGTTGGAAGGCTAAAAACAGGGCAGGGCACCTTGGTCAAAGAAAGTGCGTGGTTTCTAAATGACTATGCAGCCCATGTGGGGAACTCTTCAAGGGGCTGAAGGAAAGCGGGTATGAGTGCAGGGGTGGTAATTTGAATCAGCCTCCCTGTGTCAACATGTGGCTGGGATGCTGCGTCTATGGGAAAGTGTCCATGGAAAGGCTCCAGGCCTGACGCCACTGTTTGGGGAACTTGCTGAGCTGAGGCCATAAGAACTGGACAAGTTGAAGACCACCCAGCATTTCTGGATGGTCTGTCCCCTATGGACTAGCAGACATAATTTTCCAAACTAAATAAATTTTATTAGCTGCTGAGGGAGAACATGCTATCACAAGTAAAATAAACAGCAAGGAGTTCAGGCCTACTCATGGAGCTGCTGCCCTCAGCTTTCCATCTGAGCACTGTGGGTGGAGGAAGAGTGGCTCGTCTCTAAGCGGGCCACCTCCCCGCCAGTGAGTTCTGGAGCAGCTTCACACAGTTTTGCAGAGGATGCCAAGGAGCATTCTCCTTCTTGTTCCCTTTAATTCAGCTCTTGTTGAAAAAGTAACACTGGAAATACAGGTTGTTAAGCCCATATGTGTCAATAAAATGCATTACTAAACAAATCAGAAATAGAGCTACCACGGTGAAAGGCAAAGAGCATTTTGCTTAAAAGTAAATACTTTCAAAAATTGCTTCGGAGGGTGAAAAATGCCATTTGGTGGGGTGAGCCACTGGAACCTACAGTGTATGCTCAGGTAAATGATGTGAAGGGCACCTGCATGTGGAGAACACTTACTACATTATACAGACTTCCGGGTTGATTATTATCCAAGATCTTACAGATATAACAAAGATAAATGATCAGACTCCTCAGAAAGTTCAGACTCTTGGCTAAATTTTGAAATAATCTTAGAGTAGACAGAAAAAAAGACTCCATGGTTTTATCCATGAAAATTATGTTCTGACCCTTTTTTAAAGTATCAAACAATTTAACTTTCTCTTTTTCTTTCTAAATCTTACCTTAACAAATTCCTGGGTTATAACATTTCATGAAAAAAAGAAAGAAATGAAGGGCTTCCCCAGTGGCTCAGTGGTAAAGAATCCATGTTCCAATGCAGGAGACAGGGTTCAATCCCTGATCTGGGAGGATCCCATGTGGCGCAGAGCAACCAAGCCCCTGTGCCACAGCTACTGAGCCTGTGCTCTAGAGTCCAGGAGCAGCAACTCCTGCATCCCACGTACTCTAGAGCCTGTGCTCAGCAACAAGAGAAGCCATCGAAATGAGAAGCCCAGAACCACAACTAGAGAGCAGTCCCTATACACCACAACTGGAGAAAAAAGCCTGCACAGCATTAAAGACCCAGCACAGCCAAATAAATAAATAATTTTAAAAAATGAAATTAAAATATAGACTATAAATTTTTAAGAATTATACATGAAAAACAATAAATAGTCTATTGGTAATTACTTCCTTTGAAAGAATGATGGCAGCTTTGAGGTTATTCATTTTCCAAATGCAATAAATCCATTTGAAAATGGGAAGAAGATCCACTTACTACAGCCTAACAAATAAGTAAGTAAATAAATAAGTAAAGAAAACAAGAATTCCCAGAAAAACAAGAGAAATGAGTGGGAAATAGCCCTACTTTATATTAAACATAATAGAAAGATTCTGTGATTAAAACAAAACGGTACTGAAGCATGAATATACTACAGGCCCAAGAAACAGAACATAAAATAATAAATCAGGCTTAAATGCATACAGAAATTAAGTACAATTCAATCCGTGGATAAGAAGGGCTAACTCTACTACCAACTGTACTCTGCACTGATATAAGAGACTTGAGCATCTCATAGAGTCCTGAAGTTAATCCCACGTGTGTACTGAGAGATGATTGATTGAGAAAAGGCTATATTTGATCAAGGGAGCATCTTAAGTCAGTGGAGGGTTGAGGGGGTGACAGCACCCTTTATCACATTCAAGATGGTAGAATGTTCTGTAACCTAAGAGTGGGGAAAACCAACAAAATTACTTCAACAAATAATCTGCAAAACAAAAAGAACCTACAGGTTGAAAGAGATTTGTGATCCTATCAAGCAAGTGCAATGTATGGACTTTGGACTCTTAATTCCAAAAAACCAAACTGGAGAATTTGTTCTGTGCCTAAATATGTGGTGATGATCAGGAATCAGTATCAATTTTAAGATATAATAATAGCATTGTAGCTAATGTTTTTAAAAAATGCACCATATAGAGACTTCTGGTTTCCCATTCTGCATTGAAGGGGCTTAGAAGTCATCACTTTGTCTTAACAAAAGTAAAAAAGCCAGAACAGACAGGAAAATCAACATCTCTTCTTGCATCCTTAGAGAGAAGGGAGGACACAGGGTAAACCTTGGTCCCCAAGATTGGAGATAACAGATAAATGAATACAGGGAATCATGGCTGACTAGAGCAGAGAACCACAAGCAGAAACAACCACAGGCACCAGCGCTGGCAGGAAAACCTGAAATGGAATTAGTGAATGGCTGGAGGTTCAGTGTGAACGGTGATAGTTAAAAACTCCAGGGGGACTCAGGCATAAAGGATACTGTGAGATTTACCTCTAGGAGTTCCCACCAGGTTCACATGGTAAATATCAGTGACGAAGCCACCCCTGCTCTAGGCAGAAAGAGGGGAAAGGGAATCATTTTTAAATTCAACAAAGCTCTCTGTTTTCATAACAAGGCCTGACCTCACTGGAAACTAGTTAACGAGAGTCTAATCTGCTGGGAGAAGATATATCAATAACCTCAGATATGCAGATGACACCACCCTTATTTCAGAAAGCAAAGAAGAACTAAAGAGCCTCTTGATGAAAGTGAAAGAGAAGAGTGAAAAAGTTGGCTTAAAACTCAACATTTAGAAAACTAAGATTGTGGCATCCCGTCCCATCACTTCATGGCAAATAATGGGGAAACAGTGGAAACAGTGACAGACTTTCTTTTCTTTTCTTTTTTTTTTTCAGACTTTATTTTCTTGGGCTTCAAAATCACTGCAGATGGTAACTGCAGTCATGAAATTAAAACTTGCTTCTCGGCACAAAAGTTATGACCAACCTAGACAGCATATTAAAAAGCAGAGACATTACTTTGTCAACAAAGATCCATCTAGTCAAAGCTATGGTTTTGTCAGTAGTCATGTATGGATGTGAGAGTTGGACTATAAAGAAAGCTGAGCACTGAAGAATAGCTGCTTTTGAACTGTGATATTAGAGAAGAGTCTTTTGAGAGTTCCTTGGACTGCAAGGAGGTCCAATCAGTCCGTCCCAAAGGAAATCAGTCCTGAATATTCATTGGAAGGACTGATGCTGAAACTGAAATTCCAATACTTTGGCCACCTGATAACGAAGAACTGACTCATTGGAAAAGACCCTGATGCTGGGAAAGATTGAAAGTCGGAGGAGAAGGGGACAACAGAGGATGAGATGGTTGGATGGCATCACTGACTCAATGAACATGAGTTGGAGTAAACTCCGGGAGTTGGTGATGGACAGGGAGGCCTGGCCTGCTGCAGTCCATGAGATCGCCAAGAGTTGGACACAACTGAGCGACTGAACTGAACTAAACTGAACCTGCCGGGATATTATAAGAGCCTAACTGATTAGGGAGAAAGGAAATAATCACTTTTAGACAGCTCTAAGCATCTTATCTCACTTAAGAGGAAGGAAAAACTGAGAGAAACATAAAGTTCACAGTGCAGAAGCACAGGCTCACTGAAGACTGAGATCTAATCATAAGACTACAGAACACTTCCCCTCCCTTCACCTCTCACTGCTACATTACAAATAGCTAATTTACAGCAGTTCCTTTTACTTAGTACACATCTTGTGCAGCTATTAAGAAAAAAGTTACTAAACATAAAGAAAAGAGAAAAAAAAATTGAAGAGACAGAATCAGAACCAGACATGGCAGAGATGTTGAAATTATCTAACTGGAAATTAAAAACAATAATAATTAATATGCTAAGGGTCTAATGCTGGGGTCCCTAACCCCCAGGATCTAATGCCTGATGATGTGAGGTAGAGATGATATAATAATAAAAGAAATAAAGTGTACAATAAATGTAATGGGCTCAAAACATCCCAAAACCACCACCCCATGCCCAAGTCCATGGAAAAACTGTCTTCCATGAAAGCTATCTCTGGTGCCAAAGGGGCTGGGGACCACTGTTCTAATGGGTTAAGTAGGCAGCAAGCAAGAACAGATGGGTAATGTGAGCAGAGAGATGGAAATCCTAAGGAAGAACCAAAAGGAAATACTAGAGAGAAAAAACACGGTACGGAAACGAAGAGTGCCTTTGATAAGCTTATTAACAGATTTGGTGAGAAAACAATCTCTGATCTAGAGGATATATGAATGGATTCCTTGAAAACTGAAAAGCAAGGATGACAAAACTGAAAAAAAATTTCCAAGGGCTGTGACACAGTTAGAAATGGTGTAACCTATGTATCATGGGTCTAATAGAAGAAGAGAGAAAGGTACAGAAGAAACATTTGAAACAATAATGAGAATGTTCCCAAATTAATGTCAGATACCAAATCACAACTCCCAGAAGCTCAAAGAACACATGCAGGATTAATACCAGAACCCTATATACATGCATATCATTTTCAAACTATCCCCCCAAAAAATTAAAGAAAAATTCTGAAAGAAGCCAGAGGGGAGAAAATATCTTACCTATAAAGGAACAAAGATAACATTATATCCAAATTCTCAGAAAACATGCCAGCAAGAAGAGAATAAAATAAAATATTCAAATGTTAAGATAAAAAACCGACCATCTAGAATTCTATACTCTGAAATTATCCTTAAGAAGTGGAAAAGAAATAAAGGCTTTTTTAGACAAAGAAAATTAAGATGATTTGTTGCCAATAGAGTTGCTTTGTAAGAAATGTTAAAAGAAGATCTTTAGAGAGAAAGAAAATGATAAAGGTAAGAAACTCAGAACTACATGAAGAGAATTGAAGAAGGTAAAACTGAAACCAAAATAAAAGCTTTTATTTTTCCTGTTCCTAATTGATGTAACAGATGACACTTTGTTCAATAATAATAAATGAACACTGCATTCAATTATGCATGTTTATGTGTGTGTGTATACGCTGATGCTTATTCATATACACGTGATATGAACGATAGCAACGACATAAGGGACAAGAGGGAGGAATTAGGATTACTCTGTTAAAAGGTACTGAGTGAGCTTGTGCCTCTGTACTGTGAACTTCAAAAAGTGAACTGATGAAAGTGGATTTGAATTAACTGTTGATGCATATTGCAAACTCTAGGGAAATCACTAAAACAGGTAAGAAAAGAAGTGCAACAACTATGCTAAGAAAGGAGATAAAATGAGATAAAATGCTCAATTAGAGCCACCAAAGGCAGAAAAAGGGTGAAAGACAAAAGAGGAAAAAAATCACAAGGACAACAAATATACAGCAGTAATAAATATAATAGATACTAGTCCAACTATAACAATAATCACTTTGAACCTCAACAGTCTAAATCCACCAAATAAAGATTGACATTGACAGACTCTATCAAAACAAGACCAATTATACCTTGTCTACAAGAAATCCACATTAGAGGAGGAGAAAAAGATGGCAGAGGAGTAACTGGACGTGGAGTACATCTCTCTCCACAGATACATCAAGAATACATCTTCAGACACAGAAGTGCATGTAGAACACCAGCTGAGAGACGACAGGAATACCTGACCAGCAGAAAAGAATATATAGAACCACGCAAAACTCGGTAGAATGAAGGAACTAGGGGGAAAAACAGGAGTGTTAGTAGGACTGGACCTTTCCTTGGCGGGTGGGGGAACTGAAGCAGGGGTCCGATCCCCACATTAGGGCAACTGTCTGAGTCAGAGGAGAAACATTTAAGGCTGAAAGTGAAACAGGTGATTGGTGGCAGCCTAAATGGAATGAGAATCAGACAGTCCTTGCTGCAGCCCCAGACATACTCAGGATAGGGACGCAGGTCCCCTAGAAGTCGCAGCAGCTAGGAGCTGGAGTTTAGGGATTATGGAGCAATCCCAGAGCGAGGGCTGCTGTTGACTGCAGAGAGACGGACTGAGGACCTGTAAGGGAGGAGACTGTGGTAGGAAATGCCTGTGGAGGAAAGCCTGGCAGCCATGGAAGCAAGACAGTACTGCTGAGTCACACATAGCGGGTGGAACCATCACCATAGCTTCTCTCTTCCCACACTCCAGCATCAGCAACTGAACAATAGAGAGGCTGGCCCATCAAACACCTGACACCTGACGCACCGATCTACAGAGTACAACCCCAGCCAAGGGGGCCCCTCTATGTGCCTGATGCCCTGAACGACAGAGGACCCCAGGCAAGGGAGCCTCTAAGTGCCTGAACGGGTGGAGCTATGGAGAAAGACTGGCCAAAGAGGCCTTCTGATCGCCAGCTATAAGAGGCTCAAGAAAAGCCTCTGATAGGGCCATAACTCCTGCGGCGGAGGCAGTTCGTGCCTCTGCGCACTTGGCGCCGCCAGGGTCCCTGCAACCCAAGCAGCTGTGCCACATTTACACTCAGCCCTCACTGGGCAAAAAAAAAAAATTCTTGCATCTATGCATGCAGGGTCACTTCGGTCATGCCCAACTCTTTGCGACACTGTGGACTGTGGCCTGTCAGGCTTCTCTGTCAGGCGGCTTCTCCAGGCAAGAATACTGGAGCTTATTGGCCAACACTGGTTGCCATACCCTTCTAGAGCACTGTATTTCCTGCTCCCCTAGCCACCTACTCCCCTGAGTACCTGGTGCTGCCAGAACCCCTGAGACCCCAGCAGCCGCACCACCTCCACACCTGGCCCTCACAGGGGCAGACCCAAGTCCTCCAGGGCAGCCTCAGGAGCAAACCCCAGTGGATGACCCACATGCAGAGGTGGAAATAAAACCACAATTGAAACCCAGGGGCAGTGTGACTAAGGAAGACCCAAAACCTTCCCACCAGCTGTACAAGCTGCAGATTAAATCCACACAATCTAATAGGCAGACTCTGTGTCTATGGAATATATAAAAGGTCACTGAGAGCTCCCGCAAAAGAAAACGCACTAGCTCTGATAGCTGTGGACACTGGAGGCAAGAACACACAGGAGCAGGGCAAGATTAGAACCTGAGCTGCCCCCACAGCAGGGCCAGAGACCAGCAGTGCTGGAGGGCACCCTAGGGAGGTGAGGTGGACGGTGACTCCCAGCGAGGAAAAGGACTCTGACAGCAGAGACTCAAGAAAAACATCTATTATTCTTGTGTTTTGACTTGTTCTGTACATTCTTTTGGATTTTTTTCTATTTTTTTCCTTTTTTTCTCCCTCTGTTGTAGTTGTCGATTTTATTAGCACTATGAAATCTAATTAAGCTTTTGAGGTTTTTTTTATTCACACTTTTCATTGTTGTTATAAACTTCTGCCTCTATGTTGGGCTTCTGTAGTTCTGTGGAGTTCTTTTTCTTTTTTTCTATGGAGTTCTTTTTCTTTTTTTCCCATGGAGTTCTTTTTCTTTTTTCTGTCTTTCTTTCTTCTTCCTTTTTTTAAATTTAAATTTTCAATTTTTTTTAAACCTATTACTATTTTCTACATTTATTCCTTTGTTTACTTTTCCCACTGTTCTTTTCCCTTTACAGATAATCTTTAATGTATATAAACCTTCTTTATCTACCTCTATTTAACTTTGCATATCTACTTTTGCTTTCTTTTCTTTTTTTCTTCTCAACATTTGTTAATTTTGGTTTCATTGCTTTCTTCCCCACTTGGCATCTTGCTTTAATTTTGTTTCCTAGTTTGTGATTTAGTTAGTTTTGTTCTTAACTGGTAGATATAATTTTTGGTTTCCTTTGTTTGCTGGGTCAATCTATTGTACTTTATTTTTGTTGGACTGTTTTGATTTTACTTATGGGTGTATATATATGTGTGTATATTCCACTATTTTAATTATTATTTGCTTGATTTTGTAATGGCCATTTATATATTGTTCATCTTTGGTTTCTCATTTTGGGGTATTTGTTTCAATCTCACTTTATGCCACAACAAATCACTTATGGAAGCTTTGTTCCTGACTAGAGATTAAACTCTGAGCCTTGGAGTGGAGCACTGACTCTAAGACCCTAGACTACCAAAGAACTAACCCTAGGGAGTATCAAATAGTGAGAACTCACACAAAGGAAACCACTTGAATACAAGACCCAGCATCACCCAATCACCAGAAGCACCCTGTGCAGGATGCCTCATCTAAACAACAAACAAAACAAACATACAAACCCAATCATCAGCAGACAGGAGTACCACCTCACTCAGCCTTGCCCATCAGAGGAAAAACAAACAAACAAAAAAATTCAGTACAAATCTCACCTTATATGAAGCTTACATAAACCAAGGGACCAACATTAGGAGGGCAGAAACCAAAATGAAGAAAGAATTCAACCTTGAAGCCTGGGAAAAGGAGATCTCAAACACAATAAGTTAAAAAAAATAATGAAAAGGCAGAGAAATAGTACACAAATAAAGGAACAAACTAGAAACACAGAAGTCCAAATAAATGAAGAGGAAATAGGCAAACTACCTGAAAAAGAATTCAGAATAATGATAGTAAAGATGATCAAAAACCCTGAAAATAGAATGGAGAATATGCAAGAAGCAATTAATAAAGACCTAGAAGAATTAAAGAATAAACAAACAGAGACAAACAACATAATTACTGAAATTAAAAATACTCTGGAAGGAATCAATGGCAGAATATCTGAAGCAGAAGAACGAATCAGTGAGCTGGAAGGTAAAATGGTGGAAATAACTTCCAAAGTGCAAAATATAGTAAAAAGAATGAAAAGAAATGAGGACAGTCTCAGAGACCTCTGGGACAATATCAAATGCACAAACATTTGAATTACAGGGGTCCTAGAAGAAGAAGAGAAAAAGAAAGGGAATGAGAAAATGAAAGGGAATGAGAAGAGATTATAGTTGAAAATTTCCCTAACATGGAAAAGGAAATAGTCAATCAAGTTCAAGAGGCACAGTGAGTCCCATACAGGATAAACCCAAGGAGAAACACACCAAGACACATATTAATCAAACTAACAAAGACTACAGAGAAAGAATATTAAAAGCAGCAAGGGAGAAGCAACAAGTAACATATAAGGGAAACCCCATACGCTTAACAGCTGATCTTCTAGCAGAAACTCTGTAGGCCAGAAGGGAATGGCAGGATATATTTAAAGGGAAAAATCTACAACTTACTACTTGTACCCGGCAAGGATCTCATTCAAAATTGATAGAGAAATAAAAAGCTTTTAAGACAAGCAAAAGTTAACAGAATTCAGTACCACCAAACCAGCTTTAGAACAAATGTTAAAGTGACTTATATAGTCAAGAAATACAAAAGAAGAAAAAGATCTACAAAATCAAACCCAAACAATTAACAAAATGGCAATAGAAACATATAAATAAATAATTACTTTAAATGTAAACAGATTAAATGCTCCAACCAAAAGACACAGACAGGCCGAATGGATACAAAAACAAGACCCGTATATATGCTGTCTACAAGAAACCCACTTCAGACCTAAAGACACATATAGACTGAAAGTGAGAGGATGGAAAAATATATTCCATGCAAATGGGAAGCAAAATAAAGCTGGAGTAGCAATCCTCATATCAGACAAAATAGACTTTAAAATAAAGAATATTACAAGAGATAAGGAAGGACACTGCATAATGATCAAGGGATCAATCCAAGAGGAAGACACAACAATTGTAATATCTATGCACCCAACAAAGGAACACCTCAATACATAAGACAAACACTAAAGGAGAAATTGACAGTAACACGCCATAAAAGGAAAAATTGACAGTAACACAATAATGGTAAGAGACTTTAACACCCCACTCACATCAATGGACAGATCATGAAAACAGGAAACTAATAAGGAAATACAAGTTAAACGATACATTAAATGAGATGGATCTCATTGATATCTCCTGGACATTCCTTCCAAATGCAGAAGAATACACCTTCTTCTCAAGTGCACATGGAACATTCTCCAGGATAGACAACATCTTGGGTCACAAATCAAACCTCAGTAAATTTAAGAAAATTGAAGTCGTATCAAGCATCTTCTCTAATCACAACGTTATGAGACTAGATATCATTACAAGGAAAAAAAACTAAAACACACACACACATGGCTATTAAACAATGTGTTTCTAAATAACCAACAGGTTACTCAAGAAATCAAAAGGTAAATCAAAAAATTTCTAGAAACAAATGACAATGAAAACACAACTCAAAACCTATGGGATGCAGCAAAAACAGTTCTAAGAGTTCTAAAACTTTCTGAACAGTTCAAAACAGTTCAAAAACAGTTCTAAAACTTTCAAAAAAGTTTATAGCAATACAATCCTACCTCAAGAAACAAGAAAAATGTCAAACAGACAACGTAACTTTACACCTAAAACAACTGGAAAAAGAACCCCCAAAATCCCCAAAATTAGTAGAAAGAAATGAAATAAACAATAGTAAAGATTAATAAAACTAAAAGCTGGTTCTTCAAGAAGATAAAATTGACAAACCTTTGGCCAGATTCGTCAAGAAAAAAAGAGAGAAGAATTAAATCAACAAAATTAGAAATGAAAAAGCAGAGGTTACAAAAGACAATGCAGAAATACAAAGGATTGTAAGAGACTATTATACACAATTATATGGCAATAAAATGCGTCACCTGGAAGAAATAGACAGATTCTTAGAAAAGGACAATCTTCCAAGACTGAACCAGGAAGAAATGAAAATTATGAACAACCCAATTACAAGCACTGAAATTGAACTTGTGATAAAAAAATCTCCCCAAAAGCAAAAGCCCAGAATCAGATGGCTTCACAGGAGAATTCTACAAAAGACGCAGAGAAAAGCTAATGCTTACCCTTCTATAACTTTTTCAAAATATTGCAGACGAAGGAACACTTCCAAACTCATTCTACAAGGCTACCATCACCCTGATACGTGAACCAGACAAAGACAACACAAAAAAGAAAACTACAGGCCAATAGCACTGATGAACATAGATGCAAAAATTCTCAACAAACTTTTAGCAAACAGAATTAGCAACACATCAAAAAGCTCATACAATATGATCAGTTCAGTTCAGTTCAGTGGCTCAGTCGTGTCTGACTCTTTGTGACACCATGAATCGCAGCACACCAGGCCTCCCTGTCCATCACCAACTCCCGGAGTCTACCCAAACCCATTGCGTAGTCCATTGAGTCGGTGATGCCATCCAGCCATCTCATCCTCTGTCATCCCCTTCTCCTCCTGCCCCCAATCCCTCCCAGCATCAGGGTCTTTTCCAGTGAGTCAACTCTTCGCATGAGGTGGCCAAGGATTGGAGTTTCAGCTTCAACATCAGTCCCTCCAGTGAACACCCAGGACTGATCTCCTTTAGGATGGACTGGTTGGATCTCCTTGCAGTCCAAGGGACTCTCAAGAGTCTTCTCCAACACCACAGTTTAAAAGCATCAATTCTTCTGTGCTCAGCTTTCTTCACAGTCCAACTCTCACATCCACACATGACCACTGGAAAAACCATAGTCTTGACCAGACCTTTGTTGGCAAAGTAATGTCTCTGCTTTTTAATTGCTGTTTAGGTTGGCCATAAGTTTCCTTCCAAGGAGTAAGTGTCTTTTAATTTCATGGTGGCAATCACCATCTGCAGTGATTTTGGAGCCCCAAAAGATAAAGTCTGACATTGTTTCCACTGTTTCCCCATCTATTTCCCATGAAGTGATGGGATCAGATGTCATGATCTTAGTTTTCTGAATGTTGAGCTTTAAGACAACTTTTTCACTCTCTTCCTTCCCTTTCATCAAGAGGCTTTTTAGTTCCTCTTCACTTTCTGACATGAGGGTGGTATCGTCTGCATATCTGAGATTATTGATATTTCTCCCAGCAATCTTGATTCCAGCATGTGCTTCTTCCAGCCCAGCATTCTTCATGATGCACTCTGCATACAAGTTAAATAAGCAGGGTGACAATATACAGCCTTGACGTACTCCTTTTCCTATTTGGAACCAGTCTGTTGTTCAATGTCCAGATCTAACTGTTGCTTCCTGACCTGCAAACAGGTTTTTCAAGAGGCAGGTCAGATGGTCTGGTATTCCCATCTCTTTAAGAATTTTCCAGTTTATTGTGATCCACACAGTCAAAGGCTTTGGCAATATGATCAAGCTAGGTTTATTCCAGGGATGCAAGGATTCTTCAATATACACAAATCAATCAATGTGATACATCATATTAACAAATTGAAAGATAAAAATCATATGATAATCTCAATAGATGCAGAAAAAGTCTTTGACAAAATTCAACACTCACTTATGATTAAAACTCTTCAAAAAATTGGCATAGAAGGAAACTACCCCAACATATTCAAGGCCAGATCTGGTAAGTCTACAGCAAACATTATTCTCAATGGTGAAAAACTGAAAGCATTCCCCCTAAGATCAGGAAGAAGACAAGGGTATCCGCTTTCACCACTATTATTCAACATAGTTCTGGAAGTCTTAGCTAGAGCAATCAGAGAAGAAAAAGAAATAAAAGGAATCCAGATTGGAAAAGAAGAAGTAAAGCTCTCACCATTTGCAGATGACATGATACTGTACATAGAAAATCCTAAAGATAGTATCAGAATATTACTAGAGCTAATCAGTGAATTTAGCAAAGTTTCAGGAAACAAAATCAATACACAGAAATCACTTGCATTTCTATATATTAATAGTGAAAAATCAAAAAGAGAAATTAAGGACTCAATCCTTCTTACCATTGCAAAAAAAAAAGAATAAAATATCTAGGAATAGACTTACCTAAGGAGACAAAAGAACTATACACAGAAAACTGTAAGACACAAATGAAAGAAATCAAAGACGCAATAGACAGTTGGAGAAATATTCCATGTTCATGGGTAGGAAGAATTAATACTGTGAAAATAACTATAGTACCAAACATAATCTACAGATTCAATGTGGTCCCTATCAAATTACCAGTGGCATTTTTCACAGAACTAGAACAAAAAATTTCACAATTCATATGGAAACACGAAAGACCCCAAATAGCCAAAGCAGTCTTGAGAAAGAAGAATGGAGCTGGAGGAATCAACCTTCCTGGCTTCAGATTATACTACAAAGCTACAGTCATCAAGACAGTATGGTACTGGCACCAAAACAGAAATATAGACCAATAGAAGAAGAGAGAAAGCCCAGAAATAAACCCTATGAGTACCTTACTTTTAACAAAGAGGCAAGACCATTCAATGGGGGCAAAGACAGCCTCTTCAATAAATGGTGCTGGGAAAACTGGACAGCTACATGTAAAAGAATGAAATTAGAACACTTCCTAACACCATACACAAAGATAAAGTCAAAATAGATTAAAGACCTAAATGTAAGACCAGAAATTATAAAACTCTTAGAGGAAAACATAGACACAACACTCGTTGACATAAATCAAAGCAAGATCCTCTCTGACCCACCTCCTAGAATAATGGAAATAAAAACAAAAGTAAACAAGTGGAACCTGATTAAACTTAAAAAAGCTTTTGCACAGCAAAGGAAACTATAAGCAAGGTGAAAAGACAACCCTCAGAATGGGAGAAAATAATAGCAAATGAAACAACTGACAAAGGATTAATTTCCAAAATATATAAGCAGCTCATACAACTCAATACCAGAAAAACACAGAACCCAATCAAAAAGTGGGGAAAAGACCTAAACAGACATTTCTCCAAAGAAGACATATGGATGGCTAACAAATACATGAAAAGATGCTCAAAGCTGCTCATTATTAGAGAAAAGGAAATCAAAACTACAATGAGATATCACCTCACACTAGTCAGAATGACTCTCATCAAAAAGTCTACAAACAATAAATGCTGGGAAGGGTGTGGAGAAAAGGGAACATTCTTGTACTGTTGGTGTGAATGTAAACTGATACAGCCACTATGGAAGACGGTATGGAGATTCCTTAAAAAATAGGGATAAAACCACCATATGACCCAGCAATCTTGCTACTACGCATACACCCTGAGGAAATCAAAACTGAAAAAGACACATGTATCCTATTGTTCATTGCAGCACTATTTACAATAGCTAGAACATAAAGCAACCTAGATGTCCACTGACAGATGAATGGATAAAGAAGTTGTGGTACATATAAACAATGGAATATTACTCAGCCATAAAAGGGAACACATATGAGTCAGTTCTAATGAGGTGGATGAACCTATAACATATTATACAGAGTGAAGTAAGTCAGAAAGATAAATATTGTATTCTAATACATATTTATGGAATCTAGAAAAATGGTACTGAAGAATTTATTTACAGGGCAGCAATGGAGAAACAGACATAGAGAATAGACTTATGGACATGGGGAGAGGGGACGAGAGAGTGAGATTTATGGAAAGAGTAACATGGAAACTTACATTACCATATGTAAAATAGATAAATAGCCAATGGGAATTTGCTGTGTGGCTCAGGAAACTCAAACAGGGGCTCTGTATCAACCTAGAGGGTGGGATGGGAAGGGAGATGGGAGGGAGTTTCAGAAGGGAGGGGATATATGTATACCTGTGGCTGATTCTTGTTGAGGTTTGACAGAAAACAACAAAATTCTGTAAAGCAATTATCCTTCAATAAAAAAATAATCAAAAAAGAAAAAAAGAAACCCATGTTAAATATAAAAATACATATATGAAAACTAAATTGGGAGCTTCTTTAGTGGCTCAGTGGTAAAGAATCCACTTGCTAATGCAGGAGACGCAGATTCGATCCCTAATCCGGGAAGATCCACATGCCT